>NW_027207244.1:0-630459 GCF_963455315.2 Globicephala melas | reverse complement strand
GGAGCTCAGGGGCACTGTAATTCACAAACCTGCAGAGTTATAAATGACAACTATCGTCCAAAAATATACTGAAGTAAGGCTGCCAAGAGGACTTGAAAGCGGGGCAGAATTGCAGGAAACCGATTTCAGGAGGTAGACTGGAATTGCATTGAAAGCATAGGAAAAGAGGCAGAACGTCCACAATGATGCACTTGGCCAAAAAGGGCGTATGCGTTTTTTCCTGAATATATTCAGGAAAAAACGCATACGCCCTTTTTGGCCAACCAAGCAAGCTTGCAAAGGAAATCTGCACTACAATGAAGTCTCACTTCCCCCCGGTCAAAAGGGCCATCTGAAAAAAGTGTAAAATCCAGAAAGGCAGGACAGGCCATGGAGAACTGGGAGCCTTGTTATGCTGATGGGCGGGATGTAAATTGCCAACAGACACTCGGGAGAAGTGTACGGTGTTTCCTGAGACATCTAAAAAACAAAGCAACAGAGCCTAGGGCACTTCCACTTATGGTCCTATAGCTTAGGGAAATTAAAATCAAAAAGATACAGCCACCCCAATGTTTGGGACGCCTCTGTTTACAAGAACCTCGTTTACCGTACAAGTTCAATATCACAGAAAGTGAAAAATGGATAAAGAACTTGTGGTACTTACGTACAATGCAGTATCACTCAGCAGTGAAATCTATGTCATCAGGCCCGTAGCAGCACAATGAGTGGATTCAGGTACGATGATTCTAACTGAAATAAGTCACACAGAAAAAGAAACATCATAAGATATCAGTAATACACGGAATGTAAACTTGGCTACACAGGAACTGAATTACAGAACAGAACAGGGTCTCAAATTTAGAAAACCAACTTATGCTTGTTTAAGGGGAAAGGTGAGTTGGGGTGCTGCATAAAACCAGAGATTGAAATGAGCACAGATAAAGTTCCTTAAGCCAAATATGGAATAGACAAGAGCTACTCCTTGCTCAACGAAATGGACTCAACACCGCATATTAAACGCCTAAGAATGTACCTGACTCTTAAGTATCTTAAAACCGATGGATTGCTATGTCTCCGAAAGAGAATCAAGCATGTGTACAGGGACATAAACGCAGCAGTGATAGGATTGGAGAGGTTCGGTGAGCAAATGAAGACCCTTTGAAGTCATATTGCATGGTACCCATTCCACGGGTTTCAACTACCCAGGTTTAAGGTATTCTTCCTTCAGCTAAAACATGCATGTGGAACCTAGAGTATGATCAACCATGTGATCGGGAGACGTGTTCAAATATGTCTCAGTTTTCGTACCCTGGTACTCGGGTGCAACATTCCAGACGCTTTACTAACACTCTCCCGACTTGGAGAGTCAGTCCCTTTAACCTCCTGTTTGGCCCAGTTTGCAATTTCTGCGGAAGATGAACAGGAATAGCGAGAACCAATGAGAGACTAGCTGGAGGTGTCTGGACGGGCAAATTTAACTCTCATTTCCCACCAGGAAGAGGAAATAACCAAAGGCTCAGCGTGCCGTGCCGGAACCAGATTAGGGCCTGAAGCCATCCTGCGGTGTTGCGGCCAGCTCACAAGAAAACGAGTTGAAGAAAGGAGCTCAGGGGCACTGTAATTCACAAACCTGCAGAGTTATAAATGACAACTATCGTCCAAAAATATACTGAAGTAAGGCTGCCAAGAGGACTTGAAAGCGGGGCAGAATTGCAGGAAACCGATTTCAGGAGGTAGACTGGAATTGCATTGAAAGCATAGGAAAAGAGGCAGAACGTCCACAATGATGCACTTGGCCAAAAAGGGCGTATGCGTTTTTTCCTGAATATATTCAGGAAAAAACGCATACGCCCTTTTTGGCCAACCAAGCAAGCTTGCAAAGGAAATCTGCACTACAATGAAGTCTCACTTCCCCCCGGTCAAAAGGGCCATCTGAAAAAAGTGTAAAATCCAGAAAGGCAGGACAGGCCATGGAGAACTGGGAGCCTTGTTATGCTGATGGGCGGGATGTAAATTGCCAACAGACACTCGGGAGAAGTGTATGGTGTTTCCTGAAACATCTAAAAAACAAAGCAACAGAGCCTAGGCCACTTCCACTTATGGTCCTATAGCTTAGGGAAATTAAAATCAAAGAGATACAGCCACCCCAATGTTTGGGACGCCTCTGTTTACAAGAACCTCGTTTACCGTACAAGTTCAATATCACAGAAAGTGAAAAATGGATAAAGAACTTGTGGTACTTACGTACAATGCAGTATCACTCAGCAGTGAAATCTATGTCATCAGGCCCGTAGCAGCACAATGAGTGGATTCAGGTACGATGATTCTAACTGAAATAAGTCACACAGAAAAAGAAACATCATAAGATATCAGTAATACACGGAATGTAAACTTGGCTACACAGGAACTGAATTACAGAACAGAACAGGGTCTCAAATTTAGAAAACCAACTTATGCTTGTTTAAGGGGAAAGGTGAGTTGGGGTGCTGCATAAAACCAGAGATTGAAATGAGCACAGATAAAGTTCCTTAAGCCAAATATGGAATAGACAAGAGCTACTCCTTGCTCAACGAAATGGACTCAACACCGCATATTAAACGCCTAAGAATGTACCTGACTCTTAATTATCTTAAAACCGATGGATTGCTATGTCTCCGAAAGAGAATCAAGCATGTGTACAGGGACATAAACGCAGCAGTGATAGGATTGGAGAGGATCGGTGAGCAAATGAAGACCCTTTGAAGTCATATTGCATGGTACCCATTCCACGGGTTTCAACTACCCAGGTTTAAGGTATTCTTCCTTCAGCTAAAACATGCATGTGGAACCTAGAGTATGATCAACCATGTGATCGGGAGACGTGTTCAAATATGTCTCAGTTTTCGTACCCTGGTACTCGGGTGCAACATTCCAGACGGTTTACTAACACTCTCCCGACTTGGAGAGTCAGTCCCTTTAACCTCCTGTTTGGCCCAGTTTGCAATTTCTGCGGAAGATGAACAGGAATAGCGAGAACCAATGAGAGACTAGCTGGAGGTGTCTGGACGGGCAAATTTAACTCTCATTTCCCACCAGGAAGAGGAAATAACCAAAGGCTCAGCGTGCCGTGCCGGAACCAGATTAGGGCCTGAAGCCATCCTGCGGTGTTGCGGCCAGCTCACAAGAAAACGAGTTGAAGAAAGGAGCTCAGGGGCACTGTAATTCACAAACCTGCAGAGTTATAAATGACAACTATCGTCCAAAAATATACTGAAGTAAGGCTGCCAAGAGGACTTGAAAGCGGGGCAGAATTGCAGGAAACCGATTTCAGGAGGTAGACTGGAATTGCATTGAAAGCATAGGAAAAGAGGCAGAACGTCCACAATGATGCACTTGGCCAAAAAGGGCGTATGCGTTTTTTCCTGAATATATTCAGGAAAAAACGCATACGCCCTTTTTGGCCAACCAAGCAAGCTTGCAAAGGAAATCTGCACTACAATGAAGTCTCACTTCTCCCCCCACCCCGGTCAAAAGGGCCATCTGAAAAAAGTGTAAAATCCAGAAAGGCAGGACAGGCCATGGAGAACTGGGAGCCTTGTTATGCTGATGGGCGGGATGTAAATTGCCAACAGACACTCGGGAGAAGTGTATGGTGTTTCCTGAAACATCTAAAAAACAAAGCAACAGAGCCTAGGGCACTTCCACTTATGGTCCTATAGCTTAGGGAAATTAAAATCAAAAAGATACAGCCACCCCAATGTTTGGGACGCCTCTGTTTACAAGAACCTCGTTTACCGTACAAGTTCAATATCACAGAAAGTGAAAAATGGATAAAGAACTTGTGGTACTTACGTACAATGCAGTATCACTCAGCAGTGAAATCTATGTCATCAGGCCCGTAGCAGCACAATGAGTGGATTCAGGTACGATGATTCTAACTGAAATAAGTCACACAGAAAAAGAAACATCATAAGATATCAGTAATACACGGAATGTAAACTTGGCTACACAGGAACTGAATTACAGAACAGAACAGGGTCTCAAATTTAGAAAACCAACTTATGCTTGTTTAAGGGGAAAGGTGAGTTGGGGTGCTGCATAAAACCAGAGATTGAAATGAGCACAGATAAAGTTCCTTAAGCCAAATATGGAATAGACAAGAGCTACTCCTTGCTCAACGAAATGGACTCAACACCGCATATTAAACGCCTAAGAATGTACCTGACTCTTAAGTATCTTAAAACCGATGGATTGCTATGTCTCCGAAAGAGAATCAAGCATGTGTACAGGGACATAAACGCAGCAGTGATAGGATTGGAGAGGTTCGGTGAGCAAATGAAGACCCTTTGAAGTCATATTGCATGGTACCCATTCCACGGGTTTCAACTACCCAGGTTTAAGGTATTCTTCCTTCAGCTAAAACATGCATGTGGAACCTAGAGTATGATCAACCATGTGATCGGGAGACGTGTTCAAATATGTCTCAGTTTTCGTACCCTGGTACTCGGGTGCAACATTCCAGACGCTTTACTAACACTCTCCCGACTTGGAGAGTCAGTCCCTTTAACCTCCTGTTTGGCCCAGTTTGCAATTTCTGCGGAAGATGAACAGGAATAGCGAGAACCAATGAGAGACTAGCTGGAGGTGTCTGGACGGGCAAATTTAACTCTCATTTCCCACCAGGAAGAGGAAATAACCAAAGGCTCAGCGTGCCGTGCCGGAACCAGATTAGGGCCTGAAGCCATCCTGCGGTGTTGCGGCCAGCTCACAAGAAAACGAGTTGAAGAAAGGAGCTCAGGGGCACTGTAATTCACAAACCTGCAGAGTTATAAATGACAACTATCGTCCAAAAATATACTGAAGTAAGGCTGCCAAGAGGACTTGAAAGCGGGGCAGAATTGCAGGAAACCGATTTCAGGAGGTAGACTGGAATTGCATTGAAAGCATAGGAAAAGAGGCAGAACGTCCACAATGATGCACTTGGCCAAAAAGGGCGTATGCGTTTTTTCCTGAATATATTCAGGAAAAAACGCATACGCCCTTTTTGGCCAACCAAGCAAGCTTGCAAAGGAAATCTGCACTACAATGAAGTCTCACTTCCCCCCGGTCAAAAGGGCCATCTGAAAAAAGTGTAAAATCCAGAAAGGCAGGACAGGCCATGGAGAACTGGGAGCCTTGTTATGCTGATGGGCGGGATGTCAATTGCCAACAGACACTCGGGAGAAGTGTATGGTGTTTCCTGAAACATCTAAAAAACAAAGCAACAGAGCCTAGGGCACTTCCACTTATGGTCCTATAGCTTAGGGAAATTAAAATCAAAAAGATACAGCCACCCCAATGTTTGGGACGCCTCTGTTTACAAGAACCTCGTTTACCGTACAAGTTCAATATCACAGAAAGTGAAAAATGGATAAAGAACTTGTGGTACTTACGTACAATGCAGTATCACTCAGCAGTGAAATCTATGTCATCAGGCCCGTAGCAGCACAATGAGTGGATTCAGGTACGATGATTCTAACTGAAATAAGTCACACAGAAAAAGAAACATCATAAGATATCAGTAATACACGGAATGTAAACTTGGCTACACAGGAACTGAATTACAGAACAGAACAGGGTCTCAAATTTAGAAAACCAACTTATGCTTGTTTAAGGGTAAAGGTGAGTTGGGGTGCTGCATAAAACCAGAGATTGAAATGAGCACAGATAAAGTTCCTTAAGCCAAATATGGAATAGACAAGAGCTACTCCTTGCTCAACGAAATGGACTCAACACCGCATATTAAACGCCTAAGAATGTACCTGATTCTTAAGTATCTTAAAACCGATGGATTGCTATGTCTCCGAAAGAGAATCAAGCATGTGTACAGGGACATAAACGCAGCAGTGATAGGATTGGAGAGGTTCGGTGAGCAAATGAAGACCCTTTGAAGTCATATTGCATGGTACCCATTCCACGGGTTTCAACTACCCAGGTTTAAGGTATTCTTCCTTCAGCTAAAACATGCATGTGGAACCTAGAATATGATCAACCATGTGATCGGGAGACGTGTTCAAATATGTCTCAGTTTTCGTACCCTGGTACTCGGGTGCAACATTCCAGACGCTTTACTAACACTCTCCCGACTTGGAGAGTCAGTCCCTTTAACCTCCTGTTTGGCCCAGTTTGCAATTTCTGCGGAAGATGAACAGGAATAGCGAGAACCAATGAGAGACTAGCTGGAGGTGTCTGGACGGGCAAATTTAACTCTCATTTCCCACCAGGAAGAGGAAATAACCAAAGGCTCAGCGTGCCGTGCCGGAACCAGATTAGGGCCTGAAGCCATCCTGCGGTGTTGCGGCCAGCTCACAAGAAAACGAGTTGAAGAAAGGAGCTCAGGGGCACTGTAATTCACAAACCTGCAGAGTTATAAATGACAACTATCGTCCAAAAATATACTGAAGTAAGGCTGCCAAGAGGACTTGAAAGCGGGGCAGAATTGCAGGAAACCGATTTCAGGAGGTAGACTGGAATTGCATTGAAAGCATAGGAAAAGAGGCAGAACGTCCACAATGATGCACTTGGCCAAAAAGGGCGTATGCGTTTTTTCCTGAATATATTCAGGAAAAAACGCATACGCCCTTTTTGGCCAACCAAACAAGCTTGCAAAGGAAATCTGCACTACAATGAAGTCTCACTTCTCCCCCCCGCCCCCGGTCAAAAGGGCCATCTGAAAAAAGTGTAAAATCCAGAAAGGCAGGACAGGTCATGGAGAACTGGGAGCCTTGTTATGCTGATGGGCGGGATGTAAATTGCCAACAGACACTCGGGAGAAGTGTATGGTGTTTCCTGAGACATCTAAAAAACAAAGCAACAGAGCCTAGGGCACTTCCACTTATGGTCCTATAGCTTAGGGAAATTAAAATCAAAAAGATACAGCCACCCCAATGTTTGGGACGCCTCTGTTTACAAGAACCTCGTTTACCGTACAAGTTCAATATCACAGAAAGTGAAAAATGGATAAAGAACTTGTGGTACTTACGTACAATGCAGTATCACTCAGCAGTGAAATCTATGTCATCAGGCCCGTAGCAGCACAATGAGTGGATTCAGGTACGATGATTCTAACTGAAATAAGTCACACAGAAAAAGAAACATCATAAGATATCAGTAATACACGGAATGTAAACTTGGCTACACAGGAACTGAATTACAGAACAGAACAGGGTCTCAAATTTAGAAAACCAACTTATGCTTGTTTAAGGGTAAAGGTGAGTTGGGGTGCTGCATAAAACCAGAGATTGAAATGAGCACAGATAAAGTTCCTTAAGCCAAATATGGAATAGACAAGAGCTACTCCTTGCTCAACGAAATGGACTCAACACCGCATATTAAACGCCTAAGAATGTACCTGACTCTTAAGTATCTTAAAACCGATGGATTGCTATGTCTCCGAAAGAGAATCAAGCGTGTGTACAGGGACATAAACGCAGCAGTGATAGGATTGGAGAGGTTCGGTGAGCAAATGAAGACCCTTTGAAGTCATATTGCATGGTACCCATTCCACGGGTTTCAACTACCCAGGTTTAAGGTATTCTTCCTTCAGCTAAAACATGCATGTGGAACCTAGAGTATGATCAACCATGTGATCGGGAGACGTGTTCAAATATGTCTCAGTTTTCGTACCCTGGTACTCGGGTGCAACATTCCAGACGCTTTACTAACACTCTCCCGACTTGGAGAGTCAGTCCCTTTAACCTCCTGTTTGGCCCAGTTTGCAATTTCTGCGGAAGATGAACAGGAATAGCGAGAACCAATGAGAGACTAGCTGGAGGTGTCTGGACGGGCAAATTTAACTCTCATTTCCCACCAGGAAGAGGAAATAACCAAAGGCTCAGCGTGCCGTGCCGGAACCAGATTAGGGCCTGAAGCCATCCTGCGGTGTTGCGGCCAGCTCACAAGAAAACGAGTTGAAGAAAGGAGCTCAGGGGCACTGTAATTCACAAACCTGCAGAGTTATAAATGACAACTATCGTCCAAAAATATACTGAAGTAAGGCTGCCAAGAGGACTTGAAAGCGGGGCAGAATTGCAGGAAACCGATTTCAGGAGGTAGACTGGAATTGCATTGAAAGCATAGGAAAAGAGGCAGAACGTCCACAATGATGCACTTGGCCAAAAAGGGCGTATGCGTTTTTTCCTGAATATATTCAGGAAAAAACGCATACGCCCTTTTTGGCCAACCAAGCAAGCTTGCAAAGGAAATCTGCACTACAATGAAGTCTCACTTCCCCCCGGTCAAAAGGGCCATCTGAAAAAAGTGTAAAATCCAGAAAGGCAGGACAGGCCATGGAGAACTGGGAGCCTTGTTATGCTGATGGGCGGGATGTAAATTGCCAACAGACACTCGGGAGAAGTGTATGGTGTTTCCTGAAACATCTAAAAAACAAAGCAACAGAGCCTAGGGCACTTCCACTTATGGTCCTATAGCTTAGGGAAATTAAAATCAAAGAGATACAGCCACCCCAATGTTTGGGACGCCTCTGTTTACAAGAACCTCGTTTACCGTACAAGTTCAATATCACAGAAAGTGAAAAATGGATAAAGAACTTGTGGTACTTACGTACAATGCAGTATCACTCAGCAGTGAAATCTATGTCATCAGGCCCGTAGCAGCACAATGAGTGGATTCAGGTACGATGATTCTAACTGAAATAAGTCACACAGAAAAAGAAACATCATAAGATATCAGTAATACACGGAATGTAAACTTGGCTACACAGGAACTGAATTACAGAACAGAACAGGGTCTCAAATTTAGAAAACCAACTTATGCTTGTTTAAGGGTAACGGTGAGTTGGGGTGCTGCATAAAACCAGAGATTGAAATGAGCACAGATAAAGTTCCTTAAGCCAAATATGGAATAGACAAGAGCTACTCCTTGCTCAATGAAATGGACTCAACACCGCATATTAAACGCCTAAGAATGTACCTGACTCTTAAGTATCTTAAAACCTATGGATTGCTATGTCTCCGAAAGAGAATCAAGCGTGTGTACAGGGACATAAACGCAGCAGTGATAGGATTGGAGAGGTTCGGTGAGCAAATGAAGACCCTTTGAAGTCATATTGCATGGTACCCATTCCACGGGTTTCAACTACCCAGGTTTAAGGTATTCTTCCTTCAGCTAAAACATGCATGTGGAACCTAGAGTATGATCAACCATGTGATCGGGAGACGTGTTCAAATATGTCTCAGTTTTCGTACCCTGGTACTCGGGTGCAACATTCCAGACGCTTTACTAACACTCTCCCGACTTGGAGAGTCAGTCCCTTTAACCTCCTGTTTGGCCCAGTTTGCAATTTCTGCGGAAGATGAACAGGAATAGCGAGAACCAATGAGAGACTAGCTGGAGGTGTCTGGACGGGCAAATTTAACTCTCATTTCCCACCAGGAAGAGGAAATAACCAAAGGCTCAGCGTGCCGTGCCGGAACCAGATTAGGGCCTGAAGCCATCCTGCGGTGTTGCGGCCAGCTCACAAGAAAACGAGTTGGAGAAAGGAGCTCAGGGGCACTGTAATTCACAAACCTGCAGAGTTATAAATGACAACTATCGTCCAAAAATATACTGAAGTAAGGCTGCCAAGAGGACTTGAAAGCGGGGCAGAATTGCAGGAAACCGATTTCAGGAGGTAGACTGGAATTGCATTGAAAGCATAGGAAAAGAGGCAGAACGTCCACAATGATGCACTTGGCCAAAAAGGGCGTATGCGTTTTTTCCTGAATATATTCAGGAAAAAACGCATACGCCCTTTTTGGCCAACCAAGCAAGCTTGCAAAGGAAATCTGCACTACAATGAAGTCTCACTTCCCCCCCCCCCCGGTCAAAAGGGCCATCTGAAAAAAGTGTAAAATCCAGAAAGGCAGGACAGGCCATGGAGAACTGGGAGCCTTGTTATGCTGATGGGCGGGATGTCAATTGCCAACAGACACTCGGGAGAAGTGTATGGTGTTTCCTGAAACAGTTAAAAAACAAAGCAACAGAGCCTAGGGCACTTCCACTTATGGTCCTATAGCTTAGGGAAATTAAAATCAAAAAGATACAGCCACCCCAATGTTTGGGACGCCTCTGTTTACAAGAACCTCGTTTACCGTACAAGTTCAATATCACAGAAAGTGAAAAATGGATAAAGAACTTGTGGTACTTACGTACAATGCAGTATCACTCAGCAGTGAAATCTATGCCATCAGGCCCGTAGCAGCACAATGAGTGGATTCAGGTACGATGATTCTAACTGAAATAAGTCACACAGAAAAAGAAACATCATAAGATATCAGTAATACACGGAATGTAAACTTGGCTACACAGGAACTGAATTACAGAACAGAACAGGGTCTCAAATTTAGAAAACCAACTTATGCTTGTTTAAGGGTAAAGGTGAGTTGGGGTGCTGCATAAAACCAGAGATTGAAATGAGCACAGATAAAGTTCCTTAAGCCAAATATGGAATAGACAAGAGCTACTCCTTGCTCAATGAAATGGACTCAACACCGCATATTAAACGCCTAAGAATGTACCTGACTCTTAATTATCTTAAAACCGATGGATTGCTATGTCTCCGAAAGAGAATCAAGCATGTGTACAGGGACATAAACGCAGCAGTGATAGGATTGGAGAGGTTCGGTGAGCAAATGAAGACCCTTTGAAGTCATATTGCATGGTACCCATTCCACGGGTTTCAACTACCCAGGTTTAAGGTATTCTTCCTTCAGCTAAAACATGCATGTGGAACCTAGAGTATGATCAACCATGTGATCGGGAGACGTGTTCAAATATGTCTCAGTTTTCGTACCCTGGTACTCGGGTGCAACATTCCAGACGCTTTACTAACACTCTCCCGACTTGGAGAGTCAGTCCCTTTAACCTCCTGTTTGGCCCAGTTTGCAATTTCTGCGGAAGATGAACAGGAATAGCGAGAACCAATGAGAGACTAGCTGGAGGTGTCTGGACGGGCAAATTTAACTCTCATTTCCCACCAGGAAGAGGAAATAACCAAAGGCTCAGCGTGCCGTGCCGGAACCAGATTAGGGCCTGAAGCCATCCTGCGGTGTTGCGGCCAGCTCACAAGAAAACGAGTTGGAGAAAGGAGCTCAGGGGCACTGTAATTCACAAACCTGCAGAGTTATAAATGACAACTATCGTCCAAAAATATACTGAAGTAAGGCTGCCAAGAGGACTTGAAAGCGGGGCAGAATTGCAGGAAACCGATTTCAGGAGGTAGACTGGAATTGCATTGAAAGCATAGGAAAAGAGGCAGAACGTCCACAATGATGCACTTGGCCAAAAAGGGCGTATGCGTTTTTTCCTGAATATATTCAGGAAAAAACGCATACGCCCTTTTTGGCCAACCAAGCAAGCTTGCAAAGGAAATCTGCACTACAATGAAGTCTCACTTCCCCCCCCCCCGGTCAAAAGGGCCATCTGAAAAAAGTGTAAAATCCAGAAAGGCAGGACAGGCCATGGAGAACTGGGAGCCTTGTTATGCTGATGGGCGGGATGTCAATTGCCAACAGACACTCGGGAGAAGTGTATGGTGTTTCCTGAAACATCTAAAAAACAAAGCAACAGAGCCTAGGGCACTTCCACTTATGGTCCTATAGCTTAGGGAAATTAAAATCAAAAAGACACAGCCACCCCAATGTTTGGGACGCCTCTGTTTACAAGAACCTCGTTTACCGTACAAGTTCAATATCACAGAAAGTGAAAAATGGATAAAGAACTTGTGGTACTTACGTACAATGCAGTATCACTCAGCAGTGAAATCTATGCCATCAGGCCCGTAGCAGCACAATGAGTGGATTCAGGTACGATGATTCTAACTGAAATAAGTCACACAGAAAAAGAAACATCATAAGATATCAGTAATACACGGAATGTAAACTTGGCTACACAGGAACTGAATTACAGAACAGAACAGGGTCTCAAATTTAGAAAACCAACTTATGCTTGTTTAAGGGTAAAGGTGAGTTGGGGTGCTGCATAAAACCAGAGATTGAAATGAGCACAGATAAAGTTCCTTAAGCCAAATATGGAATAGACAAGAGCTACTCCTTGCTCAACGAAATGGACTCAACACCGCATATTAAACGCCTAAGAATGTACCTGACTCTTAAGTATCTTAAAACCTATGGATTGCTATGTCTCCGAAAGAGAATCAAGCGTGTGTACAGGGACATAAACGCAGCAGTGATAGGATTGGAGAGGTTCGGTGAGCAAATGAAGACCCTTTGAAGTCATATTGCATGGTACCCATTCCACGGGTTTCAACTACCCAGGTTTAAGGTATTCTTCCTTCAGCTAAAACATGCATGTGGAACCTAGAGTATGATCAACCATGTGATCGGGAGACGTGTTCAAATATGTCTCAGTTTTCGTACCCTGGTACTCGGGTGCAACATTCCAGACGCTTTACTAACACTCTCCCGACTTGGAGAGTCAGTCCCTTTAACCTCCTGTTTGGCCCAGTTTGCAATTTCTGCGGAAGATGAACAGGAATAGCGAGAACCAATGAGAGACTAGCTGGAGGTGTCTGGACGGGCAAATTTAACTCTCATTTCCCACCAGGAAGAGGAAATAACCAAAGGCTCAGCGTGCCGTGCCGGAACCAGATTAGGGCCTGAAGCCATCCTGCGGTGTTGCGGCCAGCTCACAAGAAAACGAGTTGAAGAAAGGAGCTCAGGGGCACTGTAATTCACAAACCTGCAGAGTTATAAATGACAACTATCGTCCAAAAATATACTGAAGTAAGGCTGCCAAGAGGACTTGAAAGCGGGGCAGAATTGCAGGAAACCGATTTCAGGAGGTAGACTGGAATTGCATTGAAAGCATAGGAAAAGAGGCAGAACGTCCACAATGATGCACTTGGCCAAAAAGGGCGTATGCGTTTTTTCCTGAATATATTCAGGAAAAAACGCATACGCCCTTTTTGGCCAACCAAGCAAGCTTGCAAAGGAAATCTGCACTACAATGAAGTCTCACTTCCCCCCCCCCCCGGTCAAAAGGGCCATCTGAAAAAAGTGTAAAATCCAGAAAGGCAGGACAGGCCATGGAGAACTGGGAGCCTTGTTATGCTGATGGGCGGGATGTAAATTGCCAACAGACACTCGGGAGAAGTGTATGGTGTTTCCTGAAACATCTAAAAAACAAAGCAACAGAGCCTAGGGCACTTCCACTTATGGTCCTATAGCTTAGGGAAATTAAAATCAAAAAGACACAGCCACCCCAATGTTTGGGACGCCTCTGTTTACAAGAACCTCGTTTACCGTACAAGTTCAATATCACAGAAAGTGAAAAATGGATAAAGAACTTGTGGTACTTACGTACAATGCAGTATCACTCAGCAGTGAAATCTATGTCATCAGGCCCGTAGCAGCACAATGAGTGGATTCAGGTACGATGATTCTAACTGAAATAAGTCACACAGAAAAAGAAACATCATAAGATATCAGTAATACACGGAATGTAAACTTGGCTACACAGGAACTGAATTACAGAACAGAACAGGGTCTCAAATTTAGAAAACCAACTTATGCTTGTTTAAGGGTAAAGGTGAGTTGGGGTGCTGCATAAAACCAGAGATTGAAATGAGCACAGATAAAGTTCCTTAAGCCAAATATGGAATAGACAAGAGCTACTCCTTGCTCAACGAAATGGACTCAACACCGCATATTAAACGCCTAAGAATGTACCTGACTCTTAAGTATCTTAAAACCTATGGATTGCTATGTCTCCGAAAGAGAATCAAGCGTGTGTACAGGGACATAAACGCAGCAGTGATAGGATTGGAGAGGTTCGGTGAGCAAATGAAGACCCTTTGAAGTCATATTGCATGGTACCCATTCCACGGGTTTCAACTACCCAGGTTTAAGGTATTCTTCCTTCAGCTAAAACATGCATGTGGAACCTAGAGTATGATCAACCATGTGATCGGGAGACGTGTTCAAATATGTCTCAGTTTTCGTACCCTGGTACTCGGGTGCAACATTCCAGACGCTTTACTAACACTCTCCCGACTTGGAGAGTCAGTCCCTTTAACCTCCTGTTTGGCCCAGTTTGCAATTTCTGCGGAAGATGAACAGGAATAGCGAGAACCAATGAGAGACTAGCTGGAGGTGTCTGGACGGGCAAATTTAACTCTCATTTCCCACCAGGAAGAGGAAATAACCAAAGGCTCAGCGTGCCGTGCCGGAACCAGATTAGGGCCTGAAGCCATCCTGCGGTGTTGCGGCCAGCTCACAAGAAAACGAGTTGAAGAAAGGAGCTCAGGGGCACTGTAATTCAAAAACCTGCAGAGTTATAAATGACAACTATCGTCCAAAAATATACTGAAGTAAGGCTGCCAAGAGGACTTGAAAGCGGGGCAGAATTGCAGGAAACCGATTTCAGGAGGTAGACTGGAATTGCATTGAAAGCATAGGAAAAGAGGCAGAACGTCCACAATGATGCACTTGGCCAAAAAGGGCGTATGCGTTTTTTCCTGAATATATTCAGGAAAAAACGCATACGCCCTTTTTGGCCAACCAAGCAAGCTTGCAAAGGAAATCTGCACTACAATGAAGTCTCACTTCCCCCCGGTCAAAAGGGCCATCTGAAAAAAGTGTAAAATCCAGAAAGGCAGGACAGGCCATGGAGAACTGGGAGCCTTGTTATGCTGATGGGCGGGATGTAAATTGCCAACAGACACTCGGGAGAAGTGTATGGTGTTTCCTGAAACATCTAAAAAACAAAGCAACAGAGCCTAGGGCACTTCCACTTATGGTCCTATAGCTTAGGGAAATTAAAATAAAAAAGACACAGCCACCCCAATGTTTGGGACGCCTCTGTTTACAAGAACCTCGTTTACCGTACAAGTTCAATATCACAGAAAGTGAAAAATGGATAAAGAACTTGTGGTACTTACGTACAATGCAGTATCACTCAGCAGTGAAATCTATGTCATCAGGCCCGTAGCAGCACAATGAGTGGATTCAGGTACGATGATTCTAACTGAAATAAGTCACACAGAAAAAGAAACATCATAAGATATCAGTAATACACGGAATGTAAACTTGGCTACACAGGAACTGAATTACAGAACAGAACAGGGTCTCAAATTTAGAAAACCAACTTATGCTTGTTTAAGGGTAACGGTGAGTTGGGGTGCTGCATAAAACCAGAGATTGAAATGAGCACAGATAAAGTTCCTTAAGCCAAATATGGAATAGACAAGAGCTACTCCTTGCTCAACGAAATGGACTCAACACCGCATATTAAACGCCTAAGAATGTACCTGACTCTTAAGTATCTTAAAACCGATGGATTGCTATGTCTCCGAAAGAGAATCAAGCGTGTGTACAGGGACATAAACGCAGCAGTGATAGGATTGGAGAGGTTCGGTGAGCAAATGAAGACCCTTTGAAGTCATATTGCATGGTACCCATTCCACGGGTTTCAACTACCCAGGTTTAAGGTATTCTTCCTTCAGCTAAAACATGCATGTGGAACCTAGAGTATGATCAACCATGTGATCGGGAGACGTGTTCAAATATGTCTCAGTTTTCGTACCCTGGTACTCGGGTGCAACATTCCAGACGCTTTACTAACACTCTCCCGACTTGGAGAGTCAGTCCCTTTAACCTCCTGTTTGGCCCAGTTTGCAATTTCTGCGGAAGATGAACAGGAATAGCGAGAACCAATGAGAGACTAGCTGGAGGTGTCTGGACTGGCAAATTTAACTCTCATTTCCCACCAGGAAGAGGAAATAACCAAAGGCTCAGCGTGCCGTGCCGGAACCAGATTAGGGCCTGAAGCCATCCTGCGGTGTTGCGGCCAGCTCACAAGAAAACGAGTTGAAGAAAGGAGCTCAGGGGCACTGTAATTCACAAACCTGCAGAGTTATAAATGACAACTATCGTCCAAAAATATACTGAAGTAAGGCTGCCAAGAGGACTTGAAAGCGGGGCAGAATTGCAGGAAACCGATTTCAGGAGGTAGACTGGAATTGCATTGAAAGCATAGGAAAAGAGGCAGAACGTCCACAATGATGCACTTGGCCAAAAAGGGCGTATGCGTTTTTTCCTGAATATATTCAGGAAAAAACGCATACGCCCTTTTTGGCCAACCAAGCAAGCTTGCAAAGGAAATCTGCACTACAATGAAGTCTCACTTCCCCCCCCCCCCGGTCAAAAGGGCCATCTGAAAAAAGTGTAAAATCCAGAAAGGCAGGACAGGCCATGGAGAACTGGGAGCCTTGTTATGCTGATGGGCGGGATGTAAATTGCCAACAGACACTAGGGAGAAGTGTATGGTGTTTCCTGAAACATCTAAAAAACAAAGCAACAGAGCCTAGGGCACTTCCACTTATGGTCCTATAGCTTAGGGAAATTAAAATCAAAGAGATACAGCCACCCCAATGTTTGGGACGCCTCTGTTTACAAGAACCTCGTTTACCGTACAAGTTCAATATCACAGAAAGTGAAAAATGGATAAAGAACTTGTGGTACTTACGTACAATGCAGTATCACTCAGCAGTGAAATCTATGTCATCAGGCCCGTAGCAGCACAATGAGTGGATTCAGGTACGATGATTCTAACTGAAATAAGTCACACAGAAAAAGAAACATCATAAGATATCAGTAATACACGGAATGTAAACTTGGCTACACAGGAACTGAATTACAGAACAGAACAGGGTCTCAAATTTAGAAAACCAACTTATGCTTGTTTAAGGGGAAAGGTGAGTTGGGGTGCTGCATAAAACCAGAGATTGAAATGAGCACAGATAAAGTTCCTTAAGCCAAATATGGAATAGACAAGAGCTACTCCTTGCTCAACGAAATGGACTCAACACCGCATATTAAACGCCTAAGAATGTACCTGACTCTTAAGTATCTTAAAACCGATGGATTGCTATGTCTCCGAAAGAGAATCAAGCATGTGTACAGGGACATAAACGCAGCAGTGATAGGATTGGAGAGGTTCGGTGAGCAAATGAAGACCCTTTGAAGTCATATTGCATGGTACCCATTCCACGGGTTTCAACTACCCAGGTTTAAGGTATTCTTCCTTCAGCTAAAACATGCATGTGGAACCTAGAGTATGATCAACCATGCGATCGGGAGACGTGTTCAAATATGTCTCAGTTTTCGTACCCTGGTACTCGGGTGCAACATTCCAGACGCTTTACTAAGACTCTCCCGACTTGGAGAGTCAGTCCCTTTAACCTCCTGTTTGGCCCAGTTTGCAATTTCTGCGGAAGATGAACAGGAATAGCGAGAACCAATGAGAGACTAGCTGGAGGTGTCTGGACGGGCAAATTTAACTCTCATTTCCCACCAGGAAGAGGAAATAACCAAAGGCTCAGCGTGCCGTGCCGGAACCACATTAGGGCCTGAAGCCATCCTGCGGTGTTGCGGCCAGCTCACAAGAAAACGAGTTGAAGAAAGGAGCTCAGGGGCACTGTAATTCACAAACCTGCAGAGTTATAAATGACAACTATCGTCCAAAAATATACTGAAGTAAGGCTGCCAAGAGGACTTGAAAGCGGGGCAGAATTGCAGGAAACCGATTTCAGGAGGTAGACTGGAATTGCATTGAAAGCATAGGAAAAGAGGCAGAACGTCCACAATGATGCACTTGGCCAAAAAGGGCGTATGCGTTTTTTCCTGAATATATTCAGGAAAAAACGCATACGCCCTTTTTGGCCAACCAAGCAAGCTTGCAAAGGAAATCTGCACTACAATGAACTCTCACTCCCCCCCCCGGTCAAAAGGGCCATCTGAAAAAAGTGTAAAATCCAGAAAGGCAGGACAGGCCATGGAGAACTGGGAGCCTTGTTATGCTGATGGGCGGGATGTAAATTGCCAACAGACACTCGGGAGAAGTGTATGGTGTTTCCTGAAACATCTAAAAAACAAAGCAACAGAGCCTAGGGCACTTCCACTTATGGTCCTATAGCTTAGGGAAATTAAAATCAAAAAGATACAGCCACCCCAATGTTTGGGACGCCTCTGTTTACAAGAACCTCGTTTACCGTACAAGTTCAATATCACAGAAAGTGAAAAATGGATAAAGAACTTGTGGTACTTACGTACAATGCAGTATCACTCAGCAGTGAAATCTATGTCATCAGGCCCGTAGCAGCACAATGAGTGGATTCAGGTACGATGATTCTAACTGAAATAAGTCACACAGAAAAAGAAACATCATAAGATATCAGTAATACACGGAATGTAAACTTGGCTACACAGGAACTGAATTACAGAACAGAACAGGGTCTCAAATTTAGAAAACCAACTTATGCTTGTTTAAGGGGAAAGGTGAGTTGGGGTGCTGCATAAAACCAGAGATTGAAATGAGCACAGATAAAGTTCCTTAAGCCAAATATGGAATAGACAAGAGCTACTCCTTGCTCAACGAAATGGACTCAACACCGCATATTAAACGCCTAAGAATGTACCTGACTCTTAAGTATCTTAAAACCGATGGATTGCTATGTCTCTGAAAGAGAATCAAGCATGTGTACAGGGACATAAACGCAGCAGTGATAGGATTGGAGAGGTTCGGTGAGCAAATGAAGACCCTTTGAAGTCATATTGCATGGTACCCATTCCACGGGTTTCAACTACCCAGGTTTAAGGTATTCTTCCTTCAGCTAAAACATGCATGTGGAACCTAGAGTATGATCAACCATGCGATCGGGAGACGTGTTCAAATATGTCTCAGTTTTCGTACCCTGGTACTCGGGTGCAACATTCCAGACGCTTTACTAACACTCTCCCGACTTGGAGAGTCAGTCCCTTTAACCTCCTGTTTGGCCCAGTTTGCAATTTCTGCGGAAGATGAACAGGAATAGCGAGAACCAATGAGAGACTAGCTGGAGGTGTCTGGACGGGCAAATTTAACTCTCATTTCCCACCAGGAAGAGGAAATAACCAAAGGCTCAGCGTGCCGTGCCGGAACCAGATTAGGGCCTGAAGCCATCCTGCGGTGTTGCGGCCAGCTCACAAGAAAACGAGTTGAAGAAAGGAGCTCAGGGGCACTGTAATTCACAAACCTGCAGAGTTATAAATGACAACTATCGTCCAAAAATATACTGAAGTAAGGCTGCCAAGAGGACTTGAAAGCGGGGCAGAATTGCAGGAAACCGATTTCAGGAGGTAGACTGGAGTTGCATTGAAAGCATAGGAAAAGAGGCAGAACGTCCACAATGATGCACTTGGCCAAAAAGGGCGTATGCGTTTTTTCCTGAATATATTCAGGAAAAAACGCATACGCCCTTTTTGGCCAACCAAGCAAGCTTGCAAAGGAAATCTGCACTACAATGAAGTCTCACTCCCCCCCCCCCCCGGTCAAAAGGGCCATCTGAAAAAAGTGTAAAATTCAGAAAGGCAGGACAGGCCATGGAGAACTGGGAGCCTTGTTATGCTGATGGGCGGGATGTAAATTGCCAACAGACACTGGGGAGAAGTGTATGGTGTTTCCTGAAACATCTAAAAAACAAAGCAACAGAGCCTAGGGCACTTCCACTTATGGTCCTATAGCTTAGGGAAATTAAAATCAAAAAGATACAGCCACCCCAATGTTTGGGACGCCTCTGTTTACAAGAACCTCGTTTACCGTACAAGTTCAATATCACAGAAAGTGAAAAATGGATAAAGAACTTGTGGTACTTACGTACAATGCAGTATCACTCAGCAGTGAAATCTATGTCATCAGGCCCGTAGCAGCACAATGAGTGGATTCAGGTACGATGATTCTAACTGAAATAAGTCACACAGAGAAAGAAACATCATAAGATATCAGTAATACACGGAATGTAAACTTGGCTACACAGGAACTGAATTACAGAACAGAACAGGGTCTCAAATTTAGAAAACCAACTTATGCTTGTTTAAGGGGAAAGGTGAGTTGGGGTGCTGCATAAAACCAGAGATTGAAATGAGCACAGATAAAGTTCCTTAAGCCAAATATGGAATAGACAAGAGCTACTCCTTGCTCAACGAAATGGACTCAACACCGCATATTAAACGCCTAAGAATGTACCTGACTCTTAAGTATCTTAAAACCGATGGATTGCTATGTCTCCGAAAGAGAATCAAGCATGTGTACAGGGACATAAATGCAGCAGTGATAGGATTGGAGAGGTTCGGTGAGCAAATGAAGACCCTTTGAAGTCATATTGCATGGTACCCATTCCACGGGTTTCAACTACCCAGGTTTAAGGTATTCTTCCTTCAGCTAAAACATGCATGTGGAACCTAGAGTATGATCAACCATGTGATCGGGAGACGTGTTCAAATATGTCTCAGTTTTCGTACCCTGGTACTCGGGTGCAACATTCCAGACGCTTTACTAACACTCTCCCCACTTGGAGAGTCAGTCCCTTTAACCTCCTGTTTGGCCCAGTTTGCAATTTCTGCGGAAGATGAACAGGAATAGCGAGAACCAATGAGAGACTAGCTGGAGGTGTCTGGACGGGCAAATTTAACTCTCATTTCCCACCAGGAAGAGGAAATAACCAAAGGCTCAGCGTGCCGTGCCGGAACCAGATTAGGGCCTGAAGCCATCCTGCGGTGTTGCGGCCAGCTCACAAGAAAACGAGTTGAAGAAAGGAGCTCAGGGGCACTGTAATTCACAAACCTGCAGAGTTATAAATGACAACTATCGGCCAAAAATATACTGAAGTAAGGCTGCCAAGAGGACTTGAAAGCGGGGCAGAATTGCAGGAAACCGATTTCAGGAGGTAGACTGGAATTGCATTGAAAGCATAGGAAAAGAGGCAGAACGTCCACAATGATGCACTTGGCCAAAAAGGGCGTATGCGTTTTTTCCTGAATATATTCAGGAAAAAACGCATACGCCCTTTTTGGCCAACCAAGCAAGCTTGCAAAGGAAATCTGCACTACAATGAAGTCTCACTTCCCCCCGGTCAAAAGGGCCATCTGAAAAAAGTGTAAAATCCAGAAAGGCAGGACAGGCCATGGAGAACTGGGAGCCTTGTTATGCTGATGGGCGGGATGTAAATTGCCAACAGACACTCAGGAGAAGTGTATGGTGTTTCCTGAAACATCTAAAAAACAAAGCAACAGAGCCTAGGGCACTTCCACTTATGGTCCTATAGCTTAGGGAAATTAAAATCAAAGAGATACAGCCACCCCAATGTTTGGGACGCCTCTGTTTACAAGAACCTCGTTTACCGTACAAGTTCAATATCACAGAAAGTGAAAAATGGATAAAGAACTTGTGGTACTTACGTACAATGCAGTATCACTCAGCAGTGAAATCTATGTCATCAGGCCCGTAGCAGCACAATGAGTGGATTCAGGTACGATGATTCTAACTGAAATAAGTCACACAGAAAAAGAAACATCATAAGATATCAGTAATACACGGAATGTAAACTTGGCTACACAGGAACTGAATTACAGAACAGAACAGGGTCTCAAATTTAGAAAACCAACTTATGCTTGTTTAAGGGGAAAGGTGAGTTGGGGTGCTGCATAAAACCAGAGATTGAAATGAGCACAGATAAAGTTCCTTAAGCCAAATATGGAATAGACAAGAGCTACTCCTTGCTCAACGAAATGGACTCAACACCGCATATTAAACGCCTAAGAATGTACCTGACTCTTAAGTATCTTAAAACCGATGGATTGCTATGTCTCCGAAAGAGAATCAAGCATGTGTACAGGGACATAAACGCAGCAGTGATAGGATTGGAGAGGTTCGGTGAGCAAATGAAGACCCTTTGAAGTCATATTGCATGGTACCCATTCCACGGGTTTCAACTACCCAGGTTTAAGGTATTCTTCCTTCAGCTAAAACATGCATGTGGAACCTAGAGTATGATCAACCATGTGATCGGGAGACGTGTTCAAATATGTCTCAGTTTTCGTACCCTGGTACTCGGGTGCAACATTCCAGACGCTTTACTAACACTCTCCCGACTTGGAGAGTCAGTCCCTTTAACCTCCTGTTTGGCCCAGTTTGCAATTTCTGCGGAAGATGAACAGGAATAGCGAGAACCAATGAGAGACTAGCTGGAGGTGTCTGGACGGGCAAATTTAACTCTCATTTCCCACCAGGAAGAGGAAATAACCAAAGGCTCAGCGTGCCGTGCCGGAACCAGATTAGGGCCTGAAGCCATCCTGCGGTGTTGCGGCCAGCTCACAAGAAAACGAGTTGAAGAAAGGAGCTCAGGGGCACTGTAATTCACAAACCTGCAGAGTTATAAATGACAACTATCGTCCAAAAATATACTGAAGTAAGGCTGCCAAGAGGACTTGAAAGCGGGGCAGAATTGCAGGAAACCGATTTCAGGAGGTAGACTGGAATTGCATTGAAAGCATAGGAAAAGAGGCAGAACGTCCACAATGATGCACTTGGCCAAAAAGGGCGTATGCGTTTTTTCCTGAATATATTCAGGAAAAAACGCATACGCCCTTTTTGGCCAACCAAGCAAGCTTGCAAAGGAAATCTGCACTACAATGAAGTCTCACTTCCCCCCCCCCCCCGGTCAAAAGGGCCATCTGAAAAAAGTGTAAAACCCAGAAAGGCAGAACAGGCCATGGAGAACTGGGAGCCTTGTTATGCTGATGGGCGGGATGTAAATTGCCAACAGACACTCGGGAGAAGTGTATGGTGTTTCCTGAAACATCTAAAAAACAAAGCAACAGAGCCTAGGGCACTTCCACTTATGGTCCTATAGCTTAGGGAAATTAAAATAAAAAAGACACAGCCACCCCAAAATTTGGGACAGCTCTTTTTACAGAAATCTCTTCTACGGCACAAGTTAAATATCCCAGAGAGCAAATAATGGATAAAGAAGTTGTGGTACTTATGTACAACAGAATACCACTCAGCAATTAAATCTATGTCACCAGGCCCGTACCAGCATAATGAGTGGATTGAGGCACGATGATTCTAAGTGAAATAAGTCACACAGAAAAAGAAACATCATAAGGTATCACTAATACACGGAATGTGAACTTGGCTACACATGAACTGAATTACAAAACAGAACAGGGTCTCAAATTTAGAAAACCAACTTATGCCTGCTTAAGGGGGAAGGTGAGTTGGGGTGCTGCATAAAAGCAGAGTTTGAAATTAGCACAGATACCGTTCCATAAGCCAAATATGTAATAGACAAGACCTACCGTTTGCTCAACGAAATGGATTCAACAATGAGGTATCACCTCACACCTGGTAGAATAGGCATCATAGAAAATCTACAAACAAAAAATGCTGGAAAGGGTGTGGAGAAAAGGAACCCTCTTCCACTATTGTTGGGAATATAAATTGATACAGTCATTATGGAGAACAATATGGAATTTCTTAAGAAACTAACAATAGAATTACCATATGATACAGCAATCCCTGTACTGGACATATACCCAGACAAAACCATAAATCAAAAAGAGTCATTCACCGCAATGTTCATTGCATCACTATTTACAATATCGAGGTAATGGAAGCAACCTAAATGCCCACAGACAGACGAATGCATAAAGCTGTGGTACTTATATAAAATGGAATATTACTAAGCCATGAAAAGGAATGAAATTGGGTCATTTGTAGAGACGTCGATGGATCTAGAGACTGTCATACAGAGTGAAGTAAGTCAAAAAGAGAAAAACAAATCTTGTATATTCATGCATATATGTGGAACCTAGAAAAACTGTACAGATTAACCATTTTGCAAGGCATAAATAGAGCAACAGATGTAGACAACAAACGTATGGACAACAAGGTGGGAAAGCTGTTGGGGGGGTGGTGGTGGGAGGAGTTGAGAGACTGGGATTGGCATGTATACATTTATATGTATAAAATAGATAACCAATAAGAACCTGCTGTATAAAAATATAAAATAAAATTCAAAATTAAAAAGAAATAAAATTTAAAAAATAAAACAGAAAAAACAATTATTCCCTGCACATACATGTATTTATATGAATAAATTATTTCCATGCTTATATCTGTAAATACAAAAAAGAGGAATAAAATCTACCTTGAACCAAAAACGAAAAAGAGAAAAAAACACAGAACCCACCAGTTACACAGAGGAAAACCGTATCAGGGCACTTGCTCCAGTTGTAAACAATTCTGAAGTTGGTCAGTGGTGGGGAATCGTCTCCCATTCAGCCAGCAGCCCCCACGCAACAAGCGTCCTCATTGCAAAGCTGGGGCACCGTGCCGAGGCATCTGTGAGTAAACGTGAGCTGAGCCCCAGGCCAGTTGCTGCTGAACTATTCCCACCCGTCCCAGGTAAAACACCTGAATATATACAAGGACTTGAAAGCCTAGAGGAAGGGCCATAGAGCCACACGAGTGACAGCATGCTGGCCGACTTGGTGCCTGCAGGCCAGCCAGGATGGTCCTGGCCCTGGGTGCTCTTCTGGAAGATTTCCATTTCCCTGCCTGAGATACCCGTCCTGTCCCTGCCCCCACTGCTTTTTTCCTTCCTCACCTCTGCCCAGGGAGAAATTCCAGCAGCAGGTATGGGTGACACATCCTCTTCTTTAGCAGGTGGCAGCCTGGCAACTGCTGCAGAAAGTCCAGCAGAGCCCCACTCACACTGGGCCACCCACAAAGCCGTGGCCTCTCACTCCCTCCCACCAGCCCAGCCCCGAGACTGCTGACAGGGCAGAGAAAATGGCGTCAGGCACGGCTGCAGGGGCTCTTGCTGCCTGGAGTGGTATTTATATTGATCTCAACCCAGGCACACCTGGGGAGGGCTGGCCGGCATGGTAAGGCTGCCCAGGTCAGCCAATCATCACCCCTCAGGGGCTCACAGTTGCAGAAAATGGAACTTGCTGAACCAGCCAGGTCCAAGGAACAGGTGTGGGCTCCTGAGAGTCAGGATAGACAAGGGGCTGCAGCTTTGGCTTGTTTTCTAATCATTTTATCTGGCCCATGAGTGGGAGACAACTTTAAGAAAACCCTCTCCTAATGAGAGGAACCCAGGAGTCAGGGAGAGGAGGGGTGGGTGGTGGTTGGAGACAGAGGCCTGGTGCCCCGGGTGCAGTGGAAGTCTCTGGAAGACCAGGTGGAGGGAGGCCTCACGGAGTGATGCCCAGGGTCACAGACCTGTCGCAGCTGCTGTTTGTTAGTTCAAGTCCTGCTCTGAGGTGCTCTGTGTCAGCTCTGAGCGACAGGTGAGCTGGGGGTGCTCTGCAATGAGGGCTATGTGCACGGTTCCTGTGTGCCCAGCCCTGCCACGGTACCTGCAAGGGTAGCTCTGTATCCTGGGAGGGGCCTGACCACGAGAGCCCCGTGGGCTGGGGTGGGGGTGGGGTACCTGCCCAGGTGAGCTCCATATTCTGGGATTGGTCTGACCACGAGAGCCCCATGGGCTGCTGGGGACCTGGTAAAGGATGTCAGGACAGTCAGTGAAGCCACCGAGGATATACCTCCAGTTGCTCCTAATTCCTACACCCTGCTGGTCATTCTACCAACCACCAGGACATGGTATTCTGTATTAGTCTTCAATGATGCCTTCTTTTGTATTCCATTAGTCCCAGAGTCACAAGAAATTTTGGCTTGTGAGTGGCAGGACTCAACATACAACTAAACAATACTTCCGGGCCGTCTGGACCCAAGGGTGCAAAAGTTCCCACACCGTCTTTGGGGAAAGCTTAGCTAAAGACCTAAAAGTTCTACCTCTGGAAAAGGAAACCCTCCTTCAATATGCAGATGACATTCTGATCGCCAGCCCTACTAAGGAGGCCTCTGAACTACCAAGACAATAAAGGATAGAAGTTGTCCAAGAAAAAGCTCAAATATCACAGACTGCAGTGACCTGCCTGGGCTTCATTCTCACAGAAGGTCAGAGAAGCCCATCCCAGGAAAGGGAAGAAACCATTTTCAGCCTTACCCCTTTCTAAAACTAGAAGACAGCTTAGGGGTTCCTGGGGAGGCCAGGGTTTGCTGCTTCTGGATCCCTAACTACAGTCTACTAGCTGGGCCTCTATATGAAACACTGAAAGGAAAAGATGATGATCCTTTTGAATAGAATCCAGAAGTGGCCTTTCAAGAATGGAAAGAGCAGTCAATTCAGACCCTTGCCCTGGAACTCCCTAATTTAGCTAAACCCTTTGACCTTTACATTCCCGGTGAAAGGTGAATCGCCATTGAAGAATTAGTGCAAAAACTGGGACCACTTGAAATGGAACAATGCAAGAATGCCATCCAGGTAGGATAAACTACGGTCACTAAGGGGCTTGGCCCACTGCCACATCTGGCCAAGATACTGGCGGTATCTAAAAACCTGGAAATCAGCAGCCCAAAAGGCCACCTCCCTCCTAAGGGAAAAGGACCCCACGTGGTGATCCTAACCACCAACCATGCCCTGAAGTTGCAGGGTTCGCTCCGTGGGCACACCGACCTCGAGTGAGGAGGCCCTCCAACTCCAACATCCAGAGAGATAACCGGGGGCAACAGGGCACCATGACGACTCGTGTGAACATCACTTGACCTGGAGTTTCTCTCATAAAACAACAAGGGTGTGTCCCAAAAGAGTAGACTACTGCTTGCAGGACTTACTGCACCCAGAGGGGAGCTAATAATCTTGGCGGGGGAACCGTATATCACACTGTCACCATAGAAAAGCCTACAGACACCGTGATGATGGTGGCCAATAAGACCGGCTGGACTCCTGTTTACTTCAAAAGGCTGTTGACTCAGTAGCCATCATGGTCCTTATCACCACTGACCCTGGACTGTCTGGGAGTTGAGCGGGCAGGGCTCTGACACCTGGTGCTGTTTGTACGTTAATTCAGGGGCCTAATTGAAGAAAGCGCAGACTACTGGTCAGAGCATCTAGGCTGGCAGAAACGGTCAGCCTAAGGTGGCCGAACAAATGTGGGGCGGGGTGAAACCGGCCCCCACAGCGTCTCTGCACATCTCTTTCCTGGACCCTTAAAGGTCATTAGAATCTATAACACTTCCAATGCTGGTGCTCAGGTGGACGAGCAGGGAGGCAGGGGTCCTGGGGACAATCAACGTCACCGGGAGGCTGTTGGGGAGAAGCTCTGACCCTCGCCCCAGGGTATGAGGGCTCCCAACTCAGCACTCAGCAGTTACAGAAGAAGGGTCTGCACCCTCAGCACTCCAAGAATGAGGAACGGGACAAAAGGCAGAGGAGGGGTTTGTCCCCAGCAAAGCCCATTAAAAATCCCTGAGAGATAAAAATAGAATCTGGGCAATAAAGTCAAGTCTAACCTATTTTATCCTTTGTGCTTTGTCTAATTTCACGTGCTCCTAGGGTCCCGCATGCAGAGGTTCCACACCCGGCACTTCAGACCAGATTTCCTAGTGCAGAATGGCTGGGTCGACACCTCAGCTCCTGGGGCCCAGTGCAGACTCCACGATATAGAGCCTGAGCTACAGCCAACCCGGCCCTCGAGAGCTCCGCCGCCTCCCTCCCTCCCACTGACTCTGACAGGATCTCTACACAGCAGCCCAGCCCACAGCCCACGGGGTAGTGCATGCTCTCACCTCTCCATTCTCTGATCAAAATATAAAGTTTCCTTTGCTTGTGAACCAAACTCAGTCTCGATCTGTTGGCCCCAATGACACTGGGCAGGGGGACACTTGTTGGGGTCCACTCTGGAGGATCAGTAACAGAAATTGAGACTATTGTAACCTCAATGAACAGATGTGTGAGCCAAACTGTAGTTAACATAGAACAGTGTATAAGGCTCGGGTAAAATAAGATGTTTCTAACACTTCCATTTGATATTTCCATCACTTTTTATAAGCAAGTTCAGTGAAAAGGTTTGTCTTATTTGTCAGGTCAATATTAGAGAAACGAAGTGATTTCTTTCCAAGGATGTACATCTAATAATCTTGGTTAAACCTTCAATCTTGTTTTAAATGCTTTTCCATTGAAAATGATACCTCTCTTTCAGCTCCCCCATTTCTGAGAAGTATAAAATCTTATAATTTATTATTACCAAAGGGGAAAGGTGGGAGGAGGGATAAATTAACAGTTTGGAATTAACACATACACACTGCTATGTATAAAATAGATCATCAACAAGGAACTACTGTATAGCACAGGGAACTACACTCAACATTTTGCAATAACCTATAAGGGGAAATAATCTGAAAAAGAATAGATATTTTTATTGACATCATCTATCAATGATAGTTAAAGTGTAGCCTAAGGGAAGCTGGTGGTGAGTGCTTCTGACCCTGAAGACTTCAATCATCTAAAGTTTGGACTCTGCCTACTTCCCAAGGCCCTTAATGAACATATGTGTAGCCGTAGCTTAAAAACTTCCCCAGTTTGGGTTTCGGGGAGACACTGATTTTGAAAAAGCCCTGGTGTTCTCCTTACATGAATGGGACTCTTCCTACTGCTAAAACATGGCTGTCACACCCAGAGGATGGTATACCGTCTGATCGGGAAGAGTTTGGAAAAGGCATCTCATCTCCTCATCTCCTGGTGCTCGGGTTCACCCCTCCAGCGTCTTTACTAACAGTCTCCCCACTTGGAGATGTCAGCACTGTCAACATCCTGTTGCGTACAGTTTGGAATTTGTCCAGAGGATGAAGCGGAAGGATGAGGAACAATGAGAGACAAGTCCTAGGTGTTCAGACAGGCACATGTCACTCTAATTTCCAATCAGGAAGACGAATTGACCAAAGGCTAGGGTTGCCCATGGAAACAGTATAGGGCTTGAGGAAATCCCGCTGCTTTGTGGCCAGTTCCCATAAACACAAGTTGAACAATGGAACTCAGGGGCAGTAAAATTCACAAAACTGCAGAGTTGAAAATATCCATCACTGAAAAATGTCTTGAGGAAAGTCAGAGAAAAGGACTTGTAAGCAAGGGAGAATGGCAGGAAAGGGATTTGAGGAGGTAGAAAGGACTCGCCATTAAGCACAAGAAAAGGAGCTGAACATTGCCAACATTACAGTTGGCCAAAAAGGGTGTATGCGTTTTTTTTTCTGTATATATTCAAGAAAAGGGCATACACTTTTTTAGCCAACCAAACAGGTGGGCACTGGAAGTCAATACTACAAAAGATATCACTTCGCATCAGTCAGAAGAGCCATCCTCATAAAGCGTAAACAACAGAAATGCAGGACAGGGCAACGAGAAGAGGGAGCCCTGTGAGACTTATAGTGGAAATGTATATTGCCAACGGCCATTCTGGAGAAGTGTATTGTGTTTACTAAAGCATCTAAAAAATGAGCTACAGAGCATAGGGCACTTGCACTCATGGGCGTATATCTTGGGAAAAACAAAAATCGAGAGGACACAGGCACCCCAATGTTTACCCCCTCTCTGTTTAAAAGATCCTCGACTAGGATATAACTTAAATGTCTCTGGAGGGAAAAAATGGATAGAGATGTGGTACTTAGGTAGAGTGGAATATTATTCAGCCTGGAAATCAATGAAATATGGCCAGTTGTAACAACTCCGGAGGAGTTACGTATGATCATTCTAAGTGACAGAATTCAAAAAGAAAAAGACACATATCATAAGATATCACTTAAAGGTGGAATCCAAAATGGCTACACATGAAATAAATTACAAAACAAAAACATAGTCAAATATGTAGAAAACACGCATAAGGCTGCTAAACGGGAAAGGTGGGGAGGGGTGAGGCATCATCCAGGAGGTTGAAATTAGCAAAGATACCATTCCAAATACCAAACTGATAATCAACAAGGCCAACACGGTAGCTAAAAGAACTGCACTCAGCACACTCAAGTCACCGGAAAAGAATATATACGACTGGTAAGAATCTGAAAAAGAATTTATTGATGACTCTCTGTACGTGAATCAAGTGGATGTACAGCAGCAAGAAACAGAGCTTTGAAAATCAGCTGTAACCAATATAGTAATAAATTGAAAAAAATAAACGACAGAGAGACAGAGAAAACCTCTTACAACTTTTCCTCAGGGACGGTGATGCAACATGGATTGAACACATCTAGACCCACAGCAGGATGAGACATAAGGCTGGAAACTGTTTGCGCTAAGAGAAATGTGAGGTTGGGTGAGGAAATGCACACCCTTTAAAGTAATACTACCTGGTACCCATTCAATGGGTCCCAAATCTGCAGGTTCAAGGGATCTTCCTACAGCTAAAACATGCATGGAAAACCCAGAGGACTGTACACCATGTGATCAGGAGATGTGTCTAAAATGCACCTCATTTATCCTCTCCTGGTGCTCCTGTTCACCATTCCAGCCACGTTACTTAGAATCTCCCCACTTGGAGAATCAGCACATTTCAACTTCTGTTTCACACATTTTGCAAATTGTGAGGAGGATGAACGGGAAGAGGGGGAACCAATGAGAGAATAGTTGTAGGGGTTTGGACGGGCACATATCACTCTAATTTCCCATTAAGAATAAGAATTAAAGAAAGGCTCAGCCTGCCTCGCCGGAGCCAAAATAGAGCCTGAAGCAATCCTGCCGGTTTGAGGCCAGCTCACAAAAGAACAACTTAAAAAATGGAGCTCAGGGTCACTGCAATTCACAAACCTGCAGAGTTATAAATGAAAACTAACGTCCAAAAATATGTTGAGGTAAGGCAAAGAAGAGGATCTGAATGCAAGACAGAATTGCAAGAAACAGATTTCAAGAGATAGATTGGACTCGTCTTTAACGCACATGAAAAGCGGCAGAATTTCGACAATGATGCAGTTGGCCCAAAAGGGCGTATGCGTTTTTTCCTGATTATATCCAGGAAAAAACGCATACGCACTTTATGGGCAACGAAGCAAGCAAGCAATGCAAATGTGCACAACAAAGAAGTCTCACTTCCCACCGGTCAAAAGGGCCATCCTAAAAAATTGTAAAAACCAGAAATGCAGGACAGGCCATGGAGAACAGGGAGCCTTTATACGCTGATGGGCAGTGTGTGAACTGCCGAGAGCCACTCTGGAGAAGTGTATGGTGGTTCCTAAATCATCTAAAAAACAGAGCTACAGAGCATAGGACACTTCCAATCATGGGAGTATATCTAGGGAAGTCTAAAAATCAACAAGACACAAGCACACCACAGTTTAGGGCTACTCTGTTTACAAGAACCTCAACTTCAGTACACCTTAAATATCCCAGGAAAGAGAACAATGGATAAAGAAGATGTGGTACTTATGTACAATGGAATATCTCTTCACCATGAAATCAATGTAATAAGGCTAGTAGAAGGATAAAGAGTGGATTTAGGTCCGATAATACTACTTGAAATAAGTCAAACAGAAAAAGAAACATATCATAAGATATCACTTATAGAGGGAGGGTAAATATGGCTGCACAAGAAATGAATTACAGAACAGAACAGTGTCTCACATTTAGAAAACACACTTATGTCAGCTTAAGGGGAAAGGAGAGGTGGGGTGATGCATAAAACCAGAGTTTGAAATTAGCACAGATACCGTTCAATAAACCAAATAGGTATTAGACAAGATCTACACCTTGCTCAATGAACTGGCCTCAACACACCCTATACACCGCAGAGAAATATATCTGAGTAATAAGAATCTTAAAACCCATGTATTGATATATCTCCATAAGGGAATCAAGTGTGTGCAGAGCGGCACAAACACAGCAGTGAAAATGAGCTAAACCCCATTATAGAAATAAATTTTAAAAAGAAAACGCTGAAACAATGAAAGAGAAAAATTCTTACAAAATTCGCTCAGGGGCTGTGATGCAACCTGGATTGACCACATATAAACCCACAGCTGGATAAGACATAAGGCTGGACACTTGGGGCTGAGAGGATTGGTGAGCTTTGGTGAGCAACTGCCGAAAGTTTAATGCAATACTTCATGCTACTCAGTCCAAGGGTCCCAACACTCCAGGTTGAAGGGAATCTTCCTACAGCTAAACCATGCTTGGGAAACCCAGCGACTGGTATACCATATGATCGGGAAAGGTTTCTAAAACGCACCTCATTTTTCCTCTCCTGGGGCTGCGGATCGACATTCCAGCCGCTTTACTAACAACATCCCCACATGGAGTCAATGCCTTTAAGTTCTGGTATCGCACAGTCTGCAGTTAGTGTGGAGGATGAATGGGAATAGGGGGAACCAGTGAGAAACAAGCTGTAGCGGTTTCAATGGGCACATGTCACTCTAATGCCACATCAGAAAGAAGAATTAACCAAAGGCACAGCAAGGTGCCCCAGAAGAAAAATAGGGCTTCAAGGAATCCTGTGGTTATGGGGCAAGACCACAAAAATAAGAGCTGAAAAGTGGGGCTAAGGGCCACCACAATTCAAAAACCTGCAGAGTTATAAAGGCCAACTATTTTCAAAAAATATATTGAGGTAAGGCTATGAAGAGACATTGAAAGCAAGGCAGAAGTGCAGGAAACCGATTTCAGGAGGTAGACTGGAATTGCATTGAAAACATATGAAGAGAGTCAGAACCTCGACAATGAGGCGCTTGGCCAAAAAGGGCGTATGTGTTTTTTCCTGAATATATTCAGGAAAAAATGCATACACACTTGTTGGCCAACCAAGCAAGCTTGCAAAGGAAATGTGCACTACAATGAAGTCTCACTTCCACCTGGTCAAAAGGGCCATCTGAAAAAAGTGTAAAATCCATAAAGGCACGACAGGGCATGGAGAACTGGGAGCCTTCTTATGCTGATGGGCGGGATGTAAATTGCCAACAGCCACTCTGGAGAAGTGTATGGTGTTTCCTGAAACATCTAAAAAACAAAGCAACAGAGCCTAGGGCACTTGAACTTATGGTCCTATAGATTAGGGAAATTAAAATTAAAAAGACACAGCCACCCCAAAGTTTGGGACGGCTCTGTTTACAAGAACCTCGTTTACGGTACAAGTTCAATATCGCAGAAAGTGAAAAATGGATAAAGAAGTTGTGGTACTTACGTACAATGCAATATCACTCAGCAATGAAATCTATGTCATCAGGCCCTTAGCAGCACAATGAGTGGATTCAGGTATGATGATTCTAACTGAAATAAGTCACACAGGAAAAGAAACATCATAAGATATCAGTAATACACGGAATGTAAACTTGGCTACTCAGGAACTGAATTATAGAACAGAACAGGGTCTCCAATTTAGAAAACCAACTTATGCTTGCTTAAGGGTAAAGGTGAGTTGGGGTGCTGCATAAAACCAGAGATTGAAATGAGCACAGATAAAGTTCCTTAAGCCAAATATGGAATAGACAAGAGGTACTCCTTGCTCAACGAAATGGACTCAACACCCCATATTAAACGCCTAAGAATATACCTGACTAGTAAGAATCTTAAAACGTATGGATGGCTATGTCTCCGAAAGAGAATCAAGCATGTGTACAGGGGCATAAACGCAGCAGTGATAGGATTGGAGAGGTTCGGTGAGCAAATGAAGACCCTTTGAAGTCATATTGCATGGTACCCATTCCACGGGTTTCAACTACCCAGGTTTAAGGTATTCTTCCTTCAGCTAAAACATGCATGTGGAACCTAGAGTATGATCAACCATGTGATCGGGAGACGTGTTCAAATATGTCTCAGTTTTCGTACCCTGGTACTCGGGTGCAACATTCCAGACGCTTTACTAACACTCTCCCGACTTGGAGAGTCAGTCCCTTTAACCTCCTGTTTGGCCCAGTTTGCAATTTCTGCGGAAGATGAACAGGAATAGCGAGAACCAATGAGAGACTAGCTGGAGGTGTCTGGACGGGCAAATTTAACTCTCATTTCCCACCAGGAAGAGGAATTAACCAAAGGCTCAGCGTGCCGTGCCAGAACCAGATTAGGGCCTGAAGCCATCCTGCGGTGTTGTGGCCAGGTCACAAGAAAGCGAGTTGAAGAAAGGAGCTCAGGGGCACTGTAATTCACAAACCTGCAGAGTTATAAATGACAGCTATCGTCCAAAAACATACTGAAGTAAGGCTACCAAGAGGACTTGAAAGCACGGCAGAATTGCAGGAAACCGATTTCAGGAGGTAGACTGGAATTGCATTGAAAGCATAGGAAAAGAGGCAGAACGTCCACAATGATGCACTTGGCCAAAAAGGGCGTATGCGTTTTTTCCTGAATATATTGAGGAAAAAAAGCATACGCCCTTTTTGGCCAACCAAGCAAGCTTGCTAAGGAAATCTGCACTACAATGAAGTCTCACTTCCCCCCGGTCAAAAGGGCCATCTGAAAAAAGTGTAAAATCCAGAAAGGCAGGACAGGCCATGGAGAACTGGGAGCCTTGTTATGCTGATGGGCGGGATGTAAATTGCCAACAGACACTCGGGAGAAGTGTATGGTGTTTCCTGAAACATCTAAAAAACAAAGCAACAGAGCCTAGGGCACTTCCACTTATGGTCCTATAGCTTAGGGAAATTAAAATCAAAAAGACACAGCCACCCCAAAGTTTGGGACGCCTCTGTTTACAAGAACCTCGTTTACCGTACAAGTTCAACATCACAGAAAGTGAAAAATGGATAAAGAACTTGTGGTACTTACGTACAATGCAGTATCACTCAGCAGTGAAATCTATGTCATCAGGCCCGTAGCAGCACAATGAGTGGATTCAGGTATGATGATTCTAACTGAAATAAGTCACACAGAAAAAGAAACATCATAAGATATCAGTAATACACGGAATGTAAACTTGGCTACACAGGAACTGAATTACAGAACAGAACAGGGTCTCAAATTTAGAAAACCAACTTATGCTTGCTTAAGGGGAAAGGTGAGTTGGGGTGCTGCATAAAACCAGAGATTGAAATGAGCAGAGATAAAGTTCCTAAAGCCAAATATGGAATAGACAAGAGCTACTCCTTGCTCAACGAAATAGACTCAACACGGCATATTAAACGCCTAAGAATGTACCTGACTAGTAAGTATCTTAAAACCTATGGATTGCTATGTCTCCGAAAGAGAATCAAGCGTGTGTACATGGGCATAAACGCAGCAGTGATAGGATTGGAGAGGTTCGGTGAGCAAATGAACACCCTTTGAAGTCATATTGCATGGTACCCATTCCACGGGTTTCAACTACCCAGGTTTAAGGTATTCTTCCTTCAGCTAAAACATGCATGTGGAACCTAGAGTATGATCAACCATGTGATCGGGAGACGTGTTCAAATATGTCTCAGTTTTCGTACCCTGGTAGTCAGGTGCAACATTCCAGACGCTTTACTAACACTCTCCCGACTTGGAGAGTCAGTCCCTTTAACCTCCTGTTTGGCCCAGTTTGCAATTTCTGCGGAAGATGAACAGGAATAGCGAGAACCAATGAGAGACTAGCTGGAGGTGTCTGGACGGGCAAATTTAACTCTCATTTCCCACCAGGAAGAGGAATTAACCAAAGGCTCAGCGTGCCGTTGCAGAACCAGATTAGGGCCTGAAGCCATCCTGCGGTGTTGCTGCCAGGTCACAAGAAAGCGAGTTGAAGAAAGGAGCTCAGGGGCACTGTAATTCACAAACCTGCAGAGTTATAAATGACAACTATCGTCCAAAAATATACTGAAGTAAGGCTGCCAAGAGGACTTGAAAGCGGGGCAGAATTGCAGGAAACCGATTTCAGGAGGTAGACTGGAATTGCATTGAAAGCATAGGAAAAGAGGCAGAACGTCCACAATGATGCACTTGGCCAAAAAGGGCGTATGCGTTTTTTCCTGAATATATTCAGGAAAAAACGCATACGCACTTTTTGGCCAACTAAGCAAGCTTGCACAGGAAATCTGCACTACAATGAAGTCTCACTTCCCCCCGGTCAAAAGGGCCATCTGAAAAAAGTGTAAAATCCAGAAAGGCAGGACAGGCCATGGAGAACTGGGAGCCTTGTTATGCTGATGGGCGGGATGAAAATTGCCAACAGCCACTCAGCAGAAGTGTATGGTGTTTCCTGAAACATCTAAAAAACAAAGCAACAGAGCCTAGGGCACTTCCACTTATGGTCCTATAGCTTAGGGAAATTAAAATCAAAAAGACACAGCCACCCCTAAGTTTGGGACGCCTCTGTTTACAAGAACCTCGTTTACAGTACAAGTTCAACATCGCAGAAAGTGAAAAATGGATAAAGAAATTGTGGTATTTACTTACAAAGCAATATCACTCAGCAATGAAATCTATGTCATCAGGCCCGTAGCAGCACAATGAGTGGATTCAGGTATGATGATTCTAACAGAAATAGGTCACACAGAAAAAGAAACATCATAAGATATCAGTAATACACGGAATGTAAACATGGCTATACAGGAACTGAATTACAGAACAGAAGAGGGTCTCAAATTTAGAAAACCAACTTATGCTTGCTTAAGGGGAAAGGTGAGTTGGGGTGCTGCATAAAACCAGAGATTGAAATGAGCACAGATAAAGTTCCTTAAGCCAAATATGGAATAGACAAGACCTACTCCTTGCTCAACGAAATGGACTCAACACCCCATATTAAACGCCTAAGAATGTACCTGACTAGTAAATATCATAAAACCTACGGATTGCTATGTCTCCGAAAGAGAATCAAGCGTGTGTACAGGGGCATAAACGCAGGAGTGATAGGACTGGAGAGGTTCGGTGAGCAAATGAAGACCCTTTGAAGTCATATTGCATGGTCCCCATTCCACGGGTTTCAACTACCCAGGTTTAAGGTATTCTTCCTTCAGCTAAAACATGCATGTGGAACCTAGAGTATGATCAACCATGTGATCGGGAGACGTGTTCAAATATGTCTGAGTTTTCGTACCCTGGTTCTCAGGTGCAACATTCCAGACGCTTTACTAACACTCTCCTGACTTGGAGAGTCAGTCCCTTTAACCTCCTGTTTGGCCCAGTTTGCAATTTCTGCGGAAGATGAACAGGAATAGCGAGAACCAATGAGAGACTAGCTGGAGGTGTCTGGACGGGCAAATTTAACTCTCATTTCCCACCAGGAAGAGGAATTAACCAAAGGCTCAGTGTGCCGTGCCGGAACCAGATTAGGGCCTGAAGCCATCCTGCGGTGTTGCGGCCAAGTCACAAGAAAGCGAGTTGAAGAAAGGAGCTCATGGGCACTGTAATTCACAAACCTGCAGAGTTATAAATGACAGCTATCGTCCAAAAATATACTGAAGTAAGGCTACCAAGAGGACTTGAAAGCGGGACAGAATTGCAGGAAATCGATTTCAGGAGGTAGACTGGAATTGCATTGAAAGCATAGGAAAAGAGGCAGAACGTCCACAATGATGCACTTGGCCAAAAAGGGCGTATGCGTTTTTTCCTGAATATATTCAGGAAAAAACGCATACGCCCTTTTTGGCCAACCAAGCAAGCTTGCAAACGAAATCTGCACTACAATGAAGTCTCACTTCCCCCCGGTCAAAAGGGCCATATGAAAAAAGTGTAAAATCCAGAAAGGCAGGACAGGCCATGGAGAACTGGGAGCCTTGTTATGCTGATGGGCGGGATGTAAATTGCCAACAGACACTCGGGAGAAGTGTATGGTGTTTCCTGAAACATCTAAAAAACAAAGCAACAGAGCCTAGGGCACTTCCACTTATGGTCCTATAGCTTAGGGAAATTAAAATCAAAAAGACACAGCCACCCCAAAGTTTGGGACGCCTCTGTTTACAAGAACCTCGTTTACAGTACAAGTTCAACATCGCAGAAAGTGAAAAATGGATAAAGAAGTTGTGGTATTTACTTACAAAGCAATATCACTCAGCAATGAAATCTATGTCATCAGGCCCTTAGCAGCACAATGAGTGGATTCAGGTATGATGATTCTAACAGAAATAGGTCACACAGAAAAAGAAACATCATAAGATATCAGTAATACACGGAATGTAAACATAGCTATACAGGAACTGAATTACAGAACAGAAGAGGGTCTCAAATTTAGAAAACCAACTTATGCTTGCTTAAGGGGAAAGGTGAGTTGGGGTGCTGCATAAAACCAGAGATTGAAATGAGCACAGATAAAGTTCCTTAAGCCAAATATGGAATAGACAAGACCTACTCCTTGCTCAACGAAATGGACTCAACACCCCATATTAAACGCCTAAGAATGTACCTGACTAGTAAATATCTTAAAACCTATGGATTGCTATGTCTCCGAAAGAGAATCAAGCATGTGTACAGGGGCATAAACGCAGGAGTGATAGGATTGGAGAGGTTCGGTGAGCAAATGAAGACCCTTTGAAGTCATATTGCATGGTACCCATTCCACGGGTTTCAACTACCCAGGTTTAAGGTATTCTTCCTTCAGCTAAAACATGCATGTGGAACCTAGAGTATGATCAACCATGTGATCGGGAGACGTGTTCAAATATGTCTCAGTTTTCGTACCCTGGTACTCAGGTGCAACATTCCAGACGCTTTACTAACACTCTCCCGACTTGGAGAGTCAGTCCCTTTAACCTCCTGTTTGGCCCAGTTTGCAATTTCTGCGGAAGATGAACAGGAATAGCGAGAACCAATGAGAGACTAGCTGGAGGTGTCTGGACGGGCAAATTTAACTCTCATTTCCCACCAGGAAGAGGAATTAACCAAAGGCTCAGCGTGCCGTGCCGGAACCAGATTAGGGCCTTAAGCCATCCTGCGGTGTTGCGGCCAAGTCACAAGAAAGCGAGTTGAAGAAAGGAGCTCATGGGCACTGTAATTCACAAACCTGCAGAGTTATAAATGACAGCTATCGTCCAAAAATATACTGAAGTAAGGCTGCCAAGAGGACTTGAAAGCGGGGCAGAATTGCAGGAAACCGATTTCAGGAGGTAGACTGGAATTGCATTGAAAGCATAGGAAAAGAGGCAGAACTTCCACAATGATGCACTTGGCCAAAAAGGGCGTATGCGTTTTTTCCTGAATATATTCAGGAAAAAACGCATACGCCCTTTTTGGCCAACCAAGCAAGCTTGCAAACGAAATCTGCACTACAATGAAGTCTCACTTCCTCCCGGTCAAAAGGGCCATCTGAAAAAAGTGTAAAATCCAGAAAGGCAGGACAGGCCATGGAGAACTGGGAGCCTTGTTATGCTGATGGGCGGGATGTAAATTGCCAACAGACACTCGGGAGAAGTGTATGGTGTTTCCTGAAACATCTAAAAAACAAAGCAACAGAGCCTAGGGCACTTCCACTTATGGTCCTATAGCTTAGGGAAATTAAAATCAAAAAGACACAGCCACCCCAAAGTTTGGGAGGCCTCTCTTTACAAGAACCTCATTTCCCGTACAAGTTCAATATCACAGAAAGTGAAAAATGGATAAAGAACTTGTGGTACTTACGTACAATGCAGTATCACTCAGCAATAAAATCTATGTCATCAGGCCCGTAGCAGCATAATGAGTGGATTCAGGTACGATGATTCTAACTGAAATAAGTCACACAGAAAAAGAAACATCATAAGATATCACTAATACACGGAATGTAAACTTGGCTACACAGGAACTGAATTCCAAAACAGAACAGGGTCTCAAATTTAGAAAACCAACATATGCTTGCTTAAGGGGAAAGGTGAGTTGGGGTGCTGCATAAAACCAGAGATTGAAATGAGCACAGATAAAGTTCCTTAAGCCAAATATGGAATAGACAAGAGCTACTCCTTGCTCAACGAAATGGACTCAACACCGCATATTAAACGCCTAAGAATGTACCTGACTAGTAAGTATCTTAAAACCTATGGATTGCTATGTCTCCGAAAGAGAATCAAGCATGTGTACAGGGGCATAAAAGCAGCAGTGATAGGATTGGAGAGGTTCAGTGAGCAAATGAAGACCCTTTGAAGTCATATTGCATGGTACCCATTACACGGGTCTCAACTCTCCAGGTTTAAGGTATTCTTCCTTCAGCTAAAACATGCATGTGGAACCCAGAGTATGATCAACCATGTGAACGGGAGACGTGTTCAAATATGTCTCAGTTTTTCTCCCCTGGTCCTCGGGTGCAACATTCCCGACGCTTTAGTAACACTCTCCCGACTTGGAGAGTCAGTCCCTTTAACCTCCTGTTTGGCCCAATTTGCAATCTCTGCGGAAGATGAACAGGAATAGCGAGAACCAATGAGAGACTAGCTGGAGGTGTCTGGACGGGCAAATTTAACTCTCATTTCCCACCAGGAAGAGGAATTAACCAAAGGCTCAGCGTGCCGTGCCGGAACCAGATTAGGGCCTGAAGCCATCCTGCGGTGTTGCGGCCAGCTCAAAAGAAAGCGAGTTGAAGAAAGGAGCTCAGGGGCACTGTAATTCACAAACCTGCAGAGTTATAAATGACAGCTATCGTCCAAAAATAGACTGAAGTAAGGCTGCCAAGAGGACTTGAAAGCGGGGCAGAATTGCAGGAAACCGATTTCAGGAGGTAGACTGGAATTGCATTGAAAGCATAGGAAAAGAGGCAGAACGTCCACAATGATGCACTTGGCCAAAAAGGGCGTATGCGTTTTTTCCTGAATATATTCAGGAAAAAACGCATACGCACTTTTTGGCCAACCAAGCAAGCTTGCAAAGGAAATCTGCACTACAATGAAGTCTCACTTCCCCCCGGTCAAAAGGGCCATCTGAAAAAAGTGTAAAATCCAGAAAGGCAGGACAGGCCATGGAGAACTGGGAGGCTTGTTATGCTGATGGGCGGGATGTAAATTGCCAACAGACACTCGGGAGAAGTGTATGGTGTTTCCTGAAACATCTAAAAAACAAAGCAACAGAGCCTAGGGCACTTCCACTTATGGTCCTATAGCTTAGGGAAATTAAAATCAAAAAGACACAGCCACCCCAAAGTTTGGGACGCCTCTGTTTACAAGAACCTCATTTACAGTACAAGTTCAACATCGCAGAAAGTGAAAAATGGATAAAGAAGTTGTGGTATTTACTTACAAAGCAATATCACTCAGCAATGAAATCTATGTCATCAGGCCCTTAGCAGCACAATGAGTGGATTCAGGTATGATGATTCTAACTGAAATAGGTCACACAGAAAAAGAAACATCATAAGATATCAGTAATACACGGAATGTAAACTTGGCTACACAGGAACTGAATTACAGAACAGAACAGGGTCTCAAATTTAGAAAACCAACTTATGCTTGCTTAAGGGGAAAGGTGAGTTGGGGTGCTGCATAAAACCAGAGATTGAAATGAGCACAGATAAAGTTCCTTAAGCCAAATATGGAATAGACAAGAGCTACTCCTTGCTCAACGAAATGGACTCAACACCCCATATTAAACGCCTAAGAATGTACCTGATTAGTAAGTATCTTAAAACCTATGGATTGCTATGTCTCCGAAAGAGAAACAAGCATGTGTACAGGGGCATAAACGCAGCAGTGATAGGATTGGAGAGGTTCGGTGAGCAAATGAAGACCCTTTGAAGTCATATTGCATGGTACCCATTCCACGGATTTCAACTACGCAGGTTTAAGGTATTCTTCCTTCAGCTAAAACATGCATGTGGAACCTAGAGTATGATCTACCATGTGATCGGGAGACCTGTTCAAATATGTCTCAGTTTTCGTACCCTGGTACTCAGGTGCAACATTCCAGACGCTTTACTAACACTCTCCCGACTTGGAGAGTCAGTCCCTTTAACCTCCTGTTTGGCCCAGTTTGCAATTTCTGCGGAAGATGAACAGGAATAGCGAGAACCAATGAGAGACTAGCTGGAGGTGTCTGGACGGGCAAATTTAACTCTCATTTCCCACCAGGAAGAGGAATTAACCAAAGGCTCAGCGTGCCGTGCCGGAACCATATTAGGGCCTGAAGCAATCCTGCGGTGTTGCGGCCAGCTCACAAGAAAGCGAGTTGAGGAAAGGAGCTCCGGGGCACTGTAATTCACAAACCTGCAGAGTTATAAATGACAGCTATCGTCCAAAAATATACTGAAGTAAGGCTGCCAAGAGGACTCGAAAGCGGGGCAGAATTGCAGGAAACCGATTTCAGGAGGTAGACTGGAATTGCATTTAAAGCATAGGAAAAGAGGCAGAACGTCCACAATGATGCACTTGGCCAAAAAGGGCGTATGCGTTTTTTTCCTGAATATATTCAGGAAAAAACGCATACGCCCTTTTTGGCCAACCAAGCAAGCTTGCAAAGGAAATCTGCACTACAATGAAGTCTCACTTCCCCCCGGTCAAAAGGGCCATCTGAAAAAAGTGTAAAATCCAGAAAGGCAGGACAGGCCATGGAGAACTGGGAGCCTTGTTATGCTGATGGGTGGGATGTAAATTGCCAACAGCCACTCGGGAGAAGTGTATGTGTTTCCTGAAACATCTAAAAAACAAAGCAACAGAGCCTAGGGCACTTCCACTTATGGTCCAATAGCTTAGGGAAATGAAAATCAAAAAGACACAGCCACCCCAAAGTTTGGGACGGCTCTGTTTACAAGAACCTCGTTTACGGTACAAGTTCAATATCGCAGAAACTGAAAAATGGATGAAGAAGCTGTGGTACTTACGTACAAAGCAATATCACTCAGCAATGACATCTATGTCATCAGGCACGTAGCAGCATAATGAGTGGATTCAGGTATGATGATTCTACCTGAAATAAGTCACACAGAAAAAGAAATATCATAAGATATCACTAATATACGGAATGTAAACTTGGCTACACAGGAACTGGATTACAAAACAGAACAGGGTCTCAAATTTAGAAAACCAACTTATGCTTGCTTAAGGGGAAAGGTGAGTTGGGGTGCTGCATAAAACCAGAGATTGTAATGAGCACAGATAATGTTACTTAAGCCAAATATGGAATAGACAAGAGCTACTCCTTGCTCAACGAAATGGACTCAACACCCCATATTAAGCGCCTAAGAATGTACCTGACTAGTAAGTATCTTAAAACCTATGGATTGCTATATCTCCGAAAGGGAATCAAGCGTGTGTAGAGGGGAATAAACGCAGCAGTGATAGGATTGGAGAGGTTCGGTGAGCAAATGAAGACCCTTTGAAGTCATATTGCATGGTACCCATTACACGGGTCTCAACTCTCCAGGTTTAAGGTATTCTTCCTTCAGCTAAAACATGCATGTGGAACCCAGAGTATGATCAACCATGTGAACGGGAGACGTGTTCAAATATGTCTCAGTTTTTCTCCCCTGGTCCTCGGGTGCAACATTCCCGACGCTTTAGTAACACTCTCCCGACTTGGAGAGTCAGTCCCTTTAACCTCCTGTTTGGCCCAATTTGCAATCTCTGCGGAAGATGAACAGGAATAGCGAGAACCAATGAGAGACTAGCTGGAGGTGTCTGGACGGGCAAATTTAACTCTCATTTCCCACCAGGAAGAGGAATTAACCAAAGGCTCAGCGTGCCGTGCCGGAACCAGATTAGGGCCTGAAGCCATCCTGCGGTGTTGCGGCCAGCTCAAAAGAAAGCGAGTTGAAGAAAGGAGCTCAGGGGCACTGTAATTCACAAACCTGCAGAGTTATAAATGACAGCTATCGTCCAAAAATAGACTGAAGTAAGGCTGCCAAGAGGACTTGAAAGCGGGGCAGAATTGCAGGAAACCGATTTCAGGAGGTAGACTGGAATTGCATTGAAAGCATAGGAAAAGAGGCAGAACGTCCACAATGATGCACTTGGCCAAAAAGGGCGTATGCGTTTTTTCCTGAATATATTCAGGAAAAAACGCATACGCACTTTTTGGCCAACCAAGCAAGCTTGCAAAGGAAATCTGCACTACAATGAAGTCTCACTTCCCCCCGGTCAAAAGGGCCATCTGAAAAAAGTGTAAAATCCAGAAAGGCAGGACAGGCCATGGAGAACTGGGAGGCTTGTTATGCTGATGGGCGGGATGTAAATTGCCAACAGACACTCGGGAGAAGTGTATGGTGTTTCCTGAAACATCTAAAAAACAAAGCAACAGAGCCTAGGGCACTTCCACTTATGGTCCTATAGCTTAGGGAAATTAAAATCAAAAAGACACAGCCACCCCAAAGTTTGGGACGCCTCTGTTTACAAGAACCTCATTTACAGTACAAGTTCAACATCGCAGAAAGTGAAAAATGGATAAAGAAGTTGTGGTATTTACTTACAAAGCAATATCACTCAGCAATGAAATCTATGTCATCAGGCCCTTAGCAGCACAATGAGTGGATTCAGGTATGATGATTCTAACTGAAATAGGTCACACAGAAAAAGAAACATCATAAGATATCAGTAATACACGGAATGTAAACTTGGCTACACAGGAACTGAATTACAGAACAGAACAGGGTCTCAAATTTAGAAAACCAACTTATGCTTGCTTAAGGGGAAAGGTGAGTTGGGGTGCTGCATAAAACCAGAGATTGAAATGAGCACAGATAAAGTTCCTTAAGCCAAATATGGAATAGACAAGAGCTACTCCTTGCTCAACGAAATGGACTCAACACCCCATATTAAACGCCTAAGAATGTACCTGATTAGTAAGTATCTTAAAACCTATGGATTGCTATGTCTCCGAAAGAGAAACAAGCATGTGTACAGGGGCATAAACGCAGCAGTGATAGGATTGGAGAGGTTCGGTGAGCAAATGAAGACCCTTTGAAGTCATATTGCATGGTACCCATTCCACGGATTTCAACTACGCAGGTTTAAGGTATTCTTCCTTCAGCTAAAACATGCATGTGGAACCTAGAGTATGATCTACCATGTGATCGGGAGACCTGTTCAAATATGTCTCAGTTTTCGTACCCTGGTACTCAGGTGCAACATTCCAGACGCTTTACTAACACTCTCCCGACTTGGAGAGTCAGTCCCTTTAACCTCCTGTTTGGCCCAGTTTGCAATTTCTGCGGAAGATGAACAGGAATAGCGAGAACCAATGAGAGACTAGCTGGAGGTGTCTGGACGGGCAAATTTAACTCTCATTTCCCACCAGGAAGAGGAATTAACCAAAGGCTCAGCGTGCCGTGCCGGAACCATATTAGGGCCTGAAGCAATCCTGCGGTGTTGCGGCCAGCTCACAAGAAAGCGAGTTGAGGAAAGGAGCTCCGGGGCACTGTAATTCACAAACCTGCAGAGTTATAAATGACAGCTATCGTCCAAAAATATACTGAAGTAAGGCTGCCAAGAGGACTCGAAAGCGGGGCAGAATTGCAGGAAACCGATTTCAGGAGGTAGACTGGAATTGCATTTAAAGCATAGGAAAAGAGGCAGAACGTCCACAATGATGCACTTGGCCAAAAAGGGCGTATGCGTTTTTTTCCTGAATATATTCAGGAAAAAACGCATACGCCCTTTTTGGCCAACCAAGCAAGCTTGCAAAGGAAATCTGCACTACAATGAAGTCTCACTTCCCCCCGGTCAAAAGGGCCATCTGAAAAAAGTGTAAAATCCAGAAAGGCAGGACAGGCCATGGAGAACTGGGAGCCTTGTTATGCTGATGGGCGGGATGTAAATTGCCAACAGCCACTCGGGAGAAGTGTATGTGTTTCCTGAAACATCTAAAAAACAAAGCAACAGAGCCTAGGGCACTTCCACTTATGGTCCAATAGCTTAGGGAAATGAAAATCAAAAAGACACAGCCACCCCAAAGTTTGGGACGGCTCTGTTTACAAGAACCTCGTTTACGGTACAAGTTCAATATCGCAGAAACTGAAAAATGGATGAAGAAGCTGTGGTACTTACGTACAAAGCAATATCACTCAGCAATGACATCTATGTCATCAGGCACGTAGCAGCATAATGAGTGGATTCAGGTATGATGATTCTACCTGAAATAAGTCACACAGAAAAAGAAATATCATAAGATATCACTAATATACGGAATGTAAACTTGGCTACACAGGAACTGGATTACAAAACAGAACAGGGTCTCAAATTTAGAAAACCAACTTATGCTTGCTTAAGGGGAAAGGTGAGTTGGGGTGCTGCATAAAACCAGAGATTGTAATGAGCACAGATAATGTTACTTAAGCCAAATATGGAATAGACAAGAGCTACTCCTTGCTCAACGAAATGGACTCAACACCCCATATTAAGCGCCTAAGAATGTACCTGACTAGTAAGTATCTTAAAACCTATGGATTGCTATATCTCCGAAAGGGAATCAAGCGTGTGTAGAGGGGAATAAACGCAGCAGTGATAGGATTGGAGAGGTTCGGTGAGCAAATGAAGACCCTTTGAAGTCATATTGCATGGTACCCATTCCACGGGTCTCAACTCTCCAGGTTTAAGGGATTCTTCCTTCAGCTAAAACATGCATGTGGAACTCAGAGTATGATCAACCGTGTGATCGGGAGACGTGTTCAAATATGTCTCCGTTCTCGTCCCCTGGTACTCGGGTGCAACATTCCAGACGCTTTACTAACACTCTCCCGACTTGGAGAGTCAGTGCCTTTAACCTCCTGTTTGGCCCAGTTTGCAATTTCTGCGGAAGATGAACAGGAATAGGGAGAACCAATGAGAGACTAGCTGGAGGTGTCTGGACGGGCAAATTTAACTCTCATTTCCCACCAGGAAGAGGAATTAACCAAAGGCTCAGCGTGCCGTGCCGGAACCAGATTAGGGCCTGAAGCAATCTTGCGGTGTTGCGACCAGCTCACAAGAAAGCGAGTTGAAGAAAGGAGCTCAGGGGCACTGTAATTCACAAACCTGCAGAGTTATAAATGACAGCTATCGTCCAAAAATATACTGAAGTAAGGCTGCCAAGAGGACTTGAAAGCGGGGCAGAATTGCAGGAAACCGATTTCAGGAGGTAGACTGGAATTGCATTTAAAGCATAGGAAAAGAGGCAGAACGTCCACAATGATGCACTTGGCCAAAAAGGGCGTATGCGTTTTTTCCTGAATATATTCAGGAAAAAACGCATACGCCCTTTTTGGCCAACCAAGCAAGCTTGCAAAGGAAATCTGCACTACAATGAAGTCTCACTTCCCCCCGGTCAAAAGGGCCATCTGAAAAAAGTGTAAAATCCAGAAAGGCAGGACAGGCCATGGAGAACTGGGAGCCTTGTTATGCTGATGGGCGGGATGTAAATTGCCAACAGCCACTCGGGAGAAGTGTATGTGTTTCCTGAAACATCTAAAAAACAAAGCAACAGAGCCTAGGGCACTTCCACTTATGGTCCTATAGCTTAGGGAAATGAAAATCAAAAAGACACAGCCACCCCAAAGTTTGGGACGGCTCTGTTTACAAGAACCTCGTTTACGGTACAAGTTCAATATCGCAGAAAGTGAAAAATGGATGAAGAAGCTGTGGTACTTACGTACAATGCAATATCACTCAGCAATGACATCTATGTCATCAGGCACGTAGCAGCATAATGAGTGGATTCAGGTATGATGATTCTACCTGAAATAAGTCACACAGAAAAAGAAACATCATAAGATATCACTAATACACGGAATGTAAACTTGGCTACACAGGAACTGGATTACAAAACAGAACAGGGTCTCAAATTTAGAAAACCAACTTATGCTTGCTTAAGAGGAAAGGTGAGTTGGGGTGCTGCATAAAACCAGAGATTGTAATGAGCACAGATAACGTTCCTTAAGCCAAATATGGAATAGACAAGAGCTACTCCTTGCTCAACGAAATGGACTCAACACCCCATATTAAACGCCTAAGAATGTACCTGACTAGTAAGTATCTTAAAACCTATGGATTGCTATGTCTCCGAAAGAGAAACAAGCATGTGTACAGGGGCATAAACGCAGCAGTGATAGGATTGGAGAGGTTCGGTGAGCAAATGAAGACCCTTTGAAGTCATATTGCATGGTACCCATTCCACGGATTTCAACTACGCAGGTTTAAGGTATTCTTCCTTCAGCTAAAACATGCATGTGGAACCTAGAGTATGATCAACCATGTGATCGGGAGACCTGTTCAAATATGTCTCAGTTTTCGTACCCTGGTACTCAGGTGCAACATTCCAGACGCTTTACTAACACTCTCCCGACTTGGAGAGTCAGTCCCTTTAACCTCCTGTTTGGCCCAGTTTGCAATTTCTGCGGAAGATGAACAGGAATAGCGAGAACCAATGAGAGACTAGCTGGAGGTGTCTGGACGGGCAAATTTAACTCTCATTTCCCACCAGGAAGAGGAATTAACCAAAGGCTCAGCGTGCCGTGCCGGAACCAGATTAGGGCCTGAAGCAATCCTGCGGTGTTGCGGCCAGCTCACAAGAAAGCGAGTTGAGGAAAGGAGCTCCGGAGCACTGTAATTCACAAACCTGCAGAGTTATAAATGACAGCTATCGTCCAAAAATATACTGAAGTAAGGCTGCCAAGAGGACTCGAAAGCGGGGCAGAATTGCAGGAAACCGATTTCAGGAGGTAGACTGGAATTGCATTTAAAGCATAGGAAAAGAGGCAGAACGTCCACAATGATGCACTTGGCCAAAAAGGGCGTATGCGTTTTTTCCTGAATATATTCAGGAAAAAACGCATACGCCCTTTTTGGCCAACCAAGCAAGCTTGCAAAGGAAATCTGCACTACAGTGAAGTCTCACTTCCCCCCGGTCAAAAGGGCCATCTGAAAAAAGTGTAAAATCCAGAAAGGCAGGACAGGCCATGGAGAACTGGGAGCCTTGTTATGCTGATGGGCGGGATGTAAATTGCCAACAGCCACTCGGGAGAAGTGTATGTGTTTCCTGAAACATCTAAAAAACAAAGCAACAGAGCCTAGGGCACTTCCACTTATGGTCCAATAGCTTAGGGAAATGAAAATCAAAAAGACACAGCCACCCCAAAGTTTGGGACGGCTCTGTTTACAAGAACCTCGTTTACGGTACAAGTTCAATATCGCAGAAACTGAAAAATGGATGAAGAAGCTGTGGTACTTACGTACAAAGCAATATCACTCAGCAATGACATCTATGTCATCAGGCACGTAGCAGCATAATGAGTGGATTCAGGTATGATGATTCTACCTGAAATAAGTCACACAGAAAAAGAAATATCATAAGATATCACTAATACACGGAATGTAAACTTGGCTACACAGGAACTGGATTCCAAAACAGAACAGGGTCTCAAATTTAGAAAACCAACTTATGCTTGCTTAAGGGGAAAGGTGAGTTGGGGTGCTGCATAAAACCAGAGATTGTAATGAGCACAGATAATGTTACTTAAGCCAAATATGGAATAGACAAGAGCTACTCCTTGCTCAACGAAATGGACTCAACACCCCATATTAAGCGCCTAAGAATGTACCTGACTAGTAAGTATCTTAAAACCTATGGATTGCTATATCTCCGAAAGGGAATCAAGCGTGTGTAGAGGGGAATAAACGCAGCAGTGATAGGATTGGAGAGGTTCGGTGAGCAAATGAAGACCCTTTGAAGTCATATTGCATGGTACCCATTCCACGGGTCTCAACTCTCCAGGTTTAAGGGATTCTTCCTTCAGCTAAAACATGCATGTGGAACTCAGAGTATGATCAACCGTGTGATCGGGAGACGTGTTCAAATATGTCTCCGTTCTCGTCCCCTGGTACTCGGGTGCAACATTCCAGACGCTTTACTAACACTCTCCCGACTTGGAGAGTCAGTGCCTTTAACCTCCTGTTTGGCCCAGTTTGCAATTTCTGCGGAAGATGAACAGGAATAGGGAGAACCAATGAGAGACTAGCTGGAGGTGTCTGGACGGGCAAATTGAACTCTCATTTCCCACCAGGAAGAGGAATTAACCAAAGGCTCAGCGTGCCGTGCCGGAACCAGATTAGGGCCTGAAGCAATCTTGCGGTGTTGCGGCCAGCTCACAAGAAAGCGAGTTGAAGAAAGGAGCTCAGGGGCACTGTAATTCACAAACCTGCAGAGTTATAAATGACAGCTATCGTCCAAAAATATACTGAAGTAAGGCTGCCAAGAGGACTTGAAAGCGGGGCAGAATTGCAGGAAACCGATTTCAGGAGGTAGACTGGAATTGCATTTAAAGCATAGGAAAAGAGGCAGAACGTCCACAATGATGCACTTGGCCAAAAAGGGCGTATGCGTTTTTTCCTGAATATATTCAGGAAAAAAGGCATACGCCCTTTTTGGCCAACCAAGCAAGCTTGCAAAGGAAATCTGCACTACAATGAAGTCTCACTTCCCCCCGGTCAAAAGGGCCATCTGAAAAAAGTGTAAAATCCAGAAAGGCAGGACAGGCCATGGAGAACTGGGAGCCTTGTTATGCTGATGGGCGGGATGTAAATTGCCAACAGCCACTCGGGAGAAGTGTATGTGTTTCCTGAAACATCTAAAAAACAAAGCAACAGAGCCTAGGGCACTTCCACTTATGGTCCTATAGCTTAGGGAAATGAAAATCAAAAAGACACAGCCACCCCAAAGTTTGGGACGGCTCTGTTTACAAGAACCTCGTTTACGGTACAAGTTCAATATCGCAGAAAGTGAAAAATGGATGAAGAAGCTGTGGTACTTACGTACAATGCAATATCACTCAGCAATGACATCTATGTCATCAGGCACGTAGCAGCATAATGAGTGGATTCAGGTATGATGATTCTACCTGAAATAAGTCACACAGAAAAAGAAACATCATAAGATATCACTAATACACGGAATGTAAACTTGGCTACACAGGAACTGGATTACAAAACAGAACAGGGTCTCAAATTTAGAAAACCAACTTATGCTTGCTTAAGAGGAAAGGTGAGTTGGGGTGCTGCATAAAACCAGAGATTGTAATGAGCACAGATAACGTTCCTTAAGCCAAATATGGAATAGACAAGAGCTACTCCTTGCTCAACGAAATGGACTCAACACCGCATATTAAACACCTAAGAATGTACCTGACTAGTAAGTATCTTAAAACCTATGGATTGCTATGTCTCCGAAAGAGAAACAAGCATGTGTACAGGGGCATAAACGCAGCAGTGATAGGATTGGAGAGGTTCGGTGAGCAAATGAAGACCCTTTGAAGTCATATTGCATGGTACCCATTCCACGGATTTCAACTACGCAGGTTTAAGGTATTCTTCCTTCAGCTAAAACATGCATGTGGAACCTAGAGTATGATCAACCATGTGATCGGGAGACCTGTTCAAATATGTCTCAGTTTTCGTACCCTGGTACTCAGGTGCAACATTCCAGACGCTTTACTAACACTCTCCCGACTTGGAGAGTCAGTCCCTTTAACCTCCTGTTTGGCCCAGTTTGCAATTTCTGCGGAAGATGAACAGGAATAGCGAGAACCAATGAGAGACTAGCTGGAGGTGTCTGGACGGGCAAATTTAACTCTCATTTCCCACCAGGAAGAGGAATTAACCAAAGGCTCAGCGTGCCGTGCCGGAACCAGATTAGGGCCTGAAGCAATCCTGCGGTGTTGCGGCCAGCTCACAAGAAAGCGAGTTGAGGAAAGGAGCTCCGGAGCACTGTAATTCACAAACGTGCAGAGTTATAAATGACAGCTATCGTCCAAAAATATACTGAAGTAAGGCTGCCAAGAGGACTCGAAAGCGGGGCAGAATTGCAGGAAACCGATTTCAGGAGGTAGACTGGAATTGCATTTAAAGCATAGGAAAAGAGGCAGAACGTCCACAATGATGCACTTGGCCAAAAAGGGCGTATGCGTTTTTTCCTGAATATATTCAGGAAAAAACGCATACGCCCTTTTTGGCCAACCAAGCAAGCTTGCAAAGGAAATCTGCACTACAATGAAGTCTCACTTCCCCCTGGTCAAAAGGGCCATCTGAAAAAAGTGTAAAATCCAGAAAGGCAGGACAGGCCATGGAGAACTGGGAGCCTTGTTATGCTGATGGGCGGGATGTAAATTGCCAACAGCCACTCGGGAGAAGTGTATGTGTTTCCTGAAACATCTAAAAAACAAAGCAACAGAGCCTAGGGCACTTCCACTTATGGTCCAATAGCTTAGGGAAATGAAAATCAAAAAGACACAGCCACCCCAAAGTTTGGGACGGCTCTGTTTACAAGAACCTCGTTTACGGTACAAGTTCAATATCGCAGAAACTGAAAAATGGATGAAGAAGCTGTGGTACTTACGTACAAAGCAATATCACTCAGCAATGACATCTATGTCATCAGGCACGTAGCAGCATAATGAGTGGATTCAGGTATGATGATTCTACCTGAAATAAGTCACACAGAAAAAGAAACATCATAAGATATCACTAATACACGGAATGTAAACTTGGCTACACAGGAACTGGATTCCAAAACAGAACAGGGTCTCAAATTTAGAAAACCAACTTATGCTTGCTTAAGGGGAAAGGTGAGTTGGGGTGCTGCATAAAACCAGAGATTGTAATGAGCACAGATAATGTTACTTAAGCCAAATATGGAATAGACAAGAGCTACTCCTTGCTCAACGAAATGGACTCAACACCCCATATTAAGCGCCTAAGAATGTACCTGACTAGTAAGTATCTTAAAACCTATGGATTGCTATATCTCCGAAAGGGAATCAAGCGTGTGTAGAGGGGAATAAACGCAGCAGTGATAGGATTGGAGAGGTTCGGTGAGCAAATGAAGACCCTTTGAAATCATATTGCATGGTACCCATTCCACGGGTCTCAACTCTCCAGGTTTAAGGGATTCTTCCTTCAGCTAAAACATGCATGTGGAACTCAGAGTATGATCAACCGTGTGATCGGGAGACGTGTTCAAATATGTCTCCGTTCTCGTCCCCTGGTACTCGGGTGCAACATTCCAGACGCTTTACTAACACTCTCCCGACTTGGAGAGTCAGTGCCTTTAACCTCCTGTTTGGCCCAGTTTGCAATTTCTGCGGAAGATGAACAGGAATAGGGAGAACCAATGAGAGACTAGCTGGAGGTGTCTGGACGGGCAAATTTAACTCTCATTTCCCACCAGGAAGAGGAATTAACCAAAGGCTCAGCGTGCCGTGCCGGAACCAGATTAGGGCCTCAAGCAATCTTGCGGTGTTGCGGCCAGCTCACAAGAAAGCGAGTTGAAGAAAGGAGCTCAGGGGCACTGTAATTCACAAACCTGCAGAGTTATAAATGACAGCTATCGTCCAAAAATATACTGAAGTAAGGCTGCCAAGAGGACTTGAAAGCGGGGCAGAATTGCAGGAAACCGATTTCAGGAGGTAGACTGGAATTGCATTTAAAGCATAGGAAAAGAGGCAGAACGTCCACAATGATGCACTTGGCCAAAAAGGGCGTATGCGTTTTTTCCTGAATATATTCAGGAAAAAACGCATACGCCCTTTTTGGCCAACCAAGCAAGCTTGCAAAGGAAATCTGCACTACAATGAAGTCTCACTTCCCCCCGGTCAAAAGGGCCATCTGAAAAAAGTGTAAAATCCAGAAAGGCAGGACAGGCCATGGAGAACTGGGAGCCTTGTTATGCTGATGGGCGGGATGTAAATTGCCAACAGCCACTCGGGAGAAGTGTATGTGTTTCCTGAAACATCTAAAAAACAAAGCAACAGAGCCTAGGGCACTTCCACTTATGGTCCTATAGCTTAGGGAAATGAAAATCAAAAAGACACAGCCACCCCAAAGTTTGGGACGGCTCTGTTTACAAGAACCTCGTTTACGGTACAAGTTCAATATCGCAGAAAGTGAAAAATGGATGAAGAAGCTGTGGTACTTACGTACAATGCAATATCACTCAGCAATGACATCTATGTCATCAGGCACGTAGCAGCATAATGAGTGGATTCAGGTATGATGATTCTACCTGAAATAAGTCACACAGAAAAAGAAACATCATAAGATATCACTAATACACGGAATGTAAACTTGGCTACACAGGAACTGGATTACAAAACAGAACAGGGTCTCAAATTTAGAAAACCAACTTATGCTTGCTTAAGAGGAAAGGTGAGTTGGGGTGCTGCATAAAACCAGAGATTGTAATGAGCACAGATAACGTTCCTTAAGCCAAATATGGAATAGACAAGAGCTACTCCTTGCTCAACGAAATGGACTCAACACCCCATATTAAACGCCTAAGAATGTACCTGACTAGTCAGTATCTTAAAACCTATGGATTGCTATGTCTCCGTAAGAGAATCAAGCGTGTGTACAGGGGCATAAACGCAGCAGTGATAGGATTGGAGAGGTTCGGTGAGCAAATGAAGACCCTTTGAAGTCATATTGCATGGTACCCATTCCACGGGTCACAACTCTCCAGGTTTAAGGGATTCTTCCTTCAGCTAAAACATGCATGTGGAACCCAGAGTATGATCAACCGTGTGATCGGGAGACGTGTTCAAATATGTCTCCGTTCTCGTCCCCTGGTACTCGGGTGCAACATTCCAGGCGCTTTACTAACACTCTCCCGACTTGGAGAGTCAGTGCCTTTAACCTCCTGTTTGGCCCAGTTTGCAATTTCTGCAGAAGATGAAAAGGAATAGGGAGAACCAATGAGAGACGAGCTGGAGGTGTCTGGACGGCCAAATTTAACTCTCATTTCCCACCAGGAAGAGGAATTAACCAAAGGCTCAGCGTGCCGTGCCGGAACCAGATTAGGGCCTGAAGCAATCCTGCGGTGTTGCGGCCAGCTCACAAGAAAGCGAGTTGAGGAAAGGAGCTCCGGGGCACTGTAATTCACAAACCTGCAGAGTTATAAATGACAGCTATCGTCCAAAAATATACTGAAGTAAGGCTGCCAAGAGGACTCGAAAGCGGGGCAGAATTGCAGGAAACCGATTTCAGGAGGTAGACTGGAATTGCATTTAAAGCATAGGAAAAGAGGCAGAACGTCCACAATGATGCACTTGGCCAAAAAGGGTGTATGCGTTTTTTCCTGAATATATTCAGGAAAAAACGCATACGCCCTTTTTGGCCAACCAAGCAAGCTTGCAAAGGAAATCTGCACTACAATGAAGTCTCACTTCCCCCCGGTCAAAAGGGCCATCTGAAAAAAGTGTAAAATCCAGAAAGGCAGGACAGGCCATGGAGAACTGGGAGCCTTGTTATGCTGATGGGCGGGATGTAAATTGCCAACAGCCACTCGGGAGAAGTGTATGTGTTTCCTGAAACATCTAAAAAACAAAGCAACAGAGCCTAGGGCACTTCCACTTATGGTCCTATAGCTTAGGGAAATGAAAATCAAAAAGACACAGCCACCCCAAAGTTTGGGACGGCTCTGTTTACAAGAACCTCGTTTACGGTACAAGTTCAATATCGCAGAAAGTGAAAAATGGATGAAGAAGCTGTGGTACTTACGTACAATGCAATATCACTCAGCAATGACATCTATGTCATCAGGCACTTAGCAGCATAATGAGTGGATTCAGGTATGATGATTCTACCTGAAATAAGTCACACAGAAAAAGAAATATCATAAGATATCACTAATACACGGAATGTAAACTTGGCTACACAGGAACTGGATTACAAAACAGAACAGGGTCTCAAATTTAGAAAACCAACTTATGCTTGCTTAAGGGGAAAGGTGAGTTGGGGTGCTGCATAAAACCAGAGATTGAAATGAGCACAGATAAAGTTCCTTAAGCCAAATATGGAATAGACAAGAGCTACTCCTTGCTCAACGAAATGGACTCAACACCCCATATTAAACGCCTAAGAATGTACCTGACTAGTAAGTATCTTAAAACCTATGGATTGCTATGTCTCCGAAAGAGAATCAAGCGTGTGTACAGGGGCATAAACGCAGCAGTGATAGGATTGGAGAGGTTCGGTGAGCAAATGAACACCCTTTGAAGTCATATTGCATGGTTCCCATTCCATGGGTCACAACTCTCCTGGTTTAAGGGATTCTTCCTTCAGCTAAAACATTCATGTGGAACCCAGAGTATGATCAACCGTGTGATCGGGAGACGTGTTCAAATATGTCTCCGTTCTCGTCCCCTGGTACTCGGGTGCAACATTCCAGACGCTTTACTAACACTTTCCCCACTTGGAGAGTCAGTGCCTTTAACCTCCTGTTTGGCCCAGTTTGCAATTTCTGCGGAAGATGAACAGGAATAGGGAGAACCAATGAGAGACTAGCTGGAGGTGTCTGGACGGGCAAATTTAACTCTCATTTCCCACCAGGAAGAGGAATTAACCAAAGGCTCAGCGTGCCGTGCCGGAACCAGATTAGGGCCTGAAGCAATCCTGCGGTGTTGCGGCCAGCTCACAAGAAAGCGAGTTGAGGAAAGGAGCTCCGGGGCACTGTAATTCACAAACCTGCAGAGTTATAAATGACAGCTATCGTCCAAAAATATACTGAAGTAAGGCTGCCAAGAGGACTCGAAAGCGGGGCAGAATTGCAGGAAACCGATTTCAGGAGGTAGACTGGAATTGCATTTAAAGCATAGGAAAAGAGGCAGAACGTCCACAATGATGCACTTGGCCAAAAAGGGCGTATGCGTTTTTTCCTGAATATATTCAGGAAAAAACGCATACGCCCTTTTTGGCCAACCAAGCAAGCTTGCAAAGGAAATCTGCACTACAATGAAGTCTCACTTCCCCCCGGTCAAAAGGGCCATCTGAAAAAAGTGTAAAATCCAGAAAGGCAGGACAGGCCATGGAGAACTGGGAGCCTTGTTATGCTGATGGGCGGGATGTAAATTGCCAACAGCCACTCGGGAGAAGTGTATGTGTTTCCTGAAACATCTAAAAAACAAAGCAACAGAGCCTAGGGCACTTCCACTTATGGTCCAATAGCTTAGGGAAATGAAAATCAAAAAGACACAGCCACCCCAAAGTTTGGGACGGCTCTGTTTACAAGAACCTCGTTTACGGTACAAGTTCAATATCGCAGAAACTGAAAAATGGATGAAGAAGCTGTGGTACTTACGTACAATGCAATATCACTCAGCAATGACATCTATGTCATCAGGCACGTAGCAGCATAATGAGTGGATTCAGGTATGATGATTCTACCTGAAATAAGTCACACAGAAAAAGAAACATCATAAGATATCACTAATACACGGAATGTAAACTTGGCTACACAGGAACTGGATTACAAAACAGAACAGGGTCTCAAATTTAGAAAACCAACTTATGCTTGCTTAAGGGGAAAGGTGAGTTGGGGTGCTGCATAAAACCAGAGATTGTAATGAGCACAGATAATGTTACTTAAGCCAAATATGGAATAGACAAGAGCTACTCCTTGCTCAACGAAATGGACTCAACACCCCATATTAAGCGCCTAAGAATGTACCTGACTAGTAAGTATCTTAAAACCTATGGATTGCTATATCTCCGAAAGGGAATCAAGCGTGTGTAGAGGGGAATAAACGCAGCAGTGATAGGATTGGAGAGGTTCGGTGAGCAAATGAAGACCCTTTGAAGTCATATTGCATGGTACCCATTCCACAGGTCTCAACTCTCCAGGTTTAAGGGATTCTTCCTTCAGCTAAAACATGCATGTGGAACTCAGAGTATGATCAACCGTGTGATCGGGAGACGTGTTCAAATATGTCTCCGTTCTCGTCCCCTGGTACTCGGTTGCAACATTCCAGACGCTTTACTAACACTCTCCCGACTTGGAGAGTCAGTGCCTTTAACCTCCTGTTTGGCCCAGTTTGCAATTTCTGCGGAAGATGAACAGGAATAGGGAGAACCAATGAGAGACTAGCTGGAGGTGTCTGGACGGGCAAATTTAACTCTCATTTCCCACCAGGAAGAGGAATTAACCAAAGGCTCAGCGTGCCGTGCCGGAACCAGATTAGGGCCTGAAGCAATCTTGCGGTGTTGCGGCCAGCTCACAAGAAAGCGAGTTGAAGAAAGGAGCTCAGGGGCACTGTAATTCACAAACCTGCAGAGTTATAAATGACAGCTATCGTCCAAAAATATACTGAAGTAAGGCTGCCAAGAGGACTTGAAAGCGGGGCAGAATTGCAGGAAACCGATTTCAGGAGGTAGACTGGAATTGCATTTAAAGCATAGGAAAAGAGGCAGAACGTCCACAATGATGCACTTGGCCAAAAAGGGCGTATGCGTTTTTTCCTGAATATATTCAGGAAAAAACGCATACGCCCTTTTTGGCCAACCAAGCAAGCTTGCAAAGGAAATCTGCACTACAATGAAGTCTCACTTCCCCCCGGTCAAAAGGGCCATCTGAAAAAAGTGTAAAATCCAGAAAGGCAGGACAGGCCATGGAGAACTGGGAGCCTTGTTATGCTGATGGGCGGGATGTAAATTGCCAACAGCCACTCGGGAGAAGTGTATGTGTTTCCTGAAACATCTAAAAAACAAAGCAACAGAGCCTAGGGCACTTCCACTTATGGTCCTATAGCTTAGGGAAATGAAAATCAAAAAGACACAGCCACCCCAAAGTTTGGGACGGCTCTGTTTACAAGAACCTCGTTTACGGTACAAGTTCAATATCACAGAAAGTGAAAAATGGATGAAGAAGCTGTGGTACTTACGTACAATGCAATATCACTCAGCAATGACATCTATGTCATCAGGCACGTAGCAGCATAATGAGTGGATTCAGGTATGATGATTCTACCTGAAATAAGTCACACAGAAAAAGAAACATCATAAGATATCACTAATACACGGAATGTAAACTTGGCTACACAGGAACTGGATTACAAAACAGAACAGGGTCTCAAATTTAGAAAACCAACTTATGCTTGCTTAAGAGGAAAGGTGAGTTGGGGTGCTGCATAAAACCAGAGATTGTAATGAGCACAGATAAAGTTCCTTAAGCCAAATATGGAATAGACAAGAGCTACTCCTTGCTCAACGAAATGGACTCAACACCCCATATTAAACGCCTAAGAATGTACCTAACTAGTAAGTATCTTAAAACCTATGGATTGCTATGTCTCCGAAAGAGAATCAAGCGTGTGTACAGGGGCATAAACGCAGCAGTGATAGGATTGGAGAGGTTCGGTGAGCAAATGAAGACCCTTTGAAGTCATATTGCATGGTACCCATTCCACGGGTCACAACTCTCCAGGTTTAAGGGATTCTTCCTTCAGCTAAAACATGCATGTGGAACCCAGAGTATGATCAACCGTGTGATCGGGAGACGTGTTCAAATATGTCTCCGTTCTCGTCCCCTGGTACTCGGGTGCAACATTCCAGATGCTTTACTAACACTCTCCCGACTTGGAGAGTCAGTGCCTTTAACCTCCTGTTTGGCCCAGTTTGCAATTTCTGCGGAAGATGAACAGGAATAGGGAGAACCAATGAGAGACTAGCTGGAGGTGTCTGGACGGGCAAATTTAACTCTCATTTCCCACCAGGAAGAGGAATTAACCAAAGGCTCAGCGTGCAGTGCTGGAACCAGATTAGGGCCTGAAGCAATCCTGCGGTGTTGTGGCCAGCTCACAAGAAATCGAGTTGAGGAAAGGAGCTCCGGGACACTGTAATTCACAAACCTGCAGAGTTATAAATGACAGCTATCGTCCACAAATATACTGAAGTAAGGCTGCCAAGAGGTCTTGAAAGTGGGGCAGAATTGCAGGAAACCGATTTCAGGAGGTAGACTGGAATTGCATTGAAAGCATAGGAAAAGAGGCAGAACGTCCACAATGATGCACTTGGCCAAAAAGGGCGTATGCGTTTTTTCCTGAATATATTCAGGAAAAAACGCATACGCCCTTTATGGCCAACCAAGCAAGCTTGCAAAGGAAATCTGCACTACAATGAAGTCTCACTTCCCCCGGGTCAATAGGGCCATCTGAAAAAAGTGTAAAATCCAGAAAGACAGGACAGGCCATGGAGAACTGGGAGCCTTGTTATGCTGATGGGCGGAATGTAAATTGCCAACAGCCACTCGGGAGAAGTGTATGTGTTTCCTGAAACATCTAAAAAACAAAGCAACAGAGCCTAGGGCACTTCCACTTATGGTCCTATAGCTTAGGGAAATGAAAATCAAAAAGACACAGCCACCCCAAAGTTTGGGACGGCTCTGTTTACAAAACCTCGTTTACGGTACAAGTTCAATATCGCAGAAAGTGAAAAATGGATGAAGAAGTTGTGGTACTTACGTACAATGCAATATCACTCAGCAATGACCTCTATGTCATCAGGCCCGTAGCAGCATAATGAGTGGATTCAGGTATGATGATTCTAACTGAAAGAAGTCACACAGAAAAAGAAACATCATAAGATATCACTAATACACGGAATGTAAACTTGGCTACACAGGAACTGGATTACAAAACAGAACAGGGTCTCAAATTTAGAAAACCAAATTATGCTTGCTTAAGGGGAAAGGTGAGTTGGGGTGCTGCATAAAACCAGAGATTGAAATGAGCACAGATAAAGTACCTTAAGCCAAATATGGAATAGACAAGAGCTACTCCTTGCTCAACGAAATGGACTCAACACCCCATATTAAACGCCTAAGAATGTACCTGACTAGTAAGTATCTTAAAACCTATGGATTGCTATGTGTCCGAAAGAGAATCAAGCGTGTGTACAGGGGCATAAACGCAGCAGTGGTAGAATTGGAGAGGTTCGGTGAGCAAATGAAGAACCTTTGAAGTCATATTGCACGGTACCCATTCCACGGGTCTCAACTCTCCAGCTTTAAGGGATTCTTCCTTCAGCTAAAACATGCATGTGGAACCCAGAGTATGATCAACCATGTGATCGGGATACGTGTTCAAATATGTCTCCGTTCTCGTCCCCTGTTTCTCGGGTGCAACATTCCAGACGATTTACTAACACTCTCCCGACTTGGAGAGTCAGTGCCTTTAACCTCCTGTTTGGCCCAGTTTGCAATTTCTGCGGAAGATGAACAGGAATAGGGAGAACCAATGAGAGACTAGCTGGAGGTGCCTGGACGGGCAAATTTAACTCTCATTTCCCACCAGGAAGAGGAATTAACCAAAGGCTCAGCATGCCGTGCCGGAACCAGATTATGGCCTGAAGCAATCCTGCGGTGTTGCGGCCAGCTCGCAAGAAAGCAAGTTGAAGAAAGGAGCTCAGGGTCACTGTAATTCACAAACATGCAGAGTTATAAATGACAGCTATCGTCCACAAATATACTGAAGTAAGGCTGCCAAGAGGACTTGAAAGTGGGGCAGAATTGCAGGAAACCGATTTCAGGAGGTAGACTGGAATTGCATTGAAAGCATAGGAAAAGAGGCAGAACGTCCACAATGATGCACTTGGCCAAAAAGGGCGTATGCGTTTTTTCCTGAATATATTCAGGAAAAAACGCATACGCCCTTTATGGCCAACCAAGCAAGCTTGCAAAGGAAATCTGCACTACAATGAAGTCTCACTTCCCCCGGGTCAATAGGGCCATCTGAAAAAAGTGTAAAATCCAGAAAGACAGGACAGGCCATGGAGAACTGGGAGCCTTGTTATGCTGATGGGCGGAATGTAAATTGCCAACAGCCACTCGGGAGAAGTGTATGTGTTTCCTGAAACATCTAAAAAACAAAGCAACAGAGCCTAGGGCACTTCCACTTATGGTCCTATAGCTTAGGGAAATGAAAATCAAAAAGACACAGCCACCCCAAAGTTTGGGACGGCTCTGTTTACAAAACCTCGTTTACGGTACAAGTTCAATATCGCAGAAAGTGAAAAATGGATGAAGAAGTTGTGGTACTTACGTACAATGCAATATCACTCAGCAATGACCTCTATGTCATCAGGCCCGTAGCAGCATAATGAGTGGATTCAGGTATGATGATTCTAACTGAAAGAAGTCACACAGAAAAAGAAACATCATAAGATATCACTAATACACGGAATGTAAACTTGGCTACACAGGAACTGGATTACAAAACAGAACAGGGTCTCAAATTTAGAAAACCAAATTATGCTTGCTTAAGGGGAAAGGTGAGTTGGGGTGCTGCATAAAACCAGAGATTGAAATGAGCACAGATAAAGTACCTTAAGCCAAATATGGAATAGACAAGAGCTACTCCTTGCTCAACGAAATGGACTCAACACCCCATATTAAACGCCTAAGAATGTACCTGACTAGTAAGTATCTTAAAACCTATGGATTGCTATGTGTCCGAAAGAGAATCAAGCGTGTGTACAGGGGCATAAACGCAGCAGTGGTAGAATTGGAGAGGTTCGGTGAGCAAATGAAGAACCTTTGAAGTCATATTGCACGGTACCCATTCCACGGGTCTCAACTCTCCAGCTTTAAGGGATTCTTCCTTCAGCTAAAACATGCATGTGGAACCCAGAGTATGATCAACCATGTGATCGGGATACGTGTTCAAATATGTCTCCGTTCTCGTCCCCTGTTTCTCGGGTGCAACATTCCAGACGATTTACTAACACTCTCCCGACTTGGAGAGTCAGTGCCTTTAACCTCCTGTTTGGCCCAGTTTGCAATTTCTGCGGAAGATGAACAGGAATAGGGAGAACCAATGAGAGACTAGCTGGAGGTGCCTGGACGGGCAAATTTAACTCTCATTTCCCACCAGGAAGAGGAATTAACCAAAGGCTCAGCGTGCCGTGCCGGAACCAGATTAGGGCCTGAAGCAATCCTGCGGTGTTGCGGCCAGCTCGCAAGAAAGCAAGTTGAAGAAAGGAGCTCAGGGTCACTGTAATTCACAAACATGCAGAGTTATAAATGACAGCTATTGTCCAAAAATATACTGAAGTAAGGCTGCCAAGAGGACTTGAAAGCGGGGCAGAATTGCAGGAAACCGAGTTCAGGAGGTAGATTGGAATTGCATTGAAAGCATAGGAAAAGAGGCAGAACGTCCACAATGATGCACTTGGCCAAAAAGGGCGTATGCGTTTTTTCCTGAATATATTCAGGAAAAAACGCATACGCCCTTTTTGGCCAACCAAGCAAGCTTGCAAAGGAAATCTGCACTACAATGAAGTCTCACTTCCCCCCGGTCATAAGGGCCATCTGAAAAAAGTGTAAAATCCAGAAAGGCAGGACAGGCCATGGAGAACTGGGAGCCTTGTTATGCTGATGGGCGGGATGTAAATTGCCAACAGCCACTCGGGAGAAGTGTATGGTGTTTCCTGACACATCTAAAAAACAAAGCAACAGAGCCTAGGGCACTTCCACTTATGGTCCTATAGCTTAGGGAAATGAAAATCAAAAAGACACAGCCACCCCAAAGTTTGGGACGGCTCTGTTTACAAGAACCTCGTTTACGGTACAAGTTCAATATCGCAGAAAGTGAAAAATGGATGAAGAAGTTGTGGTACTTACGTACAATGCAATATCACTCAGCAATGACATCTATGTCATCAGGCCCGTAGCAGCATAATGAGTGGATTCAGCTATGATGATTCTAACTGAAAGAAGTCACACAGAAAAAGAAACATCATAAGATATCACTAATACACGCAATGTAAACATGGCTACACAGGAACTGGATTACAAAACAGAACAGGGTCTCAAATTTAGAAAACCAACTTATGCTTGCTTAAGGGGAAAGGTGAGTTGGGGTGCTGCATAAAACCAGAGATTGAAATGAGCACAGATAAAGTTCCTTAAGCCAAATATGGAATAGACAAGAGCTACTCCTTGCTCAATGAAATGGACTTAACACCCCATATTAAACGCCTAAGAATGTACCTGACTAGTAAGTATCTTAAAACCTATGGATTGCTATGTCTCCGAAAGGGAATCAAGCGTGTGTAGAGGGGAATAAACGCAGCAGTGATAGGATTGGAGAGGTTCGGTGAGCAAATGAAGACCCTTTGAAGTCATATTGCATGGTACCCATTCCACGGGTCTCAACTCTCCAGGTTTAAGGGATTCTTCCTTCAGCTAAAACATGCATGTGGAACCCAGAGTATGATCAACCGTGTGATTGGGAGACGTGTTCAAATATGTCTCCGTTCTCGTCCCCTGGTACTCGGGTGCAACATTCCAGATGCTTTACTAACACTCTCCCGACTTGGAGAGTCAGTGCCTTTAACCTCCTGTTTGGCCCAGTTTGCAATTTCTGCGGAAGATGAACAGGAATAGGGAGAACCAATGAGAGACTAGCTGGAGGTGTCTGGACGGGCAAATTTAACTCTCATTTCCCACCAGGAAGAGGAATTAACCAAAGGCTCAGCGTGCCGTGCCGGAACCAGATTAGGGCCTGAAGCAATCCTGCGGTGTTGCGGCCAGTTCACAAGAAAGCGAGTTGAAGAAAGGAGCTCAGGGGCACTGTAATTAACAAACCTGCAGAGTTATAAATGACAGCTATCGTCCAAAAATATACTGAAGTAAGGCTGCCAAGAGGACTTGAAAGCGGGGCAGAATTGCAGGAAACCGATTTCAGGAGGTATACTGGAATTGCATTTAAAGCATAGGAAAAGAGGCAGAACGTCCACAATGATGCACTTGGCCAAAAAGGGCGTATGCGTTTTTTCCTATTCAGGAAAAAACGCATACGCGCTTTTTGGCCAACCAAGCAAGCTTGCAAAGGAAATCTGCACTACAATGAAGTCTCACTTCCCCCCGGTCAAAAGGGCCATCTGAAAAAAGTGTAAAATCCAGAAAGGAAGGACAGGCCATGGAGAACTGGGGGCCTTGTTATGCTGATGGGCGGGATGTAAATTGCCAACAGTCACTAGGCAGAAGTGTATGGTGTTTCCTGAAACATCTAAAAAACAAAGCAACAGAGCCTAGGGCACTTCCACTTATGGTCCTATAGCTTAAGGAAATTAAAATCAAAAAGACACAGCCACCCCAAAGTTTGGGACGGCTCTGTATACAAGAACCTCGTTTATGGTACAAGTTCAATATCGCAGAAAGTGAAAAATGGATGAAGAAGTTTGGTACTTACGTACAATGCAATATCACTCAGCAATGACATCTATGTCATCAGGCCCGTAGCAGCATAATGAGTGCATTCAGGTATGATGATTCTAACTGAAATAAGTCACACAGAAAAAGAAACATCATAAGATATCACTAATACACGGAATGTAAACTTGGCTACACAGGAACTGGATTACAAAACAGAACAGGGTCTCAAATTTAGAAAACCAACTTATGCTTGCTTAAGGGGAAAGGTGAGTTGGGGTGCTGCATAAAACCAGAGATTGAAATGAGCACAGATAAAGTTCCTTAAGCCAAATATGGAATAGACAAGAGCTACTCCTTGCTCAACGAAATGGACTCAACACCCCATATTAAACGCCTAAGAATGTACCTGACTAGTAAGTATCTTAAAACCTATGGATTGCTATGTCTCCGAAAGAGAATCAAGTGTGTGTACAGGGGCATAAACGCAGCAGTGATAGGATTGGAGAGGTTCGGTGAGCAAATGAAGACCCTCTGAATTCATATTGCATGGTACCCATTCCACGGGTCTCAACTCTCCAGGTTTAAGGGATTCTTCCTTCAGCTAAAACATGCATGTGGAACCCAGAGTATGATCAACCGTGTGATCGGGAGACGTGTTCAAATATGTCTCCGTTCTCGTCCTCTGGTACTCGGGTGCAACATTCCAGACGCTTTACTAACACTCTCCCGACTTGGAGAGTCAGTGCCTTTAACCTCCTGTTTGGCCCAGTTTGCAATTTCTGCGGAAGATGAACAGGAATAGGGAGAACCAATGAGAGACTAGCTGGAGGTGTCTGGACGGGCAAATTTAACTCTCATTTCCCACCAGGAAGAGGAATTAACCAAAGGCTCAGCGTGCAGTGCCGGAACCAGATTAGGGCCTGAAGCAATCCTGCGGTGTTGCGGCCAGCTCACAAGAAATCGAGTTGAGGAAAGGAGCTCCGGGACACTGTAATTCACAAACCTGCAGAGTTATAAATGACAGCTATCGTCCAAAAATATACTGAAGTAAGGCTGCCAAGAGGACTTGAAAGTGGGGCAGAATTGCAGGAAACCGATTTCAGGAGGTAGACTGGAATTGCATTGAAAGCATAGGAAAAGAGGCAGAACGTCCACAATGATGCACTTGGCCAAAAAGGGCGTATGCGTTTTTTCCTGAATATATTCAGGAAAAAACGCATACGCCCTTTATGGCCAACCAAGCAAGCTTGCAAAGGAAATCTGCACTACAATGAAGTCTCACTTCCCCCGGGTCAATAGGGCCATCTGAAAAAAGTGTAAAATCCAGAAAGGCAGGACAGGCCATGGAGAACTGGGAGCCTTGTTATGCTGATGGGCGGGATGTAAATTGCCAACAGCCACTCGGGAGAAGTGTATGTGTTTCCTGAAACATCTAAAAAACAAAGCAACAGAGCCTAGGGCACTTCCACTTATGGTCCTATAGCTTAGGGAAATGAAAATCAAAAAGACACAGCCACCCCAAAGTTTGGGACGGCTCTGTTTACAAAACCTCGTTTACGGTACAAGTTCAATATCGCAGAAAGTGAAAAATGGATGAAGAAGTTGTGGTACTTACGTACAATGCAATATCACTCAGCAATGACATCTATGTCATCAGGCCCGTAGCAGCATAATGAGTGCATTCAGGTATGATGATTCTAACTGAAATAAGTCACGCAGAAAAAGAAACATCATAAGCTATCTCTAATACACGGAATGTAAACTTGGCTACACAGGAACTGGATTACAAAACAGAACAGGGTCTCAAATTTAGAAAACCAACTTATGCTTGCTTAAGGGGAAAGGTGAGTTGGGGTGCTGCATAAAACCAGAGATTGAAATGAGCACAGATAAAGTTCCTTAAGCCAAATATGGAATAGACAAGAGCTACTCCTTGCTCAACGAAATGGACTCAACACCCCATATTAAACGCCTAAGAATGTACCTGACTAGTATGTATCTTAAAACCTATGGATTGCTATGTCTCCGAAAGAGAATCAAGCGTGTGTACAGGGGCATAAACGCAGCAGTGGTAGAATTGGAGAGGTTCGGTGAGCAAATGAAGACCCTTTGAAGTCATATTGCACGGTACCCATTCCACGGGTCTCAACTCTCCAGCTTTAAGGGATTCTTCCTTCAGCTAAATCATGCATGTGGAACCCAGAGTATGATCAACCATGTGATCGGGAGACGTGTTCAAATATGTCTCCGTTCTCGTCCCCTGTTTCTCGGGTGCAACATTCCAGACGCTTTACTAACACTCTCCCGACTTGGAGAGTCAGTGCCTTTAACCTCCTGTTTGGCCCAGTTTGCAATTTCTGCGGAAGATGAACAGGAATAGGGAGAACCAATGAGAGACTAGCTGGAGGTGTCTGGACGGACAAATTTAACTCTCATTTCCCACCAGGAAGAGGAATTAACCAAAGGCTCAGCGTGCCGTGCCGGAACCAGATTAGGGCCTGAAGCAATCCTGCGGTGTTGCGGCCAGCTCGCAAGAAAGCAAGTTGAAGAAAGGAGCTCAGGGTCACTGTAATTCACAAACATGCAGAGTTATAAATGACAGCTATCGTCCACAAATATACTGAAGTAAGGCTGCCAAGAGGACTTGAAAGTGGGGCAGAATTGCAGGAAACCGATTTCAGGAGGTAGACTGGAATTGCATTGAAAGCATAGGAAAAGAGGCAGAACGTCCACAATGATGCACTTGGCCAAAAAGGGCGTATGCGTTTTTTCCTGAATATATTCAGGAAAAAACGCATACGCCCTTTATGGCCAACCAAGCAAGCTTGCAAAGGAAATCTGCACTACAATGAAGTCTCACTTCCCCCGGGTCAATAGGGCCATCTGAAAAAAGTGTAAAATCCAGAAAGACAGGACAGGCCATGGAGAACTGGGAGCCTTGTTATGCTGATGGGCGGAATGTAAATTGCCAACAGCCACTCGGGAGAAGTGTATGTGTTTCCTGAAACATCTAAAAAACAAAGCAACAGAGCCTAGGGCACTTCCACTTATGGTCCTATAGCTTAGGGAAATGAAAATCAAAAAGACACAGCCACCCCAAAGTTTGGGACGGCTCTGTTTACAAAACCTCGTTTACGGTACAAGTTCAATATCGCAGAAAGTGAAAAATGGATGAAGAAGTTGTGGTACTTACGTACAATGCAATATCACTCAGCAATGACCTCTATGTCATCAGGCCCGTAGCAGCATAATGAGTGGATTCAGGTATGATGATTCTAACTGAAAGAAGTCACACAGAAAAAGAAACATCATAAGATATCACTAATACACGGAATGTAAACTTGGCTACACAGGAACTGGATTACAAAACAGAACAGGGTCTCAAATTTAGAAAACCAAATTATGCTTGCTTAAGGGGAAAGGTGAGTTGGGGTGCTGCATAAAACCAGAGATTGAAATGAGCACAGATAAAGTACCTTAAGCCAAATATGGAATAGACAAGAGCTACTCCTTGCTCAACGAAATGGACTCAACACCCCATATTAAACGCCTAAGAATGTACCTGACTAGTAAGTATCTTAAAACCTATGGATTGCTATGTGTCCGAAAGAGAATCAAGCGTGTGTACAGGGGCATAAACGCAGCAGTGGTAGAATTGGAGAGGTTCGGTGAGCAAATGAAGAACCTTTGAAGTCATATTGCACGGTACCCATTCCACGGGTCTCAACTCTCCAGCTTTAAGGGATTCTTCCTTCAGCTAAAACATGCATGTGGAACCCAGAGTATGATCAACCATGTGATCGGGATACGTGTTCAAATATGTCTCCGTTCTCGTCCCCTGTTTCTCGGGTGCAACATTCCAGACGATTTACTAACACTCTCCCGACTTGGAGAGTCAGTGCCTTTAACCTCCTGTTTGGCCCAGTTTGCAATTTCTGCGGAAGATGAACAGGAATAGGGAGAACCAATGAGAGACTAGCTGGAGGTGCCTGGACGGGCAAATTTAACTCTCATTTCCCACCAGGAAGAGGAATTAACCAAAGGCTCAGCGTGCCGTGCCGGAACCAGATTAGGGCCTGAAGCAATCCTGCGGTGTTGCGGCCAGCTCGCAAGAAAGCAAGTTGAAGAAAGGAGCTCAGGGTCACTGTAATTCACAAACATGCAGAGTTATAAATGACAGCTATCGTCCAAAAATATACTGAAGTAAGGCTGCCAAGAGGACTTGAAAGCGGGGCAGAATTGCAGGAAACCGAGTTCAGGAGGTAGATTGGAATTGCATTGAAAGCATAGGAAAAGAGGCAGAACGTCCACAATGATGCACTTGGCCAAAAAGGGCGTATGCGTTTTTTCCTGAATATATTCAGGAAAAAACGCATACGCCCTTTTTGGCCAACCAAGCAAGCTTGCAAAGGAAATCTGCACTACAATGAAGTCTCACTTCCCCCCGGTCATAAGGGCCATCTGAAAAAAGTGTAAAATCCAGAAAGGCAGGACAGGCCATGGAGAACTGGGAGCCTTGTTATGCTGATGGGCGGGATGTAAATTGCCAACAGCCACTCGGGAGAAGTGTATGGTGTTTCCTGACACATCTAAAAAACAAAGCAACAGAGCCTAGGGCACTTCCACTTATGGTCCTATAGCTTAGGGAAATGAAAATCAAAAAGACACAGCCACCCCAAAGTTTGGGATGGCTCTGTTTACAAGAACCTCGTTTACGGTACAAGTTCAATATCGCAGAAAGTGAAAAATGGATGAAGAAGTTGTGGTACTTACGTACAATGCAATATCACTCAGCAATGACATCTATGTCATCAGGCCCGTAGCAGCATAATGAGTGGATTCAGCTATGATGATTCTAACTGAAAGAAGTCACACAGAAAAAGAAACATCATAAGATATCACTAATACACGCAATGTAAACATGGCTACACAGGAACTGGATTACAAAACAGAACAGGGTCTCAAATTTAGAAAACCAACTTATGCTTGCTTAAGGGGAAAGGTGAGTTGGGGTGCTGCATAAAACCAGAGATTGAAATGAGCACAGATAAAGTTCCTTAAGCCAAATATGGAATAGACAAGAGCTACTCCTTGCTCAATGAAATGGACTTAACACCCCATATTAAACGCCTAAGAATGTACCTGACTAGTAAGTATCTTAAAACCTATGGATTGCTATGTCTCCGAAAGGGAATCAAGCGTGTGTAGAGGGGAATAAACGCAGCAGTGATAGGATTGGAGAGGTTCGGTGAGCAAATGAAGACCCTTTGAAGTCATATTGCATGGTACCCATTCCACGGGTCTCAACTCTCCAGGTTTAAGGGATTCTTCCTTCAGCTAAAACATGCATGTGGAACCCAGAGTATGATCAACCGTGTGATTGGGAGACGTGTTCAAATATGTCTCCGTTCTCGTCCCCTGGTACTCGGGTGCAACATTCCAGATGCTTTACTAACACTCTCCCGACTTGGAGAGTCAGTGCCTTTAACCTCCTGTTTGGCCCAGTTTGCAATTTCTGCGGAAGATGAACAGGAATAGGGAGAACCAATGAGAGACTAGCTGGAGGTGTCTGGACGGGCAAATTTAACTCTCATTTCCCACCAGGAAGAGGAATTAACCAAAGGCTCAGCGTGCCGTGCCGGAACCAGATTAGGGCCTGAAGCAATCCTGCGGTGTTGCGGCCAGTTCACAAGAAAGCGAGTTGAAGAAAGGAGCTCAGGGGCACTGTAATTAACAAACCTGCAGAGTTATAAATGACAGCTATCGTCCAAAAATATACTGAAGTAAGGCTGCCAAGAGGACTTGAAAGCGGGGCAGAATTGCAGGAAACCGATTTCAGGAGGTATACTGGAATTGCATTTAAAGCATAGGAAAAGAGGCAGAACGTCCACAATGATGCACTTGGCCAAAAAGGGCATATGCGTTTTTTCCTATTCAGGAAAAAACGCATACGCGCTTTTTGGCCAACCAAGCAAGCTTGCAAAGGAAATCTGCACTACAATGAAGTCTCACTTCCCCCCGGTCAAAAGGGCCATCTGAAAAAAGTGTAAAATCCAGAAAGGAAGGACAGGCCATGGAGAACTGGGGGCCTTGTTATGCTGATGGGCGGGATGTAAATTGCCAACAGTCACTAGGCAGAAGTGTATGGTGTTTCCTGAAACATCTAAAAAACAAAGCAACAGAGCCTAGGGCACTTCCACTTATGGTCCTATAGCTTAAGGAAATTAAAATCAAAAAGACACAGCCACCCCAAAGTTTGGGACGGCTCTGTATACAATAACCTCGTTTATGGTACAAGTTCAATATCGCAGAAAGTGAAAAATGGATGAAGAAGTTTGGTACTTACGTACAATGCAATATCACTCAGCAATGACATCTATGTCATCAGGCCCGTAGCAGCATAATGAGTGCATTCAGGTATGATGATTCTAACTGAAATAAGTCACACAGAAAAAGAAACATCATAAGATATCACTAATACACGGAATGTAAACTTGGCTACACAGGAACTGGATTACAAAACAGAACAGGGTCTCAAATTTAGAAAACCAACTTATGCTTGCTTAAGGGGAAAGGTGAGTTGGGGTGCTGCATAAAACCAGAGATTGAAATGAGCACAGATAAAGTTCCTTAAGCCAAATATGGAATAGACAAGAGCTACTCCTTGCTCAACGAAATGGACTCAACACCCCATATTAAACGCCTAAGAATGTACCTGACTAGTAAGTATCTTAAAACCTATGGATTGCTATGTCTCCGAAAGAGAATCAAGTGTGTGTACAGGGGCATAAACGCAGCAGTGATAGGATTGGAGAGGTTCGGTGAGCAAATGAAGACCCTCTGAATTCATATTGCATGGTACCCATTCCACGGGTCTCAACTCTCCAGGTTTAAGGGATTCTTCCTTCAGCTAAAACATGCATGTGGAACCCAGAGTATGATCAACCGTGTGATCGGGAGACGTGTTCAAATATGTCTCCGTTCTCGTCCTCTGGTACTCGGGTGCAACATTCCAGACGCTTTACTAACACTCTCCCGACTTGGAGAGTCAGTGCCTTTAACCTCCTGTTTGGCCCAGTTTGCAATTTCTGCGGAAGATGAACAGGAATAGGGAGAACCAATGAGAGACTAGCTGGAGGTGTCTGGACGGGCAAATTTAACTCTCATTTCCCACCAGGAAGAGGAATTAACCAAAGGCTCAGCGTGCAGTGCCGGAACCAGATTAGGGCCTGAAGCAATCCTGCGGTGTTGCGGCCAGCTCACAAGAAATCGAGTTGAGGAAAGGAGCTCCGGGACACTGTAATTCACAAACCTGCAGAGTTATAAATGACAGCTATCGTCCAAAAATATACTGAAGTAAGGCTGCCAAGAGGACTTGAAAGTGGGGCAGAATTGCAGGAAACCGATTTCAGGAGGTAGACTGGAATTGCATTGAAAGCATAGGAAAAGAGGCAGAACGTCCACAATGATGCACTTGGCCAAAAAGGGCGTATGCGTTTTTTCCTGAATATATTCAGGAAAAAACGCATACGCCCTTTATGGCCAACCAAGCAAGCTTGCAAAGGAAATCTGCACTACAATGAAGTCTCACTTCCCCCGGGTCAATAGGGCCATCTGAAAAAAGTGTAAAATCCAGAAAGGCAGGACAGGCCATGGAGAACTGGGAGCCTTGTTATGCTGATGGGCGGGATGTAAATTGCCAACAGCCACTCGGGAGAAGTGTATGTGTTTCCTGAAACATCTAAAAAACAAAGCAACAGAGCCTAGGGCACTTCCACTTATGGTCCTATAGCTTAGGGAAATGAAAATCAAAAAGACACAGCCACCCCAAAGTTTGGGACGGCTCTGTTTACAAAACCTCGTTTACGGTACAAGTTCAATATCGCAGAAAGTGAAAAATGGATGAAGAAGTTGTGGTACTTACGTACAATGCAATATCACTCAGCAATGACCTCTATGTCATCAGGCCCGTAGCAGCATAATGAGTCGATTCAGGTATGATGATTCTAACTGAAAGAAGTCACACAGAAAAAGAAACATCATAAGATATCACTAATACACGGAATGTAAACTTGGCTACACAGGAACTGGATTACAAAACAGAACAGGGTCTCAAATTTAGAAAACCAACTTATGCTTGCTTAAGGGGAAAGGTGAGTTGGGGTGCTGCATAAAACCAGAGATTGAAATGAGCACAGATAAAGTTCCTTAAGCCAAATATGGAATAGACAAGAGCTACTCCTTGCTCAACGAAATGGACTCAACACCCCATATTAAACGCCTAAGAATGTACCTGACTAGTAAGTATCTTAAAACCTATGGATTGCTATGTCTCCGAAAGAGAATCAAGTGTGTGTACGGGGGCATAAACGCAGCAGTGGTAGAATTGGAGAGGTTCGGTGAGCAAATGAAGAACCTTTGAAGTCATATTGCACGGTACCCATTCCACGGGTCTCAACTCTCCAGCTTTAAGGGATTCTTCCTTCAGCTAAAACATGCATGTGGAACCCAGAGTATGATCAACCATGTGATCGGGAGACGTGTTCAAATATGTCTCCGTTCTCGTCCCCTGTTTCTCGGGTGCAACATTCCAGACGATTTACTAACACTCTCCCGACTTGGAGAGTCAGTGCCTTTAACCTCCTGTTTGGCCCAGTTTGCAATTTCTGCGGAAGATGAACAGGAATAGGGAGAACCAATGAGAGACTAGCTGGAGGTGTCTGGACGGGCAAATTTAACTCTCATTTCCCACCAGGAAGAGGAATTAACCAAAGGCTCAGCGTGCCGTGCCGGAACCAGATTAGGGCCTGAAGCAATCCTGCGGTGTTGCGGCCAGCTCGCAAGAAAGCAAGTTGAAGAAAGGAGCTCAGGGTCACTGTAATTCACAAACCTGCAGAGTTATAAATGACAGCTATCGTCCAAAAATATACTGAAGTAAGGCTGCCAAGAGGACTTGAAAGCGGGGCAGAATTGCAGGAAACCGAGTTCAGGAGGTAGACTGGAATTGCATTGAAAGCATAGGAAAAGAGGCAGAACGTCCACAATGATGCACTTGGCCAAAAAGGGCGTATGCGTTTTTTCCTGAATATATTCAGGAAAAAACGCATACGCCCTTTTTGGCCAACCAAGCAAGCTTGCAAAGGAAATCTGCACTACAATGAAGTCTCACGTCCCCCCGGTCATAAGGGCCATCTGAAAAAAGTTTAAAATCCAGAAAGGCAGGACAGGCCATGGAGAACTGGGAGCCTTGTTATGCTGATGGGCGGGATGTAAATTGCCAACAGCCACTCGGGAGAAGTGTATGGTGTTTCCTGACACATCTAAAAAACAAAGCAACAGAGCCTAGGGCACTTCCACTTATGGTCCTATAGCTTAGGGAAATGAAAATCAAAAAGACACAGCCACCCCAAAGTTTGGGACGGCTCTGTTTACAAGAACCTCGTTTACGGTACAAGTTCAATATCGCAGAAAGTGAAAAATGGATGAAGAAGTTGTGGTACTTACGTACAATGCAATATCACTCAGCAATGACATCTATGTCATCAGGCCCGTAGCAGCATAATGAGTGGATTCAGCTATGATGATTCTAACTGAAAGAAGTCACACAGAAAAAGAAACATCATAAGATATCACTAATACACGCAATGTAAACATGGCTACACAGGAACTGGATTACAAAACAGAACAGGGTCTCAAATTTAGAAAACCAACTTATGCTTGCTTAAGGGGAAAGGTGAGTTGGGGTGCTGCATAAAACCAGAGATTGAAATGAGCACAGATAAAGTTCCTTAAGCCAAATATGGAATAGACAAGAGCTACTCCTTGCTCAATGAAATGGACTTAACACCCCATATTAAACGCCTAAGAATGTACCTGACTAGTAAGTATCTTAAAACCTATGGATTGCTATGTCTCCGAAAGGGAATCAAGCGTGTGTAGAGGGGAATAAACGCAGCAGTGATAGGATTGGAGAGGTTCGGTGAGCAAATGAAGACCCTTTGAAGTCATATTGCATGGTACCCATTCCACGGGTCTCAACTCTCCAGGTTTAAGGGATTCTTCCTTCAGCTAAAACATGCATGTGGAACCCAGAGTATGATCAACCGTGTGATTGGGAGACGTGTTCAAATATGTCTCCGTTCTCGTCCCCTGGTACTCGGGTGCAACATTCCAGATGCTTTACTAACACTCTCCCGACTTGGAGAGTCAGTGCCTTTAACCTCCTGTTTGGCCCAGTTTGCAATTTCTGCGGAAGATGAACAGGAATAGGGAGAACCAATGAGAGACTAGCTGGAGGTGTCTGGACGGGCAAATTTAACTCTCATTTCCCACCAGGAAGAGGAATTAACCAAAGGCTCAGCGTGCCGTGCCGGAACCAGATTAGGGCCTGAAGCAATCCTGCGGTGTTGCGGCCAGTTCACAAGAAAGCGAGTTGAAGAAAGGAGCTCAGGGGCACTGTAATTAACAAACCTGCAGAGTTATAAATGACAGCTATCGTCCAAAAATATACTGAAGTAAGGCTGCCAAGAGGACTTGAAAGCGGGGCAGAATTGCAGGAAACCGATTTCAGGAGGTATACTGGAATTCCATTTAAAGCATAGGAAAAGAGGCAGAACGTCCACAATGATGCACTTGGCCAAAAAGGGCATATGCGTTTTTTCCTATTCAGGAAAAAACGCATACGCGCTTTTTGGCCAACCAAGCAAGCTTGCAAAGGAAATCTGCACTACAATGAAGTCTCACTTCCCCCCGGTCAAAAGGGCCATCTGAAAAAAGTGTAAAATCCAGAAAGGAAGGACAGGCCATGGAGAACTGGGGGCCTTGTTATGCTGATGGGCGGGATGTAAATTGCCAACAGTCACTAGGCAGAAGTGTATGGTGTTTCCTGAAACATCTAAAAAACAAAGCAACAGAGCCTAGGGCACTTCCACTTATGGTCCTATAGCTTAAGGAAATTAAAATCAAAAAGACACAGCCACCCCAAAGTTTGGGACGGCTCTGTATACAATAACCTCGTTTATGGTACAAGTTCAATATCGCAGAAAGTGAAAAATGGATGAAGAAGTTTGGTACTTACGTACAATGCAATATCACTCAGCAATGACATCTATGTCATCAGGCCCGTAGCAGCATAATGAGTGCATTCAGGTATGATGATTCTAACTGAAATAAGTCACACAGAAAAAGAAACATCATAAGATATCACTAATACACGGAATGTAAACTTGGCTACACAGGAACTGGATTACAAAACAGAACAGGGTCTCAAATTTAGAAAACCAACTTATGCTTGCTTAAGGGGAAAGGTGAGTTGGGGTGCTGCATAAAACCAGAGATTGAAATGAGCACAGATAAAGTTCCTTAAGCCAAATATGGAATAGACAAGAGCTACTCCTTGCTCAACGAAATGGACTCAACACCCCATATTAAACGCCTAAGAATGTACCTGACTAGTAAGTATCTTAAAACCTATGGATTGCTATGTCTCCGAAAGAGAATCAAGTGTGTGTACAGGGGCATAAACGCAGCAGTGATAGGATTGGAGAGGTTCGGTGAGCAAATGAAGACCCTCTGAATTCATATTGCATGGTACCCATTCCACGGGTCTCAACTCTCCAGGTTTAAGGGATTCTTCCTTCAGCTAAAACATGCATGTGGAACCCAGAGTATGATCAACCGTGTGATCGGGAGACGTGTTCAAATATGTCTCCGTTCTCGTCCTCTGGTACTCGGGTGCAACATTCCAGACGCTTTACTAACACTCTCCCGACTTGGAGAGTCAGTGCCTTTAACCTCCTGTTTGGCCCAGTTTGCAATTTCTGCGGAAGATGAACAGGAATAGGGAGAACCAATGAGAGACTAGCTGGAGGTGTCTGGACGGGCAAATTTAACTCTCATTTCCCACCAGGAAGAGGAATTAACCAAAGGCTCAGCGTGCAGTGCCGGAACCAGATTAGGGCCTGAAGCAATCCTGCGGTGTTGCGGCCAGCTCACAAGAAATCGAGTTGAGGAAAGGAGCTCCGGGACACTGTAATTCACAAACCTGCAGAGTTATAAATGACAGCTATCGTCCAAAAATATACTGAAGTAAGGCTGCCAAGAGGACTTGAAAGTTGGGCAGAATTGCAGGAAACCGATTTCAGGAGGTAGACTGGAATTGCATTGAAAGCATAGGAAAAGAGGCAGAACGTCCACAATGATGCACTTGGCCAAAAAGGGCGTATGCGTTTTTTCCTGAATATATTCAGGAAAAAACGCATACGCCCTTTATGGCCAACCAAGCAAGCTTGCAAAGGAAATCTGCACTACAATGAAGTCTCACTTCCCCCGGGTCAATAGGGCCATCTGAAAAAAGTGTAAAATCCAGAAAGGCAGGACAGGCCATGGAGAACTGGGAGCCTTGTTATGCTGATGGGCGGGATGTAAATTGCCAACAGCCACTCGGGAGAAGTGTATGTGTTTCCTGAAACATCTAAAAAACAAAGCAACAGAGCCTAGGGCACTTCCACTTATGGTCCTATAGCTTAGGGAAATGAAAATCAAAAAGACACAGCCACCCCAAAGTTTGGGACGGCTCTGTTTACAAAACCTCGTTTACGGTACAAGTTCAATATCGCAGAAAGTGAAAAATGGATGAAGAAGTTGTGGTACTTACGTACAATGCAATATCACTCAGCAATGACCTCTATGTCATCAGGCCCGTAGCAGCATAATGAGTCGATTCAGGTATGATGATTCTAACTGAAAGAAGTCACACAGAAAAAGAAACATCATAAGATATCACTAATACACGGAATGTAAACTTGGCTACACAGGAACTGGATTACAAAACAGAACAGGGTCTCAAATTTAGAAAACCAACTTATGCTTGCTTAAGGGGAAAGGTGAGTTGGGGTGCTGCATAAAACCAGAGATTGAAATGAGCACAGATAAAGTACCTTAAGCCAAATATGGAATAGACAAGAGCTACTCCTTGCTCAACGAAATGGACTCAACACCCCATATTAAACGCCTAAGAATGTACCTGACTAGTAAGTATCTTAAAACCTATGGATTGCTATGTCTCCGAAAGAGAATCAAGTGTGTGTACGGGGGCATAAACGCAGCAGTGGTAGAATTGGAGAGGTTCGGTGAGCAAATGAAGAACCTTTGAAGTCATATTGCACGGTACCCATTCCACGGGTCTCAACTCTCCAGCTTTAAGGGATTCTTCCTTCAGCTAAAACATGCATGTGGAACCCAGAGTATGATCAACCATGTGATCGGGAGACGTGTTCAAATATGTCTCCGTTCTCGTCCCCTGTTTCTCGGGTGCAACATTCCAGACGATTTACTAACACTCTCCCGACTTGGAGAGTCAGTGCCTTTAACCTCCTGTTTGGCCCAGTTTGCAATTTCTGCGGAAGATGAACAGGAATAGGGAGAACCAATGAGAGACTAGCTGGAGGTGTCTGGACGGGCAAATTTAACTCTCATTTCCCACCAGGAAGAGGAATTAACCAAAGGCTCAGCGTGCCGTGCCGGAACCAGATTAGGGCCTGAAGCAATCCTGCGGTGTTGCGGCCAGCTCGCAAGAAAGCAAGTTGAAGAAAGGAGCTCAGGGTCACTGTAATTCACAAACCTGCAGAGTTATAAATGACAGCTATCGTCCAAAAATATACTGAAGTAAGGCTGCCAAGAGGACTTGAAAGCGGGGCAGAATTGCAGGAAACCGAGTTCAGGAGGTAGACTGGAATTGCATTGAAAGCATAGGAAAAGAGGCAGAACGTCCACAATGATGCACTTGGCCAAAAAGGGCGTATGCGTTTTTTCCTGAATATATTCAGGAAAAAACGCATACGCCCTTTTTGGCCAACCAAGCAAGCTTGCAAAGGAAATCTGCACTACAATGAAGTCTCACGTCCCCCCGGTCATAAGGGCCATCTGAAAAAAGTTTAAAATCCAGAAAGGCAGGACAGGCCATGGAGAACTGGGAGCCTTGTTATGCTGATGGGCGGGATGTAAATTGCCAACAGCCACTCGGGAGAAGTGTATGGTGTTTCCTGACACATCTAAAAAACAAAGCAACAGAGCCTAGGGCACTTCCACTTATGGTCCTATAGCTTAGGGAAATGAAAATCAAAAAGACACAGCCACCCCAAAGTTTGGGACGGCTCTGTTTACAAGAACCTCATTTACGGTACAAGTTCAATATCACAGAAAGTGAAAAATGGATGAAGAAGTTGTGGTACTTACGTACAATGCAATATCACTCAGCAATGACATCTATGTCATCAGGCCCGTAGCAGCATAATGAGTGGATTCAGCTATGATGATTCTAACTGAAAGAAGTCACACAGAAAAAGAAACATCATAAGATATCACTAATACACGCAATGTAAACATGGCTACACAGGAACTGGATTACAAAACAGAACAGGGTCTCAAATTTAGAAAACCAACTTATGCTTGCTTAAGGGGAAAGGTGAGTTGAGGTGCTGCATAAAACCAGAGATTGAAATGAGCACAGATAAAGTTCCTTAAGCCAAATATGGAATAGACAAGAGCTACTCCTTGCTCAATGAAATTGACTTAACACCCCATATTAAACGCCTAAGAATGTACCTGACTAGTAAGTATCTTAAAACCTATGGATTGCTATGTCTCCGAAAGGGAATCAAGCGTGTGTAGAGGGGAATAAACGCAGCAGTGATAGGATTGGAGCAGTTCGGTGAGCAAATGAAGACCCTTTGAAGTCATATTGCATGGTACCCATTCCACGGGTCTCAACTCTCCAGGTTTAAGGGATTCTTCCTTCAGCTAAAACATGCATGTGGAACCCAGAGTATGATCAACCGTGTGATCGGGAGACGTCTTCAAATATGTCTCCGTTCTCGTCCCCTGGTCCTCGGGTGCAACATTCCAGACGCTTTACTAACACTCTCCCGACTTGGAGAGTCAGTGCCTTTAACCTCCTGTTTGGCCCAGTTTGCAATTTCTGCGGAAGATGAACAGGAATAGGGAGAACCAATGAGAGACTAGCTGGAGGTGTCTGGACTGGCAAATTTAACTCTCATTTCCCACCAGGAAGAGGAATTAACCAAAGGCTCAGCGTGCCATGCCGGAACCAGATTAGGGCCTGAAGCAATCCTGCGGTGTTGCGGCCAGCTCACAAGGAAGCGAGTTGAAGGAAGGAGTTCAGGGGCACTGTAATTCACAAACCTGCAGAGTTATAAATGACAGCTATCGTCCAAAAATATACTGAAGTAAGGCTGCCAAGAGGACTTGAAAGCGGGGCAGAATTGCAGGAAACCGATTTCAGGAGGTAGACTGGAATTGCATTTAAAGCATAGGAAAAGAGGCAGAACGTCCACAATGATGCACTTGGCCTAAAAGGGCGTATGCGTTTTTTCCTATTCAGGAAAAAACGCATACGCCCTTTTTGGCCAACCAAGCAAGCTTGCAAAGGAAATCTGCACTACAATGAAGTCTCACTTCCCCCCGGTCAAAAGGGCCATCTGAAAAAAGTGTAAAATCCAGAAAGGCAGGACAGGCCATAGAGAACTGGGAGCCTTGTTATGCTGATGGGCGGGATGTAAATTTCCAACAGTCACTCGGCAGAAGTGTATGGTGTTTCCTGAAACATCTAAAAAACAAAGCAACAGAGCCTAGGGCACTTCCACTTATGGTCCTATAGCTTAAGGAAATTAAAATCAAAAAGACACAGCCACCCCAAAGTTTGGGACGGCTCTGTATACAAGAACCTCGTTTATGGTACAAGTTCAATATCGCAGAAAGTGAAAAATGGATAAAGAAGTTGTGGTACTTACGTACAATGCAATATCACTCAGCAATGACATCTATGTCATCAGGCCCGTAGCAGCATAATGAGTGCATTCAGGTATGATGATTCTAACTGAAATAAGTCACGCAGAAAAAGAAACATCATAAGCTATCTCTAATACACGGAATGTAAACTTGGCTACACAGGAACTGGATTACAAAACAGAACAGGGTCTCAAATTTAGAAAACCAACTTATGCTTGCTTAAGGGGAAAGGTGAGTTGGGGTGCTGCATAAAACCAGAGATTGAAATGAGCACAGATAAAGTTCCTTAAGCCAAATATGGAATAGACAAGAGCTACTCCTTGCTCAACGAAATGGACTCAACACCCCATATTAAACGCCTAAGAATGTACCTGACTAGTATGTATCTTAAAACCTATGGATTGCTATGTCTCCGAAAGAGAATCAAGCGTGTGTACAGGGGCATAAACGCAGCAGTGGTAGAATTGGAGAGGTTCGGTGAGCAAATGAAGACCCTTTGAAGTCATATTGCACGGTACCCATTCCACGGGTCTCAACTCTCCAGCTTTAAGGGATTCTTCCTTCAGCTAAATCATGCATGTGGAACCCAGAGTATGATCAACCATGTGATCGGGAGACGTGTTCAAATATGTCTCCGTTCTCGTCCCCTGTTTCTCGGGTGCAACATTCCAGACGCTTTACTAACACTCTCCCGACTTGGAGAGTCAGTGCCTTTAACCTCCTGTTTGGCCCAGTTTGCAATTTCTGCGGAAGATGAACAGGAATAGGGAGAACCAATGAGAGACTAGCTGGAGGTGTCTGGACGGACAAATTTAACTCTCATTTCCCACCAGGAAGAGGAATTAACCAAAGGCTCAGCGTGCCGTGCCGGAACCAGATTAGGACCTGAAGCAATCCTGCGGTGTTGCGGCCAGCTCACAAGAAAGCAAGTTGAAGAAAGGAGCTCAGGGTCACTGTAATTCACAAACCTGCAGAGTTATAAATGACAGCTATCGTCCAAAAATATACTGAAGTAAGGCTGCCAAGAGGACTTGAAAGCGGGGCAGAATTGCAGGAAACCGATTTCAGGAGGTAGACTGGAATTGCATTTAAAGCATAGGAAAAGAGGCAGAACGTCCACAATGATGCACTTGGCCAAAAAGGGCGTATGCGTTTTTTCCTGAATATATTCAGAAAAAAACGCATACGCCCTTTTTGGCCAACCAAGCAAGCTTGCAATGGAAATCTGCACTACAATGAAGTCTCACTTCCCCCGGGTCAAAAGGGCCATCTGAAAAAAGTGTAAAATCCAGAAAGGCAGGACAGGCCATGGAGAACTGGGAGCCTTGTTATGCTGATGGGCGGGATGTAAATTGCCAACAGCCACTCAGGAGAAGTGTATGTGTTTCCTGAAACATCTAAAAAACAAAGCAACAGAGCCTAGGGCACTTCCACTTATGGTCCTATAGCTTAGGGAAATGAAAATCAAAAAGACACAGCCACCCCAAAGTTTGGGACGGCTCTGTTTACAAGAACCTCGTTTACGGTACAAGTTCAATATCGCAGAAAGTGAAAAATGGATGAAGAAGTTGTGGTACTTACGTACAATGCAATATCACTCAGCACTGACATCTATGTCATCAGGCCCGTAGCAGCATAATGAGTGGATTCAGGTATGATGATTCTAACTGAAATAAGTCACACAGAAAAAGAAACATCATAAGATATCACTAATACACGGAATGTAAACTTGGCTACACAGGAACTGGATTACAAAACAGAACAGGGTCTCAAATTTAGAAAACCAACTTATGCTTGCTTAAGGGGAAAGGTGAGTTGGGGTGCTGCATAAAACCAGAGATTGAAATGAGCACAGATAAAGTTCCTTAAGCCAAATATGGAATAGACAAGAGCTACTCCTTGCTCAACGAAATGGACTCAACACCCCATATTAAACACCTAAGAATGTACCTGACTAGTAAGTATCTTAAAACCTATGGATTGCTATGTCTCCGAAAGAGAATCAAGCGTGTGTACAGGGGCATAAACGCAGCAGTGATAGGATTGGAGAGGTTCGGTGAGCAAATGAAGACCCTTTGAAGTCATACTGCATGGTACCCATTCCACGGGTCTCAACTCTCCAGGTTTAAGGGATTCTTCCTTCAGCTAAAACATGCATGTGGAACCCAGAGTATGATCAACCGTGTGAACGGGAGACGTGTTCAAATATGTCTCAGGTTTCCTCCCCTGGTACTCGGGTGCAACTTTCCAGATGCTTTACTAACACTCTCACCACTTGGAGAGTCAGCGCCTTTAACCTCCTGTTTGGCCCAGTTTGCAATTTCTGTGAAAGATGAACAGGAATAGGGAGAACCAATGAGAGACTAGCTGGAGGTGTCTGGACGGGCAAATTTAACTCTCATTTCCCACCAGGAAGAGGAAATAACCAAAGGCTCAGCGTGCCGTGCCGGAACCAGATTAGGGCCTGAAGCCATCCTGCGGTGTTGCGGCCAGCTCAAAAGAAAGCGAGTTGAAGAAAGGAGCTCAGGGGCACTGTAATTCACAAACCTGCAGAGTTATAAATGACAGCTATCGTCCAAAAATATACTGAAGTAAGGCTGCCAAGAGGACTTGAAAGCGGGGCAGAATTGCAGGAAACCGATTTCAGGAGGTAGACTGGAATTGCATTGAAAGCATAGGAAAAGAGGCAGAACGTCCACAATGATGCTCTTGGCCAAAAAGGGCGTATGCGTTTTTTCCTGAATATATTCAGGAAAAAACGCATACGCCCTTTTTGGCCAACCAAGCAAGCTTGCAAAGGAAATCTGCACTACAATGAAGTCTCACTTCCCCCCGGTCAAAAGGGCCATCTGAAAAAAGTGTAAAATCCAGAAAGGCAGGACAGGCCATGGAGAACTGGGAGCCTTGTTATGCTGATGGGCGGGATGTAAATTGCCAACAGTCACTAGGCAGAAGTGTATGGTGTTTCCTGAAACATCTAAAAAACAAAGCAACAGAGCCTAGGGCACTTCCACTTATGGTCCTATAGCTTAAGGAAATTAAAATCAAAAAGACACAGCCACCCCAAAGTTTGGGACGGCTCTGTATACAAGAACCTCGTTTATGGTACAAGTTCAATATCGCAGAAAGTGAAAAATGGATGAAGAAGTTTGGTACTTACGTACAATGCAATATCACTCAGCAATGACATCTATGTCATCAGGCCCGTAGCAGCATAATGAGTGCATTCAGGTATGATGATTCTAACTGAAATAAGTCACACAGAAAAAGAAACATCATAAGATATCACTAATACACGGAATGTAAACTTGGCTACACAGGAACTGGATTACAAAACAGAACAGGGTCTCAAATTTAGAAAACCAACTTATGCTTGCTTAAGGGGAAAGGTGAGTTGGGGTGCTGCATAAAACCAGAGATTGAAATGAGCACAGATAAAGTTCCTTAAGCCAAATATGGAATAGACAAGAGCTACTCCTTGCTCAACGAAATGGACTCAACACCCCATATTAAATGCCTAAGAATGTACCTGACTAGTAAGTATCTTAAAACCTAGGGATTGCTATGTCTCCTTAAGAGAATCAAGCGTGTGTACTGGAGCATAAATGCAGCAGTGATAGGATTGGAGAGGTTCGGTGAGCAAATGAAGACCCTTTGAAGTCATATTGCATGGTACCCATTACACGGGTCTCAACTCTCCAGGTTTAAGGTATTCTTCCTTCAGCTAAATCATGCATGTGGAACCCAGAGTATGATCAACCGTGTGATCGGGAGACGTGTTCAAATATGTCTCAGTTTTCGTCCCCTGGTATTCGGGTGCAACATTCCAGACGCTTTACTAACACTCTCCCGACTTGGAGAGTCAGTGCCTTTAACCTCCTGTTTGGCCCAGTTTGCAATTTCTGCAGAAGATGAACAGGAATAGGGAGAACCAATGAGAGACTAGCTGGAGGTGTCTGAACGGGCAAATTTAACTCTCATTTCCCACAGGGAAGAGGAATAAACCAAAAGCTCAGCGTGCCATGCCGGAAACAGATTAGGGCCTGAAGCCATCCTGTGGTGTTGCGGCCAGCTCACAAGAAAGCGAGTTGAAGAAAGGAGCTCAGGGGCTCTGTAATTCACAAACCTGCAGAGTTATAAATGACAGCTATCGTCCAAAAATATACTGAAGTAAGGCTGCCAAGAGGACTTGAAAGCGGAGCAGAATTGCAGGAAACCGATTTCAGGAGGTAGACTGGAATTGCATTGAAAGCATAGGAAAAGAGGCAGAACGTCCACAATGATGCACTTGGCCAAAAAGGGCGTATGCGTTTTTTCCTGAATATATTCAGGAAAAAACGCATACGCCCTTTTTGGCCAACCAAGCAAGCTTGCAAAGGAAATCTGCACTACAATGAAGTCTCACTTCCCCCCGGTCAAAAGGGCCATCTGAAAAAAGTGTAAAACCCAGAAAGGCAGAACAGGCCATGGAGAACTGGGAGCCTTGTTATGCTGATGGGCGGGATGTAAATTGCCAACAGACACTCGGGAGAAGTGTATGGTGTTTCCTGAAACATCTAAAAAACAAAGCAACAGAGCCTAGGGCACTTCCACTTATGGTCCTATAGCTTAGGGAAATTAAAATAAAAAAGACACAGCCACCCCAAAATTTGGGACAGCTCTTTTTACAGAAATCTCTTCTACGGCACAAGTTAAATATCCCAGAGAGCAAATAATGGATAAAGAAGTTGTGGTACTTATGTACAACAGAATACCACTCAGCAATTAAATCTATGTCACCAGGCCCGTACCAGCATAATGAGTGGATTGAGGCACGATGATTCTAAGTGAAATAAGTCACACAGAAAAAGAAACATCATAAGGTATCACTAATACACGGAATGTGAACTTGGCTACACATGAACTGAATTACAAAACAGAACAGGGTCTCAAATTTAGAAAACCAACTTATGCCTGCTTAAGGGGGAAGGTGAGTTGGGGTGCTGCATAAAAGCAGAGTTTGAAATTAGCACAGATACCGTTCCATAAGCCAAATATGTAATAGACAAGACCTACCGTTTGCTCAACGAAATGGATTCAACAATGAGGTATCACCTCACACCTGGTAGAATAGGCATCATAGAAAATCTACAAACAAAAAATGCTGGAAAGGGTGTGGAGAAAAGGAACCCTCTTCCACTATTTTTGGGAATATAAATTGATACAGTCATTATGGAGAACAATATGGAATTTCTTAAGAAACTAACAATAGAATTACCATATGATACAGCAATCCCTGTACTGGACATATACCCAGACAAAACCATAAATCAAAAAGAGTCATTCACCGCAATGTTCATTGCATCACTATTTACAATATCGAGGTAATGGAAGCAACCTAAATGCCCACAGACAGACGAATGCATAAAGCTGTGGTACTTATATAAAATGGAATATTACTAAGCCATGAAAAGGAATGAAATTGGGTCATTTGTAGAGACGTCGATGGATCTAGAGACTGTCATACAGAGTGAAGTAAGTCAAAAAGAGAAAAACAAATCTTGTATATTCATGCATATATGTGGAACCTAGAAAAACTGTACAGATTAACCATTTTGCAAGGCATAAATAGAGCAACAGATGTAGACAACAAACGTATGGACAACAAGGCGGGAAAGCTGTTGGGGGGGTGGTGGTGGGAGGAGTTGAGAGACTGGGATTGGCATGTATACATTTATATGTATAAAATAGATAACCAATAAGAACCTGCTGTATAAAAATATAAAATAAAATTCAAAATTAAAAAGAAATAAAATTTAAAAAATAAAACAGAAAAAACAATTATTCCCTGCACATACATGTATTTATATGAATAAATTATTTCCATGCTTATATCTGTAAATACAAAAAAGAGGAATAAAATCTACCTTGAACCAAAAACGAAAAAGAGAAAAAAACACAGAACCCACCAGTTACACAGAGGAAAACCGTATCAGGGCACTTGCTCCAGTTGTAAACAATTCTGAAGTTGGTCAGTGGTGGGGAATCGTCTCCCATTCAGCCAGCAGCCCCCACGCAACAAGCGTCCTCATTGCAAAGCTGGGGCACCGTGCCGAGGCATCTGTGAGTAAACGTGAGCTGAGCCCCAGGCCAGTTGCTGCTGAACTATTCCCACCCGTCCCAGGTAAAACACCTGAATATATACAAGGACTTGAAAGCCTAGAGGAAGGGCCATAGAGCCACACGAGTGACAGCATGCTGGCCGACTTGGTGCCTGCAGGCCAGCCAGGATGGTCCTGGCCCTGGGTGCTCTTCTGGAAGATTTCCATTTCCCTGCCTGAGATACCCGTCCTGTCCCTGCCCCCACTGCTTTTTTCCTTCCTCACCTCTGCCCAGGGAGAAATTCCAGCAGCAGGTATGGGTGACACATCCTCTTCTTTAGCAGGTGGCAGCCTGGCAACTGCTGCAGAAAGTCCAGCAGAGCCCCACTCACACTGGGCCACCCACAAAGCCGTGGCCTCTCACTCCCTCCCACCAGCCCAGCCCCGAGACTGCTGACAGGGCAGAGAAAATGGCGTCAGGCACGGCTGCAGGGGCTCTTGCTGCCTGGAGTGGTATTTATATTGATCTCAACCCAGGCACACCTGGGGAGGGCTGGCCGGCATGGTAAGGCTGCCCAGGTCAGCCAATCATCACCCCTCAGGGGCTCACAGTTGCAGAAAATGGAACTTGCTGAACCAGCCAGGTCCAAGGAACAGGTGTGGGCTCCTGAGAGTCAGGATAGACAAGGGGCTGCAGCTTTGGCTTGTTTTCTAATCATTTTATCTGGCCCATGAGTGGGAGACAACTTTAAGAAAACCCTCTCCTAATGAGAGGAACCCAGGAGTCAGGGAGAGGAGGGGTGGGTGGTGGTTGGAGACAGAGGCCTGGTGCCCCGGGTGCAGTGGAAGTCTCTGGAAGACCAGGTGGAGGGAGGCCTCACGGAGTGATGCCCAGGGTCACAGACCTGTCGCAGCTGCTGTTTGTTAGTTCAAGTCCTGCTCTGAGGTGCTCTGTGTCAGCTCTGAGCGACAGGTGAGCTGGGGGTGCTCTGCAATGAGGGCTATGTGCACGGTTCCTGTGTGCCCAGCCCTGCCACGGTACCTGCAAGGGTAGCTCTGTATCCTGGGAGGGGCCTGACCACGAGAGCCCCGTGGGCTGGGGTGGGGGTGCGGTACCTGCCCAGGTGAGCTCCATATTCTGGGATTGGTCTGACCACGAGAGCCCCATGGGCTGCTGGGGACCTGGTAAAGGATGTCAGGACAGTCAGTGAAGCCACCGAGGATATACCTCCAGTTGCTCCTAATTCCTACACCCTGCTGGTCATTCTACCAACCACCAGGACATGGTATTCTGTATTAGTCTTCAATGATGCCTTCTTTTGTATTCCATTAGTCCCAGAGTCACAAGAAATTTTGGCTTGTGAGTGGCAGGACTCAACATACAACTAAACAATACTTCCGGGCCGTCTGGACCCAAGGGTGCAAAAGTTCCCACACCGTCTTTGGGGAAAGCTTAGCTAAAGACCTAAAAGTTCTACCTCTGGAAAAGGAAACCCTCCTTCAATATGCAGATGACATTCTGATCGCCAGCCCTACTAAGGAGGCCTCTGAACTACCAAGACAATAAAGGATAGAAGTTGTCCAAGAAAAAGCTCAAATATCACAGACTGCAGTGACCTGCCTGGGCTTCATTCTCACAGAAGGTCAGAGAAGCCCATCCCAGGAAAGGGAAGAAACCATTTTCAGCCTTACCCCTTTCTAAAACTAGAAGACAGCTTAGGGGTTCCTGGGGAGGCCAGGGTTTGCTGCTTCTGGATCCCTAACTACAGTCTACTAACTGGGCCTCTATATGAAACACTGAAAGGAAAAGATGATGATCCTTTTGAATAGAATCCAGAAGTGGCCTTTCAAGAATGGAAAGAGCAGTCAATTCAGACCCTTGCCCTGGAACTCCCTAATTTAGCTAAACCCTTTGACCTTTACATTCCCGGTGAAAGGTGAATCGCCATTGAAGAATTAGTGCAAAAACTGGGACCACTTGAAATGGAACAATGCAAGAATGCCATCCAGGTAGGATAAACTACGGTCACTAAGGGGCTTGGCCCACTGCCACATCTGGCCAAGATACTGGCGGTATCTAAAAACCTGGAAATCAGCAGCCCAAAAGGCCACCTCCCTCCTAAGGGAAAAGGACCCCACGTGGTGATCCTAACCACCAACCATGCCCTGAAGTTGCAGGGTTCGCTCCGTGGGCACACCGACCTCGAGTGAGGAGGCCCTCCAACTCCAACATCCAGAGAGATAACCGGGGGCAACAGGGCACCATGACGACTCGTGTGAACATCACTTGACCTGGAGTTTCTCTCATAAAACAACAAGGGTGTGTCCCAAAAGAGTAGACTACTGCTTGCAGGACTTACTGCACCCAGAGGGGAGCTAATAATCTTGGCGGGGGAACCGTATATCACACTGTCACCATAGAAAAGCCTACAGACACCGTGATGATGGTGGCCAATAAGACCGGCTGGACTCCTGTTTACTTCAAAAGGCTGTTGACTCAGTAGCCATCATGGTCCTTATCACCACTGACCCTGGACTGTCTGGGAGTTGAGCGGGCAGGGCTCTGACACCTGGTGCTGTTTGTACGTTAATTCAGGGGCCTAATTGAAGAAAGCGCAGACTACTGGTCAGAGCATCTAGGCTGGCAGAAACGGTCAGCCTAAGGTGGCCGAACAAATGTGGGGCGGGGTGAAACCGGCCCCCACAGCGTCTCTGCACATCTCTTTCCTGGACCCTTAAAGGTCATTAGAATCTATAACACTTCCAATGCTGGTGCTCAGGTGGACGAGCAGGGAGGCAGGGGTCCTGGGGACAATCAACGTCACCGGGAGGCTGTTGGGGAGAAGCTCTGACCCTCGCCCCAGGGTATGAGGGCTCCCAACTCAGCACTCAGCAGTTACAGAAGAAGGGTCTGCACCCTCAGCACTCCAAGAATGAGGAACGGGACAAAAGGCAGAGGAGGGGTTTGTCCCCAGCAAAGCCCATTAAAAATCCCTGAGAGATAAAAATAGAATCTGGGCAATAAAGTCAAGTCTAACCTATTTTATCCTTTGTGCTTTGTCTAATTTCACGTGCTCCTAGGGTCCCGCATGCAGAGGTTCCACACCCGGCACTTCAGACCAGATTTCCTAGTGCAGAATGGCTGGGTCGACACCTCAGCTCCTGGGGCCCAGTGCAGACTCCACGATATAGAGCCTGAGCTACAGCCAACCCGGCCCTCGAGAGCTCCGCCGCCTCCCTCCCTCCCACTGACTCTGACAGGATCTCTACACAGCAGCCCAGCCCACAGCCCACGGGGTAGTGCATGCTCTCACCTCTCCATTCTCTGATCAAAATATAAAGTTTCCTTTGCTTGTGAACCAAACTCAGTCTCGATCTGTTGGCCCCAATGACACTGGGCAGGGGGACACTTGTTGGGGTCCACTCTGGAGGATCAGTAACAGAAATTGAGACTATTGTAACCTCAATGAACAGATGTGTGAGCCAAACTGTAGTTAACATAGAACAGTGTATAAGGCTCGGGTAAAATAAGATGTTTCTAACACTTCCATTTGATATTTCCATCACTTTTTATAAGCAAGTTCAGTGAAAAGGTTTGTCTTATTTGTCAGGTCAATATTAGAGAAACGAAGTGATTTCTTTCCAAGGATGTACATCTAATAATCTTGGTTAAACCTTCAATCTTGTTTTAAATGCTTTTCCATTGAAAATGATACCTCTCTTTCAGCTCCCCCATTTCTGAGAAGTATAAAATCTTATAATTTATTATTACCAAAGGGGAAAGGTGGGAGGAGGGATAAATTAACAGTTTGGAATTAACACATACACACTGCTATGTATAAAATAGATCATCAACAAGGAACTACTGTATAGCACAGGGAACTACACTCAACATTTTGCAATAACCTATAAGGGGAAATAATCTGAAAAAGAATAGATATTTTTATTGACATCATCTATCAATGATAGTTAAAGTGTAGCCTAAGGGAAGCTGGTGGTGAGTGCTTCTGACCCTGAAGACTTCAATCATCTAAAGTTTGGACTCTGCCTACTTCCCAAGGCCCTTAATGAACATATGTGTAGCCGTAGCTTAAAAACTTCCCCAGTTTGGGTTTCGGGGAGACACTGATTTTGAAAAAGCCCTGGTGTTCTCCTTACATGAATGGGACTCTTCCTACTGCTAAAACATGGCTGTCACACCCAGAGGATGGTATACCGTCTGATCGGGAAGAGTTTGGAAAAGGCATCTCATCTCCTCATCTCCTGGTGCTCGGGTTCACCCCTCCAGCGTCTTTACTAACAGTCTCCCCACTTGGAGATGTCAGCACTGTCAACATCCTGTTGCGTACAGTTTGGAATTTGTCCAGAGGATGAAGCGGAAGGATGAGGAACAATGAGAGACAAGTCCTAGGTGTTCAGACAGGCACATGTCACTCTAATTTCCAATCAGGAAGACGAATTGACCAAAGGCTAGGGTTGCCCATGGAAACAGTATAGGGCTTGAGGAAATCCCGCTGCTTTGTGGCCAGTTCCCATAAACACAAGTTGAACAATGGAACTCAGGGGCAGTAAAATTCACAAAACTGCAGAGTTGAAAATATCCATCACTGAAAAATGTCTTGAGGAAAGTCAGAGAAAAGGACTTGTAAGCAAGGGAGAATGGCAGGAAAGGGATTTGAGGAGGTAGAAAGGACTCGCCATTAAGCACAAGAAAAGGAGCTGAACATTGCCAACATTACAGTTGGCCAAAAAGGGTGTATGCGTTTTTTTTTCTGTATATATTCAAGAAAAGGGCATACACTTTTTTAGCCAACCAAACAGGTGGGCACTGGAAGTCAATACTACAAAAGATATCACTTCGCATCAGTCAGAAGAGCCATCCTCATAAAGCGTAAACAACAGAAATGCAGGACAGGGCAACGAGAAGAGGGAGCCCTGTGAGACTTATAGTGGAAATGTATATTGCCAACGGCCATTCTGGAGAAGTGTATTGTGTTTACTAAAGCATCTAAAAAATGAGCTACAGAGCATAGGGCACTTGCACTCATGGGCGTATATCTTGGGAAAAACAAAAATCGAGAGGACACAGGCACCCCAATGTTTACCCCCTCTCTGTTTAAAAGATCCTCGACTAGGATATAACTTAAATGTCTCTGGAGGGAAAAAATGGATAGAGATGTGGTACTTAGGTAGAGTGGAATATTATTCAGCCTGGAAATCAATGAAATATGGCCAGTTGTAACAACTCCGGAGGAGTTACGTATGATCATTCTAAGTGACAGAATTCAAAAAGAAAAAGACACATATCATAAGATATCACTTAAAGGTGGAATCCAAAATGGCTACACATGAAATAAATTACAAAACAAAAACATAGTCAAATATGTAGAAAACACGCATAAGGCTGCTAAACGGGAAAGGTGGGGAGGGGTGAGGCATCATCCAGGAGGTTGAAATTAGCAAAGATACCATTCCAAATACCAAACTGATAATCAACAAGGCCTACACGGTAGCTAAAAGAACTGCACTCAGCACACTCAAGTCACCGGAAAAGAATATATACGACTGGTAAGAATCTGAAAAAGAATTTATTGATGACTCTCTGTACGTGAATCAAGTGGATGTACAGCAGCAAGAAACAGAGCTTTGAAAATCAGCTGTAACCAATATAGTAATAAATTGAAAAAAATAAACGACAGAGAGACAGAGAAAACCTCTTACAACTTTTCCTCAGGGACGGTGATGCAACATGGATTGAACACATCTAGACCCACAGCAGGATGAGACATAAGGCTGGAAACTGTTTGCGCTAAGAGAAATGTGAGGTTGGGTGAGGAAATGCACACCCTTTAAAGTAATACTACCTGGTACCCATTCAATGGGTCCCAAATCTGCAGGTTCAAGGGATCTTCCTACAGCTAAAACATGCATGGAAAACCCAGAGGACTGTACACCATGTGATCGGGAGATGTGTCTAAAATGCACCTCATTTATCCTCTCCTGGTGCTCCTGTTCACCATTCCAGCCACGTTACTTAGAATCTCCCCACTTGGAGAATCAGCACATTTCAACTTCTGTTTCACACATTTTGCAAATTGTGAGGAGGATGAACGGGAAGAGGGGGAACCAATGAGAGAATAGTTGTAGGGGTTTGGACGGGCACATATCACTCTAATTTCCCATTAAGAATAAGAATTAAAGAAAGGCTCAGCCTGCCTCGCCGGAGCCAAAATAGAGCCTGAAGCAATCCTGCCGGTTTGAGGCCAGCTCACAAAAGAACAACTTAAAAAATGGAGCTCAGGGTCACTGCAATTCACAAACCTGCAGAGTTATAAATGAAAACTAACGTCCAAAAATATGTTGAGGTAAGGCAAAGAAGAGGATCTGAATGCAAGACAGAATTGCAAGAAACAGATTTCAAGAGATAGATTGGACTCGTCTTTAACGCACATGAAAAGCGGCAGAATTTCGACAATGATGCAGTTGGCCCAAAAGGGCGTATGCGTTTTTTCCTGATTATATCCAGGAAAAAACGCATACGCACTTTATGGGCAACGAAGCAAGCAAGCAATGCAAATGTGCACAACAAAGAAGTCTCACTTCCCACCGGTCAAAAGGGCCATCCTAAAAAATTGTAAAAACCAGAAATGCAGGACAGGCCATGGAGAACAGGGAGCCTTTATACGCTGATGGGCAGTGTGTGAACTGCCGAGAGCCACTCTGGAGAAGTGTATGGTGGTTCCTAAATCATCTAAAAAACAGAGCTACAGAGCATAGGACACTTCCAATCATGGGAGTATATCTAGGGAAGTCTAAAAATCAACAAGACACAAGCACACCACAGTTTAGGGCTACTCTGTTTACAAGAACCTCAACTTCAGTACACCTTAAATATCCCAGGAAAGAGAACAATGGATAAAGAAGATGTGGTACTTATGTACAATGGAATATCTCTTCACCATGAAATCAATGTAATAAGGCTAGTAGAAGGATAAAGAGTGGATTTAGGTCCGATAATACTACTTGAAATAAGTCAAACAGAAAAAGAAACATATCATAAGATATCACTTATAGAGGGAGGGTAAATATGGCTGCACAAGAAATGAATTACAGAACAGAACAGTGTCTCACATTTAGAAAACACACTTATGTCAGCTTAAGGGGAAAGGAGAGGTGGGGTGATGCATAAAACCAGAGTTTGAAATTAGCACAGATACCGTTCAATAAACCAAATAGGTATTAGACAAGATCTACACCTTGCTCAATGAACTGGCCTCAACACACCCTATACACCGCAGAGAAATATATCTGAGTAATAAGAATCTTAAAACCCATGTATTGATATATCTCCATAAGGGAATCAAGTGTGTGCAGAGCGGCACAAACACAGCAGTGAAAATGAGCTAAACCCCATTATAGAAATAAATTTTAAAAAGAAAACGCTGAAACAATGAAAGAGAAAAATTCTTACAAAATTCGCTCAGGGGCTGTGATGCAACCTGGATTGACCACATATAAACCCACAGCTGGATAAGACATAAGGCTGGACACTTGGGGCTGAGAGGATTGGTGAGCTTTGGTGAGCAACTGCCGAAAGTTTAATGCAATACTTCATGCTACTCAGTCCAAGGGTCCCAACACTCCAGGTTGAAGGGAATCTTCCTACAGCTAAACCATGCTTGGGAAACCCAGCGACTGGTATACCATATGATCGGGAAAGGTTTCTAAAACGCACCTCATTTTTCCTCTCCTGGGGCTGCGGATCGACATTCCAGCCGCTTTACTAACAACATCCCCACATGGAGTCAATGCCTTTAAGTTCTGGTATCGCACAGTCTGCAGTTAGTGTGGAGGATGAATGGGAATAGGGGGAACCAGTGAGAAACAAGCTGTAGCGGTTTCAATGGGCACATGTCACTCTAATGCCACATCAGAAAGAAGAATTAACCAAAGGCACAGCAAGGTGCCCCAGAAGAAAAATAGGGCTTCAAGGAATCCTGTGGTTATGGGGCAAGACCACAAAAATAAGAGCTGAAAAGTGGGGCTAAGGGCCACCACAATTCAAAAACCTGCAGAGTTATAAAGGCCAACTATTTTCAAAAAATATATTGAGGTAAGGCTATGAAGAGACATTGAAAGCAAGGCAGAAGTGCAGGAAACCGATTTCAGGAGGTAGACTGGAATTGCATTGAAAACATATGAAGAGAGTCAGAACCTCGACAATGAGGCGCTTGGCCAAAAAGGGCGTATGTGTTTTTTCCTGAATATATTCAGGAAAAAATGCATACACACTTGTTGGCCAACCAAGCAAGCTTGCAAAGGAAATGTGCACTACAATGAAGTCTCACTTCCACCTGGTCAAAAGGGCCATCTGAAAAAAGTGTAAAATCCATAAAGGCACGACAGGGCATGGAGAACTGGGAGCCTTCTTATGCTGATGGGCGGGATGTAAATTGCCAACAGACACTCGGGAGAAGTGTATGGTGTTTCCTGAAACATCTAAAAAACAAAGCAACAGAGCCTAGGGCACTTGAACTTATGGTCCTATAGATTAGGGAAATTAAAATTAAAAAGACACAGCCACCCCAAAGTTTGGGACGGCTCTGTTTACAAGAACCTCGTTTACGGTACAAGTTCAATATCGCAGAAAGTGAAAAATGGATAAAGAAGTTGTGGTACTTACGTACAATGCAATATCACTCAGCAATGAAATCTATGTCATCAGGCCCTTAGCAGCACAATGAGTGGATTCAGGTATGATGATTCTAACTGAAATAAGTCACACAGGAAAAGAAACATCATAAGATATCACTAATACACGGAATGTAAACTTGGCTACTCAGGAACTGAATTATAGAACAGAACAGGGTCTCCAATTTAGAAAACCAACTTATGCTTGCTTAAGGGTAAAGGTGAGTTGGGGTGCTGCATAAAACCAGAGATTGAAATGAGCACAGATAAAGTTCCTTAAGCCAAATATGGAATAGACAAGAGGTACTCCTTGCTCAACGAAATGGACTCAACACCCCATATTAAACGCCTAAGAATATACCTGACTAGTAAGAATCTTAAAACGTATGGATGGCTATGTCTCCGAAAGAGAATCAAGCATGTGTACAGGGGCATAAACGCAGCAGTGATAGGATTGGAGAGGTTCGGTGAGCAAATGAAGACCCTTTGAAGTCATATTGCATGGTACCCATTCCACGGGTTTCAACTACCCAGGTTTAAGGTATTCTTCCTTCAGCTAAAACATGCATGTGGAACCTAGAGTATGATCAACCATGTGATCGGGAGACGTGTTCAAATATGTCTCAGTTTTCGTACCCTGGTACTCGGGTGCAACATTCCAGACGCTTTACTAACACTCTCCCGACTTGGAGAGTCAGTCCCTTTAACCTCCTGTTTGGCCCAGTTTGCAATTTCTGCGGAAGATGAACAGGAATAGCGAGAACCAATGAGAGACTAGCTGGAGGTGTCTGGACGGGCAAATTTAACTCTCATTTCCCACCAGGAAGAGGAATTAACCAAAGGCTCAGCGTGCCGTGCCAGAACCAGATTAGGGCCTGAAGCCATCCTGCGGTGTTGTGGCCAGGTCACAAGAAAGCGAGTTGAAGAAAGGAGCTCAGGGGCACTGTAATTCACAAACCTGCAGAGTTATAAATGACAGCTATCGTCCAAAAACATACTGAAGTAAGGCTACCAAGAGGACTTGAAAGCACGGCAGAATTGCAGGAAACCGATTTCAGGAGGTAGACTGGAATTGCATTGAAAGCATAGGAAAAGAGGCAGAACGTCCACAATGATGCACTTGGCCAAAAAGGGCGTATGCGTTTTTTCCTGAATATATTCAGGAAAAAACGCATACGCCCTTTTTGGCCAACCAAGCAAGCTTGCAAAGGAAATCTGCACTACAATGAAGTCTCACTTCCCCCCGGTCATAAGGGCCATCTGAAAAAAGTGTAAAATCCAGAAAGGCAGGACAGGCCATGGAGAACTGGGAGCCTTGTTATGCTGATGGGCGGGATGTAAATTGCCAACAGACACTCGGGAGAAGTGTATGGTGTTTCCTGAAACATCTAAAAAACAAAGCAACAGAGCCTAGGGCACTTCACTTATGGTCCTATAGCTTAGGGAAATTAAAATCAAAAAGACACAGCCACCCCAAAGTTTGGGACGCCTCTGTTTACAAGAACCTCGTTTACAGTACAAGTTCAATATCACAGAAAGTGAAAAATGGATAAAGAAGTTGTGGTATTCAAGTACAATGCAATATGACTCAGCAATGAAATCTATGTCACCAGGCCCATAGCAGCACAATGAGTGGATTCGGGTATGGTGATTCTAACTGAAATAAGTCACACAGAAAAAGAAACATCAAAAAATATCACTAATACATGGAATGTAAACTTGGCTACAGAGGAACTGAATTCCAAAACAGAACAGGGTCTCAAATTTAGAAAACCAACTTATGCTTGCTTAAGGGGAAAGGTGAGTTGGGGTGCTGCATAAAACCAGAGATTGAAATGAGCACAGATAAAGTTCCTTAAGCCAAATATGGAATAGACAAGAGCTACTCCTTGCTCAACGAAATGGACTCAACACCCCATATTAAACGCCTAAGAATGTACCTGACTAGTAAGTATCTTAAAACCTATAGATTGCTATGTCTCCAAAAGAGAATCAAGCGTGTGTACAGGGGCATAAACGCAGCAGTGATAGGATTGGAGAGGTTCGGTGAGCAAATGAAGAACCTTTGAAGTCATATTGCATGGTACCCATTCCACGGTTCTCAACTCTCCAGGTTTAAGGTATTCTTCCTTCAGCTAAAACATGCATGTGGAACCCAGAGTATGATCAACCGTGTGATAGGGAGACGTGTTCAGATATGTCTCAGTTTTCGTCCCCTGGTACTTCAGTGAAACATTCCAGACGCTTTACTAACACTCTCCCCACTTGGAGAGTCAGTGTCTTTAACCTCCTGTTTGGCCCAGTTTGCAATTTCTGCGGAAGATGAACAGGAATAGGGAGAACAAATGCGAGACTAGCTGGAGGTGTCTGGACGGGCAAATTTAACTCTCATTTCCCACCAGGAAGAGGAAATAACCAAAGGCTCAGCGTGCCGTGCCGGAACCAGATTAGGGTCTGAAGCCATCCTGTGGTGCTGCGGCCAGCTCAAAAGAAAGCGAGTTGAAGAAAGGAGCTCAGGGTCACTGTAATTCACAAACCTGCAGAGTTATAAATGACAGCTATCGTCCAAAAATATACTGAAGTAAGGCTGCCAAGAGGACTTGAAAGCGGGGCAGAATTGCAGGAAACCGATTTCAGGAGGTAGACTGGAATTGCATTGAAAGCATAGGAAAAGAGGCAGAACGTCCACAATGATGCACTTGGCCAAAAAGAGCGTATTCGTTTTTTCCTGAATATATTCAGGAAAAAACGCATACGCCCTTTTTGGCCAACCAAGCAAGCTTGCAAAGGAAATCTGCACTACAATGAAGTCTCACTTCCCCCCGGTCAAAAGGGCCATCTGAAAAAAGTGTAAAATCCAGAAAGGCAGGACAGGCCATGGAGAACTGGGAGCCTTGTTATGCTGATGGGCGGGATGTAAATTGCCAACAGACACTCGGGAGAAGTGTATGGTGTTTCCTGAAACATCTAAAAAACAAAGCAACAGAGCCTAGGGCACTTCCACTTATGGTCCTATAGCTTAGGGAAATTAAAATCAAAAAGACACAGCCACCCCAAAGTTTGGAACGGCTCTGTTTACAAGAACCTCGTTTACAGTACAAGTTCAACATCGCAGAAAGTGAAAAATGGATAAAGAAGTTGTGGTATTTACTTACAAAGCAATATCACTCAGCAATGAAATCTATGTCATCAGGCCCTTAGCAGCACAATGAGTGGATTCAGGTATGATGATTCTAACTGAAATAAGTCACACAGAAAAACAAACATCATAAGATATCAGTAATACACGGAATGTAAACTTGGCTACACAGGAACTGAATTACAGAACAAAACAGGGTCTCAAATTTAGAAAACCAACTTATGCTTGCTTAAGGGGAAAGGTGAGTTGGGGTGCTGCATAAAACCAGAGATTGAAATGAGCACAGATAAAGTTCCTTAAGCCAAATATGGAATAGACAAGAGGTACTCCTTGCTCAACGAAATGGACTCAACACCCCATATTAAACGCCTAAGAATGTACCTGACTAGTAAGTATCTTAAAACCTATGGATTGCTATGTCTCTGAAAGAGAATCAAGCATGTGTACAGGGGCATACACGCAGCAGTGATAGGATTAGAGAGGTTCGGTGAGCAAATGAAGACCCTTTGAAGTCATATTGCATGGTACCCATTCCACGGGTTTCAACTACCCAGGTTTAAGGTATTCTTCCTTCAGCTAAAACATGCATGTGGAACCTAGAGTATGATCAACCATGTGATCGGGAGACGTGTTCAAATATGTCTCAGTTTTCGTACCCTGGTACTCGGGTGCAACATTCCAGACGCTTTACTAACACTCTCCCGACTTGGAGAGTCAGTCCCTTTAACCTCCTGTTTGGCCCAGTTTGCAATTTCTGCGGAAGATGAACAGGAATAGCGAGAACCAATGAGAGACTAGCTGGAGGTGTCTGGACGGGCAAATTTAACTCTCATTTCCCACCAGGAAGAGGAATTAACCAAAGGCTCAGCGTGCCGTGCCGGAACCAGATTAGGGCCTGAAGCCATCCTGCGGTGTTGTGGCCAGGTCACAAGAAAGCGAGTTGAAGAAAGGAGCTCAGGGGCACTGTAATTCACAAACCTGCAGAGTTATAAATGACAGCTATCGTCCAAAAATATACTGAAGTAAGGCTGCCAAGAGGACTTGAAAGCGGGGCAGAATTGCAGGAAACCGATTTCAGGAGGTAGACTGGAATTGCATTGAAAGAATAGGAAAAGAGGCAGAACATCCACAATGATGCACTTGGCCAAAAAGGGCGTATGCATTTTTTCCTGAATATATTCAGGAAAAAACGCATACGCCCTTTTTGGCCAACCAAGCAAGCTTGCAAAGGAAATCTGCACTACCATGAAGTCTCACTTCCCCCCGGTCAAACGGGTCATCTGAAAAAAGTGTAAAATCCAGAAAGGCAGGACAGGCCATGGAGAACTGGGAGCCTTGTTATGCTGATGGGCGGGATGTAAATTGCCAACAGACACTCGGGAGAAGTGTATGGTGTTTCCTGAAACATCTAAAAAACAAAGCAACAGAGCCTAGGGCACTTCCACTTATGGTCCTATAGCTTAGGGAAATTAAAATCAAAAAGACACAGCCACCCCTAAATTTGGGACGCCTCTGTTTACAAGAACCTTGTTTACCGTACAAGTTCAATATCACAGAAAGTGAAAAATGGATAAGGAACTTGTGGTACTTACGTACAATGCAGTATCACTCAGCAATGAAATCTATGTCATCAGGCCCTTAGCAGCACAATGAGTGGATTCAGGTATGATGATTCTAACTGAAATAAGTCACACAGAAAAAGAAAAAGCATAAGGTATCACTAATACACGGAATGTAAACTTGGCTACACAGGAACTGAATTACAGAACAGAACAGGGTCTCAAATTTAGAAAACCAACTTATGCTTGCTTAAGGGTAAAGGTGAGTTGGGGTGCTGCATAAAAGCAGAGATTGAAATGAGCACAGATAAAGTTCCTTAAGCCAAATATGGAATAGACAAGAGCTACTCCTTGCTCAACGAAATGGACTCAACACCGCATATTGAACGCCTAAGAATGTACCTGACTAGTAAATATCTTAAAACCTATGGATTGCTATGTCTCCGAAAGAGAATCAAGCATGTGTACAGGGGCATAAACGCAGCAGTGATAGGATTGGAGAGGTTCGGTGAGTAAATGAAGACCCTTTGAAGTCATATTGCATGGTACCCTTTCAACGGGTTTCAACTACACAGGTTTAAGGTATTCTTCCTTCAGCTAAAACATGCATGTGGAACCTAGAGTATGATCAACCATGTGATCGGGAGACGTGTTCAAATATGTCTCAGTTTTCGTACCCTGGTACTCAGGTGCAACATTCCAGACGCTTTACTAACACTCTCCCGACTTGGAGAGTCAGTCCCTTTAACCTCCTGTTTGGCCCAGTTTGCAATTTCTGCGGAAGATGAACAGGAATAGCGAGAACCAATGAGAGACTAGCTGGAGGTGTCTGGACGGGCAAATTTAACTCTCATTTCCCACCAGAAAGAGGAAATAACCAAAGGCTCAGCGTGCCGTTCCGGAACCAGATTAGGGCCTGAAGCCATCCTGCGGTGTTGCGGCCAGCTCACAAGAAAGCAAGTTGAAGAAAGGAGCTCAGGGGCACTGTAATTCACAAACCTGCAGAGTTATAAATGACAGCTATCGTCCAAAAATATACTGAAGTAAGGCTGCCAAGAGGACTTGAAAGCGGGGCAGAATTGCAGGAAACCGATTTCAGGAGGTAGACTGGAATTGCATTGAAAGCATAGGAAAAGAGGCAGAACGTCCACAATGATGCACTTGGCCAAAAAGGGCGTATGCGTTTTTTCCTGAATATATTCAGGAAAAAACGCATACGCCCTTTTTGGCCAACCAAGCAAGCTTGCAAAGGAAATCTGCACTACAATGAAGTCTCACTTCCCCCCGGTCAAAAGGGCCATCTGAAAAAAGTGTAAAATCCAGAAAGGCAGGACAGGCCATGGAGAACTGGGAGCCTTGTTATGCTGATGGGCGGGATGTAAATTGCCAACAGACACTCGGGAGAAGTGTATGGTGTTTCCTGAAACATCTAAAAAAAAAGCAACAGAGCCTAGGGCACTTCCACTTATGGTCCTATAGCTTAGGGAAATTAAAATCAAAAAGACACAGCCACCCCAAAGTTTGGGACGCCTCTGTTTACAAGAACCTCGTTTACAGTACAAGTTCAACATCGCAGAAAGTGAAAAATGGATAAAGAAGTTGTGGTATTTACTTACAACGCAATATCACTCAGCAATGAAATCTATGTCATCAGACCCTTAGCAGCACAATGAGTAGATTCAGGTATGATGATTCTAACTGAAATAAGTCACACAGAAAAAGAAACATCATAAGATATCAGTAATACACGGAATATAAACTTGGCTACACAGGAACTGAATTACAGAACAGAACACGGTCTCAAATTTAGAAAACCAACTTATGCCTGCTTAAGGGGAAAGGTGAGTTGGGGTGCTGCATAAAACCAGAGATTGAAATGAGCACAGATAAAGTTCCTTAAGCCAAATATGGAATAGACAAGAGCTACTCCTTGCTCAACGAAATGGACTCAACACCGCATATTAAACGCCTAAGAATGTACCTGACTAGTAAGTATCTTAAAACCTATGGATTGCTATGTCTCCGAAAGAGAATCAAGCATGCGTACAGGGGCATAAACGCAGCAGTGACAGGATTGGAGAGGTTCGGTGAGCAAATGAAGACCCTTTGAAGTCATATTGCATGGTATCCATTCCACGGGTCTCAACTCTCCAGGTTTAAGGTATTCTTCCTTCAGCTAAAACATGCATGTGGAACCTAGAGTATGATCAACCATGTGATCGGGAGACGTGTTCAAATATGTCTCAGTTTTCGTACCCTGGTACTCGAGTGCAACATTCCAGACGCTTTACTAACACTCTCCCGACTTGGAGAGTCAGTCCCTTTAACCTACTGTTTGGCCCAGTTTGCAATTTCTGCGGAAGATGAACAGGAATAGCGAGAACCAATGAGAGACTAGCTGGAGGTGTCTGGACGGGCAAATTTAACTCTCATTTCCCACCAGGAAGAGGAAATAACCAAAGGCTCAGCGTGCCGTGCTGGAACCAGATTAGGTCCTGAAGACATCCTGCGGTGTTGTGGACAGGTCACAAGAAAGGGAGTTGAAGAAAGGAGCTCAGGGACACTGTAATTCACAAACCTGCAGAGTTATAAATGACAGCTATCGTCCAAAAATATACTGAAGTAAGGCTGCCAAGAGGACTTGAAAGCGGGGCAGAATTGCAGGAAACCGATTTCAGGAGGTAGACTGGAATTGCATTGAAAGCATAGGAAAAGAGGCAGAACGTCCACAATGATGCACTTGGCCAAAAAGGGCGTATGCGTTTTTTCCTGAATATATTGAGGAAAAAAAGCATACGCCCTTTTTGGCCAACCAAGCAAGCTTGCTAAGGAAATCTGCACTACAATGAAGTCTCACTTCCCCCCGGTCAAAAGGGCCATCTGAAAAAAGTGTAAAATCCAGAAAGGCAGGACAGGCCATGGAGAACTGGGAGCCTTGTTATGCTGATGGGCGGGATGTAAATTGCCAACAGACACTCGGGAGAAGTGTATGGTGTTTCCTGAAACATCTAAAAAACAAAGCAACAGAGCCTAGGGCACTTCCACTTATGGTCCTATAGCTTAGGGAAATTAAAATCAAAAAGACACAGCCACCCCTAAATTTGGGACGCCTCTGTTTACAAGGACCTTGTTTACCGTACAAGTTCAATATCACAGAAAGTGAAAAATGGATAAGGAACTTGTGGTACTTACGTACAATGCAGTATCACTCAGCAATGAAATCTATGTCATCAGGCCCTTAGCAGCACAATGAGTGGATTCAGGTATGATGATTCTAACTGAAATAAGTCACACAGAAAAAGAAAAAGCATAAGGTATCACTAATACACGGAATGTAAACTTGGCTACACAGGAACTGAATTACAGAACAGAACAGGGTCTCAAATTTAGAAAACCAACTTATGCTTGCTTAAGGGTAAAGGTGAGTTGGGGTGCTGCATAAAAGCAGAGATTGAAATGAGCACAGATAAAGTTCCTTAAGCCAAATATGGAATAGACAAGAGCTACTCCTTGCTCAACGAAATGGACTCAACACCGCATATTGAACGCCTAAGAATGTACCTGACTAGTAAATATCTTAAAACCTATGGATTGCTATGTCTCCGAAAGAGAATCAAGCATGTGTACAGGGGCATAAACGCAGCAGTGATAGGATTGGAGAGGTTCGGTGAGTAAATGAAGACCCTTTGAAGTCATATTGCATGGTACCCTTTCAACGGGTTTCAACTACACAGGTTTAAGGTATTCTTCCTTCAGCTAAAACATGCATGTGGAACCTAGAGTATGATCAACCATGTGATCGGGAGACGTGTTCAAATATGTCTCAGTTTTCGTACCCTGGTACTCAGGTGCAACATTCCAGACGCTTTACTAACACTCTCCCGACTTGGAGAGTCAGTCCCTTTAACCTCCTGTTTGGCCCAGTTTGCAATTTCTGCGGAAGATGAACAGGAATAGCGAGAACCAATGAGAGACTAGCTGGAGGTGTCTGGACGGGCAAATTTAACTCTCATTTCCCACCAGAAAGAGGAAATAACCAAAGGCTCAGCGTGCCGTTCCGGAACCAGATTAGGGCCTGAAGCCATCCTGCGGTGTTGCGGCCAGCTCACAAGAAAGCAAGTTGAAGAAAGGAGCTCAGGGGCACTGTAATTCACAAACCTGCAGAGTTATAAATGACAGCTATCGTCCAAAAATATACTGAAGTAAGGCTGCCAAGAGGACTTGAAAGCGGGGCAGAATTGCAGGAAACCGATTTCAGGAGGTAGACTGGAATTGCATTGAAAGCATAGGAAAAGAGGCAGAACGTCCACAATGATGCACTTGGCCAAAAAGGGCGTATGCGTTTTTTCCTGAATATATTCAGGAAAAAACGCATACGCCCTTTTTGGCCAACCAAGCAAGCTTGCAAAGGAAATCTGCACTACAATGAAGTCTCACTTCCCCCCGGTCAAAAGGGCCATCTGAAAAAAGTGTAAAATCCAGAAAGGCAGGACAGGCCATGGAGAACTGGGAGCCTTGTTATGCTGATGGGCGGGATGTAAATTGCCAACAGACACTCGGGAGAAGTGTATGGTGTTTCCTGAAACATCTAAAAAAAAAGCAACAGAGCCTAGGGCACTTCCACTTATGGTCCTATAGCTTAGGGAAATTAAAATCAAAAAGACACAGCCACCCCAAAGTTTGGGACGCCTCTGTTTACAAGAACCTCGTTTACAGTACAAGTTCAACATCGCAGAAAGTGAAAAATGGATAAAGAAGTTGTGGTATTTACTTACAACGCAATATCACTCAGCAATGAAATCTATGTCATCAGACCCTTAGCAGCACAATGAGTAGATTCAGGTATGATGATTCTAACTGAAATAAGTCACACAGAAAAAGAAACATCATAAGATATCAGTAATACACGGAATGTAAACTTGGCTACACAGGAACTGAATTACAGAACAGAACAGGGTCTCAAATTTAGAAAACCAACTTATGCTTGCTTAAGGGTAAAGGTGAGTTGGGGTGCTGCATAAAACCAGAGATTGAAATGAGCACAGATAAAGTTCCTTAAGCTAAATATGGAATAGACAAGAGCTACTCCTTGCTCAACGAAATGGACGCAACACCGCATATTAAATGCCTAAGAATGTACCTGACTAGTAAGTATCTTAAAACTTATGGATTGCTATGTCTCCGAAAGAGAATCAAGCATGTGTACAGGGGCATAAACGCAGCAGTGATAGGATTGGAGAGGTTCGGTGAGCAAATGAAGACCCTTTGAAGTCATATTGCATGGTCCCCATTCCACGGGTTTCAACTACCCAGGTTTAAGGTATTCTTCCTTCAGCTAAAACATGCATGTGGAACCCAGAGTATGATCAGTCATGTGATCGGGAGACGTGTTCAAATATGTCTCAGTTTTCGTACCCTGGTACTCGGGTGCAACATTCCAGACGCTTTACTAACACTCTCCCGACTTGGAGAGTCAGTCCCTTTAACCTCCTGTTTGGCCCAGTTTGCAATTTCTGCGGAAGATGAACAGGAATAGCGAGAACCAATGAGAGACTAGCTGGAGGTGTCTGGACGGGCAAATTTAACTCTCATTTCCCACCAGGAAGAGGAATTAACCAAAGGCTCAGTGTGCCGTGCCGGAACCAGATTAGGGCCTGAAGCCATCCTGCGGTGTTGCGGCCAGCACACAAGAAAGCGAGTTGAAGAAAGGAGCTCAGGGGCACTGTAATTCACAAACCTGCAGAGTTATAAATGACAGCTATCGTCCAAAAATAGACTGAAGTAAGGCTGCCAAGAGGACTTGAAAGCGGGGCAGAATTGCAGAAAACCGATTTCAGGAGGTAGACTGGAATTGCATTGAAAGCATAGGAAAAGAGGCAGAACGTCCACAATGATGCACTTGGCCAAAAAGGGCGTATGCGTTTTTTCCTGAATATATTCAGGAAAAAACGCATACGCCCTTTTTGGCCAACCAAGCAAGCTTGCAAAGGAAATCTGCACTACAATGAAGTCTCACTTCCTCCCGGTCAAAAGGGCCATCTGAAAAAAGTGTAAAATCCAGAAAGGCAGGACAGGCAATGGAGAACTGGGAGCCTTGTTATGCTGATGGGCGGGATGTAAATTGCCAACAGACACTCGGGAGAAGTGTATGGTGTTTCCTGAAACATCTAAAAAACAAAGCAACAGAGCCTAGGGCACTTCCACTTATGGTCCTATAGCTTAGGGAAATTAAAATCAAAAAGACACAGCCACCCCAAAGTTTGGGACGCCTCTGTTTACAAGAACCTCGTTTACAGTACAAGTTCAACATCGCAGAAAGTGAAAAATGGATAAAGAAGTTGTGGTATTTACTTACAAAGCAATATCACTCAGCAATGAAATCTGTCATCAGGCCCTTAGCAGCACAATGAGTGGATTCAGGTATGATGATTCTAACTGAAATAAGTCACACAGAAAAAGAAACATCATAAGATATCAGTAATACACGGAATATAAACTTGGCTACACAGGAACTGAATTACAGAACAGAACACGGTCTCAAATTTAGAAAACCAACTTATGCCTGCTTAAGGGGAAAGGTGAGTTGGGGTGCTGCATAAAACCAGAGATTGAAATGAGCACAGATAAAGTTCCTTAAGCCAAATATGGAATAGACAAGAGCTACTCCTTGCTCAACGAAATGGACTCAACACCGCATATTAAACGCCTAAGAATGTACCTGACTAGTAAGTATCTTAAAACCTATGGATTGCTATGTCTCCGAAAGAGAATCAAGCATGCGTACAGGGGCATAAACGCAGCAGTGACAGGATTGGAGAGGTTCGGTGAGGAAATGAAGACCCTTTGAAGTCATATTGCATGGTATCCATTCCACGGGTCTCAACTCTCCAGGTTTAAGGTATTCTTCCTTCAGCTAAAACATGCATGTGGAACCTAGAGTATGATCAACCATGTGATCGGGAGACGTGTTCAAATATGTCTCAGTTTTCGTACCCTGGTACTCGAGTGCAACATTCCAGACGCTTTACTAACACTCTCCCGACTTGGAGAGTCAGTCCCTTTAACCTACTGTTTGGCCCAGTTTGCAATTTCTGCGGAAGATGAACAGGAATAGCGAGAACCAATGAGAGACTAGCTGGAGGTGTCTGGACGGGCAAATTTAACTCTCATTTCCCACCAGGAAGAGGAAATAACCAAAGGCTCAGCGTGCCGTGCCGGAACCAGATTAGGTCCTGAAGACATCCTGCGGTGTTGTGGACAGGTCACAAGAAAGCGAGTTGAAGAAAGGAGCTCAGGGACACTGTAATTCACAAACCTGCAGAGTTATAAATGACAGCTATCGTCCAAAAATATACTGAAGTAAGGCTGCCAAGAGGACTTGAAAGCGGGGCAGAATTGCAGGAAACTGATTTCAGGAGGTAGACTGGCATTGCATTGAAAGCATAGGAAAAGAGGCAGAACGTCCACAATGATGCACTTGGCCAAAAAGGGCGTATGCGTTTTTTCCTGAATATATTGAGGAAAAAAAGCATACGCCCTTTTTGGCCAACCAAGCAAGCTTGCTAAGGAAATCTGCACTACAATGAAGTCTCACTTCCCCCCGGTCAAAAGGGCCATCTGAAAAAAGTGTAAAATCCAGAAAGGCAGGACAGGCCATGGAGAACTGGGAGCCTTGTTATGCTGATGGGCGGGATGTAAATTGCCAACAGACACTCGGGAGAAGTGTATGGTGTTTCCTGAAACATCTAAAAAACAAAGCAACAGAGCCTAGGGCACTTCCACTTATGGTCCTATAGCTTAGGGAAATTAAAATCAAAAAGACACAGCCACCCCAAAGTTTGGGACGCCTCTGTTTACAAGAACCTCGTTTACCGTACAAGTTCAACATCACAGAAAGTGAAAAATGGATAAAGAACTTGTGGTACTTACGTACAATGCAGTATCACTCAGCAGTGAAATCTATGTCATCAGGCCCGTAGCAGCACAATGAGTGGATTCAGGTATGATGATTCTAACTGAAATAAGTCACACAGAAAAAGAAACATCATAAGATATCACTAATACACGGAATGTAAACTTGGCTACACAGGAACTGAATTACAGAACAGAACAGGGTCTCAAATTTAGAAAACCAACTTATGCTTGCTTAAGGGGAAAGGTGAGATGGGGTGCTGCATAAAACCAGAGATTGAAATGAGCAGAGATAAAGTTCCTAAAGCCAAATATGGAATAGACAAGAGCTACTCCTTGCTCAACGAAATAGACTCAACACGGCATATTAAACGCCTAAGAATGTACCTGACTAGTAAGTATCTTAAAACCTATGGATTGCTATGTCTCCGAAAGAGAATCAAGCGTGTGTACATGGGCATAAACGCAGCAGTGATAGGATTGGAGAGGTTCGGTGAGCAAATGAACACCCTTTGAAGTCATATTGCATGGTACCCATTCCACGGGTTTCAACTACCCAGGTTTAAGGTATTCTTCCTTCAGCTAAAACATGCATGTGGAACCTAGAGTATGATCAACCATGTGATCGGGAGACGTGTTCAAATATGTCTCAGTTTTCGTACCCTGGTAGTCAGGTGCAACATTCCAGACGCTTTACTAACACTCTCCCGACTTGGAGAGTCAGTCCCTTTAACCTCCTGTTTGGCCCAGTTTGCAATTTCTGCGGAAGATGAACAGGAATAGCGAGAACCAATGAGAGACTAGCTGGAGGTGTCTGGACGGGCAAATTTAACTCTCATTTCCCACCAGGAAGAGGAATTAACCAAAGGCTCAGCGTGCCGTTGCAGAACCAGATTAGGGCCTGAAGCCATCCTGCGGTGTTGCTGCCAGGTCACAAGAAAGCGAGTTGAAGAAAGGAGCTCAGGGGCACTGTAATTCACAAACCTGCAGAGTTATAAATGACAACTATCGTCCAAAAATATACTGAAGTAAGGCTGCCAAGAGGACTTGAAAGCGGGGCAGAATTGCAGGAAACCGATTTCAGGAGGTAGACTGGAATTGCATTGAAAGCATAGGAAAAGAGGCAGAACGTCCACAATGATGCACTTGGCCAAAAAGGGCGTATGCGTTTTTTCCTGAATATATTCAGGAAAAAACGCATACGCACTTTTTGGCCAACTAAGCAAGCTTGCACAGGAAATCTGCACTACAATGAAGTCTCACTTCCCCCCGGTCAAAAGGGCCATCTGAAAAAAGTGTAAAATCCAGAAAGGCAGGACAGGCCATGGAGAACTGGGAGCCTTGTTATGCTGATGGGCGGGATGAAAATTGCCAACAGCCACTCAGCAGAAGTGTATGGTGTTTCCTGAAACATCTAAAAAACAAAGCAACAGAGCCTAGGGCACTTCCACTTATGGTCCTATAGCTTAGGGAAATTAAAATCAAAAAGACACAGCCACCCCTAAGTTTGGGACGCCTCTGTTTACAAGAACCTCGTTTACAGTACAAGTTCAACATCGCAGAAAGTGAAAAATGGATAAAGAAATTGTGGTATTTACTTACAAAGCAATATCACTCAGCAATGAAATCTATGTCATCAGGCCCGTAGCAGCACAATGAGTGGATTCAGGTATGATGATTCTAACAGAAATAGGTCACACAGAAAAAGAAACATCATAAGATATCAGTAATACACGGAATGTAAACATGGCTATACAGGAACTGAATTACAGAACAGAAGAGGGTCTCAAATTTAGAAAACCAACTTATGCTTGCTTAAGGGGAAAGGTGAGTTGGGGTGCTGCATAAAACCAGAGATTGAAATGAGCACAGATAAAGTTCCTTAAGCCAAATATGGAATAGACAAGACCTACTCCTTGCTCAACGAAATGGACTCAACACCCCATATTAAACGCCTAAGAATGTACCTGACTAGTAAATATCTTAAAACCTACGGATTGCTATGTCTCCGAAAGAGAATCAAGCGTGTGTACAGGGGCATAAACGCAGGAGTGATAGGACTGGAGAGGTTCGGTGAGCAAATGAAGACCCTTTGAAGTCATATTGCATGGTCCCCATTCCACGGGTTTCAACTACCCAGGTTTAAGGTATTCTTCCTTCAGCTAAAACATGCATGTGGAACCTAGAGTATGATCAACCATGTGATCGGGAGACGTGTTCAAATATGTCTGAGTTTTCGTACCCTGGTTCTCAGGTGCAACATTCCAGACGCTTTACTAACACTCTCCTGACTTGGAGAGTCAGTCCCTTTAACCTCCTGTTTGGCCCAGTTTGCAATTTCTGCGGAAGATGAACAGGAATAGCGAGAACCAATGAGAGACTAGCTGGAGGTGTCTGGACGGGCAAATTTAACTCTCATTTCCCACCAGGAAGAGGAATTAACCAAAGGCTCAGTGTGCCGTGCCGGAACCAGATTAGGGCCTGAAGCCATCCTGCGGTGTTGCGGCCAAGTCACAAGAAAGCGAGTTGAAGAAAGGAGCTCATGGGCACTGTAATTCACAAACCTGCAGAGTTATAAATGACAGCTATCGTCCAAAAATATACTGAAGTAAGGCTACCAAGAGGACTTGAAAGCGGGGCAGAATTGCAGGAAATCGATTTCAGGAGGTAGACTGGAATTGCATTGAAAGCATAGGAAAAGAGGCAGAACGTCCACAATGATGCACTTGGCCAAAAAGGGCGTATGCGTTTTTTCCTGAATATATTCAGGAAAAAACGCATACGCCCTTTTTGGCCAACCAAGCAAGCTTGCAAACGAAATCTGCACTACAATGAAGTCTCACTTCCCCCCGGTCAAAAGGGCCATATGAAAAAAGTGTAAAATCCAGAAAGGCAGGACAGGCCATGGAGAACTGGGAGCCTTGTTATGCTGATGGGCGGGATGTAAATTGCCAACAGACACTCGGGAGAAGTGTATGGTGTTTCCTGAAACATCTAAAAAACAAAGCAACAGAGCCTAGGGCACTTCCACTTATGGTCCTATAGCTTAGGGAAATTAAAATCAAAAAGACACAGCCACCCCAAAGTTTGGGACGCCTCTGTTTACAAGAACCTCGTTTACAGTACAAGTTCAACATCGCAGAAAGTGAAAAATGGATAAAGAAGTTGTGGTATTTACTTACAAAGCAATATCACTCAGCAATGAAATCTATGTCATCAGGCCCTTAGCAGCACAATGAGTGGATTCAGGTATGATGATTCTAACAGAAATAGGTCACACAGAAAAAGAAACATCATAAGATATCAGTAATACACGGAATGTAAACATAGCTATACAGGAACTGAATTACAGAACAGAAGAGGGTCTCAAATTTAGAAAACCAACTTATGCTTGCTTTAGGGGAAAGGTGAGTTGGGGTGCTGCATAAAACCAGAGATTGAAATGAGCACAGATAAAGTTCCTTAAGCCAAATATGGAATAGACAAGACCTACTCCTTGCTCAACGAAATGGACTCAACACCCCATATTAAACGCCTAAGAATGTACCTGACTAGTAAATATCTTAAAACCTATGGATTGCTATGTCTCCGAAAGAGAATCAAGCATGTGTACAGGGGCATAAACGCAGGAGTGATAGGATTGGAGAGGTTCGGTGAGCAAATGAAGACCCTTTGAAGTCATATTGCATGGTACCCATTCCACGGGTTTCAACTACCCAGGTTTAAGGTATTCTTCCTTCAGCTAAAACATGCATGTGGAACCTAGAGTATGATCAACCATGTGATCGGGAGACGTGTTCAAATATGTCTCAGTTTTCGTACCCTGGTACTCAGGTGCAACATTCCAGACGCTTTACTAACACTCTCCCGACTTGGAGAGTCAGTCCCTTTAACCTCCTGTTTGGCCCAGTTTGCAATTTCTGCGGAAGATGAACAGGAATAGCGAGAACCAATGAGAGACTAGCTGGAGGTGTCTGGACGGGCAAATTTAACTCTCATTTCCCACCAGGAAGAGGAATTAACCAAAGGCTCAGCGTGCCGTGCCGGAACCAGATTAGGGCCTTAAGCCATCCTGCGGTGTTGCGGCCAAGTCACAAGAAAGCGAGTTGAAGAAAGGAGCTCATGGGCACTGTAATTCACAAACCTGCAGAGTTATAAATGACAGCTATCGTCCAAAAATATACTGAAGTAAGGCTGCCGAGAGGACTTGAAAGCGGGGCAGAATTGCAGGAAACCGATTTCAGGAGGTAGACTGGAATTGCATTGAAAGCATAGGAAAAGAGGCAGAACTTCCACAATGATGCACTTGGCCAAAAAGGGCGTATGCGTTTTTTCCTGAATATATTCAGGAAAAAACGCATACGCCCTTTTTGGCCAACCAAGCAAGCTTGCAAACGAAATCTGCACTACAATGAAGTCTCACTTCCTCCCGGTCAAAAGGGCCATCTGAAAAAAGTGTAAAATCCAGAAAGGCAGGACAGGCCATGGAGAACTGGGAGCCTTGTTATGCTGATGGGCGGGATGTAAATTGCCAACAGACACTCGGGAGAAGTGTATGGTGTTTCCTGAAACATCTAAAAAACAAAGCAACAGAGCCTAGGGCACTTCCACTTATGGTCCTATAGCTTAGGGAAATTAAAATCAAAAAGACACAGCCACCCCAAAGTTTGGGACGCCTCTGTTTACAAGAACCTCGTTTACCGTACAAGTTCAACATCGCAGAAAGTGAAAAATGGATAAAGAAGTTGTGGTATTTACTTACAAAGCAATATCACTCAGCAATGAAATCTATGTCATCAGGCCCTTAGCAGCACAATGAGTGGATTCAGGTATGATGATTCTAACAGAAATAGGTCACACAGAAAAAGAAACATCATAAGATATCAGTAATACACGGAATGTAAACATGGCTATACAGGAACTGAATTACAGAACAGAAGAGGGTCTCAAATTTAGAAAACTAACTTATGCTTGCTTAAGGGGAAAGGTGAGTTGGGGTGCTGCATAAAACCAGAGATTGAAATGAGCACAGATAAAGTTCCTTAAGCCAAATATGGAATAGACAAGACCTACTCCTTGCTCAACGAAATGCACTCAACACCGCATATTAAACGCCTAAGAATGTACCTGACTAGTAACTATCTTAAAACCTATGGATTGCTATGTCTCCAAAAGAGAATCAAGCGTGTGTACAGGGGCATAAAGGCAGCAGTGATAGGATTGGAGAGGTTCGGTGAGCAAATGAAGACCCTTTGAAGTCATATTGCATGGTACCCATTCCACGGGTTTCAACAACCCAGGTTTAAGGTATTCTTCCTTCAGCTAAAACATGCATGTGGAACCTAGAGTATGATCAACCATGTGATCGGGAGACGTGTTCAAATATGTCTCAGTTTTCGTACCCTGGTACTCGGGTGCAACATTCCAGACGCTTTACTAACACTCTCCCGACTTGGAGAGTCAGTCCCTTTAACCTCCTGTTTGGCCCAGTTTGCAATTTCTGCGGAAGATGAACAGGAATAGCGAGAACCAATGAGAGACTAGCTGGAGGTGTCTGGACGGGCAAATTTAACTCTCATTTCCCACCAGGAAGAGGAATTAACCAAAGGCTCAGCGTGCCGTGCCGGAACCAGATTAGGGCCCGAAGCCATCCTGCGGTGTTGCGGCCAGGTCACAAGAAAGCGAGTTGAAGAAAGGAGCTCAGGGGCACTGTAATTCACAAACCTGCAGAGTTATAAATGACAGCTATCGTCCAAAAATAGACTGAAGTAAGGCTGCCAAGAGGACTTGAAAGCGGGGCAGAATTGCAGGAAACCGATTTCAGGAGGTAGACTGGAATTACATTGAAAGCATAGGAAAAGAGGCAGAACGTCCACAATGATGCACTTGGCCAAAAAGGGCGTATGCGTTTTTTCCTGAATATATTCAGGAAAAAACGCATACGCCCTTTTTGGCCAACCAAGCAAGCTTGCAAAGGAAATCTGCACTACAATGAAGTCTCAATTCCCCCCGGTCAAAAGGGCCATCTGAAAAAAGTGTAAAATCCAGAAAGGCAGGACAGGCCATGGAGAACTGGGAGCCATGTTATGTTGATGGGTGGGATGTAAATTGCCAACAGAAACTCGGGAGAAGTGTATGGTGTTTCCTGAAACATCTAAAAAACAAAGCAACAGAGCCTAGGGCACTTCCACTTATGGTCCTATAGCTTAGGGAAATTAAAATCAAAAAGACACAGCCACCCCAAAGTTTGGGAGGCCTCTCTTTACAAGAACCTCATTTCCCGTACAAGTTCAATATCACAGAAAGTGAAAAATGGATAAAGAACTTGTGGTACTTACGTACAATGCAGTATCACTCAGCAATAAAATCTATGTCATCAGGCCCGTAGCAGCATAATGAGTGGATTCAGGTACGATGATTCTAACTGAAATAAGTCACACAGAAAAAGAAACATCATAAGATATCACTAATACACGGAATGTAAACTTGGCTACACAGGAACTGAATTCCAAAACAGAACAGGGTCTCAAATTTAGAAAACCAACATATGCTTGCTTAAGGGGAAAGGTGAGTTGGGGTGCTGCATAAAACCAGAGATTGAAATGAGCACAGATAAAGTTCCTTAAGCCAAATATGGAATAGACAAGAGCTACTCCTTGCTCAACGAAATGGACTCAACACCGCATATTAAACGCCTAAGAATGTACCTGACTAGTAAGTATCTTAAAACCTATGGATTGCTATGTCTCCGAAAGAGAATCAAGCATGTGTACAGGGGCATAAAAGCAGCAGTGATAGGATTGGAGAGGTTCAGTGAGCAAATGAAGACCCTTTGAAGTCATATTGCATGGTACCCATTACACGGGTCTCAACTCTCCAGGTTTAAGGTATTCTTCCTTCAGCTAAAACATGCATGTGGAACCCAGAGTATGATCAACCATGTGAACGGGAGACGTGTTCAAATATGTCTCAGTTTTTCTCCCCTGGTCCTCGGGTGCAACATTCCCGACGCTTTAGTAACACTCTCCCGACTTGGAGAGTCAGTCCCTTTAACCTCCTGTTTGGCCCAATTTGCAATTTCTGCGGAAGATGAACAGGAATAGCGAGAACCAATGAGAGACTAGCTGGAGGTGTCTGGACGGGCAAATTTAACTCTCATTTCCCACCAGGAAGAGGAATTAACCAAAGGCTCAGCGTGCCGTGCCGGAACCAGATTAGGGCCTGAAGCCATCCTGCGGTGTTGCGGCCAGCTCAAAAGAAAGCGAGTTGAAGAAAGGAGCTCAGGGGCACTGTAATTCACAAACCTGCAGAGTTATAAATGACAGCTATCGTCCAAAAATAGACTGAAGTAAGGCTGCCAAGAGGACTTGAAAGCGGGGCAGAATTGCAGGAAACCGATTTCAGGAGGTAGACTGGAATTGCATTGAAAGCATAGGAAAAGAGGCAGAACGTCCACAATGATGCACTTGGCCAAAAAGGGCGTATGCGTTTTTTCCTGAATATATTCAGGAAAAAACGCATACGCACTTTTTGGCCAACCAAGCAAGCTTGCAAAGGAAATCTGCACTACAATGAAGTCTCACTTCCCCCCGGTCAAAAGGGCCATCTGAAAAAAGTGTAAAATCCAGAAAGGCAGGACAGGCCATGGAGAACTGGGAGGCTTGTTATGCTGATGGGCGGGATGTAAATTGCCAACAGACACTCGGGAGAAGTGTATGGTGTTTCCTGAAACATCTAAAAAACAAAGCAACAGAGCCTAGGGCACTTCCACTTATGGTCCTATAGCTTAGGGAAATTAAAATCAAAAAGACACAGCCACCCCAAAGTTTGGGACGCCTCTGTTTACAAGAACCTCATTTACAGTACAAGTTCAACATCGCAGAAAGTGAAAAATGGATAAAGAAGTTGTGGTATTTACTTACAAAGCAATATCACTCAGCAATGAAATCTATGTCATCAGGCCCTTAGCAGCACAATGAGTGGATTCAGGTATGATGATTCTAACTGAAATAGGTCACACAGAAAAAGAAACATCATAAGATATCAGTAATACACGGAATGTAAACTTGGCTACACAGGAACTGAATTACAGAACAGAAGAGGGTCTCAAATTTAGAAAACCAACTTATGCTTGCTTAAGGGGAAAGGTGAGTTGGGGTGCTGCATAAAACCAGAGATTGAAATGAGCACAGATAAAGTTCCTTAAGCCAAATATGGAATAGACAAGAGCTACTCCTTGCTCAACGAAATGGACTCAACACCCCATATTAAACGCCTAAGAATGTACCTGATTAGTAAGTATCTTAAAACCTATGGATTGCTATGTCTCCGAAAGAGAAACAAGCATGTGTACAGGGGCATAAACGCAGCAGTGATAGGATTGGAGAGGTTCGGTGAGCAAATGAAGACCCTTTGAAGTCATATTGCATGGTACCCATTCCACGGATTTCAACTACGCAGGTTTAAGGTATTCTTCCTTCAGCTAAAACATGCATGTGGAACCTAGAGTATGATCTACCATGTGATCGGGAGACCTGTTCAAATATGTCTCAGTTTTCGTACCCTGGTACTCAGGTGCAACATTCCAGACGCTTTACTAACACTCTCCCGACTTGGAGAGTCAGTCCCTTTAACCTCCTGTTTGGCCCAGTTTGCAATTTCTGCGGAAGATGAACAGGAATAGCGAGAACCAATGAGAGACTAGCTGGAGGTGTCTGGACGGGCAAATTTAACTCTCATTTCCCACCAGGAAGAGGAATTAACCAAAGGCTCAGCGTGCCGTGCCGGAACCATATTAGGGCCTGAAGCAATCCTGCGGTGTTGCGGCCAGCTCACAAGAAAGCGAGTTGAGGAAAGGAGCTCCGGGGCACTGTAATTCACAAACATGCAGAGTTATAAATGACAGCTATCGTCCAAAAATATACTGAAGTAAGGCTGCCAAGAGGACTCGAAAGCGGGGCAGAATTGCAGGAAACCGATTTCAGGAGGTAGACTGGAATTGCATTTAAAGCATAGGAAAAGAGGCAGAACGTCCACAATGATGCACTTGGCCAAAAAGGGCGTATGCGTTTTTTTCCTGAATATATTCAGGAAAAAACGCATACGCCCTTTTTGGCCAACCAAGCAAGCTTGCAAAGGAAATCTGCACTACAATGAAGTCTCACTTCCCCCCGGTCAAAAGGGCCATCTGAAAAAAGTGTAAAATCCAGAAAGGCAGGACAGGCCATGGAGAACTGGGAGCCTTGTTATGCTGATGGGCGGGATGTAAATTGCCAACAGCCACTCGGGAGAAGTGTATGTGTTTCCTGAAACATCTAAAAAACAAAGCAACAGAGCCTAGGGCACTTCCACTTATGGTCCAATAGCTTAGGGAAATGAAAATCAAAAAGACACAGCCACCCCAAAGTTTGGGACGGCTCTGTTTACAAGAACCTCGTTTACGGTACAAGTTCAATATCGCAGAAACTGAAAAATGGATGAAGAAGCTGTGGTACTTACGTACAAAGCAATATCACTCAGCAATGACATCTATGTCATCAGGCACGTAGCAGCATAATGAGTGGATTCAGGTATGATGATTCTACCTGAAATAAGTCACACAGAAAAAGAAATATCATAAGATATCACTAATATACGGAATGTAAACTTGGCTACACAGGAACTGGATTACAAAACAGAACAGGGTCTCAAATTTAGAAAACCAACTTATGCTTGCTTAAGGGGAAAGGTGAGTTGGGGTGCTGCATAAAACCAGAGATTGTAATGAGCACAGATAATGTTACTTAAGCCAAATATGGAATAGACAAGAGCTACTCCTTGCTCAACGAAATGGACTCAACACCCCATATTAAGCGCCTAAGAATGTACCTGACTAGTAAGTATCTTAAAACCTATGGATTGCTATATCTCCGAAAGGGAATCAAGCGTGTGTAGAGGGGAATAAACGCAGCAGTGATAGGATTGGAGAGGTTCGGTGAGCAAATGAAGACCCTTTGAAGTCATATTGCATGGTACCCATTCCACGGGTCTCAACTCTCCAGGTTTAAGGGATTCTTCCTTCAGCTAAAACATGCATGTGGAACTCAGAGTATGATCAACCGTGTGATCGGGAGACGTGTTCAAATATGTCTCCGTTCTCGTCCCCTGGTACTCGGGTGCAACATTCCAGACGCTTTACTAACACTCTCCCGACTTGGAGAGTCAGTGCCTTTAACCTCCTGTTTGGCCCAGTTTGCAATTTCTGCGGAAGATGAACAGGAATAGGGAGAACCAATGAGAGACTAGCTGGAGGTGTCTGGACGGGCAAATTTAACTCTCATTTCCCACCAGGAAGAGGAATTAACCAAAGGCTCAGCGTGCCGTGCCGGAACCAGATTAGGGCCTGAAGCAATCTTGCGGTGTTGCGACCAGCTCACAAGAAAGCGAGTTGAAGAAAGGAGCTCAGGGGCACTGTAATTCACAAACCTGCAGAGTTATAAATGACAGCTATCGTCCAAAAATATACTGAAGTAAGGCTGCCAAGAGGACTTGAAAGCGGGGCAGAATTGCAGGAAACCGATTTCAGGAGGTAGACTGGAATTGCATTTAAAGCATAGGAAAAGAGGCAGAACGTCCACAATGATGCACTTGGCCAAAAAGGGCGTATGCGTTTTTTCCTGAATATATTCAGGAAAAAACGCATACGCCCTTTTTGGCCAACCAAGCAAGCTTGCAAAGGAAATCTGCACTACAATGAAGTCTCACTTCCCCCCGGTCAAAAGGGCCATCTGAAAAAAGTGTAAAATCCAGAAAGGCAGGACAGGCCATGGAGAACTGGGAGCCTTGTTATGCTGATGGGCGGGATGTAAATTGCCAACAGCCACTCGGGAGAAGTGTATGTGTTTCCTGAAACATCTAAAAAACAAAGCAACAGAGCCTAGGGCACTTCCACTTATGGTCCTATAGCTTAGGGAAATGAAAATCAAAAAGACACAGCCACCCCAAAGTTTGGGACGGCTCTGTTTACAAGAACCTCGTTTACGGTACAAGTTCAATATCGCAGAAAGTGAAAAATGGATGAAGAAGCTGTGGTACTTACGTACAATGCAATATCACTCAGCAATGACATCTATGTCATCAGGCACGTAGCAGCATAATGAGTGGATTCAGGTATGATGATTCTACCTGAAATAAGTCACACAGAAAAAGAAATATCATAAGATATCACTAATACACGGAATGTAAACTTGGCTACACAGGAACTGGATTACAAAACAGAACAGGGTCTCAAATTTAGAAAACCAACTTATGCTTGCTTAAGGGGAAAGGTGAGTTGGGGTGCTGCATAAAAGCAGAGATTGAAATGAGCACAGATAAAGTTCCTTAAGCCAAATATGGAATAGACAAGAGCTACTCCTTGCTCAACGAAATGGACTCAACACCGCATATTGAACGCCTAAGAATGTACCTGACTAGTAAATATCTTAAAACCTATGGATTGCTATGTCTCCGAAAGAGAATCAAGCATGTGTACAGGGGCATAAACGCAGCAGTGATAGGATTGGAGAGGTTCGGTGAGTAAATGAAGACCCTTTGAAGTCATATTGCATGGTACCCTTTCAACGGGTTTCAACTACACAGGTTTAAGGTATTCTTCCTTCAGCTAAAACATGCATGTGGAACCTAGAGTATGATCAACCATGTGATCGGGAGACGTGTTCAAATATGTCTCAGTTTTCGTACCCTGGTACTCAGGTGCAACATTCCAGACGCTTTACTAACACTCTCCCGACTTGGAGAGTCAGTCCCTTTAACCTCCTGTTTGGCCCAGTTTGCAATTTCTGCGGAAGATGAACAGGAATAGCGAGAACCAATGAGAGACTAGCTGGAGGTGTCTGGACGGGCAAATTTAACTCTCATTTCCCACCAGAAAGAGGAAATAACCAAAGGCTCAGCGTGCCGTTCCGGAACCAGATTAGGGCCTGAAGCCATCCTGCGGTGTTGCGGCCAGCTCACAAGAAAGCAAGTTGAAGAAAGGAGCTCAGGGGCACTGTAATTCACAAACCTGCAGAGTTATAAATGACAGCTATCGTCCAAAAATATACTGAAGTAAGGCTGCCAAGAGGACTTGAAAGCGGGGCAGAATTGCAGGAAACCGATTTCAGGAGGTAGACTGGAATTGCATTGAAAGCATAGGAAAAGAGGCAGAACGTCCACAATGATGCACTTGGCCAAAAAGGGCGTATGCGTTTTTTCCTGAATATATTCAGGAAAAAACGCATACGCCCTTTTTGGCCAACCAAGCAAGCTTGCAAAGGAAATCTGCACTACAATGAAGTCTCACTTCCCCCCGGTCAAAAGGGCCATCTGAAAAAAGTGTAAAATCCAGAAAGGCAGGACAGGCCATGGAGAACTGGGAGCCTTGTTATGCTGATGGGCGGGATGTAAATTGCCAACAGACACTCGGGAGAAGTGTATGGTGTTTCCTGAAACATCTAAAAAAAAAGCAACAGAGCCTAGGGCACTTCCACTTATGGTCCTATAGCTTAGGGAAATTAAAATCAAAAAGACACAGCCACCCCAAAGTTTGGGACGCCTCTGTTTACAAGAACCTCGTTTACAGTACAAGTTCAACATCGCAGAAAGTGAAAAATGGATAAAGAAGTTGTGGTATTTACTTACAACGCAATATCACTCAGCAATGAAATCTATGTCATCAGACCCTTAGCAGCACAATGAGTAGATTCAGGTATGATGATTCTAACTGAAATAAGTCACACAGAAAAAGAAACATCATAAGATATCAGTAATACACGGAATATAAACTTGGCTACACAGGAACTGAATTACAGAACAGAACACGGTCTCAAATTTAGAAAACCAACTTATGCCTGCTTAAGGGGAAAGGTGAGTTGGGGTGCTGCATAAAACCAGAGATTGAAATGAGCACAGATAAAGTTCCTTAAGCCAAATATGGAATAGACAAGAGCTACTCCTTGCTCAACGAAATGGACTCAACACCGCATATTAAACGCCTAAGAATGTACCTGACTAGTAAGTATCTTAAAACCTATGGATTGCTATGTCTCCGAAAGAGAATCAAGCATGCGTACAGGGGCATAAACGCAGCAGTGACAGGATTGGAGAGGTTCGGTGAGCAAATGAAGACCCTTTGAAGTCATATTGCATGGTATCCATTCCACGGGTCTCAACTCTCCAGGTTTAAGGTATTCTTCCTTCAGCTAAAACATGCATGTGGAACCTAGAGTATGATCAACCATGTGATCGGGAGACGTGTTCAAATATGTCTCAGTTTTCGTACCCTGGTACTCGAGTGCAACATTCCAGACGCTTTACTAACACTCTCCCGACTTGGAGAGTCAGTCCCTTTAACCTACTGTTTGGCCCAGTTTGCAATTTCTGCGGAAGATGAACAGGAATAGCGAGAACCAATGAGAGACTAGCTGGAGGTGTCTGGACGGGCAAATTTAACTCTCATTTCCCACCAGGAAGAGGAAATAACCAAAGGCTCAGCGTGCCGTGCTGGAACCAGATTAGGTCCTGAAGACATCCTGCGGTGTTGTGGACAGGTCACAAGAAAGGGAGTTGAAGAAAGGAGCTCAGGGACACTGTAATTCACAAACCTGCAGAGTTATAAATGACAGCTATCGTCCAAAAATATACTGAAGTAAGGCTGCCAAGAGGACTTGAAAGCGGGGCAGAATTGCAGGAAACCGATTTCAGGAGGTAGACTGGAATTGCATTGAAAGCATAGGAAAAGAGGCAGAACGTCCACAATGATGCACTTGGCCAAAAAGGGCGTATGCGTTTTTTCCTGAATATATTGAGGAAAAAAAGCATACGCCCTTTTTGGCCAACCAAGCAAGCTTGCTAAGGAAATCTGCACTACAATGAAGTCTCACTTCCCCCCGGTCAAAAGGGCCATCTGAAAAAAGTGTAAAATCCAGAAAGGCAGGACAGGCCATGGAGAACTGGGAGCCTTGTTATGCTGATGGGCGGGATGTAAATTGCCAACAGACACTCGGGAGAAGTGTATGGTGTTTCCTGAAACATCTAAAAAACAAAGCAACAGAGCCTAGGGCACTTCCACTTATGGTCCTATAGCTTAGGGAAATTAAAATCAAAAAGACACAGCCACCCCTAAATTTGGGACGCCTCTGTTTACAAGGACCTTGTTTACCGTACAAGTTCAATATCACAGAAAGTGAAAAATGGATAAGGAACTTGTGGTACTTACGTACAATGCAGTATCACTCAGCAATGAAATCTATGTCATCAGGCCCTTAGCAGCACAATGAGTGGATTCAGGTATGATGATTCTAACTGAAATAAGTCACACAGAAAAAGAAAAAGCATAAGGTATCACTAATACACGGAATGTAAACTTGGCTACACAGGAACTGAATTACAGAACAGAACAGGGTCTCAAATTTAGAAAACCAACTTATGCTTGCTTAAGGGTAAAGGTGAGTTGGGGTGCTGCATAAAAGCAGAGATTGAAATGAGCACAGATAAAGTTCCTTAAGCCAAATATGGAATAGACAAGAGCTACTCCTTGCTCAACGAAATGGACTCAACACCGCATATTGAACGCCTAAGAATGTACCTGACTAGTAAATATCTTAAAACCTATGGATTGCTATGTCTCCGAAAGAGAATCAAGCATGTGTACAGGGGCATAAACGCAGCAGTGATAGGATTGGAGAGGTTCGGTGAGTAAATGAAGACCCTTTGAAGTCATATTGCATGGTACCCTTTCAACGGGTTTCAACTACACAGGTTTAAGGTATTCTTCCTTCAGCTAAAACATGCATGTGGAACCTAGAGTATGATCAACCATGTGATCGGGAGACGTGTTCAAATATGTCTCAGTTTTCGTACCCTGGTACTCAGGTGCAACATTCCAGACGCTTTACTAACACTCTCCCGACTTGGAGAGTCAGTCCCTTTAACCTCCTGTTTGGCCCAGTTTGCAATTTCTGCGGAAGATGAACAGGAATAGCGAGAACCAATGAGAGACTAGCTGGAGGTGTCTGGACGGGCAAATTTAACTCTCATTTCCCACCAGAAAGAGGAAATAACCAAAGGCTCAGCGTGCCGTTCCGGAACCAGATTAGGGCCTGAAGCCATCCTGCGGTGTTGCGGCCAGCTCACAAGAAAGCAAGTTGAAGAAAGGAGCTCAGGGGCACTGTAATTCACAAACCTGCAGAGTTATAAATGACAGCTATCGTCCAAAAATATACTGAAGTAAGGCTGCCAAGAGGACTTGAAAGCGGGGCAGAATTGCAGGAAACCGATTTCAGGAGGTAGACTGGAATTGCATTGAAAGCATAGGAAAAGAGGCAGAACGTCCACAATGATGCACTTGGCCAAAAAGGGCGTATGCGTTTTTTCCTGAATATATTCAGGAAAAAACGCATACGCCCTTTTTGGCCAACCAAGCAAGCTTGCAAAGGAAATCTGCACTACAATGAAGTCTCACTTCCCCCCGGTCAAAAGGGCCATCTGAAAAAAGTGTAAAATCCAGAAAGGCAGGACAGGCCATGGAGAACTGGGAGCCTTGTTATGCTGATGGGCGGGATGTAAATTGCCAACAGACACTCGGGAGAAGTGTATGGTGTTTCCTGAAACATCTAAAAAAAAAGCAACAGAGCCTAGGGCACTTCCACTTATGGTCCTATAGCTTAGGGAAATTAAAATCAAAAAGACACAGCCACCCCAAAGTTTGGGACGCCTCTGTTTACAAGAACCTCGTTTACAGTACAAGTTCAACATCGCAGAAAGTGAAAAATGGATAAAGAAGTTGTGGTATTTACTTACAACGCAATATCACTCAGCAATGAAATCTATGTCATCAGACCCTTAGCAGCACAATGAGTAGATTCAGGTATGATGATTCTAACTGAAATAAGTCACACAGAAAAAGAAACATCATAAGATATCAGTAATACACGGAATGTAAACTTGGCTACACAGGAACTGAATTACAGAACAGAACAGGGTCTCAAATTTAGAAAACCAACTTATGCTTGCTTAAGGGTAAAGGTGAGTTGGGGTGCTGCATAAAACCAGAGATTGAAATGAGCACAGATAAAGTTCCTTAAGCTAAATATGGAATAGACAAGAGCTACTCCTTGCTCAACGAAATGGACGCAACACCGCATATTAAATGCCTAAGAATGTACCTGACTAGTAAGTATCTTAAAACTTATGGATTGCTATGTCTCCGAAAGAGAATCAAGCATGTGTACAGGGGCATAAACGCAGCAGTGATAGGATTGGAGAGGTTCGGTGAGCAAATGAAGACCCTTTGAAGTCATATTGCATGGTCCCCATTCCACGGGTTTCAACTACCCAGGTTTAAGGTATTCTTCCTTCAGCTAAAACATGCATGTGGAACCCAGAGTATGATCAGTCATGTGATCGGGAGACGTGTTCAAATATGTCTCAGTTTTCGTACCCTGGTACTCGGGTGCAACATTCCAGACGCTTTACTAACACTCTCCCGACTTGGAGAGTCAGTCCCTTTAACCTCCTGTTTGGCCCAGTTTGCAATTTCTGCGGAAGATGAACAGGAATAGCGAGAACCAATGAGAGACTAGCTGGAGGTGTCTGGACGGGCAAATTTAACTCTCATTTCCCACCAGGAAGAGGAATTAACCAAAGGCTCAGTGTGCCGTGCCGGAACCAGATTAGGGCCTGAAGCCATCCTGCGGTGTTGCGGCCAGCACACAAGAAAGCGAGTTGAAGAAAGGAGCTCAGGGGCACTGTAATTCACAAACCTGCAGAGTTATAAATGACAGCTATCGTCCAAAAATAGACTGAAGTAAGGCTGCCAAGAGGACTTGAAAGCGGGGCAGAATTGCAGAAAACCGATTTCAGGAGGTAGACTGGAATTGCATTGAAAGCATAGGAAAAGAGGCAGAACGTCCACAATGATGCACTTGGCCAAAAAGGGCGTATGCGTTTTTTCCTGAATATATTCAGGAAAAAACGCATACGCCCTTTTTGGCCAACCAAGCAAGCTTGCAAAGGAAATCTGCACTACAATGAAGTCTCACTTCCTCCCGGTCAAAAGGGCCATCTGAAAAAAGTGTAAAATCCAGAAAGGCAGGACAGGCAATGGAGAACTGGGAGCCTTGTTATGCTGATGGGCGGGATGTAAATTGCCAACAGACACTCGGGAGAAGTGTATGGTGTTTCCTGAAACATCTAAAAAACAAAGCAACAGAGCCTAGGGCACTTCCACTTATGGTCCTATAGCTTAGGGAAATTAAAATCAAAAAGACACAGCCACCCCAAAGTTTGGGACGCCTCTGTTTACAAGAACCTCGTTTACAGTACAAGTTCAACATCGCAGAAAGTGAAAAATGGATAAAGAAGTTGTGGTATTTACTTACAAAGCAATATCACTCAGCAATGAAATCTGTCATCAGGCCCTTAGCAGCACAATGAGTGGATTCAGGTATGATGATTCTAACTGAAATAAGTCACACAGAAAAAGAAACATCATAAGATATCAGTAATACACGGAATATAAACTTGGCTACACAGGAACTGAATTACAGAACAGAACACGGTCTCAAATTTAGAAAACCAACTTATGCCTGCTTAAGGGGAAAGGTGAGTTGGGGTGCTGCATAAAACCAGAGATTGAAATGAGCACAGATAAAGTTCCTTAAGCCAAATATGGAATAGACAAGAGCTACTCCTTGCTCAACGAAATGGACTCAACACCGCATATTAAACGCCTAAGAATGTACCTGACTAGTAAGTATCTTAAAACCTATGGATTGCTATGTCTCCGAAAGAGAATCAAGCATGCGTACAGGGGCATAAACGCAGCAGTGACAGGATTGGAGAGGTTCGGTGAGGAAATGAAGACCCTTTGAAGTCATATTGCATGGTATCCATTCCACGGGTCTCAACTCTCCAGGTTTAAGGTATTCTTCCTTCAGCTAAAACATGCATGTGGAACCTAGAGTATGATCAACCATGTGATCGGGAGACGTGTTCAAATATGTCTCAGTTTTCGTACCCTGGTACTCGAGTGCAACATTCCAGACGCTTTACTAACACTCTCCCGACTTGGAGAGTCAGTCCCTTTAACCTACTGTTTGGCCCAGTTTGCAATTTCTGCGGAAGATGAACAGGAATAGCGAGAACCAATGAGAGACTAGCTGGAGGTGTCTGGACGGGCAAATTTAACTCTCATTTCCCACCAGGAAGAGGAAATAACCAAAGGCTCAGCGTGCCGTGCCGGAACCAGATTAGGTCCTGAAGACATCCTGCGGTGTTGTGGACAGGTCACAAGAAAGCGAGTTGAAGAAAGGAGCTCAGGGACACTGTAATTCACAAACCTGCAGAGTTATAAATGACAGCTATCGTCCAAAAATATACTGAAGTAAGGCTGCCAAGAGGAATTGAAAGCGGGGCAGAATTGCAGGAAACTGATTTCAGGAGGTAGACTGGCATTGCATTGAAAGCATAGGAAAAGAGGCAGAACGTCCACAATGATGCACTTGGCCAAAAAGGGCGTATGCGTTTTTTCCTGAATATATTGAGGAAAAAAAGCATACGCCCTTTTTGGCCAACCAAGCAAGCTTGCTAAGGAAATCTGCACTACAATGAAGTCTCACTTCCCCCCGGTCAAAAGGGCCATCTGAAAAAAGTGTAAAATCCAGAAAGGCAGGACAGGCCATGGAGAACTGGGAGCCTTGTTATGCTGATGGGCGGGATGTAAATTGCCAACAGACACTCGGGAGAAGTGTATGGTGTTTCCTGAAACATCTAAAAAACAAAGCAACAGAGCCTAGGGCACTTCCACTTATGGTCCTATAGCTTAGGGAAATTAAAATCAAAAAGACACAGCCACCCCAAAGTTTGGGACGCCTCTGTTTACAAGAACCTCGTTTACCGTACAAGTTCAACATCACAGAAAGTGAAAAATGGATAAAGAACTTGTGGTACTTACGTACAATGCAGTATCACTCAGCAGTGAAATCTATGTCATCAGGCCCGTAGCAGCACAATGAGTGGATTCAGGTATGATGATTCTAACTGAAATAAGTCACACAGAAAAAGAAACATCATAAGATATCACTAATACACGGAATGTAAACTTGGCTACACAGGAACTGAATTACAGAACAGAACAGGGTCTCAAATTTAGAAAACCAACTTATGCTTGCTTAAGGGGAAAGGTGAGTTGGGGTGCTGCATAAAACCAGAGATTGAAATGAGCAGAGATAAAGTTCCTAAAGCCAAATATGGAATAGACAAGAGCTACTCCTTGCTCAACGAAATAGACTCAACACGGCATATTAAACGCCTAAGAATGTACCTGACTAGTAAGTATCTTAAAACCTATGGATTGCTATGTCTCCGAAAGAGAATCAAGCGTGTGTACATGGGCATAAACGCAGCAGTGATAGGATTGGAGAGGTTCGGTGAGCAAATGAACACCCTTTGAAGTCATATTGCATGGTACCCATTCCACGGGTTTCAACTACCCAGGTTTAAGGTATTCTTCCTTCAGCTAAAACATGCATGTGGAACCTAGAGTATGATCAACCATGTGATCGGGAGACGTGTTCAAATATGTCTCAGTTTTCGTACCCTGGTAGTCAGGTGCAACATTCCAGACGCTTTACTAACACTCTCCCGACTTGGAGAGTCAGTCCCTTTAACCTCCTGTTTGGCCCAGTTTGCAATTTCTGCGGAAGATGAACAGGAATAGCGAGAACCAATGAGAGACTAGCTGGAGGTGTCTGGACGGGCAAATTTAACTCTCATTTCCCACCAGGAAGAGGAATTAACCAAAGGCTCAGCGTGCCGTTGCAGAACCAGATTAGGGCCTGAAGCCATCCTGCGGTGTTGCTGCCAGGTCACAAGAAAGCGAGTTGAAGAAAGGAGCTCAGGGGCACTGTAATTCACAAACCTGCAGAGTTATAAATGACAACTATCGTCCAAAAATATACTGAAGTAAGGCTGCCAAGAGGACTTGAAAGCGGGGCAGAATTGCAGGAAACCGATTTCAGGAGGTAGACTGGAATTGCATTGAAAGCATAGGAAAAGAGGCAGAACGTCCACAATGATGCACTTGGCCAAAAAGGGCGTATGCGTTTTTTCCTGAATATATTCAGGAAAAAACGCATACGCACTTTTTGGCCAACTAAGCAAGCTTGCACAGGAAATCTGCACTACAATGAAGTCTCACTTCCCCCCGGTCAAAAGGGCCATCTGAAAAAAGTGTAAAATCCAGAAAGGCAGGACAGGCCATGGAGAACTGGGAGCCTTGTTATGCTGATGGGCGGGATGAAAATTGCCAACAGCCACTCAGCAGAAGTGTATGGTGTTTCCTGAAACATCTAAAAAACAAAGCAACAGAGCCTAGGGCACTTCCACTTATGGTCCTATAGCTTAGGGAAATTAAAATCAAAAAGACACAGCCACCCCAAAGTTTGGGACGCCTCTGTTTACAAGAACCTCGTTTACAGTACAAGTTCAACATCGCAGAAAGTGAAAAATGGATAAAGAAATTGTGGTATTTACTTACAAAGCAATATCACTCAGCAATGAAATCTATGTCATCAGGCCCGTAGCAGCACAATGAGTGGATTCAGGTATGATGATTCTAACAGAAATAGGTCACACAGAAAAAGAAACATCATAAGATATCAGTAATACACGGAATGTAAACATGGCTATACAGGAACTGAATTACAGAACAGAAGAGGGTCTCAAATTTAGAAAACCAACTTATGCTTGCTTAAGGGGAAAGGTGAGTTGGGGTGCTGCATAAAACCAGAGATTGAAATGAGCACAGATAAAGTTCCTTAAGCCAAATATGGAATAGACAAGACCTACTCCTTGCTCAACGAAATGGACTCAACACCCCATATTAAACGCCTAAGAATGTACCTGACTAGTAAATATCTTAAAACCTACGGATTGCTATGTCTCCGAAAGAGAATCAAGCGTGTGTACAGGGGCATAAACGCAGGAGTGATAGGACTGGAGAGGTTCGGTGAGCAAATGAAGACCCTTTGAAGTCATATTGCATGGTCCCCATTCCACGGGTTTCAACTACCCAGGTTTAAGGTATTCTTCCTTCAGCTAAAACATGCATGTGGAACCTAGAGTATGATCAACCATGTGATCGGGAGACGTGTTCAAATATGTCTGAGTTTTCGTACCCTGGTTCTCAGGTGCAACATTCCAGACGCTTTACTAACACTCTCCTGACTTGGAGAGTCAGTCCCTTTAACCTCCTGTTTGGCCCAGTTTGCAATTTCTGCGGAAGATGAACAGGAATAGCGAGAACCAATGAGAGACTAGCTGGAGGTGTCTGGACGGGCAAATTTAACTCTCATTTCCCACCAGGAAGAGGAATTAACCAAAGGCTCAGTGTGCCGTGCCAGAACCAGATTAGGGCCTGAAGCCATCCTGCGGTGTTGCGGCCAAGTCACAAGAAAGCGAGTTGAAGAAAGGAGCTCATGGGCACTGTAATTCACAAACCTGCAGAGTTATAAATGACAGCTATCGTCCAAAAATATACTGAAGTAAGGCTACCAAGAGGACTTGAAAGCGGGGCAGAATTGCAGGAAATCGATTTCAGGAGGTAGACTGGAATTGCATTGAAAGCATAGGAAAAGAGGCAGAACGTCCACAATGATGCACTTGGCCAAAAAGGGCGTATGCGTTTTTTCCTGAATATATTCAGGAAAAAACGCATACGCCCTTTTTGGCCAACCAAGCAAGCTTGCAAACGAAATCTGCACTACAATGAAGTCTCACTTCCCCCCGGTCAAAAGGGCCATATGAAAAAAGTGTAAAATCCAGAAAGGCAGGACAGGCCATGGAGAACTGGGAGCCTTGTTATGCTGATGGGCGGGATGTAAATTGCCAACAGACACTCGGGAGAAGTGTATGGTGTTTCCTGAAACATCTAAAAAACAAAGCAACAGAGCCTAGGGCACTTCCACTTATGGTCCTATAGCTTAGGGAAATTAAAATCAAAAAGACACAGCCACCCCAAAGTTTGGGACGCCTCTGTTTACAAGAACCTCGTTTACAGTACAAGTTCAACATCGCAGAAAGTGAAAAATGGATAAAGAAGTTGTGGTATTTACTTACAAAGCAATATCACTCAGCAATGAAATCTATGTCATCAGGCCCTTAGCAGCACAATGAGTGGATTCAGGTATGATGATTCTAACAGAAATAGGTCACACAGAAAAAGAAACATCATAAGATATCAGTAATACACGGAATGTAAACATAGCTATACAGGAACTGAATTACAGAACAGAAGAGGGTCTCAAATTTAGAAAACCAACTTATGCTTGCTTTAGGGGAAAGGTGAGTTGGGGTGCTGCATAAAACCAGAGATTGAAATGAGCACAGATAAAGTTCCTTAAGCCAAATATGGAATAGACAAGACCTACTCCTTGCTCAACGAAATGGACTCAACACCCCATATTAAACGCCTAAGAATGTACCTGACTAGTAAATATCTTAAAACCTATGGATTGCTATGTCTCCGAAAGAGAATCAAGCATGTGTACAGGGGCATAAACGCAGGAGTGATAGGATTGGAGAGGTTCGGTGAGCAAATGAAGACCCTTTGAAGTCATATTGCATGGTACCCATTCCACGGGTTTCAACTACCCAGGTTTAAGGTATTCTTCCTTCAGCTAAAACATGCATGTGGAACCTAGAGTATGATCAACCATGTGATCGGGAGACGTGTTCAAATATGTCTCAGTTTTCGTACCCTGGTACTCAGGTGCAACATTCCAGACGCTTTACTAACACTCTCCCGACTTGGAGAGTCAGTCCCTTTAACCTCCTGTTTGGCCCAGTTTGCAATTTCTGCGGAAGATGAACAGGAATAGCGAGAACCAATGAGAGACTAGCTGGAGGTGTCTGGACGGGCAAATTTAACTCTCATTTCCCACCAGGAAGAGGAATTAACCAAAGGCTCAGCGTGCCGTGCCGGAACCAGATTAGGGCCTTAAGCCATCCTGCGGTGTTGCGGCCAAGTCACAAGAAAGCGAGTTGAAGAAAGGAGCTCATGGGCACTGTAATTCACAAACCTGCAGAGTTATAAATGACAGCTATCGTCCAAAAATATACTGAAGTAAGGCTGCCAAGAGGACTTGAAAGCGGGGCAGAATTGCAGGAAACCGATTTCAGGAGGTAGACTGGAATTGCATTGAAAGCATAGGAAAAGAGGCAGAACTTCCACAATGATGCACTTGGCCAAAAAGGGCGTATGCGTTTTTTCCTGAATATATTCAGGAAAAAACGCATACGCCCTTTTTGGCCAACCAAGCAAGCTTGCAAACGAAATCTGCACTACAATGAAGTCTCACTTCCTCCCGGTCAAAAGGGCCATCTGAAAAAAGTGTAAAATCCAGAAAGGCAGGACAGGCCATGGAGAACTGGGAGCCTTGTTATGCTGATGGGCGGGATGTAAATTGCCAACAGACACTCGGGAGAAGTGTATGGTGTTTCCTGAAACATCTAAAAAACAAAGCAACAGAGCCTAGGGCACTTCCACTTATGGTCCTATAGCTTAGGGAAATTAAAATCAAAAAGACACAGCCACCCCAAAGTTTGGGACGCCTCTGTTTACAAGAACCTCGTTTACCGTACAAGTTCAACATCGCAGAAAGTGAAAAATGGATAAAGAAGTTGTGGTATTTACTTACAAAGCAATATCACTCAGCAATGAAATCTATGTCATCAGGCCCTTAGCAGCACAATGAGTGGATTCAGGTATGATGATTCTAACAGAAATAGGTCACACAGAAAAAGAAACATCATAAGATATCAGTAATACACGGAATGTAAACATGGCTATACAGGAACTGAATTACAGAACAGAAGAGGGTCTCAAATTTAGAAAACTAACTTATGCTTGCTTAAGGGGAAAGGTGAGTTGGGGTGCTGCATAAAACCAGAGATTGAAATGAGCACAGATAAAGTTCCTTAAGCCAAATATGGAATAGACAAGAGCTACTCCTTGCTCAACGAAATGGACTCAACACCCCATATTAAGCGCCTAAGAATGTACCTGACTAGTAAGTATCTTAAAACCTATGGATTGCTATATCTCCGAAAGGGAATCAAGCGTGTGTAGAGGGGAATAAACGCAGCAGTGATAGGATTGGAGAGGTTCGGTGAGCAAATGAAGACCCTTTGAAGTCATATTGCATGGTACCCATTCCACGGGTCTCAACTCTCCAGGTTTAAGGGATTCTTCCTTCAGCTAAAACATGCATGTGGAACTCAGAGTATGATCAACCGTGTGATCGGGAGACGTGTTCAAATATGTCTCCGTTCTCGTCCCCTGGTACTCGGGTGCAACATTCCAGACGCTTTACTAACACTCTCCCGACTTGGAGAGTCAGTGCCTTTAACCTCCTGTTTGGCCCAGTTTGCAATTTCTGCGGAAGATGAACAGGAATAGGGAGAACCAATGAGAGACTAGCTGGAGGTGTCTGGACGGGCAAATTTAACTCTCATTTCCCACCAGGAAGAGGAATTAACCAAAGGCTCAGCGTGCCGTGCCGGAACCAGATTAGGGCCTGAAGCAATCTTGCGGTGTTGCGACCAGCTCACAAGAAAGCGAGTTGAAGAAAGGAGCTCAGGGGCACTGTAATTCACAAACCTGCAGAGTTATAAATGACAGCTATCGTCCAAAAATATACTGAAGTAAGGCTGCCAAGAGGACTTGAAAGCGGGGCAGAATTGCAGGAAACCGATTTCAGGAGGTAGACTGGAATTGCATTTAAAGCATAGGAAAAGAGGCAGAACGTCCACAATGATGCACTTGGCCAAAAAGGGCGTATGCGTTTTTTCCTGAATATATTCAGGAAAAAACGCATACGCCCTTTTTGGCCAACCAAGCAAGCTTGCAAAGGAAATCTGCACTACAATGAAGTCTCACTTCCCCCCGGTCAAAAGGGCCATCTGAAAAAAGTGTAAAATCCAGAAAGGCAGGACAGGCCATGGAGAACTGGGAGCCTTGTTATGCTGATGGGCGGGATGTAAATTGCCAACAGCCACTCGGGAGAAGTGTATGTGTTTCCTGAAACATCTAAAAAACAAAGCAACAGAGCCTAGGGCACTTCCACTTATGGTCCTATAGCTTAGGGAAATGAAAATCAAAAAGACACAGCCACCCCAAAGTTTGGGACGGCTCTGTTTACAAGAACCTCGTTTACGGTACAAGTTCAATATCGCAGAAAGTGAAAAATGGATGAAGAAGCTGTGGTACTTACGTACAATGCAATATCACTCAGCAATGACATCTATGTCATCAGGCACGTAGCAGCATAATGAGTGGATTCAGGTATGATGATTCTACCTGAAATAAGTCACACAGAAAAAGAAACATCATAAGATATCACTAATACACGGAATGTAAACTTGGCTACACAGGAACTGGATTACAAAACAGAACAGGGTCTCAAATTTAGAAAACCAACTTATGCTTGCTTAAGAGGAAAGGTGAGTTGGGGTGCTGCATAAAACCAGAGATTGTAATGAGCACAGATAACGTTCCTTAAGCCAAATATGGAATAGACAAGAGCTACTCCTTGCTCAACGAAATGGACTCAACACCCCATATTAAACGCCTAAGAATGTACCTGACTAGTAAGTATCTTAAAACCTATGGATTGCTATGTCTCCGAAAGAGAAACAAGCATGTGTACAGGGGCATAAACGCAGCAGTGATAGGATTGGAGAGGTTCGGTGAGCAAATGAAGACCCTTTGAAGTCATATTGCATGGTACCCATTCCACGGATTTCAACTACGCAGGTTTAAGGTATTCTTCCTTCAGCTAAAACATGCATGTGGAACCTAGAGTATGATCAACCATGTGATCGGGAGACCTGTTCAAATATGTCTCAGTTTTCGTACCCTGGTACTCAGGTGCAACATTCCAGACGCTTTACTAACACTCTCCCGACTTGGAGAGTCAGTCCCTTTAACCTCCTGTTTGGCCCAGTTTGCAATTTCTGCGGAAGATGAACAGGAATAGCGAGAACCAATGAGAGACTAGCTGGAGGTGTCTGGACGGGCAAATTTAACTCTCATTTCCCACCAGGAAGAGGAATTAACCAAAGGCTCAGCGTGCCGTGCCGGAACCAGATTAGGGCCTGAAGCAATCCTGCGGTGTTGCGGCCAGCTCACAAGAAAGCGAGTTGAGGAAAGGAGCTCCGGAGCACTGTAATTCACAAACCTGCAGAGTTATAAATGACAGCTATCGTCCAAAAATATACTGAAGTAAGGCTGCCAAGAGGACTCGAAAGCGGGGCAGAATTGCAGGAAACCGATTTCAGGAGGTAGACTGGAATTGCATTTAAAGCATAGGAAAAGAGGCAGAACGTCCACAATGATGCACTTGGCCAAAAAGGGCGTATGCGTTTTTTCCTGAATATATTCAGGAAAAAACGCATACGCCCTTTTTGGCCAACCAAGCAAGCTTGCAAAGGAAATCTGCACTACAATGAAGTCTCACTTCCCCCTGGTCAAAAGGGCCATCTGAAAAAAGTGTAAAATCCAGAAAGGCAGGACAGGCCATGGAGAACTGGGAGCCTTGTTATGCTGATGGGCGGGATGTAAATTGCCAACAGCCACTCGGGAGAAGTGTATGTGTTTCCTGAAACATCTAAAAAACAAAGCAACAGAGCCTAGGGCACTTCCACTTATGGTCCAATAGCTTAGGGAAATGAAAATCAAAAAGACACAGCCACCCCAAAGTTTGGGACGGCTCTGTTTACAAGAACCTCGTTTACGGTACAAGTTCAATATCGCAGAAACTGAAAAATGGATGAAGAAGCTGTGGTACTTACGTACAAAGCAATATCACTCAGCAATGACATCTATGTCATCAGGCACGTAGCAGCATAATGAGTGGATTCAGGTATGATGATTCTACCTGAAATAAGTCACACAGAAAAAGAAACATCATAAGATATCACTAATACACGGAATGTAAACTTGGCTACACAGGAACTGGATTCCAAAACAGAACAGGGTCTCAAATTTAGAAAACCAACTTATGCTTGCTTAAGGGGAAAGGTGAGTTGGGGTGCTGCATAAAACCAGAGATTGTAATGAGCACAGATAATGTTACTTAAGCCAAATATGGAATAGACAAGAGCTACTCCTTGCTCAACGAAATGGACTCAACACCCCATATTAAGCGCCTAAGAATGTACCTGACTAGTAAGTATCTTAAAACCTATGGATTGCTATATCTCCGAAAGGGAATCAAGCGTGTGTAGAGGGGAATAAACGCAGCAGTGATAGGATTGGAGAGGTTCGGTGAGCAAATGAAGACCCTTTGAAGTCATATTGCATGGTACCCATTCCACGGGTCTCAACTCTCCAGGTTTAAGGGATTCTTCCTTCAGCTAAAACATGCATGTGGAACTCAGAGTATGATCAACCGTGTGATCGGGAGACGTGTTCAAATATGTCTCCGTTCTCGTCCCCTGGTACTCGGGTGCAACATTCCAGACGCTTTACTAACACTCTCCCGACTTGGAGAGTCAGTGCCTTTAACCTCCTGTTTGGCCCAGTTTGCAATTTCTGCGGAAGATGAACAGGAATAGGGAGAACCAATGAGAGACTAGCTGGAGGTGTCTGGACGGGCAAATTTAACTCTCATTTCCCACCAGGAAGAGGAATTAACCAAAGGCTCAGCGTGCCGTGCCGGAACCAGATTAGGGCCTCAAGCAATCTTGCGGTGTTGCGGCCAGCTCACAAGAAAGCGAGTTGAAGAAAGGAGCTCAGGGGCACTGTAATTCACAAACCTGCAGAGTTATAAATGACAGCTATCGTCCAAAAATATACTGAAGTAAGGCTGCCAAGAGGACTTGAAAGCGGGGCAGAATTGCAGGAAACCGATTTCAGGAGGTAGACTGGAATTGCATTTAAAGCATAGGAAAAGAGGCAGAACGTCCACAATGATGCACTTGGCCAAAAAGGGCGTATGCGTTTTTTCCTGAATATATTCAGGAAAAAACGCATACGCCCTTTTTGGCCAACCAAGCAAGCTTGCAAAGGAAATCTGCACTACAATGAAGTCTCACTTCCCCCCGGTCAAAAGGGCCATCTGAAAAAAGTGTAAAATCCAGAAAGGCAGGACAGGCCATGGAGAACTGGGAGCCTTGTTATGCTGATGGGCGGGATGTAAATTGCCAACAGCCACTCGGGAGAAGTGTATGTGTTTCCTGAAACATCTAAAAAACAAAGCAACAGAGCCTAGGGCACTTCCACTTATGGTCCTATAGCTTAGGGAAATGAAAATCAAAAAGACACAGCCACCCCAAAGTTTGGGACGGCTCTGTTTACAAGAACCTCGTTTACGGTACAAGTTCAATATCGCAGAAAGTGAAAAATGGATGAAGAAGCTGTGGTACTTACGTACAATGCAATATCACTCAGCAATGACATCTATGTCATCAGGCACGTAGCAGCATAATGAGTGGATTCAGGTATGATGATTCTACCTGAAATAAGTCACACAGAAAAAGAAACATCATAAGATATCACTAATACACGGAATGTAAACTTGGCTACACAGGAACTGGATTACAAAACAGAACAGGGTCTCAAATTTAGAAAACCAACTTATGCTTGCTTAAGAGGAAAGGTGAGTTGGGGTGCTGCATAAAACCAGAGATTGTAATGAGCACAGATAACGTTCCTTAAGCCAAATATGGAATAGACAAGAGCTACTCCTTGCTCAACGAAATGGACTCAACACCCCATATTAAACGCCTAAGAATGTACCTGACTAGTCAGTATCTTAAAACCTATGGATTGCTATGTCTCCGTAAGAGAATCAAGCGTGTGTACAGGGGCATAAACGCAGCAGTGATAGGATTGGAGAGGTTCGGTGAGCAAATGAAGACCCTTTGAAGTCATATTGCATGGTACCCATTCCACGGGTCACAACTCTCCAGCTTTAAGGGATTCTTCCTTCAGCTAAAACATGCATGTGGAACCCAGAGTATGATCAACCGTGTGATCGGGAGACGTGTTCAAATATGTCTCCGTTCTCGTCCCCTGGTCCTCGGGTGCAACATTCCAGGCGCTTTACTAACACTCTCCCGACTTGGAGAGTCAGTGCCTTTAACCTCCTGTTTGGCCCAGTTTGCAATTTCTGCAGAAGATGAACAGGAATAGGGAGAACCAATGAGAGACGAGCTGGAGGTGTCTGGACGGCCAAATTTAACTCTCATTTCCCACCAGGAAGAGGAATTAACCAAAGGCTCAGCGTGCCGTGCCGGAACCAGATTAGGGCCTGAAGCAATCCTGCGGTGTTGCGGCCAGCTCACAAGAAAGCGAGTTGAGGAAAGGAGCTCCGGGGCACTGTAATTCACAAACCTGCAGAGTTATAAATGACAGCTATCGTCCAAAAATATACTGAAGTAAGGCTGCCAAGAGGACTCGAAAGCGGGGCAGAATTGCAGGAAACCGATTTCAGGAGGTAGACTGGAATTGCATTTAAAGCATAGGAAAAGAGGCAGAACGTCCACAATGATGCACTTGGCCAAAAAGGGTGTATGCGTTTTTTCCTGAATATATTCAGGAAAAAACGCATACGCCCTTTTTGGCCAACCAAGCAAGCTTGCAAAGGAAATCTGCACTACAATGAAGTCTCACTTCCCCCCGGTCAAAAGGGCCATCTGAAAAAAGTGTAAAATCCAGAAAGGCAGGACAGGCCATGGAGAACTGGGAGCCTTGTTATGCTGATGGGCGGGATGTAAATTGCCAACAGCCACTCGGGAGAAGTGTATGTGTTTCCTGAAACATCTAAAAAACAAAGCAACAGAGCCTAGGGCACTTCCACTTATGGTCCTATAGCTTAGGGAAATGAAAATCAAAAAGACACAGCCACCCCAAAGTTTGGGACGGCTCTGTTTACAAGAACCTCGTTTACGGTACAAGTTCAATATCGCAGAAAGTGAAAAATGGATGAAGAAGCTGTGGTACTTACGTACAATGCAATATCACTCAGCAATGACATCTATGTCATCAGGCACGTAGCAGCATAATGAGTGGATTCAGGTATGATGATTCTACCTGAAATAAGTCACACAGAAAAAGAAATATCATAAGATATCACTAATACACGGAATGTAAACTTGGCTACACAGGAACTGGATTACAAAACAGAACAGGGTCTCAAATTTAGAAAACCAACTTATGCTTGCTTAAGGGGAAAGGTGAGTTGGGGTGCTGCATAAAACCAGAGATTGAAATGAGCACAGATAAAGTTCCTTAAGCCAAATATGGAATAGACAAGAGCTACTCCTTGCTCAACGAAATGGACTCAACACCCCATATTAAACGCCTAAGAATGTACCTGACTAGTAAGTATCTTAAAACCTATGGATTGCTATGTCTCCGAAAGAGAATCAAGCGTGTGTACAGGGGCATAAACGCAGCAGTGATAGGATTGGAGAGGTTCGGTGAGCAAATGAACACCCTTTGAAGTCATATTGCATGGTTCCCATTCCATGGGTCACAACTCTCCTGGTTTAAGGGATTCTTCCTTCAGCTAAAACATTCATGTGGAACCCAGAGTATGATCAACCGTGTGATCGGGAGACGTGTTCAAATATGTCTCCGTTCTCGTCCCCTGGTACTCGGGTGCAACATTCCAGACGCTTTACTAACACTTTCCCGACTTGGAGAGTCAGTGCCTTTAACCTCCTGTTTGGCCCAGTTTGCAATTTCTGCGGAAGATGAACAGGAATAGGGAGAACCAATGAGAGACTAGCTGGAGGTGTCTGGACGGGCAAATTTAACTCTCATTTCCCACCAGGAAGAGGAATTAACCAAAGGCTCAGCGTGCCGTGCCGGAACCAGATTAGGGCCTGAAGCAATCCTGCGGTGTTGCGGCCAGCTCACAAGAAAGCGAGTTGAGGAAAGGAGCTCCAGGGCACTGTAATTCACAAACCTGCAGAGTTATAAATGACAGCTATCGTCCAAAAATATACTGAAGTAAGGCTGCCAAGAGGACTCGAAAGCGGGGCAGAATTGCAGGAAACCGATTTCAGGAGGTAGACTGGAATTGCATTTAAAGCATAGGAAAAGAGGCAGAACGTCCACAATGATGCACTTGGCCAAAAAGGGCGTATGCGTTTTTTCCTGAATATATTCAGGAAAAAACGCATACGCCCTTTTTGGCCAACCAAGCAAGCTTGCAAAGGAAATCTGCACTACAATGAAGTCTCACTTCCCCCCGGTCAAAAGGGCCATCTGAAAAAAGTGTAAAATCCAGAAAGGCAGGACAGGCCATGGAGAACTGGGAGCCTTTTTATGCTGATGGGCGGGATGTAAATTGCCAACAGCCACTCGGGAGAAGTGTATGTGTTTCCTGAAACATCTAAAAAACAAAGCAACAGAGCCTAGGGCACTTCCACTTATGGTCCAATAGCTTAGGGAAATGAAAATCAAAAAGACACAGCCACCCCAAAGTTTGGGACGGCTCTGTTTACAAGAACCTCGTTTACGGTACAAGTTCAATATCGCAGAAACTGAAAAATGGATGAAGAAGCTGTGGTACTTACGTACAATGCAATATCACTCAGCAATGACATCTATGTCATCAGGCACGTAGCAGCATAATGAGTGGATTCAGGTATGATGATTCTACCTGAAATAAGTCACACAGAAAAAGAAACATCATAAGATATCACTAATACACGGAATGTAAACTTGGCTACACAGGAACTGGATTACAAAACAGAACAGGGTCTCAAATTTAGAAAACCAACTTATGCTTGCTTAAGGGGAAAGGTGAGTTGGGGTGCTGCATAAAACCAGAGATTGTAATGAGCACAGATAATGTTACTTAAGCCAAATATGGAATAGACAAGAGCTACTCCTTGCTCAACGAAATGGACTCAACACCCCATATTAAGCGCCTAAGAATGTACCTGACTAGTAAGTATCTTAAAACCTATGGATTGCTATATCTCCGAAAGGGAATCAAGCGTGTGTAGAGGGGAATAAACGCAGCAGTGATAGGATTGGAGAGGTTCGGTGAGCAAATGAAGACCCTTTGAAGTCATATTGCATGGTACCCATTCCACAGGTCTCAACTCTCCAGGTTTAAGGGATTCTTCCTTCAGCTAAAACATGCATGAGGAACTCAGAGTATGATCAACCGTGTGATCGGGAGACGTGTTCAAATATGTCTCCGTTCTCGTCCCCTGGTACTCGGTTGCAACATTCCAGACGCTTTACTAACACTCTCCCGACTTGGAGAGTCAGTGCCTTTAACCTCCTGTTTGGCCCAGTTTGCAATTTCTGCGGAAGATGAACAGGAATAGGGAGAACCAATGAGAGACTAGCTGGAGGTGTCTGGACGGGCAAATTTAACTCTCATTTCCCACCAGGAAGAGGAATTAACCAAAGGCTCAGCGTGCCGTGCCGGAACCAGATTAGGGCCTGAAGCAATCTTGCGGTGTTGCGGCCAGCTCACAAGAAAGCGAGTTGAAGAAAGGAGCTCAGGGGCACTGTAATTCACAAACCTGCAGAGTTATAAATGACAGCTATCGTCCAAAAATATACTGAAGTAAGGCTGCCAAGAGGACTTGAAAGCGGGGCAGAATTGCAGGAAACCGATTTCAGGAGGTAGACTGGAATTGCATTTAAAGCATAGGAAAAGAGGCAGAACGTCCACAATGATGCACTTGGCCAAAAAGGGCGTATGCGTTTTTTCCTGAATATATTCAGGAAAAAACGCATACGCCCTTTTTGGCCAACCAAGCAAGCTTGCAAAGGAAATCTGCACTACAATGAAGTCTCACTTCCCCCCGGTCAAAAGGGCCATCTGAAAAAAGTGTAAAATCCAGAAAGGCAGGACAGGCCATGGAGAACTGGGAGCCTTGTTATGCTGATGGGCGGGATGTAAATTGCCAACAGCCACTCGGGAGAAGTGTATGTGTTTCCTGAAACATCTAAAAAACAAAGCAACAGAGCCTAGGGCACTTCCACTTATGGTCCTATAGCTTAGGGAAATGAAAATCAAAAAGACACAGCCACCCCAAAGTTTGGGACGGCTCTGTTTACAAGAACCTCGTTTACGGTACAAGTTCAATATCACAGAAAGTGAAAAATGGATGAAGAAGCTGTGGTACTTACGTACAATGCAATATCACTCAGCAATGACATCTATGTCATCAGGCACGTAGCAGCATAATGAGTGGATTCAGGTATGATGATTCTACCTGAAATAAGTCACACAGAAAAAGAAACATCATAAGATATCACTAATACACGGAATGTAAACTTGGCTACACAGGAACTGGATTACAAAACAGAACAGGGTCTCAAATTTAGAAAACCAACTTATGCTTGCTTAAGAGGAAAGGTGAGTTGGGGTGCTGCATAAAACCAGAGATTGTAATGAGCACAGATAAAGTTCCTTAAGCCAAATATGGAATAGACAAGAGCTACTCCTTGCTCAACGAAATGGACTCAACACCCCATATTAAACGCCTAAGAATGTACCTAACTAGTAAGTATCTTAAAACCTATGGATTGCTATGTCTCCGAAAGAGAATCAAGCGTGTGTACAGGGGCATAAACGCAGCAGTGATAGGATTGGAGAGGTTCGGTGAGCAAATGAAGACCCTTTGAAGTCATATTGCATGGTACCCATTCCACGGGTCACAACTCTCCAGGTTTAAGGGATTCTTCCTTCAGCTAAAACATGCATGTGGAACCCAGAGTATGATCAACCGTGTGATCGGGAGACGTGTTCAAATATGTCTCCGTTCTCGTCCCCTGGTACTCGGGTGCAACATTCCAGATGCTTTACTAACACTCTCCCGACTTGGAGAGTCAGTGCCTTTAACCTCCTGTTTGGCCCAGTTTGCAATTTCTGCGGAAGATGAACAGGAATAGGGAGAACCAATGAGAGACTAGCTGGAGGTGTCTGGACGGGCAAATTTAACTCTCATTTCCCACCAGGAAGAGGAATTAACCAAAGGCTCAGCGTGCAGTGCTGGAACCAGATTAGGGCCTGAAGCAATCCTGCGGTGTTGTGGCCAGCTCACAAGAAATCGAGTTGAGGAAAGGAGCTCCGGGACACTGTAATTCACAAACCTGCAGAGTTATAAATGACAGCTATCGTCCACAAATATACTGAAGTAAGGCTGCCAAGAGGTCTTGAAAGTGGGGCAGAATTGCAGGAAACCGATTTCAGGAGGTAGACTGGAATTGCATTGAAAGCATAGGAAAAGAGGCAGAACGTCCACAATGATGCACTTGGCCAAAAAGGGCGTATGCGTTTTTTCCTGAATATATTCAGGAAAAAACGCATACGCCCTTTAAGGCCAACCAAGCAAGCTTGCAAAGGAAATCTGCACTACAATGAAGTCTCACTTCCCCCGGGTCAATAGGGCCATCTGAAAAAAGTGTAAAATCCAGAAAGACAGGACAGGCCATGGAGAACTGGGAGCCTTGTTATGCTGATGGGCGGAATGTAAATTGCCAACAGCCACTCGGGAGAAGTGTATGTGTTTCCTGAAACATCTAAAAAACAAAGCAACAGAGCCTAGGGCACTTCCACTTATGGTCCTATAGCTTAGGGAAATGAAAATCAAAAAGACACAGCCACCCCAAAGTTTGGGACGGCTCTGTTTACAAAACCTCGTTTACGGTACAAGTTCAATATCGCAGAAAGTGAAAAATGGATGAAGAAGTTGTGGTACTTACGTACAATGCAATATCACTCAGCAATGACCTCTATGTCATCAGGCCCGTAGCAGCATAATGAGTGGATTCAGGTATGATGATTCTAACTGAAAGAAGTCACACAGAAAAAGAAACATCATAAGATATCACTAATACACGGAATGTAAACTTGGCTACACAGGAACTGGATTACAAAACAGAACAGGGTCTCAAATTTAGAAAACCAAATTATGCTTGCTTAAGGGGAAAGGTGAGTTGGGGTGCTGCATAAAACCAGAGATTGAAATGAGCACAGATAAAGTACCTTAAGCCAAATATGGAATAGACAAGAGCTACTCCTTGCTCAACGAAATGGACTCAACACCCCATATTAAACGCCTAAGAATGTACCTGACTAGTAAGTATCTTAAAACCTATGGATTGCTATGTGTCCGAAAGAGAATCAAGCGTGTGTACAGGGGCATAAACGCAGCAGTTGTAGAATTGGAGAGGTTCGGTGAGCAAATGAAGAACCTTTGAAGTCATATTGCACGGTACCCATTCCACGGGTCTCAACTCTCCAGCTTTAAGGGATTCTTCCTTCAGCTAAAACATGCATGTGGAACCCAGAGTATGATCAACCATGTGATCGGGATACGTGTTCAAATATGTCTCCGTTCTCGTCCCCTGTTTCTCGGGTGCAACATTCCAGACGATTTACTAACACTCTCCCGACTTGGAGAGTCAGTGCCTTTAACCTCCTGTTTGGCCCAGTTTGCAATTTCTGCGGAAGATGAACAGGAATAGGGAGAACCAATGAGAGACTAGCTGGAGGTGCCTGGACGGGCAAATTTAACTCTCATTTCCCACCAGGAAGAGGAATTAACCAAAGGCTCAGCATGCCGTGCCGGAACCAGATTATGGCCTGAAGCAATCCTGCGGTGTTGCGGCCAGCTCGCAAGAAAGCAAGTTGAAGAAAGGAGCTCAGGGTCACTGTAATTCACAAACATGCAGAGTTATAAATGACAGCTATCGTCCACAAATATACTGAAGTAAGGCTGCCAAGAGGACTTGAAAGTGGGGCAGAATTGCAGGAAACCGATTTCAGGAGGTAGACTGGAATTGCATTGAAAGCATAGGAAAAGAGGCAGAACGTCCACAATGATGCACTTGGCCAAAAAGGGCGTATGCGTTTTTTCCTGAATATATTCAGGAAAAAACGCATACGCCCTTTATGGCCAACCAAGCAAGCTTGCAAAGGAAATCTGCACTACAATGAAGTCTCACTTCCCCCGGGTCAATAGGGCCATCTGAAAAAAGTGTAAAATCCAGAAAGACAGGACAGGCCATGGAGAACTGGGAGCCTTGTTATGCTGATGGGCGGAATGTAAATTGCCAACAGCCACTCGGGAGAAGTGTATGTGTTTCCTGAAACATCTAAAAAACAAAGCAACAGAGCCTAGGGCACTTCCACTTATGGTCCTATAGCTTAGGGAAATGAAAATCAAAAAGACACAGCCACCCCAAAGTTTGGGACGGCTCTGTTTACAAAACCTCGTTTACGGTACAAGTTCAATATCGCAGAAAGTGAAAAATGGATGAAGAAGTTGTGGTACTTACGTACAATGCAATATCACTCAGCAATGACCTCTATGTCATCAGGCCCGTAGCAGCATAATGAGTGGATTCAGGTATGATGATTCTAACTGAAAGAAGTCACACAGAAAAAGAAACATCATAAGATATCACTAATACACGGAATGTAAACTTGGCTACACAGGAACTGGATTACAAAACAGAACAGGGTCTCAAATTTAGAAAACCAAATTATGCTTGCTTAAGGGGAAAGGTGAGTTGGGGTGCTGCATAAAACCAGAGATTGAAATGAGCACAGATAAAGTACCTTAAGCCAAATATGGAATAGACAAGAGCTACTCCTTGCTCAACGAAATGGACTCAACACCCCATATTAAACGCCTAAGAATGTACCTGACTAGTAAGTATCTTAAAACCTATGGATTGCTATGTGTCCGAAAGAGAATCAAGCGTGTGTACAGGGGCATAAACGCAGCAGTGGTAGAATTGGAGAGGTTCGGTGAGCAAATGAAGAACCTTTGAAGTCATATTGCACGGTACCCATTCCACGGGTCTCAACTCTCCAGCTTTAAGGGATTCTTCCTTCAGCTAAAACATGCATGTGGAACCCAGAGTATGATCAACCATGTGATCGGGATACGTGTTCAAATATGTCTCCGTTCTCGTCCCCTGTTTCTCGGGTGCAACATTCCAGACGATTTACTAACACTCTCCCGACTTGGAGAGTCAGTGCCTTTAACCTCCTGTTTGGCCCAGTTTGCAATTTCTGCGGAAGATGAACAGGAATAGGGAGAACCAATGAGAGACTAGCTGGAGGTGCCTGGACGGGCAAATTTAACTCTCATTTCCCACCAGGAAGAGGAATTAACCAAAGGCTCAGCGTGCCGTGCCGGAACCAGATTAGGGCCTGAAGCAATCCTGCGGTGTTGCGGCCAGCTCGCAAGAAAGCAAGTTGAAGAAAGGAGCTCAGGGTCACTGTAATTCACAAACATGCAGAGTTATAAATGACAGCTATTGTCCAAAAATATACTGAAGTAAGGCTGCCAAGAGGACTTGAAAGCGGGGCAGAATTGCAGGAAACCGAGTTCAGGAGGTAGATTGGAATTGCATTGAAAGCATAGGAAAAGAGGCAGAACGTCCACAATGATGCACTTGGCCAAAAAGGGCATATGCGTTTTTTCCTGAATATATTCAGGAAAAAACGCATACGCCCTTTTTGGCCAACCAAGCAAGCTTGCAAAGGAAATCTGCACTACAATGAAGTCTCACTTCCCCCCGGTCATAAGGGCCATCTGAAAAAAGTGTAAAATCCAGAAAGGCAGGACAGGCCATGGAGAACTGGGAGCCTTGTTATGCTGATGGGCGGGATGTAAATTGCCAACAGCCACTCGGGAGAAGTGTATGGTGTTTCCTGACACATCTAAAAAACAAAGCAACAGAGCCTAGGGCACTTCCACTTATGGTCCTATAGCTTAGGGAAATGAAAATCAAAAAGACACAGCCACCCCAAAGTTTGGGACGGCTCTGTTTACAAGAACCTCGTTTACGGTACAAGTTCAATATCGCAGAAAGTGAAAAATGGATGAAGAAGTTGTGGTACTTACGTACAATGCAATATCACTCAGCAATGACATCTATGTCATCAGGCCCGTAGCAGCATAATGAGTGGATTCAGCTATGATGATTCTAACTGAAAGAAGTCACACAGAAAAAGAAACATCATAAGATATCACTAATACACGCAATGTAAACATGGCTACACAGGAACTGGATTACAAAACAGAACAGGGTCTCAAATTTAGAAAACCAACTTATGCTTGCTTAAGGGGAAAGGTGAGTTGGGGTGCTGCATAAAACCAGAGATTGAAATGAGCACAGATAAAGTTCCTTAAGCCAAATATGGAATAGACAAGAGCTACTCCTTGCTCAATGAAATGGACTTAACACCCCATATTAAATGCCTAAGAATGTACCTGACTAGTAAGTATCTTAAAACCTATGGATTGCTATGTCTCCGAAAGGGAATCAAGCGTGTGTAGAGGGGAATAAACGCAGCAGTGATAGGATTGGAGAGGTTCGGTGAGCAAATGAAGACCCTTTGAAGTCATATTGCATGGTACCCATTCCACGGGTCTCAACTCTCCAGGTTTAAGGGATTCTTCCTTCAGCTAAAACATGCATGTGGAACCCAGAGTATGATCAACCGTGTGATTGGGAGACGTGTTCAAATATGTCTCCGTTCTCGTCCCCTGGTACTCGGGTGCAACATTCCAGATGCTTTACTAACACTCTCCCGACTTGGAGAGTCAGTGCCTTTAACCTCCTGTTTGGCCCAGTTTGCAATTTCTGCGGAAGATGAACAGGAATAGGGAGAACCAATGAGAGACTAGCTGGAGGTGTCTGGACGGGCAAATTTAACTCTCATTTCCCACCAGGAAGAGGAATTAACCAAAGGCTCAGCGTGCCGTGCCGGAACCAGATTAGGGCCTGAAGCAATCCTGCGGTGTTGCGGCCAGTTCACAAGAAAGCGAGTTGAAGAAAGGAGCTCAGGGGCACTGTAATTAACAAACCTGCAGAGTTATAAATGACAGCTATCGTCCAAAAATATACTGAAGTAAGGCTGCCAAGAGGACTTGAAAGCGGGGCAGAATTGCAGGAAACCGATTTCAGGAGGTATACTGGAATTGCATTTAAAGCATAGGAAAAGAGGCAGAACGTCCACAATGATGCACTTGGCCAAAAAGGGCGTATGCGTTTTTTCCTATTCAGGAAAAAACGCATACGCGCTTTTTGGCCAACCAAGCAAGCTTGCAAAGGAAATCTGCACTACAATGAAGTCTCACTTCCCCCCGGTCAAAAGGGCCATCTGAAAAAAGTGTAAAATCCAGAAAGGAAGGACAGGCCATGGAGAACTGGGGGCCTTGTTATGCTGATGGGCGGGATGTAAATTGCCAACAGTCACTAGGCAGAAGTGTATGGTGTTTCCTGAAACATCTAAAAAACAAAGCAACAGAGCCTAGGGCACTTCCACTTATGGTCCTATAGCTTAAGGAAATTAAAATCAAAAAGACACAGCCACCCCAAAGTTTGGGACGGCTCTGTATACAAGAACCTCGTTTATGGTACAAGTTCAATATCGCAGAAAGTGAAAAATGGATGAAGAAGTTTGGTACTTACGTACAATGCAATATCACTCAGCAATGACATCTATGTCATCAGGCCCGTAGCAGCATAATGAGTGCATTCAGGTATGATGATTCTAACTGAAATAAGTCACACAGAAAAAGAAACATCATAAGATATCACTAATACACGGAATGTAAACTTGGCTACACAGGAACTGGATTACAAAACAGAACAGGGTCTCAAATTTAGAAAACCAACTTATGCTTGCTTAAGGGGAAAGGTGAGTTGGGGTGCTGCATAAAACCAGAGATTGAAATGAGCACAGATAAAGTTCCTTAAGCCAAATATGGAATAGACAAGAGCTACTCCTTGCTCAACGAAATGGACTCAACACCCCATATTAAACGCCTAAGAATGTACCTGACTAGTAAGTATCTTAAAACCTATGGATTGCTATGTCTCCGAAAGAGAATCAAGTGTGTGTACAGGGGCATAAACGCAGCAGTGATAGGATTGGAGAGGTTCGGTGAGCAAATGAAGACACTCTGAATTCATATTGCATGGTACCCATTCCACGGGTCTCAACTCTCCAGGTTTAAGGGATTCTTCCTTCAGCTAAAACATGCATGTGGAACCCAGAGTATGATCAACCGTGTGATCGGGAGACGTGTTCAAATATGTCTCCGTTCTCGTCCTCTGGTACTCGGGTGCAACATTCCAGACGCTTTACTAACACTCTCCCGACTTGGAGAGTCAGTGCCTTTAACCTCCTGTTTGGCCCAGTTTGCAATTTCTGCGGAAGATGAACAGGAATAGGGAGAACCAATGAGAGACTAGCTGGAGGTGTCTGGACGGGCAAATTTAACTCTCATTTCCCACCAGGAAGAGGAATTAACCAAAGGCTCAGCGTGCAGTGCCGGAACCAGATTAGGGCCTGAAGCAATCCTGCGGTGTTGCGGCCAGCTCACAAGAAATCGAGTTGAGGAAAGGAGCTCCGGGACACTGTAATTCACAAACCTGCAGAGTTATAAATGACAGCTATCGTCCAAAAATATACTGAAGTAAGGCTGCCAAGAGGACTTGAAAGTGGGGCAGAATTGCAGGAAACCGATTTCAGGAGGTAGACTGGAATTGCATTGAAAGCATAGGAAAAGAGGCAGAACGTCCACAATGATGCACTTGGCCAAAAAGGGCGTATGCGTTTTTTCCTGAATATATTCAGGAAAAAACGCATACGCCCTTTATGGCCAACCAAGCAAGCTTGCAAAGGAAATCTGCACTACAATGAAGTCTCACTTCCCCCGGGTCAATAGGGCCATCTGAAAAAAGTGTAAAATCCAGAAAGGCAGGACAGGCCATGGAGAACTGGGAGCCTTGTTATGCTGATGGGCGGGATGTAAATTGCCAACAGCCACTCGGGAGAAGTGTATGTGTTTCCTGAAACATCTAAAAAACAAAGCAACAGAGCCTAGGGCACTTCCACTTATGGTCCTATAGCTTAGGGAAATGAAAATCAAAAAGACACAGCCACCCCAAAGTTTGGGACGGCTCTGTTTACAAAACCTCGTTTACGGTACAAGTTCAATATCGCAGAAAGTGAAAAATGGATGAAGAAGTTGTGGTACTTACGTACAATGCAATATCACTCAGCAATGACCTCTATGTCATCAGGCCCGTAGCAGCATAATGAGTCGATTCAGGTATGATGATTCTAACTGAAAGAAGTCACACAGAAAAAGAAACATCGTAAGATATCACTAATACACGGAATGTAAACTTGGCTACACAGGAACTGGATTACAAAACAGAACAGGGTCTCAAATTTAGAAAACCAACTTATGCTTGCTTAAGGGGAAAGGTGAGTTGGGGTGCTGCATAAAACCAGAGATTGAAATGAGCACAGATAAAGTACCTTAAGCCAAATATGGAATAGACAAGAGCTACTCCTTGCTCAACGAAATGGACTCAACACCCCATATTAAACGCCTAAGAATGTACCTGACTAGTAAGTATCTTAAAACCTATGGATTGCTATGTCTCCGAAAGAGAATCAAGCGTGTGTACGGGGGCATAAACGCAGCAGTGGTAGAATTGGAGAGGTTCGGTGAGCAAATGAAGAACCTTTGAAGTCATATTGCACGGTACCCATTCCACGGGTCTCAACTCTCCAGCTTTAAGGGATTCTTCCTTCAGCTAAAACATGCATGTGGAACCCAGAGTATGATCAACCATGTGATCGGGAGACGTGTTCAAATATGTCTCCGTTCTCGTCCCCTGTTTCTCGGGTGCAACATTCCAGACGATTTACTAACACTCTCCCGACTTGGAGAGTCAGTGCCTTTAACCTCCTGTTTGGCCCAGTTTGCAATTTCTGCGGAAGATGAACAGGAATAGGGAGAACCAATGAGAGACTAGCTGGAGGTGTCTGGACGGGCAAATTTAACTCTCATTTCCCACCAGGAAGAGGAATTAACCAAAGGCTCAGCGTGCCGTGCCGGAACCAGATTAGGGCCTGAAGCAATCCTGCGGTGTTGCGGCCAGCTCGCAAGAAAGCAAGTTGAAGAAAGGAGCTCAGGGTCACTGTAATTCACAAACCTGCAGAGTTATAAATGACAGCTATCGTCCAAAAATATACTGAAGTAAGGCTGCCAAGAGGACTTGAAAGCGGGGCAGAATTGCAGGAAACCGAGTTCAGGAGGTAGACTGGAATTGCATTGAAAGCATAGGAAAAGAGGCAGAACGTCCACAATGATGCACTTGGCCAAAAAGGGCGTATGCGTTTTTTCCTGAATATATTCAGGAAAAAACGCATACGCCCTTTTTGGCCAACCAAGCAAGCTTGCAAAGGAAATCTGCACTACAATGAAGTCTCACGTCCCCCCGGTCATAAGGGCCATCTGAAAAAAGTTTAAAATCCAGAAAGGCAGGACAGGCCATGGAGAACTGGGAGCCTTGTTATGCTGATGGGCGGGATGTAAATTGCCAACAGCCACTCGGGAGAAGTGTATGGTGTTTCCTGACACATCTAAAAAACAAAGCAACAGAGCCTAGGGCACTTCCACTTATGGTCCTATAGCTTAGGGAAATGAAAATCAAAAAGACACAGCCACCCCAAAGTTTGGGACGGCTCTGTTTACAAGAACCTCATTTACGGTACAAGTTCAATATCACAGAAAGTGAAAAATGGATGAAGAAGTTGTGGTACTTACGTACAATGCAATATCACTCAGCAATGACATCTATGTCATCAGGCCCGTAGAAGCATAATGAGTGGATTCAGCTATGATGATTCTAACTGAAAGAAGTCACACAGAAAAAGAAACATCATAAGATATCACTAATACACGCAATGTAAACATGGCTACACAGGAACTGGATTACAAAACAGAACAGGGTCTCAAATTTAGAAAACCAACTTATGCTTGCTTAAGGGGAAAGGTGAGTTGAGGTGCTGCATAAAACCAGAGATTGAAATGAGCACAGATAAAGTTCCTTAAGCCAAATATGGAATAGACAAGAGCTACTCCTTGCTCAATGAAATTGACTTAACACCCCATATTAAACGCCTAAGAATGTACCTGACTACTAAGTATCTTAAAACCTATGGATTGCTATGTCTCCGAAAGGGAATCAAGCGTGTGTAGAGGGGAATAAACGCAGCAGTGATAGGATTGGAGCAGTTCGGTGAGCAAATGAAGACCCTTTGAAGTCATATTGCATGGTACCCATTCCACGGGTCTCAACTCTCCAGGTTTAAGGGATTCTTCCTTCAGCTAAAACATGCATGTGGAACCCAGAGTATGATCAACCGTGTGATCGGGAGACGTCTTCAAATATGTCTCCGTTCTCGTCCCCTGGTCCTCGGGTGCAACATTCCAGACGCTTTACTAACACTCTCCCGACTTGGAGAGTCAGTGCCTTTAACCTCCTGTTTGGCCCAGTTTGCAATTTCTGCGGAAGATGAACAGGAATAGGGAGAACCAATGAGAGACTAGCTGGAGGTGTCTGGACTGGCAAATTTAACTCTCATTTCCCACCAGGAAGAGGAATTAACCAAAGGCTCAGCGTGCCATGCCGGAACCAGATTAGGGCCTGAAGCAATCCTGCGGTGTTGCGGCCAGCTCACAAGGAAGCGAGTTGAAGGAAGGAGTTCAGGGGCACTGTAATTCACAAACCTGCAGAGTTATAAATGACAGCTATCGTCCAAAAATATACTGAAGTAAGGCTGCCAAGAGGACTTGAAAGCGGGGCAGAATTGCAGGAAACCGATTTCAGGAGGTAGACTGGAATTGCATTTAAAGCATAGGAAAAGAGGCAGAACGTCCACAATGATGCACTTGGCCTAAAAGGGCGTATGCGTTTTTTCCTATTCAGGAAAAAACGCATACGCCCTTTTTGGCCAACCAAGCAAGCTTGCAAAGGAAATCTGCACTACAATGAAGTCTCACTTCCCCCCGGTCAAAAGGGCCATCTGAAAAAAGTGTAAAATCCAGAAAGGCAGGACAGGCCATAGAGAACTGGGAGCCTTGTTATGCTGATGGGCGGGATGTAAATTTCCAACAGTCACTCGGCAGAAGTGTATGGTGTTTCCTGAAACATCTAAAAAACAAAGCAACAGAGCCTAGGGCACTTCCACTTATGGTCCTATAGCTTAAGGAAATTAAAATCAAAAAGACACAGCCACCCCAAAGTTTGGGACGGCTCTGTATACAAGAACCTCGTTTATGGTACAAGTTCAATATCGCAGAAAGTGAAAAATGGATAAAGAAGTTGTGGTACTTACGTACAATGCAATATCACTCAGCAATGACATCTATGTCATCAGGCCCGTAGCAGCATAATGAGTGCATTCAGGTATGATGATTCTAACTGAAATAAGTCACGCAGAAAAAGAAACATCATAAGCTATCTCTAATACACGGAATGTAAACTTGGCTACACAGGAACTGGATTACAAAACAGAACAGGGTCTCAAATTTAGAAAACCAACTTATGCTTGCTTAAGGGGAAAGGTGAGTTGGGGTGCTGCATAAAACCAGAGATTGAAATGAGCACAGATAAAGTTCCTTAAGCCAAATATGGAATAGACAAGAGCTACTCCTTGCTCAACGAAATGGACTCAACACCCCATATTAAACGCCTAAGAATGTACCTGACTAGTATGTATCTTAAAACCTATGGATTGCTATGTCTCCGAAAGAGAATCAAGCGTGTGTACAGGGGCATAAACGCAGCAGTGGTAGAATTGGAGAGGTTCGGTGAGCAAATGAAGACCCTTTGAAGTCATATTGCACGGTACCCATTCCACGGGTCTCAACTCTCCAGCTTTAAGGGATTCTTCCTTCAGCTAAATCATGCATGTGGAACCCAGAGTATGATCAACCATGTGATCGGGAGACGTGTTCAAATATGTCTCCGTTCTCGTCCCCTGTTTCTCGGGTGCAACATTCCAGACGCTTTACTAACACTCTCCCGACTTGGAGAGTCAGTGCCTTTAACCTCCTGTTTGGCCCAGTTTGCAATTTCTGCGGAAGATGAACAGGAATAGGGAGAACCAATGAGAGACTAGCTGGAGGTGTCTGGACGGACAAATTTAACTCTCATTTCCCACCAGGAAGAGGAATTAACCAAAGGCTCAGCGTGCCGTGCCGGAACCAGATTAGGGCCTGAAGCAATCCTGCGGTGTTGCGGCCAGCTCGCAAGAAAGCAAGTTGAAGAAAGGAGCTCAGGGTCACTGTAATTCACAAACATGCAGAGTTATAAATGACAGCTATCGTCCACAAATATACTGAAGTAAGGCTGCCAAGAGGACTTGAAAGTGGGGCAGAATTGCAGGAAACCGATTTCAGGAGGTAGACTGGAATTGCATTGAAAGCATAGGAAAAGAGGCAGAACGTCCACAATGATGCACTTGGCCAAAAAGGGCGTATGCGTTTTTTCCTGAATATATTCAGGAAAAAACGCATACGCCCTTTATGGCCAACCAAGCAAGCTTGCAAAGGAAATCTGCACTACAATGAAGTCTCACTTCCCCCGGGTCAATAGGGCCATCTGAAAAAAGTGTAAAATCCAGAAAGACAGGACAGGCCATGGAGAACTGGGAGCCTTGTTATGCTGATGGGCGGAATGTAAATTGCCAACAGCCACTCGGGAGAAGTGTATGTGTTTCCTGAAACATCTAAAAAACAAAGCAACAGAGCCTAGGGCACTTCCACTTATGGTCCTATAGCTTAGGGAAATGAAAATCAAAAAGACACAGCCACCCCAAAGTTTGGGACGGCTCTGTTTACAAAACCTCGTTTACGGTACAAGTTCAATATCGCAGAAAGTGAAAAATGGATGAAGAAGTTGTGGTACTTACGTACAATGCAATATCACTCAGCAATGACCTCTATGTCATCAGGCCCGTAGCAGCATAATGAGTGGATTCAGGTATGATGATTCTAACTGAAAGAAGTCACACAGAAAAAGAAACATCATAAGATATCACTAATACACGGAATGTAAACTTGGCTACACAGGAACTGGATTACAAAACAGAACAGGGTCTCAAATTTAGAAAACCAAATTATGCTTGCTTAAGGGGAAAGGTGAGTTGGGGTGCTGCATAAAACCAGAGATTGAAATGAGCACAGATAAAGTACCTTAAGCCAAATATGGAATAGACAAGAGCTACTCCTTGCTCAACGAAATGGACTCAACACCCCATATTAAACGCCTAAGAATGTACCTGACTAGTAAGTATCTTAAAACCTATGGATTGCTATGTGTCCGAAAGAGAATCAAGCGTGTGTACAGGGGCATAAACGCAGCAGTGATAGGATTGGAGAGGTTCGGTGAGCAAATGAACACCCTTTGAAGTCATATTGCATGGTTCCCATTCCATGGGTCACAACTCTCCTGGTTTAAGGGATTCTTCCTTCAGCTAAAACATTCATGTGGAACCCAGAGTATGATCAACCGTGTGATCGGGAGACGTGTTCAAATATGTCTCCGTTCTCGTCCCCTGGTACTCGGGTGCAACATTCCAGACGCTTTACTAACACTTTCCCGACTTGGAGAGTCAGTGCCTTTAACCTCCTGTTTGGCCCAGTTTGCAATTTCTGCGGAAGATGAACAGGAATAGGGAGAACCAATGAGAGACTAGCTGGAGGTGTCTGGACGGGCAAATTTAACTCTCATTTCCCACCAGGAAGAGGAATTAACCAAAGGCTCAGCGTGCCGTGCCGGAACCAGATTAGGGCCTGAAGCAATCCTGCGGTGTTGCGGCCAGCTCACAAGAAAGCGAGTTGAGGAAAGGAGCTCCAGGGCACTGTAATTCACAAACCTGCAGAGTTATAAATGACAGCTATCGTCCAAAAATATACTGAAGTAAGGCTGCCAAGAGGACTCGAAAGCGGGGCAGAATTGCAGGAAACCGATTTCAGGAGGTAGACTGGAATTGCATTTAAAGCATAGGAAAAGAGGCAGAACGTCCACAATGATGCACTTGGCCAAAAAGGGCGTATGCGTTTTTTCCTGAATATATTCAGGAAAAAACGCATACGCCCTTTTTGGCCAACCAAGCAAGCTTGCAAAGGAAATCTGCACTACAATGAAGTCTCACTTCCCCCCGGTCAAAAGGGCCATCTGAAAAAAGTGTAAAATCCAGAAAGGCAGGACAGGCCATGGAGAACTGGGAGCCTTTTTATGCTGATGGGCGGGATGTAAATTGCCAACAGCCACTCGGGAGAAGTGTATGTGTTTCCTGAAACATCTAAAAAACAAAGCAACAGAGCCTAGGGCACTTCCACTTATGGTCCAATAGCTTAGGGAAATGAAAATCAAAAAGACACAGCCACCCCAAAGTTTGGGACGGCTCTGTTTACAAGAACCTCGTTTACGGTACAAGTTCAATATCGCAGAAACTGAAAAATGGATGAAGAAGCTGTGGTACTTACGTACAATGCAATATCACTCAGCAATGACATCTATGTCATCAGGCACGTAGCAGCATAATGAGTGGATTCAGGTATGATGATTCTACCTGAAATAAGTCACACAGAAAAAGAAACATCATAAGATATCACTAATACACGGAATGTAAACTTGGCTACACAGGAACTGGATTACAAAACAGAACAGGGTCTCAAATTTAGAAAACCAACTTATGCTTGCTTAAGGGGAAAGGTGAGTTGGGGTGCTGCATAAAACCAGAGATTGTAATGAGCACAGATAATGTTACTTAAGCCAAATATGGAATAGACAAGAGCTACTCCTTGCTCAACGAAATGGACTCAACACCCCATATTAAGCGCCTAAGAATGTACCTGACTAGTAAGTATCTTAAAACCTATGGATTGCTATATCTCCGAAAGGGAATCAAGCGTGTGTAGAGGGGAATAAACGCAGCAGTGATAGGATTGGAGAGGTTCGGTGAGCAAATGAAGACCCTTTGAAGTCATATTGCATGGTACCCATTCCACAGGTCTCAACTCTCCAGGTTTAAGGGATTCTTCCTTCAGCTAAAACATGCATGAGGAACTCAGAGTATGATCAACCGTGTGATCGGGAGACGTGTTCAAATATGTCTCCGTTCTCGTCCCCTGGTACTCGGTTGCAACATTCCAGACGCTTTACTAACACTCTCCCGACTTGGAGAGTCAGTGCCTTTAACCTCCTGTTTGGCCCAGTTTGCAATTTCTGCGGAAGATGAACAGGAATAGGGAGAACCAATGAGAGACTAGCTGGAGGTGTCTGGACGGGCAAATTTAACTCTCATTTCCCACCAGGAAGAGGAATTAACCAAAGGCTCAGCGTGCCGTGCCGGAACCAGATTAGGGCCTGAAGCAATCTTGCGGTGTTGCGGCCAGCTCACAAGAAAGCGAGTTGAAGAAAGGAGCTCAGGGGCACTGTAATTCACAAACCTGCAGAGTTATAAATGACAGCTATCGTCCAAAAATATACTGAAGTAAGGCTGCCAAGAGGACTTGAAAGCGGGGCAGAATTGCAGGAAACCGATTTCAGGAGGTAGACTGGAATTGCATTTAAAGCATAGGAAAAGAGGCAGAACGTCCACAATGATGCACTTGGCCAAAAAGGGCGTATGCGTTTTTTCCTGAATATATTCAGGAAAAAACGCATACGCCCTTTTTGGCCAACCAAGCAAGCTTGCAAAGGAAATCTGCACTACAATGAAGTCTCACTTCCCCCCGGTCAAAAGGGCCATCTGAAAAAAGTGTAAAATCCAGAAAGGCAGGACAGGCCATGGAGAACTGGGAGCCTTGTTATGCTGATGGGCGGGATGTAAATTGCCAACAGCCACTCGGGAGAAGTGTATGTGTTTCCTGAAACATCTAAAAAACAAAGCAACAGAGCCTAGGGCACTTCCACTTATGGTCCTATAGCTTAGGGAAATGAAAATCAAAAAGACACAGCCACCCCAAAGTTTGGGACGGCTCTGTTTACAAGAACCTCGTTTACGGTACAAGTTCAATATCACAGAAAGTGAAAAATGGATGAAGAAGCTGTGGTACTTACGTACAATGCAATATCACTCAGCAATGACATCTATGTCATCAGGCACGTAGCAGCATAATGAGTGGATTCAGGTATGATGATTCTACCTGAAATAAGTCACACAGAAAAAGAAACATCATAAGATATCACTAATACACGGAATGTAAACTTGGCTACACAGGAACTGGATTACAAAACAGAACAGGGTCTCAAATTTAGAAAACCAACTTATGCTTGCTTAAGAGGAAAGGTGAGTTGGGGTGCTGCATAAAACCAGAGATTGTAATGAGCACAGATAAAGTTCCTTAAGCCAAATATGGAATAGACAAGAGCTACTCCTTGCTCAACGAAATGGACTCAACACCCCATATTAAACGCCTAAGAATGTACCTAACTAGTAAGTATCTTAAAACCTATGGATTGCTATGTCTCCGAAAGAGAATCAAGCGTGTGTACAGGGGCATAAACGCAGCAGTGATAGGATTGGAGAGGTTCGGTGAGCAAATGAAGACCCTTTGAAGTCATATTGCATGGTACCCATTCCACGGGTCACAACTCTCCAGGTTTAAGGGATTCTTCCTTCAGCTAAAACATGCATGTGGAACCCAGAGTATGATCAACCGTGTGATCGGGAGACGTGTTCAAATATGTCTCCGTTCTCGTCCCCTGGTACTCGGGTGCAACATTCCAGATGCTTTACTAACACTCTCCCGACTTGGAGAGTCAGTGCCTTTAACCTCCTGTTTGGCCCAGTTTGCAATTTCTGCGGAAGATGAACAGGAATAGGGAGAACCAATGAGAGACTAGCTGGAGGTGTCTGGACGGGCAAATTTAACTCTCATTTCCCACCAGGAAGAGGAATTAACCAAAGGCTCAGCGTGCAGTGCTGGAACCAGATTAGGGCCTGAAGCAATCCTGCGGTGTTGTGGCCAGCTCACAAGAAATCGAGTTGAGGAAAGGAGCTCCGGGACACTGTAATTCACAAACCTGCAGAGTTATAAATGACAGCTATCGTCCACAAATATACTGAAGTAAGGCTGCCAAGAGGTCTTGAAAGTGGGGCAGAATTGCAGGAAACCGATTTCAGGAGGTAGACTGGAATTGCATTGAAAGCATAGGAAAAGAGGCAGAACGTCCACAATGATGCACTTGGCCAAAAAGGGCGTATGCGTTTTTTCCTGAATATATTCAGGAAAAAACGCATACGCCCTTTAAGGCCAACCAAGCAAGCTTGCAAAGGAAATCTGCACTACAATGAAGTCTCACTTCCCCCGGGTCAATAGGGCCATCTGAAAAAAGTGTAAAATCCAGAAAGACAGGACAGGCCATGGAGAACTGGGAGCCTTGTTATGCTGATGGGCGGAATGTAAATTGCCAACAGCCACTCGGGAGAAGTGTATGTGTTTCCTGAAACATCTAAAAAACAAAGCAACAGAGCCTAGGGCACTTCCACTTATGGTCCTATAGCTTAGGGAAATGAAAATCAAAAAGACACAGCCACCCCAAAGTTTGGGACGGCTCTGTTTACAAAACCTCGTTTACGGTACAAGTTCAATATCGCAGAAAGTGAAAAATGGATGAAGAAGTTGTGGTACTTACGTACAATGCAATATCACTCAGCAATGACCTCTATGTCATCAGGCCCGTAGCAGCATAATGAGTGGATTCAGGTATGATGATTCTAACTGAAAGAAGTCACACAGAAAAAGAAACATCATAAGATATCACTAATACACGGAATGTAAACTTGGCTACACAGGAACTGGATTACAAAACAGAACAGGGTCTCAAATTTAGAAAACCAAATTATGCTTGCTTAAGGGGAAAGGTGAGTTGGGGTGCTGCATAAAACCAGAGATTGAAATGAGCACAGATAAAGTACCTTAAGCCAAATATGGAATAGACAAGAGCTACTCCTTGCTCAACGAAATGGACTCAACACCCCATATTAAACGCCTAAGAATGTACCTGACTAGTAAGTATCTTAAAACCTATGGATTGCTATGTGTCCGAAAGAGAATCAAGCGTGTGTACAGGGGCATAAACGCAGCAGTTGTAGAATTGGAGAGGTTCGGTGAGCAAATGAAGAACCTTTGAAGTCATATTGCACGGTACCCATTCCACGGGTCTCAACTCTCCAGCTTTAAGGGATTCTTCCTTCAGCTAAAACATGCATGTGGAACCCAGAGTATGATCAACCATGTGATCGGGATACGTGTTCAAATATGTCTCCGTTCTCGTCCCCTGTTTCTCGGGTGCAACATTCCAGACGATTTACTAACACTCTCCCGACTTGGAGAGTCAGTGCCTTTAACCTCCTGTTTGGCCCAGTTTGCAATTTCTGCGGAAGATGAACAGGAATAGGGAGAACCAATGAGAGACTAGCTGGAGGTGCCTGGACGGGCAAATTTAACTCTCATTTCCCACCAGGAAGAGGAATTAACCAAAGGCTCAGCATGCCGTGCCGGAACCAGATTATGGCCTGAAGCAATCCTGCGGTGTTGCGGCCAGCTCGCAAGAAAGCAAGTTGAAGAAAGGAGCTCAGGGTCACTGTAATTCACAAACATGCAGAGTTATAAATGACAGCTATCGTCCACAAATATACTGAAGTAAGGCTGCCAAGAGGACTTGAAAGTGGGGCAGAATTGCAGGAAACCGATTTCAGGAGGTAGACTGGAATTGCATTGAAAGCATAGGAAAAGAGGCAGAACGTCCACAATGATGCACTTGGCCAAAAAGGGCGTATGCGTTTTTTCCTGAATATATTCAGGAAAAAACGCATACGCCCTTTATGGCCAACCAAGCAAGCTTGCAAAGGAAATCTGCACTACAATGAAGTCTCACTTCCCCCGGGTCAATAGGGCCATCTGAAAAAAGTGTAAAATCCAGAAAGACAGGACAGGCCATGGAGAACTGGGAGCCTTGTTATGCTGATGGGCGGAATGTAAATTGCCAACAGCCACTCGGGAGAAGTGTATGTGTTTCCTGAAACATCTAAAAAACAAAGCAACAGAGCCTAGGGCACTTCCACTTATGGTCCTATAGCTTAGGGAAATGAAAATCAAAAAGACACAGCCACCCCAAAGTTTGGGACGGCTCTGTTTACAAAACCTCGTTTACGGTACAAGTTCAATATCGCAGAAAGTGAAAAATGGATGAAGAAGTTGTGGTACTTACGTACAATGCAATATCACTCAGCAATGACCTCTATGTCATCAGGCCCGTAGCAGCATAATGAGTGGATTCAGGTATGATGATTCTAACTGAAAGAAGTCACACAGAAAAAGAAACATCATAAGATATCACTAATACACGGAATGTAAACTTGGCTACACAGGAACTGGATTACAAAACAGAACAGGGTCTCAAATTTAGAAAACCAAATTATGCTTGCTTAAGGGGAAAGGTGAGTTGGGGTGCTGCATAAAACCAGAGATTGAAATGAGCACAGATAAAGTACCTTAAGCCAAATATGGAATAGACAAGAGCTACTCCTTGCTCAACGAAATGGACTCAACACCCCATATTAAACGCCTAAGAATGTACCTGACTAGTAAGTATCTTAAAACCTATGGATTGCTATGTGTCCGAAAGAGAATCAAGCGTGTGTACAGGGGCATAAACGCAGCAGTGGTAGAATTGGAGAGGTTCGGTGAGCAAATGAAGAACCTTTGAAGTCATATTGCACGGTACCCATTCCACGGGTCTCAACTCTCCAGCTTTAAGGGATTCTTCCTTCAGCTAAAACATGCATGTGGAACCCAGAGTATGATCAACCATGTGATCGGGATACGTGTTCAAATATGTCTCCGTTCTCGTCCCCTGTTTCTCGGGTGCAACATTCCAGACGATTTACTAACACTCTCCCGACTTGGAGAGTCAGTGCCTTTAACCTCCTGTTTGGCCCAGTTTGCAATTTCTGCGGAAGATGAACAGGAATAGGGAGAACCAATGAGAGACTAGCTGGAGGTGCCTGGACGGGCAAATTTAACTCTCATTTCCCACCAGGAAGAGGAATTAACCAAAGGCTCAGCGTGCCGTGCCGGAACCAGATTAGGGCCTGAAGCAATCCTGCGGTGTTGCGGCCAGCTCGCAAGAAAGCAAGTTGAAGAAAGGAGCTCAGGGTCACTGTAATTCACAAACATGCAGAGTTATAAATGACAGCTATTGTCCAAAAATATACTGAAGTAAGGCTGCCAAGAGGACTTGAAAGCGGGGCAGAATTGCAGGAAACCGAGTTCAGGAGGTAGATTGGAATTGCATTGAAAGCATAGGAAAAGAGGCAGAACGTCCACAATGATGCACTTGGCCAAAAAGGGCATATGCGTTTTTTCCTGAATATATTCAGGAAAAAACGCATACGCCCTTTTTGGCCAACCAAGCAAGCTTGCAAAGGAAATCTGCACTACAATGAAGTCTCACTTCCCCCCGGTCATAAGGGCCATCTGAAAAAAGTGTAAAATCCAGAAAGGCAGGACAGGCCATGGAGAACTGGGAGCCTTGTTATGCTGATGGGCGGGATGTAAATTGCCAACAGCCACTCGGGAGAAGTGTATGGTGTTTCCTGACACATCTAAAAAACAAAGCAACAGAGCCTAGGGCACTTCCACTTATGGTCCTATAGCTTAGGGAAATGAAAATCAAAAAGACACAGCCACCCCAAAGTTTGGGACGGCTCTGTTTACAAGAACCTCGTTTACGGTACAAGTTCAATATCGCAGAAAGTGAAAAATGGATGAAGAAGTTGTGGTACTTACGTACAATGCAATATCACTCAGCAATGACATCTATGTCATCAGGCCCGTAGCAGCATAATGAGTGGATTCAGCTATGATGATTCTAACTGAAAGAAGTCACACAGAAAAAGAAACATCATAAGATATCACTAATACACGCAATGTAAACATGGCTACACAGGAACTGGATTACAAAACAGAACAGGGTCTCAAATTTAGAAAACCAACTTATGCTTGCTTAAGGGGAAAGGTGAGTTGGGGTGCTGCATAAAACCAGAGATTGAAATGAGCACAGATAAAGTTCCTTAAGCCAAATATGGAATAGACAAGAGCTACTCCTTGCTCAATGAAATGGACTTAACACCCCATATTAAATGCCTAAGAATGTACCTGACTAGTAAGTATCTTAAAACCTATGGATTGCTATGTCTCCGAAAGGGAATCAAGCGTGTGTAGAGGGGAATAAACGCAGCAGTGATAGGATTGGAGAGGTTCGGTGAGCAAATGAAGACCCTTTGAAGTCATATTGCATGGTACCCATTCCACGGGTCTCAACTCTCCAGGTTTAAGGGATTCTTCCTTCAGCTAAAACATGCATGTGGAACCCAGAGTATGATCAACCGTGTGATTGGGAGACGTGTTCAAATATGTCTCCGTTCTCGTCCCCTGGTACTCGGGTGCAACATTCCAGATGCTTTACTAACACTCTCCCGACTTGGAGAGTCAGTGCCTTTAACCTCCTGTTTGGCCCAGTTTGCAATTTCTGCGGAAGATGAACAGGAATAGGGAGAACCAATGAGAGACTAGCTGGAGGTGTCTGGACGGGCAAATTTAACTCTCATTTCCCACCAGGAAGAGGAATTAACCAAAGGCTCAGCGTGCCGTGCCGGAACCAGATTAGGGCCTGAAGCAATCCTGCGGTGTTGCGGCCAGTTCACAAGAAAGCGAGTTGAAGAAAGGAGCTCAGGGGCACTGTAATTAACAAACCTGCAGAGTTATAAATGACAGCTATCGTCCAAAAATATACTGAAGTAAGGCTGCCAAGAGGACTTGAAAGCGGGGCAGAATTGCAGGAAACCGATTTCAGGAGGTATACTGGAATTGCATTTAAAGCATAGGAAAAGAGGCAGAACGTCCACAATGATGCACTTGGCCAAAAAGGGCGTATGCGTTTTTTCCTATTCAGGAAAAAACGCATACGCGCTTTTTGGCCAACCAAGCAAGCTTGCAAAGGAAATCTGCACTACAATGAAGTCTCACTTCCCCCCGGTCAAAAGGGCCATCTGAAAAAAGTGTAAAATCCAGAAAGGAAGGACAGGCCATGGAGAACTGGGGGCCTTGTTATGCTGATGGGCGGGATGTAAATTGCCAACAGTCACTAGGCAGAAGTGTATGGTGTTTCCTGAAACATCTAAAAAACAAAGCAACAGAGCCTAGGGCACTTCCACTTATGGTCCTATAGCTTAAGGAAATTAAAATCAAAAAGACACAGCCACCCCAAAGTTTGGGACGGCTCTGTATACAAGAACCTCGTTTATGGTACAAGTTCAATATCGCAGAAAGTGAAAAATGGATGAAGAAGTTTGGTACTTACGTACAATGCAATATCACTCAGCAATGACATCTATGTCATCAGGCCCGTAGCAGCATAATGAGTGCATTCAGGTATGATGATTCTAACTGAAATAAGTCACACAGAAAAAGAAACATCATAAGATATCACTAATACACGGAATGTAAACTTGGCTACACAGGAACTGGATTACAAAACAGAACAGGGTCTCAAATTTAGAAAACCAACTTATGCTTGCTTAAGGGGAAAGGTGAGTTGGGGTGCTGCATAAAACCAGAGATTGAAATGAGCACAGATAAAGTTCCTTAAGCCAAATATGGAATAGACAAGAGCTACTCCTTGCTCAACGAAATGGACTCAACACCCCATATTAAACGCCTAAGAATGTACCTGACTAGTAAGTATCTTAAAACCTATGGATTGCTATGTCTCCGAAAGAGAATCAAGTGTGTGTACAGGGGCATAAACGCAGCAGTGATAGGATTGGAGAGGTTCGGTGAGCAAATGAAGACCCTCTGAATTCATATTGCATGGTACCCATTCCACGGGTCTCAACTCTCCAGGTTTAAGGGATTCTTCCTTCAGCTAAAACATGCATGTGGAACCCAGAGTATGATCAACCGTGTGATCGGGAGACGTGTTCAAATATGTCTCCGTTCTCGTCCTCTGGTACTCGGGTGCAACATTCCAGACGCTTTACTAACACTCTCCCGACTTGGAGAGTCAGTGCCTTTAACCTCCTGTTTGGCCCAGTTTGCAATTTCTGCGGAAGATGAACAGGAATAGGGAGAACCAATGAGAGACTAGCTGGAGGTGTCTGGACGGGCAAATTTAACTCTCATTTCCCACCAGGAAGAGGAATTAACCAAAGGCTCAGCGTGCAGTGCCGGAACCAGATTAGGGCCTGAAGCAATCCTGCGGTGTTGCGGCCAGCTCACAAGAAATCGAGTTGAGGAAAGGAGCTCCGGGACACTGTAATTCACAAACCTGCAGAGTTATAAATGACAGCTATCGTCCAAAAATATACTGAAGTAAGGCTGCCAAGAGGACTTGAAAGTGGGGCAGAATTGCAGGAAACCGATTTCAGGAGGTAGACTGGAATTGCATTGAAAGCATAGGAAAAGAGGCAGAACGTCCACAATGATGCACTTGGCCAAAAAGGGCATATGCGTTTTTTCCTGAATATATTCAGGAAAAAACGCATACGCCCTTTATGGCCAACCAAGCAAGCTTGCAAAGGAAATCTGCACTACAATGAAGTCTCACTTCCCCCGGGTCAATAGGGCCATCTGAAAAAAGTGTAAAATCCAGAAAGGCAGGACAGGCCATGGAGAACTGGGAGCCTTGTTATGCTGATGGGCGGGATGTAAATTGCCAACAGCCACTCGGGAGAAGTGTATGTGTTTCCTGAAACATCTAAAAAACAAAGCAACAGAGCCTAGGGCACTTCCACTTATGGTCCTATAGCTTAGGGAAATGAAAATCAAAAAGACACAGCCACCCCAAAGTTTGGGACGGCTCTGTTTACAAAACCTCGTTTACGGTACAAGTTCAATATCGCAGAAAGTGAAAAATGGATGAAGAAGTTGTGGTACTTACGTACAATGCAATATCACTCAGCAATGACCTCTATGTCATCAGGCCCGTAGCAGCATAATGAGTCGATTCAGGTATGATGATTCTAACTGAAAGAAGTCACACAGAAAAAGAAACATCGTAAGATATCACTAATACACGGAATGTAAACTTGGCTACACAGGAACTGGATTACAAAACAGAACAGGGTCTCAAATTTAGAAAACCAACTTATGCTTGCTTAAGGGGAAAGGTGAGTTGGGGTGCTGCATAAAACCAGAGATTGAAATGAGCACAGATAAAGTACCTTAAGCCAAATATGGAATAGACAAGAGCTACTCCTTGCTCAACGAAATGGACTCAACACCCCATATTAAACGCCTAAGAATGTACCTGACTAGTAAGTATCTTAAAACCTATGGATTGCTATGTCTCCGAAAGAGAATCAAGCGTGTGTACGGGGGCATAAACGCAGCAGTGGTAGAATTGGAGAGGTTCGGTGAGCAAATGAAGAACCTTTGAAGTCATATTGCACGGTACCCATTCCACGGGTCTCAACTCTCCAGCTTTAAGGGATTCTTCCTTCAGCTAAAACATGCATGTGGAACCCAGAGTATGATCAACCATGTGATCGGGAGACGTGTTCAAATATGTCTCCGTTCTCGTCCCCTGTTTCTCGGGTGCAACATTCCAGACGATTTACTAACACTCTCCCGACTTGGAGAGTCAGTGCCTTTAACCTCCTGTTTGGCCCAGTTTGCAATTTCTGCGGAAGATGAACAGGAATAGGGAGAACCAATGAGAGACTAGCTGGAGGTGTCTGGACGGGCAAATTTAACTCTCATTTCCCACCAGGAAGAGGAATTAACCAAAGGCTCAGCGTGCCGTGCCGGAACCAGATTAGGGCCTGAAGCAATCCTGCGGTGTTGCGGCCAGCTCGCAAGAAAGCAAGTTGAAGAAAGGAGCTCAGGGTCACTGTAATTCACAAACCTGCAGAGTTATAAATGACAGCTATCGTCCAAAAATATACTGAAGTAAGGCTGCCAAGAGGACTTGAAAGCGGGGCAGAATTGCAGGAAACCGAGTTCAGGAGGTAGACTGGAATTGCATTGAAAGCATAGGAAAAGAGGCAGAACGTCCACAATGATGCACTTGGCCAAAAAGGGCGTATGCGTTTTTTCCTGAATATATTCAGGAAAAAACGCATACGCCCTTTTTGGCCAACCAAGCAAGCTTGCAAAGGAAATCTGCACTACAATGAAGTCTCACGTCCCCCCGGTCATAAGGGCCATCTGAAAAAAGTTTAAAATCCAGAAAGGCAGGACAGGCCATGGAGAACTGGGAGCCTTGTTATGCTGATGGGCGGGATGTAAATTGCCAACAGCCACTCGGGAGAAGTGTATGGTGTTTCCTGACACATCTAAAAAACAAAGCAACAGAGCCTAGGGCACTTCCACTTATGGTCCTATAGCTTAGGGAAATGAAAATCAAAAAGACACAGCCACCCCAAAGTTTGGGACGGCTCTGTTTACAAGAACCTCATTTACGGTACAAGTTCAATATCACAGAAAGTGAAAAATGGATGAAGAAGTTGTGGTACTTACGTACAATGCAATATCACTCAGCAATGACATCTATGTCATCAGGCCCGTAGAAGCATAATGAGTGGATTCAGCTATGATGATTCTAACTGAAAGAAGTCACACAGAAAAAGAAACATCATAAGATATCACTAATACACGCAATGTAAACATGGCTACACAGGAACTGGATTACAAAACAGAACAGGGTCTCAAATTTAGAAAACCAACTTATGCTTGCTTAAGGGGAAAGGTGAGTTGAGGTGCTGCATAAAACCAGAGATTGAAATGAGCACAGATAAAGTTCCTTAAGCCAAATATGGAATAGACAAGAGCTACTCCTTGCTCAATGAAATTGACTTAACACCCCATATTAAACGCCTAAGAATGTACCTGACTACTAAGTATCTTAAAACCTATGGATTGCTATGTCTCCGAAAGGGAATCAAGCGTGTGTAGAGGGGAATAAACGCAGCAGTGATAGGATTGGAGCAGTTCGGTGAGCAAATGAAGACCCTTTGAAGTCATATTGCATGGTACCCATTCCACGGGTCTCAACTCTCCAGGTTTAAGGGATTCTTCCTTCAGCTAAAACATGCATGTGGAACCCAGAGTATGATCAACCGTGTGATCGGGAGACGTCTTCAAATATGTCTCCGTTCTCGTCCCCTGGTCCTCGGGTGCAACATTCCAGACGCTTTACTAACACTCTCCCGACTTGGAGAGTCAGTGCCTTTAACCTCCTGTTTGGCCCAGTTTGCAATTTCTGCGGAAGATGAACAGGAATAGGGAGAACCAATGAGAGACTAGCTGGAGGTGTCTGGACTGGCAAATTTAACTCTCATTTCCCACCAGGAAGAGGAATTAACCAAAGGCTCAGCGTGCCATGCCGGAACCAGATTAGGGCCTGAAGCAATCCTGCGGTGTTGCGGCCAGCTCACAAGGAAGCGAGTTGAAGGAAGGAGTTCAGGGGCACTGTAATTCACAAACCTGCAGAGTTATAAATGACAGCTATCGTCCAAAAATATACTGAAGTAAGGCTGCCAAGAGGACTTGAAAGCGGGGCAGAATTGCAGGAAACCGATTTCAGGAGGTAGACTGGAATTGCATTTAAAGCATAGGAAAAGAGGCAGAACGTCCACAATGATGCACTTGGCCTAAAAGGGCGTATGCGTTTTTTCCTATTCAGGAAAAAACGCATACGCCCTTTTTGGCCAACCAAGCAAGCTTGCAAAGGAAATCTGCACTACAATGAAGTCTCACTTCCCCCCGGTCAAAAGGGCCATCTGAAAAAAGTGTAAAATCCAGAAAGGCAGGACAGGCCATAGAGAACTGGGAGCCTTGTTATGCTGATGGGCGGGATGTAAATTTCCAACAGTCACTCGGCAGAAGTGTATGGTGTTTCCTGAAACATCTAAAAAACAAAGCAACAGAGCCTAGGGCACTTCCACTTATGGTCCTATAGCTTAAGGAAATTAAAATCAAAAAGACACAGCCACCCCAAAGTTTGGGACGGCTCTGTATACAAGAACCTCGTTTATGGTACAAGTTCAATATCGCAGAAAGTGAAAAATGGATAAAGAAGTTGTGGTACTTACGTACAATGCAATATCACTCAGCAATGACATCTATGTCATCAGGCCCGTAGCAGCATAATGAGTGCATTCAGGTATGATGATTCTAACTGAAATAAGTCACGCAGAAAAAGAAACATCATAAGCTATCTCTAATACACGGAATGTAAACTTGGCTACACAGGAACTGGATTACAAAACAGAACAGGGTCTCAAATTTAGAAAACCAACTTATGCTTGCTTAAGGGGAAAGGTGAGTTGGGGTGCTGCATAAAACCAGAGATTGAAATGAGCACAGATAAAGTTCCTTAAGCCAAATATGGAATAGACAAGAGCTACTCCTTGCTCAACGAAATGGACTCAACACCCCATATTAAACGCCTAAGAATGTACCTGACTAGTATGTATCTTAAAACCTATGGATTGCTATGTCTCCGAAAGAGAATCAAGCGTGTGTACAGGGGCATAAACGCAGCAGTGGTAGAATTGGAGAGGTTCGGTGAGCAAATGAAGACCCTTTGAAGTCATATTGCACGGTACCCATTCCACGGGTCTCAACTCTCCAGCTTTAAGGGATTCTTCCTTCAGCTAAATCATGCATGTGGAACCCAGAGTATGATCAACCATGTGATCGGGAGACGTGTTCAAATATGTCTCCGTTCTCGTCCCCTGTTTCTCGGGTGCAACATTCCAGACGCTTTACTAACACTCTCCCGACTTGGAGAGTCAGTGCCTTTAACCTCCTGTTTGGCCCAGTTTGCAATTTCTGCGGAAGATGAACAGGAATAGGGAGAACCAATGAGAGACTAGCTGGAGGTGTCTGGACGGACAAATTTAACTCTCATTTCCCACCAGGAAGAGGAATTAACCAAAGGCTCAGCGTGCCGTGCCGGAACCAGATTAGGGCCTGAAGCAATCCTGCGGTGTTGCGGCCAGCTCGCAAGAAAGCAAGTTGAAGAAAGGAGCTCAGGGTCACTGTAATTCACAAACATGCAGAGTTATAAATGACAGCTATCGTCCACAAATATACTGAAGTAAGGCTGCCAAGAGGACTTGAAAGTGGGGCAGAATTGCAGGAAACCGATTTCAGGAGGTAGACTGGAATTGCATTGAAAGCATAGGAAAAGAGGCAGAACGTCCACAATGATGCACTTGGCCAAAAAGGGCGTATGCGTTTTTTCCTGAATATATTCAGGAAAAAACGCATACGCCCTTTATGGCCAACCAAGCAAGCTTGCAAAGGAAATCTGCACTACAATGAAGTCTCACTTCCCCCGGGTCAATAGGGCCATCTGAAAAAAGTGTAAAATCCAGAAAGACAGGACAGGCCATGGAGAACTGGGAGCCTTGTTATGCTGATGGGCGGAATGTAAATTGCCAACAGCCACTCGGGAGAAGTGTATGTGTTTCCTGAAACATCTAAAAAACAAAGCAACAGAGCCTAGGGCACTTCCACTTATGGTCCTATAGCTTAGGGAAATGAAAATCAAAAAGACACAGCCACCCCAAAGTTTGGGACGGCTCTGTTTACAAAACCTCGTTTACGGTACAAGTTCAATATCGCAGAAAGTGAAAAATGGATGAAGAAGTTGTGGTACTTACGTACAATGCAATATCACTCAGCAATGACCTCTATGTCATCAGGCCCGTAGCAGCATAATGAGTGGATTCAGGTATGATGATTCTAACTGAAAGAAGTCACACAGAAAAAGAAACATCATAAGATATCACTAATACACGGAATGTAAACTTGGCTACACAGGAACTGGATTACAAAACAGAACAGGGTCTCAAATTTAGAAAACCAAATTATGCTTGCTTAAGGGGAAAGGTGAGTTGGGGTGCTGCATAAAACCAGAGATTGAAATGAGCACAGATAAAGTACCTTAAGCCAAATATGGAATAGACAAGAGCTACTCCTTGCTCAACGAAATGGACTCAACACCCCATATTAAACGCCTAAGAATGTACCTGACTAGTAAGTATCTTAAAACCTATGGATTGCTATGTGTCCGAAAGAGAATCAAGCGTGTGTACAGGGGCATAAACGCAGCAGTGGTAGAATTGGAGAGGTTCGGTGAGCAAATGAAGAACCTTTGAAGTCATATTGCACGGTACCCATTCCACGGGTCTCAACTCTCCAGCTTTAAGGGATTCTTCCTTCAGCTAAAACATGCATGTGGAACCCAGAGTATGATCAACCATGTGATCGGGATACGTGTTCAAATATGTCTCCGTTCTCGTCCCCTGTTTCTCGGGTGCAACATTCCAGACGATTTACTAACACTCTCCCGACTTGGAGAGTCAGTGCCTTTAACCTCCTGTTTGGCCCAGTTTGCAATTTCTGCGGAAGATGAACAGGAATAGGGAGAACCAATGAGAGACTAGCTGGAGGTGCCTGGACGGGCAAATTTAACTCTCATTTCCCACCAGGAAGAGGAATTAACCAAAGGCTCAGCGTGCCGTGCCGGAACCAGATTAGGGCCTGAAGCAATCCTGCGGTGTTGCGGCCAGCTCGCAAGAAAGCAAGTTGAAGAAAGGAGCTCAGGGTCACTGTAATTCACAAACATGCAGAGTTATAAATGACAGCTATTGTCCAAAAATATACTGAAGTAAGGCTGCCAAGAGGACTTGAAAGCGGGGCAGAATTGCAGGAAACCGAGTTCAGGAGGTAGATTGGAATTGCATTGAAAGCATAGGAAAAGAGGCAGAACGTCCACAATGATGCACTTGGCCAAAAAGGGCGTATGCGTTTTTTCCTGAATATATTCAGGAAAAAACGCATACGCCCTTTTTGGCCAACCAAGCAAGCTTGCAAAGGAAATCTGCACTACAATGAAGTCTCACTTCCCCCCGGTCATAAGGGCCATCTGAAAAAAGTGTAAAATCCAGAAAGGCAGGACAGGCCATGGAGAACTGGGAGCCTTGTTATGCTGATGGGCGGGATGTAAATTGCCAACAGCCACTCGGGAGAAGTGTATGGTGTTTCCTGACACATCTAAAAAACAAAGCAACAGAGCCTAGGGCACTTCCACTTATGGTCCTATAGCTTAGGGAAATGAAAATCAAAAAGACACAGCCACCCCAAAGTTTGGGACGGCTCTGTTTACAAGAACCTCGTTTACGGTACAAGTTCAATATCGCAGAAAGTGAAAAATGGATGAAGAAGTTGTGGTACTTACGTACAATGCAATATCACTCAGCAATGACATCTATGTCATCAGGCCCGTAGCAGCATAATGAGTGGATTCAGCTATGATGATTCTAACTGAAAGAAGTCACACAGAAAAAGAAACATCATAAGATATCACTAATACACGCAATGTAAACATGGCTACACAGGAACTGGATTACAAAACAGAACAGGGTCTCAAATTTAGAAAACCAACTTATGCTTGCTTAAGGGGAAAGGTGAGTTGGGGTGCTGCATAAAACCAGAGATTGAAATGAGCACAGATAAAGTTCCTTAAGCCAAATATGGAATAGACAAGAGCTACTCCTTGCTCAATGAAATGGACTTAACACCCCATATTAAACGCCTAAGAATGTACCTGACTAGTAAGTATCTTAAAACCTATGGATTGCTATGTCTCCGAAAGGGAATCAAGCGTGTGTAGAGGGGAATAAACGCAGCAGTGATAGGATTGGAGAGGTTCGGTGAGCAAATGAAGACCCTTTGAAGTCATATTGCATGGTACCCATTCCACGGGTCTCAACTCTCCAGGTTTAAGGGATTCTTCCTTCAGCTAAAACATGCATGTGGAACCCAGAGTATGATCAACCGTGTGATTGGGAGACGTGTTCAAATATGTCTCCGTTCTCGTCCCCTGGTACTCGGGTGCAACATTCCAGATGCTTTACTAACACTCTCCCGACTTGGAGAGTCAGTGCCTTTAACCTCCTGTTTGGCCCAGTTTGCAATTTCTGCGGAAGATGAACAGGAATAGGGAGAACCAATGAGAGACTAGCTGGAGGTGTCTGGACGGGCAAATTTAACTCTCATTTCCCACCAGGAAGAGGAATTAACCAAAGGCTCAGCGTGCCGTGCCGGAACCAGATTAGGGCCTGAAGCAATCCTGCGGTGTTGCGGCCAGTTCACAAGAAAGCGAGTTGAAGAAAGGAGCTCAGGGGCACTGTAATTAACAAACCTGCAGAGTTATAAATGACAGCTATCGTCCAAAAATATACTGAAGTAAGGCTGCCAAGAGGACTTGAAAGCGGGGCAGAATTGCAGGAAACCGATTTCAGGAGGTATACTGGAATTGCATTTAAAGCATAGGAAAAGAGGCAGAACGTCCACAATGATGCACTTGGCCAAAAAGGGCATATGCGTTTTTTCCTATTCAGGAAAAAACGCATACGCGCTTTTTGGCCAACCAAGCAAGCTTGCAAAGGAAATCTGCACTACAATGAAGTCTCACTTCCCCCCGGTCAAAAGGGCCATCTGAAAAAAGTGTAAAATCCAGAAAGGAAGGACAGGCCATGGAGAACTGGGAGCCTTGTTATGCTGATGGGCGGGATGTAAATTGCCAACAGCCACTCGGGAGAAGTGTATGTGTTTCCTGAAACATCTAAAAAACAAAGCAACAGAGCCTAGGGCACTTCCACTTATGGTCCTATAGCTTAGGGAAATGAAAATCAAAAAGACACAGCCACCCCAAAGTTTGGGACGGCTCTGTTTACAAAACCTCGTTTACGGTACAAGTTCAATATCGCAGAAAGTGAAAAATGGATGAAGAAGTTGTGGTACTTACGTACAATGCAATATCACTCAGCAATGACCTCTATGTCATCAGGCCCGTAGCAGCATAATGAGTGGATTCAGGTATGATGATTCTAACTGAAAGAAGTCACACAGAAAAAGAAACATCATAAGATATCACTAATACACGGAATGTAAACTTGGCTACACAGGAACTGGATTACAAAACAGAACAGGGTCTCAAATTTAGAAAACCAAATTATGCTTGCTTAAGGGGAAAGGTGAGTTGGGGTGCTGCATAAAACCAGAGATTGAAATGAGCACAGATAAAGTACCTTAAGCCAAATATGGAATAGACAAGAGCTACTCCTTGCTCAACGAAATGGACTCAACACCCCATATTAAACGCCTAAGAATGTACCTGACTAGTAAGTATCTTAAAACCTATGGATTGCTATGTGTCCGAAAGAGAATCAAGCGTGTGTACAGGGGCATAAACGCAGCAGTGGTAGAATTGGAGAGGTTCGGTGAGCAAATGAAGAACCTTTGAAGTCATATTGCACGGTACCCATTCCACGGGTCTCAACTCTCCAGCTTTAAGGGATTCTTCCTTCAGCTAAAACATGCATGTGGAACCCAGAGTATGATCAACCATGTGATCGGGATACGTGTTCAAATATGTCTCCGTTCTCGTCCCCTGTTTCTCGGGTGCAACATTCCAGACGATTTACTAACACTCTCCCGACTTGGAGAGTCAGTGCCTTTAACCTCCTGTTTGGCCCAGTTTGCAATTTCTGCGGAAGATGAACAGGAATAGGGAGAACCAATGAGAGACTAGCTGGAGGTGCCTGGACGGGCAAATTTAACTCTCATTTCCCACCAGGAAGAGGAATTAACCAAAGGCTCAGCGTGCCGTGCCGGAACCAGATTAGGGCCTGAAGCAATCCTGCGGTGTTGCGGCCAGCTCGCAAGAAAGCAAGTTGAAGAAAGGAGCTCAGGGTCACTGTAATTCACAAACATGCAGAGTTATAAATGACAGCTATTGTCCAAAAATATACTGAAGTAAGGCTGCCAAGAGGACTTGAAAGCGGGGCAGAATTGCAGGAAACCGAGTTCAGGAGGTAGATTGGAATTGCATTGAAAGCATAGGAAAAGAGGCAGAACGTCCACAATGATGCACTTGGCCAAAAAGGGCGTATGCGTTTTTTCCTGAATATATTCAGGAAAAAACGCATACGCCCTTTTTGGCCAACCAAGCAAGCTTGCAAAGGAAATCTGCACTACAATGAAGTCTCACTTCCCCCCGGTCATAAGGGCCATCTGAAAAAAGTGTAAAATCCAGAAAGGCAGGACAGGCCATGGAGAACTGGGAGCCTTGTTATGCTGATGGGCGGGATGTAAATTGCCAACAGCCACTCGGGAGAAGTGTATGGTGTTTCCTGACACATCTAAAAAACAAAGCAACAGAGCCTAGGGCACTTCCACTTATGGTCCTATAGCTTAGGGAAATGAAAATCAAAAAGACACAGCCACCCCAAAGTTTGGGACGGCTCTGTTTACAAGAACCTCGTTTACGGTACAAGTTCAATATCGCAGAAAGTGAAAAATGGATGAAGAAGTTGTGGTACTTACGTACAATGCAATATCACTCAGCAATGACATCTATGTCATCAGGCCCGTAGCAGCATAATGAGTGGATTCAGCTATGATGATTCTAACTGAAAGAAGTCACACAGAAAAAGAAACATCATAAGATATCACTAATACACGCAATGTAAACATGGCTACACAGGAACTGGATTACAAAACAGAACAGGGTCTCAAATTTAGAAAACCAACTTATGCTTGCTTAAGGGGAAAGGTGAGTTGGGGTGCTGCATAAAACCAGAGATTGAAATGAGCACAGATAAAGTTCCTTAAGCCAAATATGGAATAGACAAGAGCTACTCCTTGCTCAATGAAATGGACTTAACACCCCATATTAAACGCCTAAGAATGTACCTGACTAGTAAGTATCTTAAAACCTATGGATTGCTATGTCTCCGAAAGGGAATCAAGCGTGTGTAGAGGGGAATAAACGCAGCAGTGATAGGATTGGAGAGGTTCGGTGAGCAAATGAAGACCCTTTGAAGTCATATTGCATGGTACCCATTCCACGGGTCTCAACTCTCCAGGTTTAAGGGATTCTTCCTTCAGCTAAAACATGCATGTGGAACCCAGAGTATGATCAACCGTGTGATTGGGAGACGTGTTCAAATATGTCTCCGTTCTCGTCCCCTGGTACTCGGGTGCAACATTCCAGATGCTTTACTAACACTCTCCCGACTTGGAGAGTCAGTGCCTTTAACCTCCTGTTTGGCCCAGTTTGCAATTTCTGCGGAAGATGAACAGGAATAGGGAGAACCAATGAGAGACTAGCTGGAGGTGTCTGGACGGGCAAATTTAACTCTCATTTCCCACCAGGAAGAGGAATTAACCAAAGGCTCAGCGTGCCGTGCCGGAACCAGATTAGGGCCTGAAGCAATCCTGCGGTGTTGCGGCCAGTTCACAAGAAAGCGAGTTGAAGAAAGGAGCTCAGGGGCACTGTAATTAACAAACCTGCAGAGTTATAAATGACAGCTATCGTCCAAAAATATACTGAAGTAAGGCTGCCAAGAGGACTTGAAAGCGGGGCAGAATTGCAGGAAACCGATTTCAGGAGGTATACTGGAATTGCATTTAAAGCATAGGAAAAGAGGCAGAACGTCCACAATGATGCACTTGGCCAAAAAGGGCATATGCGTTTTTTCCTATTCAGGAAAAAACGCATACGCGCTTTTTGGCCAACCAAGCAAGCTTGCAAAGGAAATCTGCACTACAATGAAGTCTCACTTCCCCCCGGTCAAAAGGGCCATCTGAAAAAAGTGTAAAATCCAGAAAGGAAGGACAGGCCATGGAGAACTGGGGGCCTTGTTATGCTGATGGGCGGGATGTAAATTGCCAACAGTCACTAGGCAGAAGTGTATGGTGTTTCCTGAAACATCTAAAAAACAAAGCAACAGAGCCTAGGGCACTTCCACTTATGGTCCTATAGCTTAAGGAAATTAAAATCAAAAAGACACAGCCACCCCAAAGTTTGGGACGGCTCTGTATACAAGAACCTCGTTTATGGTACAAGTTCAATATCGCAGAAAGTGAAAAATGGATGAAGAAGTTTGGTACTTACGTACAATGCAATATCACTCAGCAATGACATCTATGTCATCAGGCCCGTAGCAGCATAATGAGTGCATTCAGGTATGATGATTCTAACTGAAATAAGTCACACAGAAAAAGAAACATCATAAGATATCACTAATATACGGAATGTAAACTTGGCTACACAGGAACTGGATTACAAAACAGAACAGGGTCTCAAATTTAGAAAACCAACTTATGCTTGCTTAAGGGGAAAGGTGAGTTGGGGTGCTGCATAAAACCAGAGATTGAAATGAGCACAGATAAAGTTCCTTAAGCCAAATATGGAATAGACAAGAGCTACTCCTTGCTCAACGAAATGGACTCAACACCCCATATTAAACGCCTAAGAATGTACCTGACTAGTAAGTATCTTAAAACCTATGGATTGCTATGTCTCCGAAAGAGAATCAAGTGTGTGTACAGGGGCATAAACGCAGCAGTGATAGGATTGGAGAGGTTCGGTGAGCAAATGAAGACCCTCTGAATTCATATTGCATGGTACCCATTCCACGGGTCTCAACTCTCCAGGTTTAAGGGATTCTTCCTTCAGCTAAAACATGCATGTGGAACCCAGAGTATGATCAACCGTGTGATCGGGAGACGTGTTCAAATATGTCTCCGTTCTCGTCCTCTGGTACTCGGGTGCAACATTCCAGACGCTTTACTAACACTCTCCCGACTTGGAGAGTCAGTGCCTTTAACCTCCTGTTTGGCCCAGTTTGCAATTTCTGCGGAAGATGAACAGGAATAGGGAGAACCAATGAGAGACTAGCTGGAGGTGTCTGGACGGGCAAATTTAACTCTCATTTCCCACCAGGAAGAGGAATTAACCAAAGGCTCAGCGTGCAGTGCCGGAACCAGATTAGGGCCTGAAGCAATCCTGCGGTGTTGCGGCCAGCTCACAAGAAATCGAGTTGAGGAAAGGAGCTCCGGGACACTGTAATTCACAAACCTGCAGAGTTATAAATGACAGCTATCGTCCAAAAATATACTGAAGTAAGGCTGCCAAGAGGACTTGAAAGTTGGGCAGAATTGCAGGAAACCGATTTCAGGAGGTAGACTGGAATTGCATTGAAAGCATAGGAAAAGAGGCAGAACGTCCACAATGATGCACTTGGCCAAAAAGGGCGTATGCGTTTTTTCCTGAATATATTCAGGAAAAAACGCATACGCCCTTTATGGCCAACCAAGCAAGCTTGCAAAGGAAATCTGCACTACAATGAAGTCTCACTTCCCCCGGGTCAATAGGGCCATCTGAAAAAAGTGTAAAATCCAGAAAGGCAGGACAGGCCATGGAGAACTGGGAGCCTTGTTATGCTGATGGGCGGGATGTAAATTGCCAACAGCCACTCGGGAGAAGTGTATGTGTTTCCTGAAACATCTAAAAAACAAAGCAACAGAGCCTAGGGCACTTCCACTTATGGTCCTATAGCTTAGGGAAATGAAAATCAAAAAGACACAGCCACCCCAAAGTTTGGGACGGCTCTGTTTACAAAACCTCGTTTACGGTACAAGTTCAATATCGCAGAAAGTGAAAAATGGATGAAGAAGTTGTGGTACTTACGTACAATGCAATATCACTCAGCAATGACCTCTATGTCATCAGGCCCGTAGCAGCATAATGAGTCGATTCAGGTATGATGATTCTAACTGAAAGAAGTCACACAGAAAAAGAAACATCATAAGATATCACTAATACACGGAATGTAAACTTGCCTACACAGGAACTGGATTACAAAACAGAACAGGGTCTCAAATTTAGAAAACCAACTTATGCTTGCTTAAGGGGAAAGGTGAGTTGGGGTGCTGCATAAAACCAGAGATTGAAATGAGCACAGATAAAGTACCTTAAGCCAAATATGGAATAGACAAGAGCTACTCCTTGCTCAACGAAATGGACTCAACACCCCATATTAAACGCCTAAGAATGTACCTGACTAGTAAGTATCTTAAAACCTATGGATTGCTATGTCTCCGAAAGAGAATCAAGTGTGTGTACGGGGGCATAAACGCAGCAGTGGTAGAATTGGAGAGGTTCGGTGAGCAAATGAAGAACCTTTGAAGTCATATTGCACGGTACCCATTCCACGGGTCTCAACTCTCCAGCTTTAAGGGATTCTTCCTTCAGCTAAAACATGCATGTGGAACCCAGAGTATGATCAACCATGTGATCGGGAGACGTGTTCAAATATGTCTCCGTTCTCGTCCCCTGTTTCTCGGGTGCAACATTCCAGACGATTTACTAACACTCTCCCGACTTGGAGAGTCAGTGCCTTTAACCTCCTGTTTGGCCCAGTTTGCAATTTCTGCGGAAGATGAACAGGAATAGGGAGAACCAATGAGAGACTAGCTGGAGGTGTCTGGACGGGCAAATTTAACTCTCATTTCCCACCAGGAAGAGGAATTAACCAAAGGCTCAGCGTGCCGTGCCGGAACCAGATTAGGGCCTGAAGCAATCCTGCGGTGTTGCGGCCAGCTCGCAAGAAAGCAAGTTGAAGAAAGGAGCTCAGGGTCACTGTAATTCACAAACCTGCAGAGTTATAAATGACAGCTATCGTCCAAAAATATACTGAAGTAAGGCTGCCAAGAGGACTTGAAAGCGGGGCAGAATTGCAGGAAACCGAGTTCAGGAGGTAGACTGGAATTGCATTGAAAGCATAGGAAAAGAGGCAGAACGTCCACAATGATGCACTTGGCCAAAAAGGGCGTATGCGTTTTTTCCTGAATATATTCAGGAAAAAACGCATACGCCCTTTTTGGCCAACCAAGCAAGCTTGCAAAGGAAATCTGCACTACAATGAAGTCTCACGTCCCCCCGGTCATAAGGGCCATCTGAAAAAAGTTTAAAATCCAGAAAGGCAGGACAGGCCATGGAGAACTGGGAGCCTTGTTATGCTGATGGGCGGGATGTAAATTGCCAACAGCCACTCGGGAGAAGTGTATGGTGTTTCCTGACACATCTAAAAAACAAAGCAACAGAGCCTAGGGCACTTCCACTTATGGTCCTATAGCTTAGGGAAATGAAAATCAAAAAGACACAGCCACCCCAAAGTTTGGGACGGCTCTGTTTACAAGAACCTCATTTACGGTACAAGTTCAATATCACAGAAAGTGAAAAATGGATGAAGAAGTTGTGGTACTTACGTACAATGCAATATCACTCAGCAATGACATCTATGTCATCAGGCCCGTAGCAGCATAATGAGTGGATTCAGCTATGATGATTCTAACTGAAAGAAGTCACACAGAAAAAGAAACATCATAAGATATCACTAATACACGCAATGTAAACATGGCTACACAGGAACTGGATTACAAAACAGAACAGGGTCTCAAATTTAGAAAACCAACTTATGCTTGCTTAAGGGGAAAGGTGAGTTGAGGTGCTGCATAAAACCAGAGATTGAAATGAGCACAGATAAAGTTCCTTAAGCCAAATATGGAATAGACAAGAGCTACTCCTTGCTCAATGAAATTGACTTAACACCCCATATTAAACGCCTAAGAATGTACCTGACTAGTAAGTATCTTAAAACCTATGGATTGCTATGTCTCCGAAAGGGAATCAAGCGTGTGTAGAGGGGAATAAACGCAGCAGTGATAGGATTGGAGCAGTTCGGTGAGCAAATGAAGACCCTTTGAAGTCATATTGCATGGTACCCATTCCACGGGTCTCAACTCTCCAGGTTTAAGGGATTCTTCCTTCAGCTAAAACATGCATGTGGAACCCAGAGTATGATCAACCGTGTGATCGGGAGACGTCTTCAAATATGTCTCCGTTCTCGTCCCCTGGTCCTCGGGTGCAACATTCCAGACGCTTTACTAACACTCTCCCGACTTGGAGAGTCAGTGCCTTTAACCTCCTGTTTGGCCCAGTTTGCAATTTCTGCGGAAGATGAACAGGAATAGGGAGAACCAATGAGAGACTAGCTGGAGGTGTCTGGACTGGCAAATTTAACTCTCATTTCCCACCAGGAAGAGGAATTAACCAAAGGCTCAGCGTGCCATGCCGGAACCAGATTAGGGCCTGAAGCAATCCTGCGGTGTTGCGGCCAGCTCACAAGGAAGCGAGTTGAAGGAAGGAGTTCAGGGGCACTGTAATTCACAAACCTGCAGAGTTATAAATGACAGCTATCGTCCAAAAATATACTGAAGTAAGGCTGCCAAGAGGACTTGAAAGCGGGGCAGAATTGCAGGAAACCGATTTCAGGAGGTAGACTGGAATTGCATTTAAAGCATAGGAAAAGAGGCAGAACGTCCACAATGATGCACTTGGCCTAAAAGGGCGTATGCGTTTTTTCCTATTCAGGAAAAAACGCATACGCCCTTTTTGGCCAACCAAGCAAGCTTGCAAAGGAAATCTGCACTACAATGAAGTCTCACTTCCCCCCGGTCAAAAGGGCCATCTGAAAAAAGTGTAAAATCCAGAAAGGCAGGACAGGCCATAGAGAACTGGGAGCCTTGTTATGCTGATGGGCGGGATGTAAATTTCCAACAGTCACTCGGCAGAAGTGTATGGTGTTTCCTGAAACATCTAAAAAACAAAGCAACAGAGCCTAGGGCACTTCCACTTATGGTCCTATAGCTTAAGGAAATTAAAATCAAAAAGACACAGCCACCCCAAAGTTTGGGACGGCTCTGTATACAAGAACCTCGTTTATGGTACAAGTTCAATATCGCAGAAAGTGAAAAATGGATAAAGAAGTTGTGGTACTTACGTACAATGCAATATCACTCAGCAATGACATCTATGTCATCAGGCCCGTAGCAGCATAATGAGTGCATTCAGGTATGATGATTCTAACTGAAATAAGTCACGCAGAAAAAGAAACATCATAAGCTATCTCTAATACACGGAATGTAAACTTGGCTACACAGGAACTGGATTACAAAACAGAACAGGGTCTCAAATTTAGAAAACCAACTTATGCTTGCTTAAGGGGAAAGGTGAGTTGGGGTGCTGCATAAAACCAGAGATTGAAATGAGCACAGATAAAGTTCCTTAAGCCAAATATGGAATAGACAAGAGCTACTCCTTGCTCAACGAAATGGACTCAACACCCCATATTAAACGCCTAAGAATGTACCTGACTAGTATGTATCTTAAAACCTATGGATTGCTATGTCTCCGAAAGAGAATCAAGCGTGTGTACAGGGGCATAAACGCAGCAGTGGTAGAATTGGAGAGGTTCGGTGAGCAAATGAAGACCCTTTGAAGTCATATTGCACGGTACCCATTCCACGGGTCTCAACTCTCCAGCTTTAAGGGATTCTTCCTTCAGCTAAATCATGCATGTGGAACCCAGAGTATGATCAACCATGTGATCGGGAGACGTGTTCAAATATGTCTCCGTTCTCGTCCCCTGTTTCTCGGGTGCAACATTCCAGACGCTTTACTAACACTCTCCCGACTTGGAGAGTCAGTGCCTTTAACCTCCTGTTTGGCCCAGTTTGCAATTTCTGCGGAAGATGAACAGGAATAGGGAGAACCAATGAGAGACTAGCTGGAGGTGTCTGGACGGACAAATTTAACTCTCATTTCCCACCAGGAAGAGGAATTAACCAAAGGCTCAGCGTGCCGTGCCGGAACCAGATTAGGACCTGAAGCAATCCTGCGGTGTTGCGGCCAGCTCACAAGAAAGCAAGTTGAAGAAAGGAGCTCAGGGTCACTGTAATTCACAAACCTGCAGAGTTATAAATGACAGCTATCGTCCAAAAATATACTGAAGTAAGGCTGCCAAGAGGACTTGAAAGCGGGGCAGAATTGCAGGAAACCGATTTCAGGAGGTAGACTGGAATTGCATTTAAAGCATAGGAAAAGAGGCAGAACGTCCACAATGATGCACTTGGCCAAAAAGGGCGTATGCGTTTTTTCCTGAATATATTCGGAAAAAAACGCATACGCCCTTTTTGGCCAACCAAGCAAGCTTGCAATGGAAATCTGCACTACAATGAAGTCTCACTTCCCCCGGGTCAAAAGGGCCATCTGAAAAAAGTGTAAAATCCAGAAAGGCAGGACAGGCCATGGAGAACTGGGAGCCTTGTTATGCTGATGGGCGGGATGTAAATTGCCAACAGCCACTCAGGAGAAGTGTATGTGTTTCCTGAAACATCTAAAAAACAAAGCAACAGAGCCTAGGGCACTTCCACTTATGGTCCTATAGCTTAGGGAAATGAAAATCAAAAAGACACAGCCACCCCAAAGTTTGGGACGGCTCTGTTTACAAGAACCTCGTTTACGGTACAAGTTCAATATCGCAGAAAGTGAAAAATGGATGAAGAAGTTGTGGTACTTACGTACAATGCAATATCACTCAGCACTGACATCTATGTCATCAGGCCCGTAGCAGCATAATGAGTGGATTCAGGTATGATGATTCTAACTGAAATAAGTCACACAGAAAAAGAAACATCATAAGATATCACTAATACACGGAATGTAAACTTGGCTACACAGGAACTGGATTACAAAACAGAACAGGGTCTCAAATTTAGAAAACCAACTTATGCTTGCTTAAGGGGAAAGGTGAGTTGGGGTGCTGCATAAAACCAGAGATTGAAATGAGCACAGATAAAGTTCCTTAAGCCAAATATGGAATAGACAAGAGCTACTCCTTGCTCAACGAAATGGACTCAACACCCCATATTAAACACCTAAGAATGTACCTGACTAGTAAGTATCTTAAAACCTATGGATTGCTATGTCTCCGAAAGAGAATCAAGCGTGTGTACAGGGGCATAAACGCAGCAGTGATAGGATTGGAGAGGTTCGGTGAGCAAATGAAGACCCTTTGAAGTCATACTGCATGGTACCCATTCCACGGGTCTCAACTCTCCAGGTTTAAGGGATTCTTCCTTCAGCTAAAACATGCATGTGGAACCCAGAGTATGATCAACCGTGTGAACGGGAGACGTGTTCAAATATGTCTCAGGTTTCCTCCCCTGGTACTCGGGTGCAACTTTCCAGATGCTTTACTAACACTCTCACCACTTGGAGAGTCAGCGCCTTTAACCTCCTGTTTGGCCCAGTTTGCAATTTCTGTGAAAGATGAACAGGAATAGGGAGAACCAATGAGAGACTAGCTGGAGGTGTCTGGACGGGCAAATTTAACTCTCATTTCCCACCAGGAAGAGGAAATAACCAAAGGCTCAGCGTGCCGTGCCGGAACCAGATTAGGGCCTGAAGCCATCCTGCGGTGTTGCGGCCAGCTCAAAAGAAAGCGAGTTGAAGAAAGGAGCTCAGGGGCACTGTAATTCACAAACCTGCAGAGTTATAAATGACAGCTATCGTCCAAAAATATACTGAAGTAAGGCTGCCAAGAGGACTTGAAAGCGGGGCAGAATTGCAGGAAACCGATTTCAGGAGGTAGACTGGAATTGCATTGAAAGCATAGGAAAAGAGGCAGAACGTCCACAATGATGCTCTTGGCCAAAAAGGGCGTATGCGTTTTTTCCTGAATATATTCAGGAAAAAACGCATACGCCCTTTTTGGCCAACCAAGCAAGCTTGCAAAGGAAATCTGCACTACAATGAAGTCTCACTTCCCCCCGGTCAAAAGGGCCATCTGAAAAAAGTGTAAAATCCAGAAAGGCAGGACAGGCCATGGAGAACTGGGAGCCTTGTTATGCTGATGGGCGGGATGTAAATTGCCAACAGTCACTAGGCAGAAGTGTATGGTGTTTCCTGAAACATCTAAAAAACAAAGCAACAGAGCCTAGGGCACTTCCACTTATGGTCCTATAGCTTAAGGAAATTAAAATCAAAAAGACACAGCCACCCCAAAGTTTGGGACGGCTCTGTATACAAGAACCTCGTTTATGGTACAAGTTCAATATCGCAGAAAGTGAAAAATGGATGAAGAAGTTTGGTACTTACGTACAATGCAATATCACTCAGCAATGACATCTATGTCATCAGGCCCGTAGCAGCATAATGAGTGCATTCAGGTATGATGATTCTAACTGAAATAAGTCACACAGAAAAAGAAACATCATAAGATATCACTAATACACGGAATGTAAACTTGGCTACACAGGAACTGGATTACAAAACAGAACAGGGTCTCAAATTTAGAAAACCAACTTATGCTTGCTTAAGGGGAAAGGTGAGTTGGGGTGCTGCATAAAACCAGAGATTGAAATGAGCACAGATAAAGTTCCTTAAGCCAAATATGGAATAGACAAGAGCTACTCCTTGCTCAACGAAATGGACTCAACACCCCATATTAAATGCCTAAGAATGTACCTGACTAGTAAGTATCTTAAAACCTAGGGATTGCTATGTCTCCTTAAGAGAATCAAGCGTGTGTACTGGAGCATAAATGCAGCAGTGATAGGATTGGAGAGGTTCGGTGAGCAAATGAAGACCCTTTGAAGTCATATTGCATGGTACCCATTACACGGGTCTCAACTCTCCAGGTTTAAGGTATTCTTCCTTCAGCTAAATCATGCATGTGGAACCCAGAGTATGATCAACCGTGTGATCGGGAGACGTGTTCAAATATGTCTCAGTTTTCGTCCCCTGGTATTCGGGTGCAACATTCCAGACGCTTTACTAACACTCTCCCGACTTGGAGAGTCAGTGCCTTTAACCTCCTGTTTGGCCCAGTTTGCAATTTCTGCAGAAGATGAACAGGAATAGGGAGAACCAATGAGAGACTAGCTGGAGGTGTCTGAACGGGCAAATTTAACTCTCATTTCCCACAGGGAAGAGGAATAAACCAAAAGCTCAGCGTGCCATGCCGGAAACAGATTAGGGCCTGAAGCCATCCTGTGGTGTTGCGGCCAGCTCACAAGAAAGCGAGTTGAAGAAAGGAGCTCAGGGGCTCTGTAATTCACAAACCTGCAGAGTTATAAATGACAGCTATCGTCCAAAAATATACTGAAGTAAGGCTGCCAAGAGGACTTGAAAGCGGAGCAGAATTGCAGGAAACCGATTTCAGGAGGTAGACTGGAATTGCATTGAAAGCATAGGAAAAGAGGCAGAACGTCCACAATGATGCACTTGGCCAAAAAGGGCGTATGCGTTTTTTCCTGAATATATTCAGGAAAAAACGCATACGCCCTTTTTGGCCAACCAAGCAAGCTTGCAAAGGAAATCTGCACTACAATGAAGTCTCACTTCCCCCCGGTCAAAAGGGCCATCTGAAAAAAGTGTAAAACCCAGAAAGGCAGAACAGGCCATGGAGAACTGGGAGCCTTGTTATGCTGATGGGCGGGATGTAAATTGCCAACAGACACTCGGGAGAAGTGTATGGTGTTTCCTGAAACATCTAAAAAACAAAGCAACAGAGCCTAGGGCACTTCCACTTATGGTCCTATAGCTTAGGGAAATTAAAATAAAAAAGACACAGCCACCCCAAAATTTGGGACAGCTCTTTTTACAGAAATCTCTTCTACGGCACAAGTTAAATATCCCAGAGAGCAAATAATGGATAAAGAAGTTGTGGTACTTATGTACAACAGAATACCACTCAGCAATTAAATCTATGTCACCAGGCCCGTACCAGCATAATGAGTGGATTGAGGCACGATGATTCTAAGTGAAATAAGTCACACAGAAAAAGAAACATCATAAGGTATCACTAATACACGGAATGTGAACTTGGCTACACATGAACTGAATTACAAAACAGAACAGGGTCTCAAATTTAGAAAACCAACTTATGCCTGCTTAAGGGGGAAGGTGAGTTGGGGTGCTGCATAAAAGCAGAGTTTGAAATTAGCACAGATACCGTTCCATAAGCCAAATATGTAATAGACAAGACCTACCGTTTGCTCAACGAAATGGATTCAACAATGAGGTATCACCTCACACCTGGTAGAATAGGCATCATAGAAAATCTACAAACAAAAAATGCTGGAAAGGGTGTGGAGAAAAGGAACCCTCTTCCACTATTTTTGGGAATATAAATTGATACAGTCATTATGGAGAACAATATGGAATTTCTTAAGAAACTAACAATAGAATTACCATATGATACAGCAATCCCTGTACTGGACATATACCCAGACAAAACCATAAATCAAAAAGAGTCATTCACCGCAATGTTCATTGCATCACTATTTACAATATCGAGGTAATGGAAGCAACCTAAATGCCCACAGACAGACGAATGCATAAAGCTGTGGTACTTATATAAAATGGAATATTACTAAGCCATGAAAAGGAATGAAATTGGGTCATTTGTAGAGACGTCGATGGATCTAGAGACTGTCATACAGAGTGAAGTAAGTCAAAAAGAGAAAAACAAATCTTGTATATTCATGCATATATGTGGAACCTAGAAAAACTGTACAGATTAACCATTTTGCAAGGCATAAATAGAGCAACAGATGTAGACAACAAACGTATGGACAACAAGGCGGGAAAGCTGTTGGGGGGGTGGTGGTGGGAGGAGTTGAGAGACTGGGATTGGCATGTATACATTTATATGTATAAAATAGATAACCAATAAGAACCTGCTGTATAAAAATATAAAATAAAATTCAAAATTAAAAAGAAATAAAATTTAAAAAATAAAACAGAAAAAACAATTATTCCCTGCACATACATGTATTTATATGAATAAATTATTTCCATGCTTATATCTGTAAATACAAAAAAGAGGAATAAAATCTACCTTGAACCAAAAACGAAAAAGAGAAAAAAACACAGAACCCACCAGTTACACAGAGGAAAACCGTATCAGGGCACTTGCTCCAGTTGTAAACAATTCTGAAGTTGGTCAGTGGTGGGGAATCGTCTCCCATTCAGCCAGCAGCCCCCACGCAACAAGCGTCCTCATTGCAAAGCTGGGGCACCGTGCCGAGGCATCTGTGAGTAAACGTGAGCTGAGCCCCAGGCCAGTTGCTGCTGAACTATTCCCACCCGTCCCAGGTAAAACACCTGAATATATACAAGGACTTGAAAGCCTAGAGGAAGGGCCATAGAGCCACACGAGTGACAGCATGCTGGCCGACTTGGTGCCTGCAGGCCAGCCAGGATGGTCCTGGCCCTGGGTGCTCTTCTGGAAGATTTCCATTTCCCTGCCTGAGATACCCGTCCTGTCCCTGCCCCCACTGCTTTTTTCCTTCCTCACCTCTGCCCAGGGAGAAATTCCAGCAGCAGGTATGGGTGACACATCCTCTTCTTTAGCAGGTGGCAGCCTGGCAACTGCTGCAGAAAGTCCAGCAGAGCCCCACTCACACTGGGCCACCCACAAAGCCGTGGCCTCTCACTCCCTCCCACCAGCCCAGCCCCGAGACTGCTGACAGGGCAGAGAAAATGGCGTCAGGCACGGCTGCAGGGGCTCTTGCTGCCTGGAGTGGTATTTATATTGATCTCAACCCAGGCACACCTGGGGAGGGCTGGCCGGCATGGTAAGGCTGCCCAGGTCAGCCAATCATCACCCCTCAGGGGCTCACAGTTGCAGAAAATGGAACTTGCTGAACCAGCCAGGTCCAAGGAACAGGTGTGGGCTCCTGAGAGTCAGGATAGACAAGGGGCTGCAGCTTTGGCTTGTTTTCTAATCATTTTATCTGGCCCATGAGTGGGAGACAACTTTAAGAAAACCCTCTCCTAATGAGAGGAACCCAGGAGTCAGGGAGAGGAGGGGTGGGTGGTGGTTGGAGACAGAGGCCTGGTGCCCCGGGTGCAGTGGAAGTCTCTGGAAGACCAGGTGGAGGGAGGCCTCACGGAGTGATGCCCAGGGTCACAGACCTGTCGCAGCTGCTGTTTGTTAGTTCAAGTCCTGCTCTGAGGTGCTCTGTGTCAGCTCTGAGCGACAGGTGAGCTGGGGGTGCTCTGCAATGAGGGCTATGTGCACGGTTCCTGTGTGCCCAGCCCTGCCACGGTACCTGCAAGGGTAGCTCTGTATCCTGGGAGGGGCCTGACCACGAGAGCCCCGTGGGCTGGGGTGGGGGTGCGGTACCTGCCCAGGTGAGCTCCATATTCTGGGATTGGTCTGACCACGAGAGCCCCATGGGCTGCTGGGGACCTGGTAAAGGATGTCAGGACAGTCAGTGAAGCCACCGAGGATATACCTCCAGTTGCTCCTAATTCCTACACCCTGCTGGTCATTCTACCAACCACCAGGACATGGTATTCTGTATTAGTCTTCAATGATGCCTTCTTTTGTATTCCATTAGTCCCAGAGTCACAAGAAATTTTGGCTTGTGAGTGGCAGGACTCAACATACAACTAAACAATACTTCCGGGCCGTCTGGACCCAAGGGTGCAAAAGTTCCCACACCGTCTTTGGGGAAAGCTTAGCTAAAGACCTAAAAGTTCTACCTCTGGAAAAGGAAACCCTCCTTCAATATGCAGATGACATTCTGATCGCCAGCCCTACTAAGGAGGCCTCTGAACTACCAAGACAATAAAGGATAGAAGTTGTCCAAGAAAAAGCTCAAATATCACAGACTGCAGTGACCTGCCTGGGCTTCATTCTCACAGAAGGTCAGAGAAGCCCATCCCAGGAAAGGGAAGAAACCATTTTCAGCCTTACCCCTTTCTAAAACTAGAAGACAGCTTAGGGGTTCCTGGGGAGGCCAGGGTTTGCTGCTTCTGGATCCCTAACTACAGTCTACTAGCTGGGCCTCTATATGAAACACTGAAAGGAAAAGATGATGATCCTTTTGAATAGAATCCAGAAGTGGCCTTTCAAGAATGGAAAGAGCAGTCAATTCAGACCCTTGCCCTGGAACTCCCTAATTTAGCTAAACCCTTTGACCTTTACATTCCCGGTGAAAGGTGAATCGCCATTGAAGAATTAGTGCAAAAACTGGGACCACTTGAAATGGAACAATGCAAGAATGCCATCCAGGTAGGATAAACTACGGTCACTAAGGGGCTTGGCCCACTGCCACATCTGGCCAAGATACTGGCGGTATCTAAAAACCTGGAAATCAGCAGCCCAAAAGGCCACCTCCCTCCTAAGGGAAAAGGACCCCACGTGGTGATCCTAACCACCAACCATGCCCTGAAGTTGCAGGGTTCGCTCCGTGGGCACACCGACCTCGAGTGAGGAGGCCCTCCAACTCCAACATCCAGAGAGATAACCGGGGGCAACAGGGCACCATGACGACTCGTGTGAACATCACTTGACCTGGAGTTTCTCTCATAAAACAACAAGGGTGTGTCCCAAAAGAGTAGACTACTGCTTGCAGGACTTACTGCACCCAGAGGGGAGCTAATAATCTTGGCGGGGGAACCGTATATCACACTGTCACCATAGAAAAGCCTACAGACACCGTGATGATGGTGGCCAATAAGACCGGCTGGACTCCTGTTTACTTCAAAAGGCTGTTGACTCAGTAGCCATCATGGTCCTTATCACCACTGACCCTGGACTGTCTGGGAGTTGAGCGGGCAGGGCTCTGACACCTGGTGCTGTTTGTACGTTAATTCAGGGGCCTAATTGAAGAAAGCGCAGACTACTGGTCAGAGCATCTAGGCTGGCAGAAACGGTCAGCCTAAGGTGGCCGAACAAATGTGGGGCGGGGTGAAACCGGCCCCCACAGCGTCTCTGCACATCTCTTTCCTGGACCCTTAAAGGTCATTAGAATCTATAACACTTCCAATGCTGGTGCTCAGGTGGACGAGCAGGGAGGCAGGGGTCCTGGGGACAATCAACGTCACCGGGAGGCTGTTGGGGAGAAGCTCTGACCCTCGCCCCAGGGTATGAGGGCTCCCAACTCAGCACTCAGCAGTTACAGAAGAAGGGTCTGCACCCTCAGCACTCCAAGAATGAGGAACGGGACAAAAGGCAGAGGAGGGGTTTGTCCCCAGCAAAGCCCATTAAAAATCCCTGAGAGATAAAAATAGAATCTGGGCAATAAAGTCAAGTCTAACCTATTTTATCCTTTGTGCTTTGTCTAATTTCACGTGCTCCTAGGGTCCCGCATGCAGAGGTTCCACACCCGGCACTTCAGACCAGATTTCCTAGTGCAGAATGGCTGGGTCGACACCTCAGCTCCTGGGGCCCAGTGCAGACTCCACGATATAGAGCCTGAGCTACAGCCAACCCGGCCCTCGAGAGCTCCGCCGCCTCCCTCCCTCCCACTGACTCTGACAGGATCTCTACACAGCAGCCCAGCCCACAGCCCACGGGGTAGTGCATGCTCTCACCTCTCCATTCTCTGATCAAAATATAAAGTTTCCTTTGCTTGTGAACCAAACTCAGTCTCGATCTGTTGGCCCCAATGACACTGGGCAGGGGGACACTTGTTGGGGTCCACTCTGGAGGATCAGTAACAGAAATTGAGACTATTGTAACCTCAATGAACAGATGTGTGAGCCAAACTGTAGTTAACATAGAACAGTGTATAAGGCTCGGGTAAAATAAGATGTTTCTAACACTTCCATTTGATATTTCCATCACTTTTTATAAGCAAGTTCAGTGAAAAGGTTTGTCTTATTTGTCAGGTCAATATTAGAGAAACGAAGTGATTTCTTTCCAAGGATGTACATCTAATAATCTTGGTTAAACCTTCAATCTTGTTTTAAATGCTTTTCCATTGAAAATGATACCTCTCTTTCAGCTCCCCCATTTCTGAGAAGTATAAAATCTTATAATTTATTATTACCAAAGGGGAAAGGTGGGAGGAGGGATAAATTAACAGTTTGGAATTAACACATACACACTGCTATGTATAAAATAGATCATCAACAAGGAACTACTGTATAGCACAGGGAACTACACTCAACATTTTGCAATAACCTATAAGGGGAAATAATCTGAAAAAGAATAGATATTTTTATTGACATCATCTATCAATGATAGTTAAAGTGTAGCCTAAGGGAAGCTGGTGGTGAGTGCTTCTGACCCTGAAGACTTCAATCATCTAAAGTTTGGACTCTGCCTACTTCCCAAGGCCCTTAATGAACATATGTGTAGCCGTAGCTTAAAAACTTCCCCAGTTTGGGTTTCGGGGAGACACTGATTTTGAAAAAGCCCTGGTGTTCTCCTTACATGAATGGGACTCTTCCTACTGCTAAAACATGGCTGTCACACCCAGAGGATGGTATACCGTCTGATCGGGAAGAGTTTGGAAAAGGCATCTCATCTCCTCATCTCCTGGTGCTCGGGTTCACCCCTCCAGCGTCTTTACTAACAGTCTCCCCACTTGGAGATGTCAGCACTGTCAACATCCTGTTGCGTACAGTTTGGAATTTGTCCAGAGGATGAAGCGGAAGGATGAGGAACAATGAGAGACAAGTCCTAGGTGTTCAGACAGGCACATGTCACTCTAATTTCCAATCAGGAAGACGAATTGACCAAAGGCTAGGGTTGCCCATGGAAACAGTATAGGGCTTGAGGAAATCCCGCTGCTTTGTGGCCAGTTCCCATAAACACAAGTTGAACAATGGAACTCAGGGGCAGTAAAATTCACAAAACTGCAGAGTTGAAAATATCCATCACTGAAAAATGTCTTGAGGAAAGTCAGAGAAAAGGACTTGTAAGCAAGGGAGAATGGCAGGAAAGGGATTTGAGGAGGTAGAAAGGACTCGCCATTAAGCACAAGAAAAGGAGCTGAACATTGCCAACATTACAGTTGGCCAAAAAGGGTGTATGCGTTTTTTTTTCTGTATATATTCAAGAAAAGGGCATACACTTTTTTAGCCAACCAAACAGGTGGGCACTGGAAGTCAATACTACAAAAGATATCACTTCGCATCAGTCAGAAGAGCCATCCTCATAAAGCGTAAACAACAGAAATGCAGGACAGGGCAACGAGAAGAGGGAGCCCTGTGAGACTTATAGTGGAAATGTATATTGCCAACGGCCATTCTGGAGAAGTGTATTGTGTTTACTAAAGCATCTAAAAAATGAGCTACAGAGCATAGGGCACTTGCACTCATGGGCGTATATCTTGGGAAAAACAAAAATCGAGAGGACACAGGCACCCCAATGTTTACCCCCTCTCTGTTTAAAAGATCCTCGACTAGGATATAACTTAAATGTCTCTGGAGGGAAAAAATGGATAGAGATGTGGTACTTAGGTAGAGTGGAATATTATTCAGCCTGGAAATCAATGAAATATGGCCAGTTGTAACAACTCCGGAGGAGTTACGTATGATCATTCTAAGTGACAGAATTCAAAAAGAAAAAGACACATATCATAAGATATCACTTAAAGGTGGAATCCAAAATGGCTACACATGAAATAAATTACAAAACAAAAACATAGTCAAATATGTAGAAAACACGCATAAGGCTGCTAAACGGGAAAGGTGGGGAGGGGTGAGGCATCATCCAGGAGGTTGAAATTAGCAAAGATACCATTCCAAATACCAAACTGATAATCAACAAGGCCTACACGGTAGCTAAAAGAACTGCACTCAGCACACTCAAGTCACCGGAAAAGAATATATACGACTGGTAAGAATCTGAAAAAGAATTTATTGATGACTCTCTGTACGTGAATCAAGTGGATGTACAGCAGCAAGAAACAGAGCTTTGAAAATCAGCTGTAACCAATATAGTAATAAATTGAAAAAAATAAACGACAGAGAGACAGAGAAAACCTCTTACAACTTTTCCTCAGGGACGGTGATGCAACATGGATTGAACACATCTAGACCCACAGCAGGATGAGACATAAGGCTGGAAACTGTTTGCGCTAAGAGAAATGTGAGGTTGGGTGAGGAAATGCACACCCTTTAAAGTAATACTACCTGGTACCCATTCAATGGGTCCCAAATCTGCAGGTTCAAGGGATCTTCCTACAGCTAAAACATGCATGGAAAACCCAGAGGACTGTACACCATGTGATCGGGAGATGTGTCTAAAATGCACCTCATTTATCCTCTCCTGGTGCTCCTGTTCACCATTCCAGCCACGTTACTTAGAATCTCCCCACTTGGAGAATCAGCACATTTCAACTTCTGTTTCACACATTTTGCAAATTGTGAGGAGGATGAACGGGAAGAGGGGGAACCAATGAGAGAATAGTTGTAGGGGTTTGGACGGGCACATATCACTCTAATTTCCCATTAAGAATAAGAATTAAAGAAAGGCTCAGCCTGCCTCGCCGGAGCCAAAATAGAGCCTGAAGCAATCCTGCCGGTTTGAGGCCAGCTCACAAAAGAACAACTTAAAAAATGGAGCTCAGGGTCACTGCAATTCACAAACCTGCAGAGTTATAAATGAAAACTAACGTCCAAAAATATGTTGAGGTAAGGCAAAGAAGAGGATCTGAATGCAAGACAGAATTGCAAGAAACAGATTTCAAGAGATAGATTGGACTCGTCTTTAACGCACATGAAAAGCGGCAGAATTTCGACAATGATGCAGTTGGCCCAAAAGGGCGTATGCGTTTTTTCCTGATTATATCCAGGAAAAAACGCATACGCACTTTATGGGCAACGAAGCAAGCAAGCAATGCAAATGTGCACAACAAAGAAGTCTCACTTCCCACCGGTCAAAAGGGCCATCCTAAAAAATTGTAAAAACCAGAAATGCAGGACAGGCCATGGAGAACAGGGAGCCTTTATACGCTGATGGGCAGTGTGTGAACTGCCGAGAGCCACTCTGGAGAAGTGTATGGTGGTTCCTAAATCATCTAAAAAACAGAGCTACAGAGCATAGGACACTTCCAATCATGGGAGTATATCTAGGGAAGTCTAAAAATCAACAAGACACAAGCACACCACAGTTTAGGGCTACTCTGTTTACAAGAACCTCAACTTCAGTACACCTTAAATATCCCAGGAAAGAGAACAATGGATAAAGAAGATGTGGTACTTATGTACAATGGAATATCTCTTCACCATGAAATCAATGTAATAAGGCTAGTAGAAGGATAAAGAGTGGATTTAGGTCCGATAATACTACTTGAAATAAGTCAAACAGAAAAAGAAACATATCATAAGATATCACTTATAGAGGGAGGGTAAATATGGCTGCACAAGAAATGAATTACAGAACAGAACAGTGTCTCACATTTAGAAAACACACTTATGTCAGCTTAAGGGGAAAGGAGAGGTGGGGTGATGCATAAAACCAGAGTTTGAAATTAGCACAGATACCGTTCAATAAACCAAATAGGTATTAGACAAGATCTACACCTTGCTCAATGAACTGGCCTCAACACACCCTATACACCGCAGAGAAATATATCTGAGTAATAAGAATCTTAAAACCCATGTATTGATATATCTCCATAAGGGAATCAAGTGTGTGCAGAGCGGCACAAACACAGCAGTGAAAATGAGCTAAACCCCATTATAGAAATAAATTTTAAAAAGAAAACGCTGAAACAATGAAAGAGAAAAATTCTTACAAAATTCGCTCAGGGGCTGTGATGCAACCTGGATTGACCACATATAAACCCACAGCTGGATAAGACATAAGGCTGGACACTTGGGGCTGAGAGGATTGGTGAGCTTTGGTGAGCAACTGCCGAAAGTTTAATGCAATACTTCATGCTACTCAGTCCAAGGGTCCCAACACTCCAGGTTGAAGGGAATCTTCCTACAGCTAAACCATGCTTGGGAAACCCAGCGACTGGTATACCATATGATCGGGAAAGGTTTCTAAAACGCACCTCATTTTTCCTCTCCTGGGGCTGCGGATCGACATTCCAGCCGCTTTACTAACAACATCCCCACATGGAGTCAATGCCTTTAAGTTCTGGTATCGCACAGTCTGCAGTTAGTGTGGAGGATGAATGGGAATAGGGGGAACCAGTGAGAAACAAGCTGTAGCGGTTTCAATGGGCACATGTCACTCTAATGCCACATCAGTAAGAAGAATTAACCAAAGGCACAGCAAGGTGCCCCAGAAGAAAAATAGGGCTTCAAGGAATCCTGTGGTTATGGGGCAAGACCACAAAAATAAGAGCTGAAAAGTGGGGCTAAGGGCCACCACAATTCAAAAACCTGCAGAGTTATAAAGGCCAACTATTTTCAAAAAATATATTGAGGTAAGGCTATGAAGAGACATTGAAAGCAAGGCAGAAGTGCAGGAAACCGATTTCAGGAGGTAGACTGGAATTGCATTGAAAACATATGAAGAGAGTCAGAACCTCGACAATGAGGCACTTGGCCAAAAAGGGCGTATGTGTTTTTTCCTGAATATATTCAGGAAAAAATGCATACACACTTGTTGGCCAACCAAGCAAGCTTGCAAAGGAAATGTGCACTACAATGAAGTCTCACTTCCACCTGGTCAAAAGGGCCATCTGAAAAAAGTGTAAAATCCATAAAGGCACGACAGGGCATGGAGAACTGGGAGCCTTCTTATGCTGATGGGCGGGATGTAAATTGCCAACAGCCACTCTGGAGAAGTGTATGGTGTTTCCTGAAACATCTAAAAAACAAAGCAACAGAGCCTAGGGCACTTGAACTTATGGTCCTATAGATTAGGGAAATTAAAATTAAAAAGACACAGCCACCCCAAAGTTTGGGACGGCTCTGTTTACAAGAACCTCGTTTACGGTACAAGTTCAATATCGCAGAAAGTGAAAAATGGATAAAGAAGTTGTGGTACTTACGTACAATGCAATATCACTCAGCAATGAAATCTATGTCATCAGGCCCTTAGCAGCACAATGAGTGGATTCAGGTATGATGATTCTAACTGAAATAAGTCACACAGGAAAAGAAACATCATAAGATATCAGTAATACACGGAATGTAAACTTGGCTACTCAGGAACTGAATTATAGAACAGAACAGGGTCTCCAATTTAGAAAACCAACTTATGCTTGCTTAAGGGTAAAGGTGAGTTGGGGTGCTGCATAAAACCAGAGATTGAAATGAGCACAGATAAAGTTCCTTAAGCCAAATATGGAATAGACAAGAGGTACTCCTTGCTCAACGAAATGGACTCAACACCCCATATTAAACGCCTAAGAATATACCTGACTAGTAAGAATCTTAAAACGTATGGATGGCTATGTCTCCGAAAGAGAATCAAGCATGTGTACAGGGGCATAAACGCAGCAGTGATAGGATTGGAGAGGTTCGGTGAGCAAATGAAGACCCTTTGAAGTCATATTGCATGGTACCCATTCCACGGGTTTCAACTACCCAGGTTTAAGGTATTCTTCCTTCAGCTAAAACATGCATGTGGAACCTAGAGTATGATCAACCATGTGATCGGGAGACGTGTTCAAATATGTCTCAGTTTTCGTACCCTGGTACTCGGGTGCAACATTCCAGACGCTTTACTAACACTCTCCCGACTTGGAGAGTCAGTCCCTTTAACCTCCTGTTTGGCCCAGTTTGCAATTTCTGCGGAAGATGAACAGGAATAGCGAGAACCAATGAGAGACTAGCTGGAGGTGTCTGGACGGGCAAATTTAACTCTCATTTCCCACCAGGAAGAGGAATTAACCAAAGGCTCAGCGTGCCGTGCCAGAACCAGATTAGGGCCTGAAGCCATCCTGCGGTGTTGTGGCCAGGTCACAAGAAAGCGAGTTGAAGAAAGGAGCTCAGGGGCACTGTAATTCACAAACCTGCAGAGTTATAAATGACAGCTATCGTCCAAAAACATACTGAAGTAAGGCTACCAAGAGGACTTGAAAGCACGGCAGAATTGCAGGAAACCGATTTCAGGAGGTAGACTGGAATTGCATTGAAAGCATAGGAAAAGAGGCAGAACGTCCACAATGATGCACTTGGCCAAAAAGGGCGTATGCGTTTTTTCCTGAATATATTCAGGAAAAAACGCATACGCCCTTTTTGGCCAACCAAGCAAGCTTGCAAAGGAAATCTGCACTACAATGAAGTCTCACTTCCCCCCGGTCAAAAGGGCCATCTGAAAAAAGTGTAAAATCCAGAAAGGCAGGACAGGCCATGGAGAACTGGGAGCCTTGTTATGCTGATGGGCGGGATGTAAATTGCCAACAGACACTCGGGAGAAGTGTATGGTGTTTCCTGAAACATCTAAAAAACAAAGCAACAGAGCCTAGGGCACTTCACTTATGGTCCTATAGCTTAGGGAAATTAAAATCAAAAAGACACAGCCACCCCAAAGTTTGGGACGCCTCTGTTTACAAGAACCTCGTTTACAGTACAAGTTCAATATCACAGAAAGTGAAAAATGGATAAAGAAGTTGTGGTATTCAAGTACAATGCAATATGACTCAGCAATGAAATCTATGTCACCAGGCCCATAGCAGCACAATGAGTGGATTCGGGTATGGTGATTCTAACTGAAATAAGTCACACAGAAAAAGAAACATCAAAAAATATCACTAATACATGGAATGTAAACTTGGCTACAGAGGAACTGAATTCCAAAACAGAACAGGGTCTCAAATTTAGAAAACCAACTTATGCTTGCTTAAGGGGAAAGGTGAGTTGGGGTGCTGCATAAAACCAGAGATTGAAATGAGCACAGATAAAGTTCCTTAAGCCAAATATGGAATAGACAAGAGCTACTCCTTGCTCAACGAAATGGACTCAACACCCCATATTAAACGCCTAAGAATGTACCTGACTAGTAAGTATCTTAAAACCTATAGATTGCTATGTCTCCAAAAGAGAATCAAGCGTGTGTACAGGGGCATAAACGCAGCAGTGATAGGATTGGAGAGGTTCGGTGAGCAAATGAAGAACCTTTGAAGTCATATTGCATGGTACCCATTCCACGGTTCTCAACTCTCCAGGTTTAAGGTATTCTTCCTTCAGCTAAAACATGCATGTGGAACCCAGAGTATGATCAACCGTGTGATAGGGAGACGTGTTCAGATATGTCTCAGTTTTCGTCCCCTGGTACTTCAGTGAAACATTCCAGACGCTTTACTAACACTCTCCCCACTTGGAGAGTCAGTGTCTTTAACCTCCTGTTTGGCCCAGTTTGCAATTTCTGCGGAAGATGAACAGGAATAGGGAGAACAAATGCGAGACTAGCTGGAGGTGTCTGGACGGGCAAATTTAACTCTCATTTCCCACCAGGAAGAGGAAATAACCAAAGGCTCAGCGTGCCGTGCCGGAACCAGATTAGGGTCTGAAGCCATCCTGTGGTGCTGCGGCCAGCTCAAAAGAAAGCGAGTTGAAGAAAGGAGCTCAGGGTCACTGTAATTCACAAACCTGCAGAGTTATAAATGACAGCTATCGTCCAAAAATAGACTGAAGTAAGGCTGCCAAGAGGACTTGAAAGCGGGGCAGAATTGCAGGAAACCGATTTCAGGAGGTAGACTGGAATTGCATTGAAAGCATAGGAAAAGAGGCAGAACGTCCACAATGATGCACTTGGCCAAAAAGAGCATATGCGTTTTTTCCTGAATATATTCCGGAAAAAACGCATACGCTCTTTTTGGCCAACCAAGCAAGCTTGCAAAGGAAATCTGCACTACAATGAAGTCTCACTTCCCCCCGGTCAAAAGGGCCATCTGAAAAAAGTGTAAAATCCAGAAAGGCAGGACAGGCCATGGAGAATTGGGAGCCTTGTTATGCTGATGGGCGGGATGTAAATTGCCAACAGACACTCGGGAGAAGTGTATGGTGTTTCCTGAAACATCTAAAAAACAAAGCAACAGAGCCTAGGGCACTTCCACTTATGGTCCTATAGCTTAGGGAAATTAAAATCAAAAAGACACAGCCACCCCAAAGTTTGGAACGGCTCTGTTTACAAGAACCTCGTTTACAGTACAAGTTCAACATCGCAGAAAGTGAAAAATGGATAAAGAAGTTGTGGTATTTACTTACAAAGCAATATCACTCAGCAATGAAATCTATGTCATCAGGCCCTTAGCAGCACAATGAGTGGATTCAGGTATGATGATTCTAACTGAAATAAGTCACACAGAAAAACAAACATCATAAGATATCAGTAATACACGGAATGTAAACTTGGCTACACAGGAACTGAATTACAGAACAGAACAGGGTCTCAAATTTAGAAAACCAACTTATGCTTGCTTAAGGGGAAAGGTGAGTTGGGGTGCTGCATAAAACCAGAGATTGAAATGAGCACAGATAAAGTTCCTTAAGCCAAATATGGAATAGACAAGAGGTACTCCTTGCTCAACGAAATGGACTCAACACCCCATATTAAACGCCTAAGAATGTACCTGACTAGTAAGTATCTTAAAACCTATGGATTGCTATGTCTCCGAAAGAGAATCAAGCATGTGTACAGGGGCATACACGCAGCAGTGATAGGATTGGAGAGGTTCGGTGAGCAAATGAAGACCCTTTGAAGTCATATTGCATGGTACCCATTCCACGGGTTTCAACTACCCAGGTTTAAGGTATTCTTCCTTCAGCTAAAACATGCATGTGGAACCTAGAGTATGATCAACCATGTGATCGGGAGACGTGTTCAAATATGTCTCAGTTTTCGTACCCTGGTACTCGGGTGCAACATTCCAGACGCTTTACTAACACTCTCCCGACTTGGAGAGTCAGTCCCTTTAACCTCCTGTTTGGCCCAGTTTGCAATTTCTGCGGAAGATGAACAGGAATAGCGAGAACCAATGAGAGACTAGCTGGAGGTGTCTGGACGGGCAAATTTAACTCTCATTTCCCACCAGGAAGAGGAATTAACCAAAGGCTCAGCGTGCCGTGCCGGAACCAGATTAGGGCCTGAAGCCATCCTGCGGTGTTGTGGCCAGGTCACAAGAAAGCGAGTTGAAGAAAGGAGCTCAGGGGCACTGTAATTCACAAACCTGCAGAGTTATAAATGACAGCTATCGTCCAAAAATATACTGAAGTAAGGCTGCCAAGAGGACTTGAAAGCGGGGCAGAATAGCAGGAAACCGATTTCAGGAGGTAGACTGGAATTGCATTGAAAGAATAGGAAAAGAGGCAGAACATCCACAATGATGCACTTGGCCAAAAAGGGCGTATGCGTTTTTTCCTGAATATATTCAGGAAAAAACGCATACGCCCTTTTTGGCCAACCAAGCAAGCTTGCAAAGGAAATCTGCACTACCATGAAGTCTCACTTCCCCCCGGTCAAACGGGTCATCTGAAAAAAGTGTAAAATCCAGAAAGGCAGGACAGGCCATGGAGAACTGGGAGCCTTGTTATGCTGATGGGCGGGATGTAAATTGCCAACAGACACTCGGGAGAAGTGTATGGTGTTTCCTGAAACATCTAAAAAACAAAGCAACAGAGCCTAGGGCACTTCCACTTATGGTCCTATAGCTTAGGGAAATTAAAATCAAAAAGACACAGCCACCCCTAAATTTGGGACGCCTCTGTTTACAAGAACCTTGTTTACCGTACAAGTTCAATATCACAGAAAGTGAAAAATGGATAAGGAACTTGTGGTACTTACGTACAATGCAGTATCACTCAGCAATGAAATCTATGTCATCAGGCCCTTAGCAGCACAATGAGTGGATTCAGGTATGATGATTCTAACTGAAATAAGTCACACAGAAAAAGAAAAAGCATAAGGTATCACTAATACACGGAATGTAAACTTGGCTACACAGGAACTGAATTACAGAACAGAACAGGGTCTCAAATTTAGAAAACCAACTTATGCTTGCTTAAGGGTAAAGGTGAGTTGCGGTGCTGCATAAAAGCAGAGATTGAAATGAGCACAGATAAAGTTCCTTAAGCCAAATATGGAATAGACAAGAGCTACTCCTTGCTCAACGAAATGGACTCAACACCCCATATTAAACGCCTAAGAATGTACCTGACTAGTAAGTATCTTAAAACCTATGGATTGCTATGTCTCCGAAAGAGAATCAAGCATGCGTACAGGGGCATAAACGCAGCAGTGACAGGATTGGAGAGGTTCGGTGAGCAAATGAAGACCCTTTGAAGTCATATTGCATGGTATCCATTCCACGGGTCTCAACTCTCCAGGTTTAAGGTATTCTTCCTTCAGCTAAAACATGCATGTGGAACCTAGAGTATGATCAACCATGTGATCGGGAGACGTGTTCAAATATGTCTCAGTTTTCGTACCCTGGTACTCGAGTGCAACATTCCAGACGCTTTACTAACACTCTCCCGACTTGGAGAGTCAGTCCCTTTAACCTACTGTTTGGCCCAGTTTGCAATTTCTGCGGAAGATGAACAGGAATAGCGAGAACCAATGAGAGACTAGCTGGAGGTGTCTGGACGGGCAAATTTAACTCTCATTTCCCACCAGGAAGAGGAAATAACCAAAGGCTCAGCGTGCCGTGCCGGAACCAGATTAGGTCCTGAAGACATCCTGCGGTGTTGTGGACAGGTCACAAGAAAGGGAGTTGAAGAAAGGAGCTCAGGGACACTGTAATTCACAAACCTGCAGAGTTATAAATGACAGCTATCGTCCAAAAATATACTGAAGTAAGGCTGCCAAGAGGACTTGAAAGCGGGGCAGAATTGCAGGAAACCGATTTCAGGAGGTAGACTGGAATTGCATTGAAAGCATAGGAAAAGAGGCAGAACGTCCACAATGATGCACTTGGCCAAAAAGGGCGTATGCGTTTTTTCCTGAATATATTGAGGAAAAAAAGCATACGCCCTTTTTGGCCAACCAAGCAAGCTTGCTAAGGAAATCTGCACTACAATGAAGTCTCACTTCCCCCCGGTCAAAAGGGCCATCTGAAAAAAGTGTAAAATCCAGAAAGGCAGGACAGGCCATGGAGAACTGGGAGCCTTGTTATGCTGATGGGCGGGATGTAAATTGCCAACAGACACTCGGGAGAAGTGTATGGTGTTTCCTGAAACATCTAAAAAACAAAGCAACAGAGCCTAGGGCACTTCCACTTATGGTCCTATAGCTTAGGGAAATTAAAATCAAAAAGACACAGCCACCCCAAAGTTTGGGACGCCTCTGTTTACAAGAACCTCGTTTACAGTACAAGTTCAACATCGCAGAAAGTGAAAAATGGATAAAGAAGTTGTGGTATTTACGTACAACGCAATATCACTCAGCAATGAAATCTATGTCATCAGACCCTTAGCAGCACAATGAGTAGATTCAGGTATGATGATTCTAACTGAAATAAGTCACACAGAAAAAGAAAAAGCATAAGGTATCACTAATACACGGAATGTAAACTTGGCTACACAGGAACTGAATTACAGAACAGAACAGGGTCTCAAATTTAGAAAACCAACTTATGCTTGCTTAAGGGTAAAGGTGAGTTGGGGTGCTGCATAAAAGCAGAGATTGAAATGAGCACAGATAAAGTTCCTTAAGCCAAATATGGAATAGACAAGAGCTACTCCTTGCTCAACGAAATGGACTCAACACCGCATATTGAACGCCTAAGAATGTACCTGACTAGTAAATATCTTAAAACCTATGGATTGCTATGTCTCCGAAAGAGAATCAAGCATGTGTACAGGGGCATAAACGCAGCAGTGATAGGATTGGAGAGGTTCGGTGAGTAAATGAAGACCCTTTGAAGTCATATTGCATGGTACCCTTTCAACGGGTTTCAACTACACAGGTTTAAGGTATTCTTCCTTCAGCTAAAACATGCATGTGGAACCTAGAGTATGATCAACCATGTGATCGGGAGACGTGTTCAAATATGTCTCAGTTTTCGTACCCTGGTACTCAGGTGCAACATTCCAGACGCTTTACTAACACTCTCCCGACTTGGAGAGTCAGTCCCTTTAACCTCCTGTTTGGCCCAGTTTGCAATTTCTGCGGAAGATGAACAGGAATAGCGAGAACCAATGAGAGACTAGCTGGAGGTGTCTGGACGGGCAAATTTAACTCTCATTTCCCACCAGAAAGAGGAAATAACCAAAGGCTCAGCGTGCCGTTCCAGAACCAGATTAGGGCCTGAAGCCATCCTGCGGTGTTGCGGCCAGCTCACAAGAAAGCAAGTTGAAGAAAGAAGCTCAGGGGCACTGTAATTCACAAACCTGCAGAGTTATAAATGACAGCTATCGTCCAAAAATATACTGAAGTAAGGCTGCCAAGAGGACTTGAAAGCGGGGCAGAATTGCAGGAAACCGATTTCAGGAGGTAGACTGGAATTGCATTGAAAGCATAGGAAAAGAGGCAGAACGTCCACAATGATGCACTTGGCCAAAAAGGGCGTATGCGTTTTTTCCTGAATATATTCAGGAAAAAACGCATACGCCCTTTTTGGCCAACCAAGCAAGCTTGCAAAGGAAATCTGCACTACAATGAAGTCTCACTTCCCCCCGGTCAAAAGGGCCATCTGAAAAAAGTGTAAAATCCAGAAAGGCAGGACAGGCCATGGAGAACTGGGAGCCTTGTTATGCTGATGGGCGGGATGTAAATTGCCAACAGCCACTCAGGAGAAGTGTATGTGTTTCCTGAAACATCTAAAAAACAAAGAAACAGAGCCTAGGGCACTTCCACTTATGGTCCTATAGCTTAGGGAAATTAAAATCAAAAAGACACAGCCACCCCAAAGTTTGGGACGCCTCTGTTTACAAGAACCTCGTTTACAGTACAAGTTCAACATCGCAGAAAGTGAAAAATGGATAAAGAAGTTGTGGTATTTGCTTACAACGCAATATCACTCAGCAATGAAATCTATGTCATCAGACCCTTAGCAGCACAATGAGTAGATTCAGGTATGATGATTCTAACTGAAATAAGTCACACAGAAAAAGAAACATCATAAGATATCAGTAATACACGGAATGTAAACTTGGCTACACAGGAACTGAATTACAGAACAGAACAGGGTCTCAAATTTAGAAAACCAACTTATGCTTGCTTAAGGGTAAAGGTGAGTTGGGGTGCTGCATAAAACCAGAGATTGAAATGAGCACAGATAAAGTTCCTTAAGCTAAATATGGAATAGACAAGAGCTACTCCTTGCTCAACGAAATGGACGCAACACCGCATATTAAATGCCTAAGAATGTACCTGACTAGTAAGTATCTTAAAACCTATGGATTGCTATGTCTCCGAAAGAGAATCAAGCATGTGTACAGGGGCATAAACGCAGCAGTGATAGGATTGGAGAGGTTCGGTGAGCAAATGAAGACCCTTTGAAGTCATATTGCATGGTCCCCATTCCACGGGTTTCAACTACCCAGGTTTAAGGTATTCTTCCTTCAGCTAAAACATGCATGTGGAACCCAGAGTATGATCAGTCATGTGATCGGGAGACGTGTTCAAATATGTCTCAGTTTTCGTACCCTGGTACTCGGGTGCAACATTCCAGACGCTTTACTAACACTCTCCCGACTTGGAGAGTCAGTCCCTTTAACCTCCTGTTTGGCCCAGTTTGCAATTTCTGCGGAAGATGAACAGGAATAGCGAGAACCAATGAGAGACTAGCTGGAGGTGTCTGGACGGGCAAATTTAACTCTCATTTCCCACCAGGAAGAGGAATTAACCAAAGGCTCAGTGTGCCGTGCCGGAACCAGATTAGGGCCTGAAGCCATCCTGCGGTGTTGCGGCCAGCACACAAGAAAGCGAGTTGAAGAAAGGAGCTCAGGGGCACTGTAATTCACAAACCTGCAGAGTTATAAATGACAGCTATCGTCCAAAAATAGACTGAAGTAAGGCTGCCAAGAGGACTTGAAAGCGGGACAGAATTGCAGAAAACCGATTTCAGGAGGTAGACTGGAATTGCATTGAAAGCATAGGAAAAGAGGCAGAACGTCCACAATGATGCACTTGGCCAAAAAGGGCGTATGCGTTTTTTCCTGAATATATTCAGGAAAAAACGCATACGCCCTTTTTGGCCAACCAAGCAAGCTTGCAAAGGAAATCTGCACTACAATGAAGTCTCACTTCCTCCCGGTCAAAAGGGCCATCTGAAAAAAGTGTAAAATCCAGAAAGGCAGGACAGGCAATGGAGAACTGGGAGCCTTGTTATGCTGATGGGCGGGATGTAAATTGCCAACAGACACTCGGGAGAAGTGTATGGTGTTTCCTGAAACATCTAAAAAACAAAGCAACAGAGCCTAGGGCACTTCCACTTATGGTCCTATAGATTAGGGAAATTAAAATCAAAAAGACACAGCCACCCCAAAGTTTGGGACGCCTCTGTTTACAAGAACCTCGTTTACAGTACAAGTTCAACATCGCAGAAAGTGAAAAATGGATAAAGAAGTTGTGGTATTTACTTACAAAGCAATATCACTCAGCAATGAAATCTGTCATCAGGCCCTTAGCAGCACAATGAGTGGATTCAGGTATGATGATTCTAACTGAAATAAGTCACACAGAAAAAGAAACATCATAAGATATCAGTAATACACGGAATATAAACTTGGCTACACAGGAACTGAATTACAGAACAGAACACGGTCTCAAATTTAGAAAACCAACTTATGCCTGCTTAAGGGGAAAGGTGAGTTGGGGTGCTGCATAAAACCAGAGATTGAAATGAGCACAGATAAAGTTCCTTAAGCCAAATATGGAATAGACAAGAGCTACTCCTTGCTCAACGAAATGGACTCAACACCGCATATTAAACGCCTAAGAATGTACCTGACTAGTAAGTATCTTAAAACCTATGGATTGCTATGTCTCCGAAAGAGAATCAAGCATGCGTACAGGGGCATAAACGCAGCAGTGACAGGATTGGAGAGGTTCGGTGAGCAAATGAAGACCCTTTGAAGTCATATTGCATGGTATCCATTCCACGGGTCTCAACTCTCCAGGTTTAAGGTATTCTTCCTTCAGCTAAAACATGCATGTGGAACCTAGAGTATGATCAACCATGTGATCGGGAGACGTGTTCAAATATGTCTCAGTTTTCGTACCCTGGTTCTCAGGTGCAACATTCCAGACGCTTTACTAACACTCTCCCGACTTGGAGAGTCAGTCCCTTTAACCTCCTGTTTGGCCCAGTTTGCAATTTCTGCGGAAGATGAACAGGAATAGCGAGAACCAATGAGAGACTAGCTGGAGGTGTCTGGACGGGCAAATTTAACTCTCATTTCCCACCAGGAAGAGGAATTAACCAAAGGCTCAGCGTGCCGTGCCGGAACCAGATTAGGGCCTTAAGCCATCCTGCGGTGTTGCGGCCAAGTCACAAGAAAGCGAGTTGAAGAAAGGAGCTCATGGGCACTGTAATTCACAAACCTGCAGAGTTATAAATGACAGCTATCGTCCAAAAATATACTGAAGTAAGGCTGCCAAGAGGACTTGAAAGCGGGGCAGAATTGCAGGAAACCGATTTCAGGAGGTAGACTGGAATTGCATTGAAAGCATAGGAAAAGAGGCAGAACTTCCACAATGATGCACTTGGCCAAAAAGGGCGTATGCGTTTTTTCCTGAATATATTCAGGAAAAAACGCATACGCCCTTTTTGGCCAACCAAGCAAGCTTGCAAACGAAATCTGCACTACAATGAAGTCTCACTTCCTCCCGGTCAAAAGGGCCATCTGAAAAAAGTGTAAAATCCAGAAAGGCAGGACAGGCCATGGAGAACTGGGAGCCTTGTTATGCTGATGGGCGGGATGTAAATTGCCAACAGACACTCGGGAGAAGTGTATGGTGTTTCCTGAAACATCTAAAAAACAAAGCAACAGAGCCTAGGGCACTTCCACTTATGGTCCTATAGCTTAGGGAAATTAAAATCAAAAAGACACAGCCACCCCAAAGTTTGGGACGCCTCTGTTTACAAGAACCTCGTTTACCGTACAAGTTCAACATCGCAGAAAGTGAAAAATGGATAAAGAAGTTGTGGTATTTACTTACAAAGCAATATCACTCAGCAATGAAATCTATGTCATCAGGCCCTTAGCAGCACAATGAGTGGATTCAGGTATGATGATTCTAACAGAAATAGGTCACACAGAAAAAGAAACATCATAAGATATCAGTAATACACGGAATGTAAACATGGCTATACAGGAACTGAATTACAGAACAGAAGAGGGTCTCAAATTTAGAAAACTAACTTATGCTTGCTTAAGGGGAAAGGTGAGTTGGGGTGCTGCATAAAACCAGAGATTGAAATGAGCACAGATAAAGTTCCTTAAGCCAAATATGGAATAGACAAGACCTACTCCTTGCTCAACGAAATGCACTCAACACCGCATATTAAACGCCTAAGAATGTACCTGACTAGTAACTACCTTAAAACCTATGGATTGCTATGTCTCCAAAAGAGAATCAAGCGTGTGTACAGGGGCATAAAGGCAGCAGTGATAGGATTGGAGAGGTTCGGTGAGCAAATGAAGACCCTTTGAAGTCATATTGCATGGTACCCATTCCACGGGTTTCAACAACCCAGGTTTAAGGTATTCTTCCTTCAGCTAAAACATGCATGTGGAACCTAGAGTATGATCAACCATGTGATCGGGAGACGTGTTCAAATATGTCTCAGTTTTCGTACCCTGGTACTCGGGTGCAACATTCCAGACGCTTTACTAACACTCTCCCGACTTGGAGAGTCAGTCCCTTTAACCTCCTGTTTGGCCCAGTTTGCAATTTCTGCGGAAGATGAACAGGAATAGCGAGAACCAATGAGAGACTAGCTGGAGGTGTCTGGACGGGCAAATTTAACTCTCATTTCCCACCAGGAAGAGGAATTAACCAAAGGCTCAGCGTGCCGTGCCGGAACCAGATTAGGGCCCGAAGCCATCCTGCGGTGTTGCGGCCAGGTCACAAGAAAGCGAGTTGAAGAAAGGAGCTCAGGGGTACTGTAATTCACAAACCTGCAGAGTTATAAATGACAGCTATCGTCCAAAAATAGACTGAAGTAAGGCTGCCAAGAGGACTTGAAAGCGGGGCAGAATTGCAAGAAACCGATTTCAGGAGGTAGACTGGAATTACATTGAAAGCATAGGAAAAGAGGCAGAACGTCCACAATGATGCACTTGGCCAAAAAGGGCGTATGCGTTTTTTCCTGAATATATTCAGGAAAAAACGCATATGCCCTTTTTGGCCAACCAAGCAAGCTTGCAAAGGAAATCTGCACTACAATGAAGTCTCAATTCCCCCCGATCAAAAGGGCCATCTGAAAAAAGTGTAAAATCCAGAAAGGCAGGACAGGCCATGGAGAACTGGGAGCCATGTTATGTTGATGGGTGGGATGTAAATTGCCAACAGACACTCGGGAGAAGTGTATGGTGTTTCCTGAAACATCTAAAAAACAAAGCAACAGAGCCTAGGGCACTTCCACTTATGGTCCTATAGCTTAGGGAAATTAAAATCAAAAAGACACAGCCACCCCAAAGTTTGGGAGGCCTCTCTTTACAAGAACCTCATTTCCCGTACAAGTTCAATATCACAGAAAGTGAAAAATGGATAAAGAACTTGTGGTACTTACGTACAATGCAGTATCACTCAGCAATAAAATCTATGTCATCAGGCAAGTAGCAGCATAATGAGTGGATTCAGGTATGATGATTCTACCTGAAATAAGTCACACAGAAAAAGAAATATCATAAGATATCACTAATATACGGAATGTAAACTTGGCTACACAGGAACTGGATTACAAAACAGAACAGGGTCTCAAATTTAGAAAACCAACTTATGCTTGCTTAAGGGGAAAGGTGAGTTGGGGTGCTGCATAAAACCAGAGATTGTAATGAGCACAGATAATGTTACTTAAGCCAAATATGGAATAGACAAGAGCTACTCCTTGCTCAACGAAATGGACTCAACACCCCATATTAAGCGCCTAAGAATGTACCTGACTAGTAAGTATCTTAAAACCTATGGATTGCTATATCTCCGAAAGGGAATCAAGCGTGTGTAGAGGGGAATAAATGCAGCAGTGATAGGATTGGAGAGGTTCGGTGAGCAAATGAAGACCCTTTGAAGTCATATTGCATGGTACCCATTCCACGGGTCTCAACTCTCCAGGTTTAAGGGATTCTTCCTTCAGCTAAAACATGCATGTGGAACTCAGAGTATGATCAACCGTGTGATCGGGAGACGTGTTCAAATATGTCTCCGTTCTCGTCCCCTGGTACTCGGGTGCAACATTCCAGACGCTTTACTAACACTCTCCCGACTTGGAGAGTCAGTGCCTTTAACCTCCTGTTTGGCCCAGTTTGCAATTTCTGCGGAAGATGAACAGGAATAGGGAGAACCAATGAGAGACTAGCTGGAGGTGTCTGGACGGGCAAATTTAACTCTCATTTCCCACCAGGAAGAGGAATTAACCAAAGGCTCAGCGTGCCGTGCCGGAACCAGATTAGGGCCTGAAGCAATCTTGCGGTGTTGCGACCAGCTCACAAGAAAGCGAGTTGAAGAAAGGAGCTCAGGGGCACTGTAATTCACAAACCTGCAGAGTTATAAATGACAGCTATCGTCCAAAAATATACTGAAGTAAGGCTGCCAAGAGGACTTGAAAGCGGGGCAGAATTGCAGGAAACCGATTTCAGGAGGTAGACTGGAATTGCATTTAAAGCATAGGAAAAGAGGCAGAACGTCCACAATGATGCACTTGGCCAAAAAGGGCGTATGCGTTTTTTCCTGAATATATTCAGGAAAAAACGCATACGCCCTTTTTGGCCAACCAAGCAAGCTTGCAAAGGAAATCTGCACTACAATGAAGTCTCACTTCCCCCCGGTCAAAAGGGCCATCTGAAAAAAGTGTAAAATCCAGAAAGGCAGGACAGGCCATGGAGAACTGGGAGGCTTGTTATGCTGATGGGCGGGATGTAAATTGCCAACAGCCACTCGGGAGAAGTGTATGTGTTTCCTGAAACATCTAAAAAACAAAGCAACAGAGCCTAGGGCACTTCCACTTATGGTCCTATAGCTTAGGGAAATGAAAATCAAAAAGACACAGCCACCCCAAAGTTTGGGACGGCTCTGTTTACAAGAACCTCGTTTACGGTACAAGTTCAATATCGCAGAAAGTGAAAAATGGATGAAGAAGCTGTGGTACTTACGTACAATGCAATATCACTCAGCAATGACATCTATGTCATCAGGCACGTAGCAGCATAATGAGTGGATTCAGGTATGATGATTCTACCTGAAATAAGTCAAACAGAAAAAGAAACATCATAAGATATCACTAATACACGGAATGTAAACTTGGCTACACAGGAACTGGATTACAAAACAGAACAGGGTCTCAAATTTAGAAAACCAACTTATGCTTGCTTAAGAGGAAAGGTGAGTTGGGGTGCTGCATAAAACCAGAGATTGTAATGAGCACAGATAACGTTCCTTAAGCCAAATATGGAATAGACAAGAGCTACTCCTTGCTCAACGAAATGGACTCAACACCCCATATTAAACGCCTAAGAATGTACCTGACTAGTAAGTATCTTAAAACCTATGGATTGCTATGTCTCCGAAAGAGAAACAAGCATGTGTACAGGGGCATAAACGCAGCAGTGATAGGATTGGAGAGGTTCGGTGAGCAAATGAAGACCCTTTGAAGTCATATTGCATGGTACCCATTCCACGGATTTCAACTACGCAGGTTTAAGGTATTCTTCCTTCAGCTAAAACATGCATGTGGAACCTAGAGTATGATCAACCATGTGATCGGGAGACCTGTTCAAATATGTCTCAGTTTTCGTACCCTGGTACTCAGGTGCAACATTCCAGACGCTTTACTAACACTCTCCCGACTTGGAGAGTCAGTCCCTTTAACCTCCTGTTTGGCCCAGTTTGCAATTTCTGCGGAAGATGAACAGGAATAGCGAGAACCAATGAGAGACTAGCTGGAGGTGTCTGGACGGGCAAATTTAACTCTCATTTCCCACCAGGAAGAGGAATTAACCAAAGGCTCAGCGTGCCGTGCCGGAACCAGATTAGGGCCTGAAGCAATCCTGCGGTGTTGCGGCCAGCTCACAAGAAAGCGAGTTGAGGAAAGGAGCTCCGGAGCACTGTAATTCACAAACCTGCAGAGTTATAAATGACAGCTATCGTCCAAAAATATACTGAAGTAAGGCTGCCAAGAGGACTCGAAAGCGGGGCAGAATTGCAGGAAACCGATTTCAGGAGGTAGACTGGAATTGCATTGAAAGCATAGGAAAAGAGGCAGAACGTCCACAATGATGCACTTGGCCAAAAAGGGCGTATGCGTTTTTTCCTGAATATATTCAGGAAAAAACGCATACGCCCTTTTTGGCCAACCAAGCAAGCTTGCAAAGGAAATCTGCACTACAATGAAGTCTCACTTCCCCCCGGTCAAAAGGGCCATCTGAAAAAAGTGTAAAATCCAGAAAGGCAGGACAGGCCATGGAGAACTGGGAGCCTTGTTATGCTGATGGGCGGGATGTAAATTGCCAACAGCCACTCGGGAGAAGTGTATGTGTTTCCTGAAACATCTAAAAAACAAAGCAACAGAGCCTAGGGCACTTCCACTTATGGTCCAATAGCTTAGGGAAATGAAAATCAAAAAGACACAGCCACCCCAAAGTTTGGGACGGCTCTGTTTACAAGAACCTCGTTTACGGTACAAGTTCAATATCGCAGAAACTGAAAAATGGATGAAGAAGCTGTGGTACTTACGTACAAAGCAATATCACTCAGCAATGACATCTATGTCATCAGGCACGTAGCAGCATAATGAGTGGATTCAGGTATGATGATTCTACCTGAAATAAGTCACACAGAAAAAGAAACATCATAAGATATCACTAATACACGGAATGTAAACTTGGCTACACAGGAACTGGATTACAAAACAGAACAGGGTCTCAAATTTAGAAAACCAACTTATGCTTGCTTAAGGGGAAAGGTGAGTTGGGGTGCTGCATAAAACCAGAGATTGTAATGAGCACAGATAATGTTACTTAAGCCAAATATGGAATAGACAAGAGCTACTCCTTGCTCAACGAAATGGACTCAACACCCCATATTAAGCGCCTAAGAATGTACCTGACTAGTAAGTATCTTAAAACCTATGGATTGCTATATCTCCGAAAGGGAATCAAGCGTGTGTAGAGGGGAATAAACGCAGCAGTGATAGGATTGGAGAGGTTCGGAGAGCAAATGAAGACCCTTTGAAGTCATATTGCATGGTACCCATTCCACGGGTCTCAACTCTCCAGGTTTAAGGGATTCTTCCTTCAGCTAAAACATGCATGTGGAACTCAGAGTATGATCAACCGTGTGATCGGGAGACGTGTTCAAATATGTCTCCGTTCTCATCCCCTGGTACTCGGGTGCAACATTCCAGACGCTTTACTAACACTCTCCCGACTGGGAGAGTCAGTGCCTTTAACCTCCTGTTTGGCCCAGTTTGCAATTTCTGCGGAAGATGAACAGGAATAGGGAGAACCAATGAGAGACTAGCTGGAGGTGTCTGGACGGGCAAATTTAACTCTCATTTCCCACCAGGAAGAGGAATTAACCAAAGGCTCAGCGTGCCGTGCCGGAACCAGATTAGGGCCTGAAGCAATCCTGCGGTGTTGCGGCCAGCTCACAAGAAAGCGAGTTGAGGAAAGGAGCTCAGGGGCACTGTAATTCACAAACCTGCAGAGTTATAAATGACAGCTATCGTCCAAAAATATACTGAAGTAAGGCTGCCAAGAGGACTCGAAAGCGGGGCAGAATTGCAGGAAACCGATTTCAGGAGGTAGACTGGAATTGCATTTAAAGCATAGGAAAAGAGGCAGAACGTCCACAATGATGCACTTGGCCAAAAAGGGCGTATGCGTTTTTTCCTGAATATATTCAGGAAAAAACGCATACGCCCTTTTTGGCCAACCAAGCAAGCTTGCAAAGGAAATCTGCACTACAGTGAAGTCTCACTTCCCCCCGGTCAAAAGGGCCATCTGAAAAAAGTGTAAAATCCAGAAAGGCAGGACAGGCCATGGAGAACTGGGAGCCTTGTTATGCTGATGGGCGGGATGTAAATTGCCAACAGCCACTCGGGAGAAGTGTATGTGTTTCCTGAAACATCTAAAAAACAAAGCAACAGAGCCTAGGGCACTTCCACTTATGGTCCAATAGCTTAGGGAAATGAAAATCAAAAAGACACAGCCACCCCAAAGTTTGGGACGGCTCTGTTTACAAGAACCTCGTTTACGGTACAAGTTCAATATCGCAGAAACTGAAAAATGGATGAAGAAGCTGTGGTACTTACGTACAAAGCAATATCACTCAGCAATGACATCTATGTCATCAGGCACGTAGCAGCATAATGAGTGGATTCAGGTATGATGATTCTACCTGAAATAAGTCACACAGAAAAAGAAATATCATAAGATATCACTAATACACGGAATGTAAACTTGGCTACACAGGAACTGGATTACAAAACAGAACAGGGTCTCAAATTTAGAAAACAAACTTATGCTTGCTTAAGGGGAAAGGTGAGTTGGGGTGCTGCATAAAACCAGAGATTGTAATGAGCACAGATAATGTTACTTAAGCCAAATATGGAATAGACAAGAGCTACTCCTTGCTCAACGAAATGGACTCAACACCCCATATTAAGCGCCTAAGAATGTACCTGACTAGTAAGTATCTTAAAACCTATGGATTGCTATATCTCCGAAAGGGAATCAAGCGTGTGTAGAGGGGAATAAACGCAGCAGTGATAGGATTGGAGAGGTTCGGTGAGCAAATGAAGACCCTTTGAAGTCATATTGCATGGTACCCATTCCACGGGTCTCAACTCTCCAGGTTTAAGGGATTCTTCCTTCAGCTAAAACATGCATGTGGAACTCAGAGTATGATCAACCGTGTGATCGGGAGACGTGTTCAAATATGTCTCCGTTCTCGTCCCCTGGTACTCGGGTGCAACATTCCAGACGCTTTACTAACACTCTCCCGACTTGGAGAGTCAGTGCCTTTAACCTCCTGTTTGGCCCAGTTTGCAATTTCTGCGGAAGATGAACAGGAATAGGGAGAACCAATGAGAGACTAGCTGGAGGTGTCTGGACGGGCAAATTTAACTCTCATTTCCCACCAGGAAGAGGAATTAACCAAAGGCTCAGCGTGCCATGCCGGAACCAGATTAGGGCCTGAAGCAATCTTGCGGTGTTGCGGCCAGCTCACAAGAAAGCGAGTTGAAGAAAGGAGCTCAGGGGCACTGTAATTCACAAACCTGCAGAGTTATAAATGACAGCTATCGTCCAAAAATATACTGAAGTAAGGCTGCCAAGAGGACTTTAAAGCGGGGCAGAATTGCAGGAAACCGATTTCAGGAGGTAGACTGGAATTGCATTTAAAGCATAGGAAAAGAGGCAGAACGTCCACAATGATGCACTTGGCCAAAAAGGGCGTATGCGTTTTTTCCTGAATATATTCAGGAAAAAACGCATACGCCCTTTTTGGCCAACCAAGCAAGCTTGCAAAGGAAATCTGCACTACAATGAAGTCTCACTTCCCCCCGGTCAAAAGGGCCATCTGAAAAAAGTGTAAAATCCAGAAAGGCAGGACAGGCCATGGAGAACTGGGAGCCTTGTTATGCTGATGGGCGGGATGTAAATTGCCAACAGCCACTCGGGAGAAGTGTATGTGTTTCCTGAAACATCTAAAAAACAAAGCAACAGAGCCTAGGGCACTTCCACTTATGGTCCTATAGCTTAGGGAAATGAAAATCAAAAAGACACAGCCACCCCAAAGTTTGGGACGGCTCTGTTTACAAGAACCTCGTTTACGGTACAAGTTCAATATCGCAGAAAGTGAAAAATGGATGAAGAAGCTGTGGTACTTACGTACAATGCAATATCACTCAGCAATGACATCTATGTCATCAGGCACGTAGCAGCATAATGAGTGGATTCAGGTATGATGATTCTACCTGAAATAAGTCACACAGAAAAAGAAACATCATAAGATATCACTAATACACGGAATGTAAACTTGGCTACACAGGAACTGGATTACAAAACAGAACAGGGTCTCAAATTTAGAAAACCAACTTATGCTTGCTTAAGAGGAAAGGTGAGTTGGGGTGCTGCATAAAACCAGAGATTGTAATGAGCACAGATAATGTTACTTAAGCCAAATATGGAATAGACAAGAGCTACTCCTTGCTCAACGAAATGGACTCAACACCCCATATTAAGCGCCTAAGAATGTACCTGACTAGTAAGTATCTTAAAACCTATGGATTGCTATATCTCCGAAAGGGAATCAAGCGTGTGTAGAGGGGAATAAACGCAGCAGTGATAGGATTGGAGAGGTTCGGTGAGCAAATGAAGACCCTTTGAAGTCATATTGCATGGTACCCATTCCACAGGTCTCAACTCTCCAGGTTTAAGGGATTCTTCCTTCAGCTAAAACATGCATGTGGAACTCAGAGTATGATCAACCGTGTGATCGGGAGACGTGTTCAAATATGTCTCCGTTCTCGTCCCCTGGTACTCGGTTGCAACATTCCAGACGCTTTACTAACACTCTCCCGACTTGGAGAGTCAGTGCCTTTAACCTCCTGTTTGGCCCAGTTTGCAATTTCTGCGGAAGATGAACAGGAATAGGGAGAACCAATGAGAGACTAGCTGGAGGTGTCTGGACGGGCAAATTTAACTCTCATTTCCCACCAGGAAGAGGAATTAACCAAAGGCTCAGCGTGCCGTGCCGGAACCAGATTAGGGCCTGAAGCAATCTTGCGGTGTTGCGGCCAGCTCACAAGAAATCGAGTTGAAGAAAGGAGCTCAGGGGCACTGTAATTCACAAACCTGCAGAGTTATAAATGACAGCTATCGTCCAAAAATATACTGAAGTAAGGCTGCCAAGAGGACTTGAAAGCGGGGCAGAATTGCAGGAAACCGATTTCAGGAGGTAGACTGGAATTGCATTTAAAGCATAGGAAAAGAGGCAGAACGTCCACAATGATGCACTTGGCCAAAAAGGGCGTATGCGTTTTTTCCTGAATATATTCAGGAAAAAACGCATACGCCCTTTTTGGCCAACCAAGCAAGCTTGCAAAGGAAATCTGCACTACAATGAAGTCTCACTTCCCCCCGGTCAAAAGGGCCATCTGAAAAAAGTGTAAAATCCAGAAAGGCAGGACAGGCCATGGAGAACTGGGAGCCTTGTTATGCTGATGGGCGGGATGTAAATTGCCAACAGCCACTCGGGAGAAGTGTATGTGTTTCCTGAAACATCTAAAAAACAAAGCAACAGAGCCTAGGGCACTTCCACTTATGGTCCTATAGCTTAGGGAAATGAAAATCAAAAAGACACAGCCACCCCAAAGTTTGGGACGGCTCTGTTTACAAGAACCTCGTTTACGGTACAAGTTCAATATCGCAGAAAGTGAAAAATGGATGAAGAAGCTGTGGTACTTACGTACAATGCAATATCACTCAGCAATGACATCTATGTCATCAGGCACGTAGCAGCATAATGAGTGGATTCAGGTATGATGATTCTACCTGAAATAAGTCACACAGAAAAAGAAACATCATAAGATATCACTAATACACGGAATGTAAACTTGGCTACACAGGAACTGGATTACAAAACAGAACAGGGTCTCAAATTTAGAAAACCAACTTATGCTTGCTTAAGAGGAAAGGTGAGTTGGGGTGCTGCATAAAACCAGAGATTGTAATGAGCACAGATAAAGTTCCTTAAGCCAAATATGGAATAGACAAGAGCTACTCCTTGCTCAACGAAATGGACTCAATACCCCATATTAAACGCCTAAGAATGTACCTAACTAGTAAGTATCTTAAAACCTATGGATTGCTATGTCTCCGAAAGAGAATCAAGCGTGTGTACAGGGGCATAAACGCAGCAGTGATAGGATTGGAGAGGTTCGGTGAGCAAATGAAGACCCTTTGAAGTCATATTGCATGGTACCCATTCCACGGGTCACAACTCTCAAGGTTTAAGGGATTCTTCCTTCAGCTAAAACATGCATGTGGAACCCAGAGTATGATCAACCGTGTGATCGGGAGACGTGTTCAAATATGTCTCCGTTCTCGTCCCCTGGTACTCGGGTGCAACATTCCAGATGCTTTACTAACACTCTCCCGACTTGGAGAGTCAGTGCCTTTAACCTCCTGTTTGGCCCAGTTTGCAATTTCTGCGGAAGATGAACAGGAATAGGGAGAACCAATGAGAGACTAGCTGGAGGTGTCTGGACGGGCAAATTTAACTCTCATTTCCCACCAGGAAGAGGAATTAACCAAAGGCTCAGCGTGCCGTGCCGGAACCAGATTAGGGCCTGAAGCAATCCTGCGGTGTTGCGGCCAGCTCACAAGAAAGCGAGTTGAAGAAAGGAGCTCAGGGGCACTGTAATTCACAAACCTGCAGAGTTATAAATGACAGCTATCGTCCAAAAATAGACTGAAGTAAGGCTGCCAAGAGGACTTGAAAGCGGGGCAGAATTGCAGGAAACCGATTTCAGGAGGTAGACTGGAATTGCATTTAAAGCATAGGAAAAGAGGCAGAACGTCCACAATGATGCACTTGGCCAAAAAGGGCGTATGCGTTTTTTCCTATTCAGGAAAAAACGCATACGCCCTTTTTGGCCAACCAAGCAAGCTTGCAAAGGAAATCTGCACTACAATGAAGTCTCACTTCCCCCCGGTCAAAAGGGCCATCTGAAAAAAGTGTAAAATCCAGAAAGGCAGGACAGGCCATGGAGAACTGGGAGCCTTGTTATGCTGATGGGCGGGATGTAAATTGCCAACAGTCACTAGGCAGAAGTGTATGGTGTTTCCTGAAACATCTAAAAAACAAAGCAACAGAGCCTAGGGCACTTCCACTTATGGTCCTATAGCTTAAGGAAATTAAAATAAAAAAGACACAGCCACCCCAATTTTGGGACGGCTCTGTATACAAGAACCTCGTTTATGGTACAAGTTCAATATCGCAGAAAGTGAAAAATGGATGAAGAAGTTTGGTACTTACGTACAATGCAATATCACTCAGCAATGACATCTATGTCATCAGGCCCGTAGCAGCATAATGAGTGGATTCAGGTATGATGATTCTAACTGAAATAAGTCACACAGAAAAAGAAACATCATAAGATATCACTAATACACGGAATGTAAACTTGGCTACACAGGAACTGGATTACAAAACAGAACAGGGTCTCAAATTTAGAAAACCAACTTATGCTTGCTTAAGGGGAAAGGTGAGTTGGGGTGCTGCATAAAACCAGAGATTGAAATGAGCACAGATAAAGTTCCTTAAGCCAAATATGGAATAGACAAGAGCTACTCCTTGCTCAACGAAATGGACTCAACACCCCATATTAAACGCCTAAGAATGTACCTGACTAGTAAGTATCTTAAAACCTATGGATTGCTATGTCTCCGAAAGAGAATCAAGTGTGTGTACAGGGGCATAAACGCAGCAGTGATAGGATTGGAGAGGTTCGGTGAGCAAATGAAGACCCTCTGAATTCATATTGCATGGTACCCATTCCACGGGTCTCAACTCTCCAGGTTTAAGGGATTCTTCCTTCAGCTAAAACATGCATGTGGAACCCAGAGTATGATCAACCGTGTGATCGGGAGATGTGTTCAAATATGTCTCCGTTCTCGTCCTCTGGTACTCGGGTGCAACATTCCAGACGCTTTACTAACACTCTCCCGACTTGGAGAGTCAGTGCCTTTAACCTCCTGTTTGGCCCAGTTTGCAATTTCTGCGGAAGATGAACAGGAATAGGGAGAACCAATGAGAGACTAGCTGGAGGTGTCTGGACGGGCAAATTTAACTCTCATTTCCCACCAGGAAGAGGAATTAAACAAAGGCTCAGCGTGCCGTGCCGGAACCAGATTAGGGCCTGAAGCAATCCTGCGGTGTTGCGGCCAGCTCGCAAGAAAGCAAGTTGAAGAAAGGAGCTCAGGGTCACTGTAATTCACAAACCTGCAGAGTTATAAATGACAGCTATTGTCCAAAAATATACTGAAGTAAGGCTGCCAAGAGGACTTGAAAGCGGGGCAGAATTGCAGGAAACCGAGTTCAGGAGGTAGACTGGAATTGCATTGAAAGCATAGGAAAAGAGGCAGAACGTCCACAATGATGCACTTGGCCAAAAAGGGCGTATGCGTTTTTTCCTGAATATATTCAGGAAAAAACGCATACGCGCTTTTTGGCCAACCAAGCAAGCTTGCAAAGGAAATCTGCACTACAATGAAGTCTCACTTCCCCTCGGTCATAAGGGCCATCTGAAAAAAGTTTAAAATCCAGAAAGGCAGGACAGGCCATGGAGAACTGGGAGCCTTGTTATGCTGATGGGCGGGATGTAAATTGCCAACAGCCACTCGGGAGAAGTGTATGGTGTTTCCTGACACATCTAAAAAACAAAGCAACAGAGCCTAGGGCACTTCCACTTATGGTCCTATAGCTTAGGGAAATGAAAATCAAAAAGACACAGCCACCCCAAAGTTTGGGACGGCTCTGTTTACAAGAACCTCATTTACGGTACAAGTTCAATATCACAGAAAGTGAAAAATGGATGAAGAAGTTGTGGTACTTACGTACAATGCAATATCACTCAGCAATGACATCTATGTCATCAGGCCCGTAGCAGCATAATGAGTGGATTCAGCTATGATGATTCTAACTGAAAGAAGTCACACAGAAAAAGAAACATCATAAGATATCACTAATACACGCAATGTAAACATGGCTACACAGGAACTGGATTACAAAACAGAACAGGGTCTCAAATTTAGAAAACCAACTTATGCTTGCTTAAGGGGAAAGGTGAGTTGGGGTGCTGCATAAAACCAGAGATTGAAATGAGCACAGATAAAGTTCCTTAAGCCAAATATGGAATAGACAAGAGCTACTCCTTGCTCAATGAAATGGACTTAACACCCCATATTAAACGCCTAAGAATGTACCTGACTAGTAAGTATCTTAAAACCTATGGATTGCTATGTCTCCGAAAGGGAATCAAGCGTGTGTAGAGGGGAATAAACGCAGCAGTGATAGGATTGGAGCAGTTCGGTGAGCAAATGAAGACCCTTTGAAGTCATATTGCATGGTACCCATTCCACGGGTCTCAACTCTCCAGGTTTAAGGGATTCTTCCTTCAGCTAAAACATGCATGTGGAACCCAGAGTATGATCAACCGTGTGATCGGGAGACGTCTTCAAATACGTCTCCGTTCTCGTCCCCTGGTCCTCGGGTGCAACATTCCAGACGCTTTACTAACACTCTCCCGACTTGGAGAGTCAGTCCCTTTAACCTCCTGTTTGGCCCAGTTTGCAATTTCTGCGGAAGATGAACAGGAATAGGGAGAACCAATGAGAGACTAGCTGGAGGTGTCTGGACGGGCAAATTTAACTCTCATTTCCCACCAGGATGAGGAATTAACCAAAGGCTCAGCGTGCCATGTCGGAACCAGATTAGGGCCTGAAGCAATCCTGCGGTGTTGCGGCCAGCTCACAAGGAAGCGAGTTGAAGGAAGGAGTTCAGGGGCACTGTAATTCACAAACCTGCAGAGTTATAAATGACAGCTATCGTCCAAAAATATACTGAAGTAAGGCTGCCAAGAGGACTTGAAAGCGGGGCAGAATTGCAGGAAACCGATTTCAGGAGGTAGACTGGAATTGCATTTAAAGCATAGGAAAAGAGGCAGAACGTCCACAATGATGCACTTGGCCTAAAAGGGCGTATGCGTTTTTTCCTATTCAGGAAAAAACGCATACGCCCTTTTTGGCCAACCAAGCAAGCTTGCAAAGGAAATCTGCACTACAATGAAGTCTCACTTCCCCCCGGTCAAAAGGGCCATCTGAAAAAAGTGTAAAATCCAGAAAGGCAGGACAGGCCATAGAGAACTGGGAGCCTTGTTATGCTGATGGGCGGGATGTAAATTTCCAACAGTCACTCGGCAGAAGTGTATGGTGTTTCCTGAAACATCTAAAAAACAAAGCAACAGAGCCTAGGGCACTTCCACTTATGGTCCTATAGCTTAAGGAAATTAAAATCAAAAAGACACAGCCACCCCAAAGTTTGGGACGGCTCTGTATACAAGAACCTCCTTTATGGTACAAGTTCAATATTGCAGAAAGTGAAAAATGGATAAAGAAGCTGTGGTACTTACGTACAATGCAATATCACTCAGCAATGACATCTATGTCATCAGGCACGTAGCAGCATAATGAGTGGATTCAGGTATGATGATTCTACCTGAAATAAGTCACACAGAAAAAGAAACATCATAAGATATCACTAATACACGGAATGTAAACTTGGCTACACAGGAACTGGATTACAAAACAGAACAGGGTCTCAAATTTAGAAAACCAACTTATGCTTGCTTAAGAGGAAAGGTGAGTTGGGGTGCTGCATAAAACCAGAGATTGTAATGAGCACAGATAAAGTTCCTTAAGCCAAATATGGAATAGACAAGAGCTACTCCTTGCTCAACGAAATGGACTCAACACCCCATATTAAACGCCTAAGAATGTACCTAACTAGTAAGTATCTTAAAACCTATGGATTGCTATGTCTCCGAAAGAGAATCAAGCGTGTGTACAGGGGCATAAACGCAGCAGTGATAGGATTGGAGAGGTTCGGTGAGCAAATGAAGACCCTCTGAAGTCATATTGCATGGTACCCATTCCACGGGTCACAACTCTCCAGGTTTAAGGGATTCTTCCTTCAGCTAAAACATGCATGTGGAACCCAGAGTATGATCAACCGTGTGATCGGGAGACGTGTTCAAATATGTCTCCGTTCTCGTCCCCTGGTACTCGGGTGCAACATTCCAGACGCTTTACTAACACTCTCCCGACTTGGAGAGTCAGTGCCTTTAACCTCCTGTTTGGCCCAGTTTGCAATTTCTGTGGAAGATGAACAGGAATAGGGAGAACCAATGAGAGACTAGCTGGAGGTGTCTGGACGGGCAAATTTAACTCTCATTTCCCACCAGGAAGAGGAATTAACCAAAGGCTCAGCGTGCCGTGCCGGAACCAGATTAGGGCCTGAAGCAATCCTGCGGTGTTGCGGCCAGCTCACAAGAAAGCGAGTTGAAGAAAGGAGCTCAGGGGCACTGTAATTCACAAACCTGCAGAGTTATAAATGACAGCTATCGTCCAAAAATATACTGAAGTAAGGCTGCCAAGAGGACTTGAAAGCGGGGCAGAATTGCAGGAAACCGATTTCAGGAGGTAGACTGGAATTGCATTTAAAGCATAGGAAAAGAGGCAGAACGTCCACAATGATGCACTTGGCCAAAAAGGGCGTATGCGTTTTTTCCTGAATATATTCAGGAAAAAACGCATACGTCCTTTTTGGCCAACCAAGCAAGCTTGCAAAGGAAATCTGCACTACAATGAAGTCTCACTTCCCCCCGGTCAAAAGGGCCATCTGAAAAAAGTGTAAAATCCAGAAAGGCAGGACAGGCCATGGAGAACTGGGAGCCTTGTTATGCTGATGGGCGGGATGTAAATTGCCAACAGCCACTCGGGAGAAGTGTATGTGTTTCCTGAAACATCTAAAAAACAAAGCAACAGAGCCTAGGGCACTTCCACTTATGGTCCTATAGCTTAGGGAAATGAAAATCAAAAAGACACAGCCACCCCAAAGTTTGGGACGGCTCTGTTTACAAGAACCTCGTTTACGGTACAAGTTCAATATCGCAGAAAGTGAAAAATGGATGAAGAAGTTTGGTACTTACGTACAATGCAATATCACTCAGCAATGACATCTATGTCATCAGGCCCGTAGCAGCATAATGAGTGCATTCAGGTATGATGATTCTAACTGAAATAAGTCACACAGAAAAAGAAACATCATAAGATATCACTAATACACGGAATGTAAACTTGGCTACACAGGAACTGGATTACAAAACAGAACAGGGTCTCAAATTTAGAAAACCAACTTATGCTTGCTTAAGGGGAAAGGTGAGTTGGGGTGCTGCATAAAACCAGAGATTGAAATGAGCACAGATAAAGTTCCTTAAGCCAAATATGGAATAGACAAGAGCTACTCCTTGCTCAACGAAATGGACTCAACACCCCATATTAAACGCCTAAGAATGTACCTGACTAGTAAGTATCTTAAAACCTATGGATTGCTATGTCTCCGAAAGAGAATCAAGTGTGTGTACAGGGGCATAAACGCAGCAGTGATAGGATTGGAGAGGTTCGGTGAGCAAATGAAGACCCTCTGAATTCATATTGCATGGTACCCATTCCACGGGTCTCAACTCTCCAGGTTTAAGGGATTCTTCCTTCAGCTAAAACATGCATGTGGAACCCAGAGTATGATCAACCGTGTGATCGGGAGACGTGTTCAAATATGTCTCCGTTCTCGTCCTCTGGTACTCGGGTGCAACATTCCAGACGCTTTACTAACACTCTCCCGACTTGGAGAGTCAGTGCCTTTAACCTCCTGTTTGGCCCAGTTTGGAATTTCTGCGGAAGATGAACAGGAATAGGGAGAACCAATGAGAGACTAGCTGGAGGTGTCTGGACGGGCAAATTTAACTCTCATTTCCCACCAGGAAGAGGAATTAACCAAAGGCTCAGCGTGCAGTGCCGGAACCAGATTAGGGCCTGAAGCAATCCTGCGGTGTTGCGGCCAGCTCACAAGAAATCGAGTTGAGGAAAGGAGCTCCGGGACACTGTAATTCACAAACCTGCAGAGTTATAAATGACAGCTATCGTCCAAAAATATACTGAAGTAAGGCTGCCAAGAGGACTTGAAAGTGGGGCAGAATTGCAGGAAACCGATTTCAGGAGGTAGACTGGAATTGCATTGAAAGCATAGGAAAAGAGGCAGAACGTCCACAATGATGCACTTGGCCAAAAAGGGCGTATGCGTTTTTTCCTGAATATATTCAGGAAAAAACGCATACGCCCTTTATGGCCAACCAAGCAAGCTTGCAAAGGAAATCTGCACTACAATGAAGTCTCACTTCCCCCGGGTCAATAGGGCCATCTGAAAAAAGTGTAAAATCCAGAAAGGCAGGACAGGCCATGGAGAACTGGGAGCCTTGTTATGCTGATGGGCGGGATGTAAATTGCCAACAGCCACTGGGGAGAAGTGTATGTGTTTCCTGAAACATCTAAAAAACAAAGCAACAGAGCCTAGGGCACTTCCACTTATGGTCCTATAGCTTAGGGAAATGAAAATCAAAAAGACACAGCCACCCCAAAGTTTGGGACGGCTCTGTTTACAAAACCTCGTTTACGGTACAAGTTCAATATCGCAGAAAGTGAAAAATGGATGAAGAAGTTGTGGTACTTACGTACAATGCAATATCACTCAGCAATGACCTCTATGTCATCAGGCCCGTAGCAGCATAATGAGTCGATTCAGGTATGATGATTCTAACTGAAAGAAGTCACACAGAAAAAGAAACATCATAAGATATCACTAATACACGGAATGTAAACTTGGCTACACAGGAACTGGATTACAAAACAGAACAGGGTCTCAAATTTAGAAAACCAACTTATGCTTGCTTAAGGGGAAAGGTGAGTTGGGGTGCTGCATAAAACCAGAGATTGAAATGAGCACAGATAAAGTACCTTAAGCCAAATATGGAATAGACAAGAGCTACTCCTTGCTCAACGAAATGGACTCAACACCCCATATTAAACGCCTAAGAATGTACCTGACTAGTAAGTATCTTAAAACCTATGGATTGCTATGTCTCCGAAAGAGAATCAAGCGTGTGTACGGGGGCATAAACGCAGCAGTGGTAGAATTGGAGAGGTTCGGTGAGCAAATGAAGAACCTTTGAAGTCATATTGCACGGTACCCATTCCACGGGTCTCAACTCTCCAGCTTTAAGGGATTCTTCCTTCAGCTAAAACATGCATGCACTGGGAGATGGCTTTTTCTTTCTGATACAGGTCACTTTGAATTCATAATCACTCCCTTTTTCTTTAAATCTCTATAAATTGCCACCCTGGGATGTTCTAAACAGGTATGTCAGAGTCTAGCTGGATTAAGCTGTGTCTACTCTGGCGATCAGTTTGCAATTTCTGCGGAAGATGAACAGGAATAGGGAGAACCAATGAGAGACTAGCTGGAGGTGTCTGGACGGGCAAATTTAACTCTCATTTCCCACCAGGAAGAGGAATTAACCAAAGGCTCAGCGTGCCGTGCCGGAACCAGATTAGGGCCTGAAGCAATCCTGCGGTGTTGCGGCCAGCTCGCAAGAAAGCAAGTTGAAGAAAGGAGCTCAGGGTCACTGTAATTCACAAACCTGCAGAGTTATAAATGACAGCTATCGTCCAAAAATATACTGAAGTAAGGCTGCCAAGAGGACTTGAAAGCGGGGCAGAATTGCAGGAAACCGAGTTCAGGAGGTAGACTGGAATTGCATTGAAAGCATAGGAAAAGAGGCAGAACGTCCACAATGATGCACTTGGCCAAAAAGGGCGTATGCGTTTTTTCCTGAATATATTCAGGAAAAAACGCATACGCCCTTTTTGGCCAACCAAGCAAGCTTGCAAAGGAAATATGCACTACAATGAAGTCTCACTTCCCCCCGGTCATAAGGGCCATCTGAAAAAAGTTTAAAATCCAGAAAGGCAGGACAGGCCATGGAGAACTGGGAGCCTTGTTATGCTGATGGGCGGGATGTAAATTGCCAACAGCCACTCGGGAGAAGTGTATGGTGTTTCCTGACACATCTAAAAAACAAAGCAACAGAGCCTAGGGCACTTCCACTTATGGTCCTATAGCTTAGGGAAATGAAAATCAAAAAGACACAGCCACCCCAAAGTTTGGGACGGCTCTGTTTACAAGAACCTCATTTACGGTACAAGTTCAATATCACAGAAAGTGAAAAATGGATGAAGAAGTTGTGGTACTTACGTACAATGCAATATCACTCAGCAATGACATCTATGTCATCAGGCCCGTAGCAGCATAATGAGTGGATTCAGCTATGATGATTCTAACTGAAAGAAGTCACACAGAAAAAGAAACATCATAAGATATCACTAATACACGGAATGTAAACTTGGCTACACAGGAACTGGATTACAAAACAGAACAGGGTCTCAAATTTAGAAAACCAACTTATGCTTGCTTAAGGGGAAAGGTGAGTTGGGGTGCTGCATAAAACCAGAGATTGAAATGAGCACAGATAAAGTTCCTTAAGCCAAATATGGAATAGACAAGAGCTACTCCTTGCTCAACGAAATGGACTCAACACCCCATATTAAACGCCTAAGAATGTACCTGACTAGTAAGTATCTTAAAACCTATGGATTGCTATGTCTCCGAAAGAGAATCAAGCGTGTGTACAGGGGCATAAACGCAGCAGTGATAGGATTGGAGAGGTTCGGTGAGCAAATGAAGACCCTCTGAAGTCATATTGCATGGTACCCATTCCACGGGTCTCAACTCTCCAGGTTTAAGGGATTCTTCCTTCAGCTAAAACATGCATGTGGAACCCAGAGTATGATCAACCATGTGATCGGGAGACGTGTTGAAATATGTCTCCGTTCTCGTCCTCTGGTACTCGGGTGCAACATTCCAGACGCTTTACTAACACTCTCCCGACTTGGAGAGTCAGTGCCTTTAACCTCCTGTTTGGCCCAGTTTGCAATTTCTGCGGAAGATGAACAGGAATAGGGAGAACCAATGAGAGACTAGCTGGAGGTGTCTGGACGGGCAAATTTAACTCTCATTTCCCACCAGGAAGAGGAATTAACCAAAGGCTCAGCGTGCAGTGCTGGAACCAGATTAGGGCCTGAAGCAATCCTGCGGTGTTGTGGCCAGCTCACAAGAAATCGAGTTGAGGAAAGGAGCTCCGGGACACTGTAATTCACAAACCTGCAGAGTTATAAATGACAGCTATCGTCCACAAATATACTGAAGTAAGGCTGCCAAGAGGACTTGAAAGTGGGGCAGAATTGCAGGAAACCGATTTCAGGAGGTAGACTGGAATTGCATTGAAAGCATAGGAAAAGAGGCAGAACGTCCACAATGATGCACTTGGCCAAAAAGGGCGTATGCGTTTTTTCCTGAATATATTCAGGAAAAAACGCATACGCCCTTTATGGCCAACCAAGCAAGCTTGCAAAGGAAATCTGCACTACAATGAAGTCTCACTTCCCCCGGGTCAATAGGGCCATCTGAAAAAAGTGTAAAATCCAGAAAGACAGGACAGGCCATGGAGAACTGGGAGCCTTGTTATGCTGATGGGCGGAATGTAAATTGCCAACAGCCACTAGGGAGAAGTGTATGTGTTTCCTGAAACATCTAAAAAACAAAGCAACAGAGCCTAGGGCACTTCCACTTATGGTCCTATAGCTTAGGGAAATGAAAATCAAAAAGACACAGCCACCCCAAAGTTTGGGACGGCTCTGTTTACAAAACCTCGTTTACGGTACAAGTTCAATATCGCAGAAAGTGAAAAATGGATGAAGAAGTTGTGGTACTTACGTACAATGCAATATCACTCAGCAATGACCTCTATGTCATCAGGCCCGTAGCAGCATAATGAGTGGATTCAGGTATGATGATTCTAACTGAAAGAAGTCACACAGAAAAAGAAACATCATAAGATATCACTAATACACGGAATGTAAACTTGGCTACACAGGAACTGGATTACAAAACAGAACAGGGTCTCAAATTTAGAAAACCAAATTATGCTTGCTTAAGGGGAAAGGTGAGTTGGGGTGCTGCATAAAACCAGAGATTGAAATGAGCACAGATAAAGTACCTTAAGCCAAATATGGAATAGACAAGAGCTACTCCTTGCTCAACGAAATGGACTCAACACCCCATATTAAACGCCTAAGAATGTACCTGACTAGTAAGTATCTTAAAACCTATGGATTGCTATGTGTCCGAAAGAGAATCAAGCGTGTGTACAGGGGCATAAACGCAGCAGTGGTAGAATTGGAGAGGTTCGGTGAGCAAATGAAGAACCTTTGAAGTCATATTGCACGGTACCCATTCCACGGGTCTCAACTCTCCAGCTTTAAGGGATTCTTCCTTCAGCTAAAACATGCATGTGGAACCCAGAGTATGATCAACCATGTGATCGGGATACGTGTTCAAATATGTCTCCGTTCTCGTCCCCTGTTTCTCGGGTGCAACATTCCAGACGATTTACTAACACTCTCCCGACTTGGAGAGTCAGTGCCTTTAACCTCCTGTTTGGCCCAGTTTGCAATTTCTGCGGAAGATGAACAGGAATAGGGAGAACCAATGAGAGACTAGCTGGAGGTGCCTGGACGGGCAAATTTAACTCTCATTTCCCACCAGGAAGAGGAATTAACCAAAGGCTCAGCGTGCCGTGCCGGAACCAGATTAGGGCCTGAAGCAATCCTGCGGTGTTGCGGCCAGCTCGCAAGAAAGCAAGTTGAAGAAAGGAGCTCAGGGTCACTGTAATTCACAAACATGCAGAGTTATAAATGACAGCTATCGTCCAAAAATATACTGAAGTAAGGCTGCCAAGAGGACTTGAAAGCGGGGCAGAATTGCAGGAAACCGAGTTCAGGAGGTAGACTGGAATTGCATTGAAAGCATAGGAAAAGAGGCAGAACGTCCACAATGATGCACTTGGCCAAAAAGGGCGTATGCGTTTTTTCCTGAATATATTCAGGAAAAAACGCATACGCCCTTTTTGGCCAACCAAGCAAGCTTGCAAAGGAAATCTGCACTACAATGAAGTCTCACTTCCCCCCGGTCATAAGGGCCATCTGAAAAAAGTGTAAAATCCAGAAAGGAAGGACAGGCCATGGAGAACTGGGGGCCTTGTTATGCTGATGGGCGGGATGTAAATTGCCAACAGTCACTAGGCAGAAGTGTATGGTGTTTCCTGAAACATCTAAAAAACAAAGCAACAGAGCCTAGGGCACTTCCACTTATGGTCCTATAGCTTAAGGAAATTAAAATCAAAAAGACACAGCCACCCCAAAGTTTGGGACGGCTCTGTATACAAGAACCTCGTTTATGGTACAAGTTCAATATCGCAGAAAGTGAAAAATGGATGAAGAAGTTTGGTACTTACGTACAATGCAATATCACTCAGCAATGACATCTATGTCATCAGGCCCGTAGCAGCATAATGAGTGCATTCAGGTATGATGATTCTAACTGAAATAAGTCACACAGAAAAAGAAACATCATAAGATATCACTAATACACGGAATGTAAACTTGGCTACACAGGAACTGGATTACAAAACAGAACAGGGTCTCAAATTTAGAAAACCAACTTATGCTTGCTTAAGGGGAAAGGTGAGTTGGGGTGCTGCATAAAACCAGAGATTGAAATGAGCACAGATAAAGTTCCTTAAGCCAAATATGGAATAGACAAGAGCTACTCCTTGCTCAACGAAATGGACTCAACACCGCATATTAAACGCCTAAGAATGTACCTGACTAGTAAGTATCTTAAAACCTATGGATTGCTATGTCTCCGAAAGAGAATCAAGTGTGTGTACAGGGGCATAAACGCAGCAGTGATAGGATTGGAGAGGTTCGGTGAGCAAATGAAGACCCTCTGAATTCATATTGCATGGTACCCATTCCACGGGTCTCAACTCTCCAGGTTTAAGGGATTCTTCCTTCAGCTAAAACATGCATGTGGAACCCAGAGTATGATCAACCGTGTGATCGGGAGACGTGTTCAAATATGTCTCCGTTCTCGTCCTCTGGTACTCGGGTGCAACATTCCAGACGCTTTACTAACACTCTCCCGACTTGGAGAGTCAGTGCCTTTAACCTCCTGTTTGGCCCAGTTTGCAATTTCTGTGGAAGATGAACAGGAATAGGGAGAACCAATGAGAGACTAGCTGGAGGTGTCTGGACGGGCAAATTTAACTCTCATTTCCCACCAGGAAGAGGAATTAACCAAAGGCTCAGCGTGCAGTGCCGGAACCACATTAGGGCCTGAAGCAATCCTGCGGTGTTGCGGCCAGCTCACAAGAAATCGAGTTGAGGAAAGGAGCTCCGGGACACTGTAATTCACAAACCTGCAGAGTTATAAATGACAGCTATCGTCCAAAAATATACTGAAGTAAGGCTGCCAAGAGGACTTGAAAGTGGGGCAGAATTGCAGGAAACCGATTTCAGGAGGTAGACTGGAATTGCATTGAAAGCATAGGAAAAGAGGCAGAACGTCCACAATGATGCACTTGGCCAAAAAGGGCGTATGCGTTTTTTCCTGAATATATTCAGGAAAAAACGCATACGCCCTTTATGGCCAACCAAGCAAGCTTGCAAAGGAAATCTGCACTACAATGAAGTCTCACTTCCCCCCGGTCAAAAGGGCCATCTGAAAAAAGTGTAAAATCCAGAAAGGCAGGACAGGCCATGGAGAACTGGGAGCCTTGTTATGCTGATGGGCGGGATGTAAATTGCCAACAGCCACTTGGGAGAAGTGTATGTGTTTCCTGAAACATCTAAAAAACAAAGCAACAGAGCCTAGGGCACTTCCACTTATGGTCCTATAGCTTAGGGAAATGAAAATCAAAAAGACACAGCCACCCCAAAGTTTGGGACGGCTCTGTTTACAAGAACCTCGTTTACGGTACAAGTTCAATATCGCAGAAAGTGAAAAATGGATGAAGAAGCTGTGGTACTTACGTACAATGCAATATCACTCAGCAATGACATCTATGTCATCAGGCACGTAGCAGCATAATGAGTGGATTCAGGTATGATGATTCTACCTGAAATAAGTCACACAGAAAAAGAAACATCATAAGATATCACTAATACACGGAATGTAAACTTGGCTACACAGGAACTGGATTACAAAACAGAACAGGGTCTCAAATTTAGAAAACCAACTTATGCTTGCTTAAGAGGAAAGGTGAGTTGGGGTGCTGCATAAAACCAGAGATTGTAATGAGCACAGATAAAGTTCCTTAAGCCAAATATGGAATAGACAAGAGCTACTCCTTGCTCAACGAAATGGACTCAACACCCCATATTAAACGCCTAAGAATGTACCTAACTAGTAAGTATCTTAAAACCTATGGATTGCTATGTCTCCGAAAGAGAATCAAGCGTGTGTACAGGGGCATAAACGCAGCAGTGATAGGATTGGAGAGGTTCGGTGAGCAAATGAAGACCCTTTGAAGTCATATTGCATGGTACCCATTCCACGGGTCACAACTCTCCAGGTTTAAGGGATTCTTCCTTCAGCTAAAACATGCATGTGGAACCCAGAGTATGATCAACCGTGTGATCGGGAGACGTGTTCAAATATGTCTCCGTTCTCGTCCCCTGGTACTCGGGTGCAACATTCCAGACGCTTTACTAACACTCTCCCGACTTGGAGAGTCAGTGCCTTTAACCTCCTGTTTGGCCCAGTTTGCAATTTCTGCGGAAGATGAACAGGAATAGCGAGAACCAATGAGAGACTAGCTGGAGGTGTCTGGACGGGCAAATTTAACTCTCATTTCCCACCAGGAAGAGGAATTAACCAAAGGCTCAGCGTGCCGTGCCGGAACCAGATTAGGGCCTGAAGCAATCCTGCGGTGTTGCGGCCAGCTCACAAGAAAGTGAGTTGAAGAAAGGAGCTCAGGGGCACTGTAATTCACAAACCTGCAGAGTTATAAATGACAGCTATCGTCCAAAAATATACTGAAGTAAGGCTGCCAAGAGGACTTGAAAGCGGGGCAGAATTGCAGGAAACCGATTTCAGGAGGTAGACTGGAATTGCATTTAAAGCATAGGAAAAGAGGCAGAACGTCCACAATGATGCACTTGGCCAAAAAGGGCGTATGCGTTTTTTCCTGAATATATTCAGGAAAAAACGCATACGTCCTTTTTGGCCAACCAAGCAAGCTTGCAAAGGAAATCTGCACTACAATGAAGTCTCACTTCCCCCCGGTCAAAAGGGCCATCTGAAAAAAGTGTAAAATCCAGAAAGGCAGGACAGGCCATGGAGAACTGGGAGCCTTGTTATGCTGATGGGCGGGATGTAAATTGCCAACAGCCACTCGGGAGAAGTGTATGTGTTTCCTGAAACATCTAAAAAACAAAGCAACAGAGCCTAGGGCACTTCCACTTATGGTCCTATAGCTTAGGGAAATGAAAATCAAAAAGACACAGCCACCCCAAAGTTTGGGACGGCTCTGTTTACAAGAACCTCGTTTACGGTACAAGTTCAATATCGCAGAAAGTGAAAAATGGATGAAGAAGTTTGGTACTTACGTACAATGCAATATCACTCAGCAATGACATCTATGTCATCAGGCCCGTAGCAGCATAATGAGTGCATTCAGGTATGATGATTCTAACTGAAATAAGTCACACAGAAAAAGAAACATCATAAGATATGAGTAATACACGGAATGTAAACTTGGCTACACAGGAACTGAATTCCAATACAGAACAGGGTCTCACATTTAGAAAACCAACTTATGCTTGCTTAAGGGGAAAGGTGAGTTGGGGTGCTGCATAAAACCAGAGATTGAAATGAGCACAGATAAAGTTCCTTAAGCCAAATATGGAATAGACAAGAGCTACTCCTTGCTCAATGAAATGGACTCAACACCCCATATTAAACGATTAAGAATGTACCTGACTAGTAAGTATCTTAAAACCTATGGATTGCTATGTCTCCATAAGAGAATCAAGCGTGTGTCCAGGGGCATAAACACAGCAGTGATAGGATTGGAGAGGTTCGGTGAGCAAATGAAGACCCTTTGAAGTCATATTGCATGGTACCCATTCCACGGGTCTCAACTCTCCAGGTTTAAGGTATTCTTCCTTCAGCTGAAACTTGCATGTGGAACCCAGAGTATGATCAACCATGTGAACGGGAGAAGTGTTCAAATATGTCTCAGTTTTCCTCCCATGGTACTCGGGTGCAACATTCCAGATGCTTTACTAACACTCTCCCCACTTGGAGAGTCAGCGCCTTTAACCTCCTGTTTGGCCCAATTTGCAATTTCTGCGGAAGATGAACAGGAATAGGGAGAACCAATGAGAGACTAGCTGGAGGTGTCTGGACGGGCAAATTTAACTCTCATTTCCCACCAGGAAGAGGAAATAACCAAAGGCTCAGCGTGCCGTGCCGGAACCAGATTAGGGCCTGAAGCCATCCTGCGGTGTTGCGGCCAGGTCACAAGAAAGCGAGTTGAAGAAAGGAGCTCAGGGGCACTGTAATTCACAAACCTGCAGAGTTATAAATGACAGCTATCGTACAAAAATATACTGAAGTAAGGCTGCCAAGAGGACTTGAAAGCGGGGCAGAATTGCAGGAAACCGATTTCAGGAGGTAGACTGGAATTGCATTGAAAGCATAGGAAAAGAGGCAGAACGTCCACAATGATGCACTTGGCCAAAAAGGGCGTATGCGTTTTTTCCTGAATATATTCAGGAAAAAACGCATACGCCCTTTTTGGCCAACCAAGCAAGCTTGCAAAGGAAATCTGCACTACAATGAAGTCTTACTTCCCCCCAGTCAAAAGGGCCATCTGAAAAAAGTGTAAAATCCAGACAGGCAGGACAGGCCATGGAGAACTGGGAGCCTTGTTATGCTGATGGGCGGGATGTAAATTGCCAACAGACACTCGGGAGAAGTGTATGGTGTTTCCTGAAACATCTAAAAAACAAAGCAACAGAGCCTAGGGCACTTCCACTTATGGTCCTATAGCTTAGGAAAATTAAAATAAAAAAGACACAGCCACCCCAAAGTTTGGGACGCCTCTGTTTACAAGAACCTTGTTTACATTACAAGTTCAACATCGCAGAAATTGAAAAATGGATAAAGAAGTTGTGGTATTTACTTACAAAGCAATGTCACTCAGCAATGAAATCTATGTCATCTGGCCCGTAGCAGCACAATGAGTGGATTCAGGTATGATGATTCTAACTGAAATAAGTCACACAGAAAAGGAAACATCATAAGATATCAGTAATACACGGAATGTAAACTGGGCTACACAGGAACTGAATTCCAAAACAGAACAGGGTCTCAAATTTAGAAAACCAACTTATGATTGCTTAAGGGGAAAGGTGAGTTGGGGTGCTGCATAAAACCAGAGATTGAAATGAGCACAGATAAAGTTCCTTAAGCCAAATGTGGAATAGACAAGAGCTACTCCTTGCTCAACGAAATGGACTCAACACCGCATATTAAACGCCTAAGAATGTACCTGACTAGTAAGTATCTTAAAACCTATGGATTGCTATGTCTCCGAAAGAGAATCAAGCATGTGTACAGGGACATAAACGCAGCAGTGATAGGATTGGAGAGGTTCGGTGAGCAAATGAAGACCCTTTGAAGTCATATTGCATGGTACCCATTCCACGGGTTTCAACTACCCAGGTTTAAGGTATTCTTCCTTCAGCTAAAACATGCATGTGGAACCTAGAGTATGATCAACCATGTGATCGGGAGACGTGTTCAAATATGTCTCAGTTTTCGTACCCTGGTACTCGGGTGCAACATTCCAGACGCTTTACTAACACTCTCCCGACTTGGAGAGTCAGTCCCTTTAACCTCCTGTTTGGCCCAGTTTGCAATTTCTGCGGAAGATGAACAGGAATAGCGAGAACCAATGAGAGACTAGCTGGAGGTGTCTGGACGGGCAAATTTAACTCTCATTTCCCACCAGGAAGAGGAAATAACCAAAGGCTCAGCGTGCCGTGCCGGAACCAGATTAGGGCCTGAAGCCATCCTGCGGTGTTGCGGCCAGCTCACAAAAAAGCGAGTTGAAGAAAGGAGCTCAGGGGCACTGTAATTCACAAACCTGCAGAGTTATAAATGACAACTATCGTCCAAAAATATACTGAAGTAAGGCTGCCAAGAGGACTTGAAAGCGGGGCAGAATTGCAGGAAACCGATTTCAGGAGGTAGACTGGAATTGCATTGAAAGCATAGGAAAAGAGGCAGAACGTCCACAATGATGCACTTGGCCAAAAAGGGCGTATGCGTTTTTTCCTGAATATATTCAGGAAAAAACGCATACGCCCTTTTTGGCCAACCAAGCAAGCTTGCAAAGGAAATCTGCACTACAATGAAGTCTCACTTCCCCCCGGTCAAAAGGGCCATCTGAAAAAAGTGTAAAATCCAGAAAGGCAGGACAGGCCATGGAGAACTGGGAGCCTTGTTATGCTGATGGGCGGGATGTAAATTGCCAACAGACACTCGGGAGAAGTGTATGGTGTTTCCTGAAACGTCTAAAAAACAAAGCAACAGAGCCTAGGGCACTTCCACTTATGGTCCTATAGCTTAGGGAAATTAAAATCAAAAAGATACAGCCACCCCAATGTTTGGGACGCCTCTGTTTACAAGAACCTCGTTTACCGTACAAGTTCAATATCACAGAAAGTGAAAAATGGATAAAGAACTTGTGGTACTTACGTACAATGCAGTATCACTCAGCAGTGAAATCTATGTCATCAGGCCCGTAGCAGCACAATGAGTGGATTCAGGTACGATGATTCTAACTGAAATAAGTCACACAGAAAAAGAAACATCATAAGATATCAGTAATACACGGAATGTAAACTTGGCTACACAGGAACTGAATTACAGAACAGAACAGGGTCTCAAATTTAGAAAACCAACTTATGCTTGTTTAAGGGTAAAGGTGAGTTGGGGTGCTGCATAAAACCAGAGATTGAAATGAGCACAGATAAAGTTCCTTAAGCCAAATATGGAATAGACAAGAGCTACTCCTTGCTCAACGAAATGGACTCAACACCGCATATTAAACGCCTAAGAATGTACCTGACTCTTAAGTATCTTAAAACCTATGGATTGCTATGTCTCCGAAAGAGAATCAAGCATGTGTACAGGGACATAAACGCAGCAGTGATAGGATTGGAGAGGTTCGGTGAGCAAATGAAGACCCTTTGAAGTCATATTGCATGGTACCCATTCCACGGGTTTCAACTACCCAGGTTTAAGGTATTCTTCCTTCAGCTAAAACATGCATGTGGAACCTAGAGTATGATCAACCATGTGATCGGGAGACGTGTTCAAATATGTCTCAGTTTTCGTACCCTGGTACTCGGGTGCAACATTCCAGACGCTTTACTAACACTCTCCCGACTTGGAGAGTCAGTCCCTTTAACCTCCTGTTTGGCCCAGTTTGCAATTTCTGCGGAAGATGAACAGGAATAGCGAGAACCAATGAGAGACTAGCTGGAGGTGTCTGGACGGGCAAATTTAACTCTCATTTCCCACCAGGAAGAGGAAATAACCAAAGGCTCAGCGTGCCGTGCCGGAACCAGATTAGGGCCTGAAGCCATCCTGCGGTGTTGCAGCCAGCTCACAAGAAAACGAGTTGAAGAAAGGAGCTCAGGGGCACTGTAATTCACAAACCTGCAGAGTTATAAATGACAACTATCATCCAAAAATATACTGAAGTAAGGCTGCCAAGAGGACTTGAAAGCGGGGCAGAATTGCAGGAAACCGATTTCAGGAGGTAGACTGGAATTGCATTGAAAGCATAGGAAAAGAGGCAGAACGTCCACAATGATGCACTTGGCCAAAAAGGGCGTATGCGTTTTTTCCTGAATATATTAAGGAAAAAACGCATACGCCCTTTTTGGCCAACCAAGCAAGCTTGCAAAGGAAATCTGCACTACAATGAAGTCTCACTTCCCCCCGGTCAAAAGGGTCATCTGAAAAAAGTGTAAAATCCAGAAAGGCAGGACAGGCCATGGAGAACTGGGAGCCTTGTTATGCTGATGGGCGGGATGTAAATTGCCAACAGACACTCGGGAGAAGTGTATGGTGTTTCCTGAAACGTCTAAAAAACAAAGCAACAGAGCCTAGGGCACTTCCACTTATGGTCCTATAGCTTAGGGAAATTAAAATCAAAAAGATACAGCCACCCCAATGTTTGGGACGCCTCTGTTTACAAGAACCTCGTTTACCGTACAAGTTCAATATCACAGAAAGTGAAAAATGGATAAAGAACTTGTGGTACTTACGTACAATGCAGTATCACTCAGCAGTGAAATCTATGTCATCAGTCCCGTAGCAGCACAATGAGTGGATTCAGGTACGATGATTCTAACTGAAATAAGTCACACAGAAAAAGAAACATCATAAGATATCAGTAATACACGGAATGTAAACTTGGCTACACAGGAACTGAATTACAGAACAGAACAGGGTCTCAAATTTAGAAAACCAACTTATGCTTGTTTAAGGGGAAAGGTGAGTTGGGGTGCTGCATAAAACCAGAGATTGAAATGAGCACAGATAAAGTTCCTTAAGCCAAATATGGAATAGACAAGAGCTACTCCTTGCTCAACGAAATGGACTCAACACCGCATATTAAACGCCTAAGAATGTACCTGACTCTTAAGTATCTTAAAACCTATGGATTGCTATGTCTCCGAAAGTGAATCAAGCATGTGTACAGGGATATAAACGCAGCAGTGATTGGATTGGAGAGGTTCGGTGAGCAAATGAAGACCCTTTGAAGTCATATTGCATGGTACCCATTCCACGGGTTTCAACTACCCAGGTTTAAGGTATTCTTCCTTCAGCTAAAACATGCATGTGGAACCTAGAGTATGATCAACCATGTGATCGGGAGACGTGTTCAAATATGTCTCAGTTTTCGTACCCTGGTACAAGGGTGCAACATTCCAGACGCTTTACTAACACTCTCCCGACTTGGAGAGTCAGTCCCTTTAACCTCCTGTTTGGCCCAGTTTGCAATTTCTGCGGAAGATGAACAGGAATAGCGAGAACCAATGAGAGACTAGCTGGAGGTGTCTGGACGGGCAAATTTAACTCTCATTTCCCACCAGGAAGAGGAAATAACCAAAGGCTCAGCGTGCCGTGCCGGAACCAGATTAGGGCCTGAAGCCATCCTGCGGTGTTGCAGCCAGCTCACAAGAAAACGAGTTGAAGAAAGGAGCTCAGGGGCACTGTAATTCACAAACCTGCAGAGTTATAAATGACAACTATCATCCAAAAATATACTGAAGTAAGGCTGCCAAGAGGACTTGAAAGCGGGGCAGAATTGCAGGAAACCGATTTCAGGAGGTAGACTGGAATTGCATTGAAAGCATAGGAAAAGAGGCAGAACGTCCACAATGATGCACTTGGCCAAAAAGGGCGTATGCGTTTTTTCCTGAATATATTCAGGAAAAAACGCATACGCCCTTTTTGGCCAACCAAGCAAGCTTGCAAAGGAAATCTGCACTACAATGAAGTCTCACTTCCCCCCGGTCAAAAGGGCCATCTGAAAAAAGTGTAAAATCCAGAAAGGCAGGACAGGCCATGGAGAACTGGGAGCCTTGTTATGCTGATGGGCGGGATGTAAATTGCCAACAGACACTCGGGAGAAGTGTATGGTGTTTCCTGAAACGTCTAAAAAACAAAGCAACAGAGCCTAGGGCACTTCCACTTATGGTCCTATAGCTTAGGGAAATTAAAATCAAAAAGATACAGCCACCCCAATGTTTGGGACGCCTCTGTTTACAAGAACCTCGTTTACCGTACAAGTTCAATATCACAGAAAGTGAAAAATGGATAAAGAACTTGTGGTACTTACGTACAATGCAGTATCACTCAGCAGTGAAATCTATGTCATCAGGCCCGTAGCAGCACAATGAGTGGATTCAGGTACGATGATTCTAACTGAAATAAGTCACACAGAAAAAGAAACATCATAAGATATCAGTAATACACGGAATGTAAACTTGGCTACACAGGAACTGAATTACAGAACAGAACAGGGTCTCAAATTTAGAAAACCAACTTATGCTTGTTTAAGGGGAAAGGTGAGTTGGGGTGCTGCATAAAACCAGAGATTGAAATGAGCACAGATAAAGTTCCTTAAGCCAAATATGGAATAGACAAGAGCTACTCCTTGCTCAACGAAATGGACTCAACACCCCATATTAAACGCCTAAGAATGTACCTGACTCTTAAGTATCTTAAAACCTATGGATTGCTATGTCTCCGAAAGAGAATCAAGCATGTGTACAGGGACATAAACGCAGCAGTGATAGGATTGGAGAGGTTCGGTGAGCAAATGAAGACCCTTTGAAGTCATATTGCATGGTACCCATTCCACGGGTTTCAACTACCCAGGTTTAAGGTATTCTTCCTTCAGCTAAAACATGCATGTGGAACCTAGAGTATGATCAACCATGTGATCGGGAGACGTGTTCAAATATGTCTCAGTTTTCGTACCCTGGTACTCGGGTGCAACATTCCAGACGCTTTACTAACACTCTCCCGACTTGGAGAGTCAGTCCCTTTAACCTCCTGTTTGGCCCAGTTTGCAATTTCTGCGGAAGATGAACAGGAATAGCGAGAACCAATGAGAGACTAGCTGGAGGTGTCTGGACGGGCAAATTTAACTCTCATTTCCCACCAGGAAGAGGAAATAACCAAAGGCTCAGCGTGCCGTGCCGGAACCAGATTAGGGCCTGAAGCCATCCTGCGGTGTTGCGGCCAGCTCACAAGAAAACGAGTTGAAGAAAGGAGCTCAGGGGCACTGTAATTCACAAACCTGCAGAGTTATAAATGACAACTATCGTCCAAAAATATACTGAAGTAAGGCTGCCAAGAGGACTTGAAAGCGGGGCAGAATTGCAGGAAACCGATTTCAGGAGGTAGACTGGAATTGCATTGAAAGCATAGGAAAAGAGGCAGAACGTCCACAATGATGCACTTGGCCAAAAAGGGCGTATGCGTTTTTTCCTGAATATATTCAGGAAAAAACGCATACGCCCTTTTTGGCCAACCAAGCAAGCTTGCAAAGGAAATCTGCACTACAATGAAGTCTCACTTCCCCCCGGTCAAAAGGGCCATCTGAAAAAAGTGTAAAATCCAGAAAGGCAGGACAGGCCATGGAGAACTGGGAGCCTTGTTATGCTGATGGGCGGGATGTAAATTGCCAACAGCCACTTGGGAGAAGTGTATGTGTTTCCTGAAACATCTAAAAAACAAAGCAACAGAGCCTAGGGCACTTCCACTTATGGTCCTATAGCTTAGGGAAATGAAAATCAAAAAGACACAGCCACCCCAAAGTTTGGGACGGCTCTGTTTACAAGAACCTCGTTTACGGTACAAGTTCAATATCGCAGAAAGTGAAAAATGGATGAAGAAGCTGTGGTACTTACGTACAATGCAATATCACTCAGCAATGACATCTATGTCATCAGGCACGTAGCAGCATAATGAGTGGATTCAGGTATGATGATTCTACCTGAAATAAGTCACACAGAAAAAGAAACATCATAAGATATCACTAATACACGGAATGTAAACTTGGCTACACAGGAACTGGATTACAAAACAGAACAGGGTCTCAAATTTAGAAAACCAACTTATGCTTGCTTAAGAGGAAAGGTGAGTTGGGGTGCTGCATAAAACCAGAGATTGTAATGAGCACAGATAAAGTTCCTTAAGCCAAATATGGAATAGACAAGAGCTACTCCTTGCTCAACGAAATGGACTCAACACCCCATATTAAACGCCTAAGAATGTACCTAACTAGTAAGTATCTTAAAACCTATGGATTGCTATGTCTCCGAAAGAGAATCAAGCGTGTGTACAGGGGCATAAACGCAGCAGTGATAGGATTGGAGAGGTTCGGTGAGCAAATGAAGACCCTTTGAAGTCATATTGCATGGTACCCATTCCACGGGTCACAACTCTCCAGGTTTAAGGGATTCTTCCTTCAGCTAAAACATGCATGTGGAACCCAGAGTATGATCAACCGTGTGATCGGGAGACGTGTTCAAATATGTCTCCGTTCTCGTCCCCTGGTACTCGGGTGCAACATTCCAGACGCTTTACTAACACTCTCCCGACTTGGAGAGTCAGTGCCTTTAACCTCCTGTTTGGCCCAGTTTGCAATTTCTGCGGAAGATGAACAGGAATAGCGAGAACCAATGAGAGACTAGCTGGAGGTGTCTGGACGGGCAAATTTAACTCTCATTTCCCACCAGGAAGAGGAATTAACCAAAGGCTCAGCGTGCCGTGCCGGAACCAGATTAGGGCCTGAAGCAATCCTGCGGTGTTGCGGCCAGCTCACAAGAAAGCGAGTTGAAGAAAGGAGCTCAGGGGCACTGTAATTCACAAACCTGCAGAGTTATAAATGACAGCTATCGTCCAAAAATATACTGAAGTAAGGCTGCCAAGAGGACTTGAAAGCGGGGCAGAATTGCAGGAAACCGATTTCAGGAGGTAGACTGGAATTGCATTTAAAGCATAGGAAAAGAGGCAGAACGTCCACAATGATGCACTTGGCCAAAAAGGGCGTATGCGTTTTTTCCTGAATATATTCAGGAAAAAACGCATACGTCCTTTTTGGCCAACCAAGCAAGCTTGCAAAGGAAATCTGCACTACAATGAAGTCTCACTTCCCCCCGGTCAAAAGGGCCATCTGAAAAAAGTGTAAAATCCAGAAAGGCAGGACAGGCCATGGAGAACTGGGAGCCTTGTTATGCTGATGGGCGGGATGTAAATTGCCAACAGCCACTCGGGAGAAGTGTATGTGTTTCCTGAAACATCTAAAAAACAAAGCAACAGAGCCTAGGGCACTTCCACTTATGGTCCTATAGCTTAGGGAAATGAAAATCAAAAAGACACAGCCACCCCAAAGTTTGGGACGGCTCTGTTTACAAGAACCTCGTTTACGGTACAAGTTCAATATCGCAGAAAGTGAAAAATGGATAAAGAACTTGTGGTACTTACGTACAATGCAGTATCACTCAGCAATGAAATCTATGTCATCTGGCCCATAGCAGCATAATGAGTGGATTCAGGTACGATGATTCTAACTGAAATAAGTCACACAGAAAAAGAAACATCATAAGATATCACTAATACACGGAATGTAAACTTGGCTACACAGGAACTGAATTCCAAAACAGAACAGGGTCTCAAATTTAGAAAACCAACTTATGCTTGCTTAAGGGGAAAGGTGAGTTGGGGTGCTGCATAAAACCAGAGATTGAAATGAGCACAGATAAAGTTCCTTAAGCCAAATATGGAATAGACAAGAGCTACTCCTTGCTCAACGAAATGGACTCAACACCCCATATTAAACGCCTAAGAATGTACCTGACTAGTAAGTATCTTAAAACCTATGGATTGCTATGTCTCCAAAAGAGAATCAAGCATGTGTACAGGGGCATAAACGCAGCAGTGATAGGATTGGAGAGGTTCGGTGAGCAAATGAAGACCCTTTGAAGTCATATTGCATGGTACCCATTCCACGGGTTTCAACTACCCAGGTTTAAGGTATTCTTCCTTCAGCTAAAACATGCATGTGGAACCCAGAGTATGATCAACCGTGTGAACGGGAGACGTGTTCAAATATGTCTCAGTATTCCTCCCCTGGTACTCGGGTGCAACATTCCAGACGCTTTACTAACACTCTCCCCACTTGGAGAGTCAGCGCCTTTAACCTCCTGTTTGGCCCAGTTTGCAATTTCTGCGGAAGATGAACAGGAATAGGGAGAACCAATGAGAGACTAGCTGGAGGTGTCTGGACGGGCAAATTTAACTCTCGTTTCCCACCAGGAAGAGGAATTAACCAAAGGCTCAGCGTGCTATGCCGGAACCAGATTAGGGCCTGAAGCCATCCTGCGGTGTTGCGGCCAGGTCACAAGAAAGCGAGTTGAAGAAAGGAGCTCAGGGGCACTGTAATTCACAAACCTGCAGAGTTATAAATGACAGCTATCATACAAAAATATACTGAAGTAAGGCTGCCAAGAGGACTTGAAAGCGGGGCAGAATTGCAGGAAACCGATTTCAGGAGGTAGACTGGAATTGCATTGAAAGCATAGGAAAAGAGGCAGAACGTCCACAATGATGCACTTGGCCAAAAAGGGCGTATGCGTTTTTTCCTGAATATATTCAGGAAAAAACGCATACGCCCTTTTTGGCCAACCAAACAAGCTTGCAAAGGAAATCTGCACTACAATGAAGTCTCACTTCCCCCCGGTCAAAAGGGCCATCTGCAAAAAGTGTAAAATCCAGAAAGGCAGGACAGGTCATGGAGAACTGGGAGCCTTGTTATGCTGATGGGCGGGATGTAAATTGCCAACAGACACTCGGGAGAAGTGTATGGTGTTTCCTGAAACATCTAAAAAACAAAGCAACAGAGCCTAGGGCACTTCCACTTATGGTCCTATAGCTTAGGGAAATTAAAATGAAAAAGACACAGCCACCCCAAAGTTTGGGACGCCTCTGTTTACAAGAACCTCGTTTACCGTACAAGTTCAATATCACAGAAAGTGAAAAATGGATAAAGAACTTGTGGTACTTACGTACAATGCAGTATCACTCAGCAATGAAATCTATGTCATCAGGCCCGTAGCAGCATAATGAGTGGATTCAGGTACGATGATTCTAACTGAAATAAGTCACACAGAAAAGGAAACATCATAAGATATCACTAATACACGGAATGTAAACTGGGCTACACAGGAACTGAATTCCAAAACAGAACAGGATCTCAAATTTAGAAAACCAACTTATGCTTGCTTAAGGGTAAAGGTGAGTTGGGGTGCTGCATAAAACCAGAGATTGAAATGAGCACAGATAAAGTTCCTTAAGCCAAATACGGAATAGACAAGAGCTACTCCTTGCTCAACGAAATGGACTCAACACCGCATATTAAACGCCTAAGAATGTACCTGACTCTTAAGTATCTTAAAACCGATGGATTGCTATGTCTCCGAAAGAGAATCAAGCATGTGTACAGGGGCATAAACGCAGCAGTGATAGGATTGGAGAGGTTCGGTGAGCAAATGAAGACCCTTTGAAGTCATATTGCATGGTACCCATTCCACGGGTCACAACTCTCCAGGTTTAAGGGATTCTTCCTTCAGCTAAAACATGCATGTGGAACCCAGAGTATGATCAACCGTGTGATCGGGAGACGTGTTCAAATATGTCTCCGTTCTCGTCCCCTGGTACTCGGGTGCAACATTCCAGACGCTTTACTAACACTCTCCCGACTTGGAGAGTCAGTGCCTTTAACCTCCTGTTTGGCCCAGTTTGCAATTTCTGCGGAAGATGAACAGGAATAGCGAGAACCAATGAGAGACTAGCTGGAGGTGTCTGGACGGGCAAATTTAACTCTCATTTCCCACCAGGAAGAGGAATTAACCAAAGGCTCAGCGTGCCGTGCCGGAACCAGATTAGGGCCTGAAGCAATCCTGCGGTGTTGCGGCCAGCTCACAAGAAAGCGAGTTGAAGAAAGGAGCTCAGGGGCACTGTAATTCACAAACCTGCAGAGTTATAAATGACAGCTATCGTCCAAAAATATACTGAAGTAAGGCTGCCAAGAGGACTTGAAAGCGGGGCAGAATTGCAGGAAACCGATTTCAGGAGGTAGACTGGAATTGCATTTAAAGCATAGGAAAAGAGGCAGAACGTCCACAATGATGCACTTGGCCAAAAAGGGCGTATGCGTTTTTTCCTGAATATATTCAGGAAAAAACGCATACGTCCTTTTTGGCCAACCAAGCAAGCTTGCAAAGGAAATCTGCACTACAATGAAGTCTCACTTCCCCCCGGTCAAAAGGGCCATCTGAAAAAAGTGTAAAATCCAGAAAGGCAGGACAGGCCATGGAGAACTGGGAGCCTTGTTATGCTGATGGGCGGGATGTAAATTGCCAACAGCCACTCGGGAGAAGTGTATGTGTTTCCTGAAACATCTAAAAAACAAAGCAACAGAGCCTAGGGCACTTCCACTTATGGTCCTATAGCTTAGGGAAATGAAAATCAAAAAGACACAGCCACCCCAAAGTTTGGGACGGCTCTGTTTACAAGAACCTCGTTTACGGTACAAGTTCAATATCGCAGAAAGTGAAAAATGGATAAAGAACTTGTGGTACTTACGTACAATGCAGTATCACTCAGCAATGAAATCTATGTCATCTGGCCCATAGCAGCATAATGAGTGGATTCAGGTACGATGATTCTAACTGAAATAAGTCACACAGAAAAAGAAACATCATAAGATATCACTAATACACGGAATGTAAACTTGGCTACACAGGAACTGAATTCCAAAACAGAACAGGGTCTCAAATTTAGAAAACCAACTTATGCTTGCTTAAGGGGAAAGGTGAGTTGGGGTGCTGCATAAAACCAGAGATTGAAATGAGCACAGATAAAGTTCCTTAAGCCAAATATGGAATAGACAAGAGCTACTCCTTGCTCAACGAAATGGACTCAACACCCCATATTAAACGCCTAAGAATGTACCTGACTAGTAAGTATCTTAAAACCTATGGATTGCTATGTCTCCAAAAGAGAATCAAGCATGTGTACAGGGGCATAAACGCAGCAGTGATAGGATTGGAGAGGTTCGGTGAGCAAATGAAGACCCTTTGAAGTCATATTGCATGGTACCCATTCCACGGGTTTCAACTACCCAGGTTTAAGGTATTCTTCCTTCAGCTAAAACATGCATGTGGAACCCAGAGTATGATCAACCGTGTGAACGGGAGACGTGTTCAAATATGTCTCAGTATTCCTCCCCTGGTACTCGGGTGCAACATTCCAGACGCTTTACTAACACTCTCCCCACTTGGAGAGTCAGCGCCTTTAACCTCCTGTTTGGCCCAGTTTGCAATTTCTGCGGAAGATGAACAGGAATAGGGAGAACCAATGAGAGACTAGCTGGAGGTGTCTGGACGGGCAAATTTAACTCTCGTTTCCCACCAGGAAGAGGAATTAACCAAAGGCTCAGCGTGCTATGCCGGAACCAGATTAGGGCCTGAAGCCATCCTGCGGTGTTGCGGCCAGGTCACAAGAAAGCGAGTTGAAGAAAGGAGCTCAGGGGCACTGTAATTCACAAACCTGCAGAGTTATAAATGACAGCTATCATACAAAAATATACTGAAGTAAGGCTGCCAAGAGGACTTGAAAGCGGGGCAGAATTGCAGGAAACCGATTTCAGGAGGTAGACTGGAATTGCATTGAAAGCATAGGAAAAGAGGCAGAACGTCCACAATGATGCACTTGGCCAAAAAGGGCGTATGCGTTTTTTCCTGAATATATTCAGGAAAAAACGCATACGCCCTTTTTGGCCAACCAAACAAGCTTGCAAAGGAAATCTGCACTACAATGAAGTCTCACTTCCCCCCGGTCAAAAGGGCCATCTGCAAAAAGTGTAAAATCCAGAAAGGCAGGACAGGTCATGGAGAACTGGGAGCCTTGTTATGCTGATGGGCGGGATGTAAATTGCCAACAGACACTCGGGAGAAGTGTATGGTGTTTCCTGAAACATCTAAAAAACAAAGCAACAGAGCCTAGGGCACTTCCACTTATGGTCCTATAGCTTAGGGAAATTAAAATGAAAAAGACACAGCCACCCCAAAGTTTGGGACGCCTCTGTTTACAAGAACCTCGTTTACCGTACAAGTTCAATATCACAGAAAGTGAAAAATGGATAAAGAACTTGTGGTACTTACGTACAATGCAGTATCACTCAGCAATGAAATCTATGTCATCAGGCCCGTAGCAGCATAATGAGTGGATTCAGGTACGATGATTCTAACTGAAATAAGTCACACAGAAAAGGAAACATCATAAGATATCACTAATACACGGAATGTAAACTGGGCTACACAGGAACTGAATTCCAAAACAGAACAGGATCTCAAATTTAGAAAACCAACTTATGCTTGCTTAAGGGTAAAGGTGAGTTGGGGTGCTGCATAAAACCAGAGATTGAAATGAGCACAGATAAAGTTCCTTAAGCCAAATACGGAATAGACAAGAGCTACTCCTTGCTCAACGAAATGGACTCAACACCGCATATTAAACGCCTAAGAATATACCTGACTCTTAAGTATCTTAAAACCTATGGATTGCTATGTCTCCGAAAGAGAATCAAGCATGTGTACAGGGGCATAAACGCAGCAGTGATAGGATTGGAGAGGTTCGGTGAGCAAATGAAGACCCTTTGAAGTCATATTGCATGGTACCCATTCCACGGGTTTCAACTACCCAGGTTTAAGGTATTCTTCCTTCAGCTATAACATGCATGTGGAACCCAGAGTATGATCAACCGTGTGAACGGGAGACGTGTTCAAATATGTCTCAGTTTTCCTCCCCTGGTACTCGGGTGCAACATTCCAGACGCTTTACTAACACTCTCCCCACTTGGAGAGTCAGCGCCTTTAACCTCCTGTTTGGCCCAGTTTGCAATTTCTGCGGAAGATGAACAGGAATAGGGAGAACCAATGAGAGACTAGCTGGAGGTGTCTGGACGGGCAAATTTAACTCTCGTTTCCCACCAGGAAGAGGAATTAACCAAAGGCTCAGCGTGCCGTGCCGGAACCAGATTAGGGCCTGAAGCCATCCTGCGGTGTTGCGGCCAGGTCACAAGAAAGCGAGTTGAAGAAAGGAGCTCAGGGGCACTGTAATTCACAAACCTGCAGAGTTATAAATGACAGCTATCGTACAAAAATATACTGAAGTAAGGCTGCCAAGAGGACTTGAAAGCGGGGCAGAATTGCAGGAAACCGATTTCAGGAGGTAGACTGGAATTGCATTGAAAGCATAGGAAAAGAGGCAGAACGTCCACAATGATGCACTTGGCCAAAAAGGGCGTATGCGTTTTTTCCTGAATATATTCAGGAAAAAACGCATACGCCCTTTTTGGCCAACCAAGCAAGCTTGCAAAGGAAATCTGCACTATAATGAAGTCTTACTTCCCCCCAGTCAAAAGGGCCATCTGAAAAAAGTGTAAAATCCAGAAAGGCAGGACAGGCCATGGAGAACTGGGAGCCTTGTTATGCTGATGGGCGGGATGTAAATTGCCAACAGACACTCGGGAGAAGTGTATGGTGTTTCCTGAAACATCTAAAAAACAAAGCAACAGAGCCTAGGGCACTTCCACTTATGGTCCTATAGCTTAGGGAAATTAAAATGAAAAAGACACAGCCACCCCAAAGTTTGGGACGCCTCTGTTTACAAGAACCTCGTTTACCGTACAAGTTCAATATCACAGAAAGTGAAAAATGGATAAAGAACTTGTGGTACTTACGTACAATGCAGTATCACTCAGCAGTGAAATCTATGTCATCAGGCCCGTAGCAGCACAATGAGTGGATTCAGGTACAATGATTCTAACTGAAATAAGTCACACAGAAAAAGAAACATCATAAGATATCAGTAATACACGGAATGTAAACTTGGCTACACAGGAACTGAATTACAGAACAGAACAGGGTCTCAAATTTAGAAAACCAACTTATGCTTGTTTAAGGGGAAAGGTGAGTTGGGGTGCTGCATAAAACCAGAGATTGAAATGAGCACAGATAAAGTTCCTTAAGCCAAATATGGAATAGACAAGAGCTACTCCTTGCTCAACGAAATGGACTCAACACCGCATATTAAACGCCTAAGAATGTACCTGACTCTTAAGTATCTTAAAACCTATGGATTGCTATGTCTCCGAAAGAGAATCAAGCATGTGTACAGGGACATAAACGCAGCAGTGATAGGATTGGAGAGGTTCGGTGAGCAAATGAAGACCCTTTGAAGTCATATTGCATGGTACCCATTCCACGGGTTTCAACTACCCAGGTTTAAGGTATTCTTCCTTCAGCTAAAACATGCATGTGGAACCTAGAGTATGATCAACCATGTGATCGGGAGACGTGTTCAAATATGTCTCAGTTTTCGTACCCTGGTACTCGGGTGCAACATTCCAGACGCTTTACTAACACTCTCCCGACTTGGAGAGTCAGTCCCTTTAACCTCCTGTTTGGCCCAGTTTGCAATTTCTGTGGAAGATGAACAGGAATAGCGAGAACCAATGAGAGACTAGCTGGAGGTGTCTGGACGGGCAAATTTAACTCTCATTTCCCGCCAGGAAGAGGAAATAACCAAAGGCTCAGAGTGCCGTGCCGGAACCAGATTAGGGCCTGAAGCCATCCTGTGGTGTTGCGGCCAGCTCACAAGAAAAGGAGTTGAAGAAAGGAGCTCAGGGGCACTGTAATTCAAAAACCTGCAGAGTTATAAATGACAGCTATCGTCCAAAAATATACTGAAGTAAGGCTGCCAAGAGGACTTGAAAGCGGGGCAGAATTGCAGGAAACCGATTTCAGGAGGTAGACTGGAATTGCATTGAAAGCATAGGAAAAGAGGCAGAACGTCCACAATGATGCACTTGGCCAAAAAGGGCGTATGCGTTTTTTCCTGAATATATTCAGGAAAAAACGTATACGCCCTTTTTGGCCAACCAAGCAAGCTTGCAAAGGAAATCTGCACTACAATGAAGTCTGACTTCCCACCCCCGCCGGTCAAAAGGGCCATCTGAAAAAAGTGTAAAATCCAGAAAGGCAGGACAGGCCATGGAGAACTGGGAGCCTTGTTATGCTGATGGGCGGGATGTAAATTGCCAACAGACACTCGGGAGAAGTGTATGGTGTTTCCTGAAACATCTAAAAAACAAAGCAACAGAGCCTAGGGCACTTCCACTTATGGTCCTATAGCTTAGGGAAATTAAAATCAAAAAGATACAGCCACCCCAATGTTTGGAACGCCTCTGTTTACAAGAAACTCGTTTACCGTACAAGTTCAATATCACAGAAAGTGAAAAATGGATAAAGAACTTGTGGTACTTACGTACAATGCAGTATCACTCAGCAGTGAAATCTATGTCATCAGGCCCGTAGCAGCACAATGAGTGGATTCAGGTACAATGATTCTAACTGAAATAAGTCACACAGAAAAAGAAACATCATAAGATATCAGTAATACACGGAATGTAAACTTGGCTACACAGGAACTGAATTACAGAACAGAACAGGGTCTCAAATTTAGAAAACCAACTTATGCTTGTTTAAGGGGAAAGGTGAGTTGGGGTGCTGCATAAAACCAGAGATTGAAATGAGCACAGATAAAGTTCCTTAAGCCAAATATGGAATAGACAAGAGCTACTCCTTGCTCAACGAAATGGACTCAACACCGCATATTAAACGCCTAAGAATGTACCTGACTCTTAAGTATCTTAAAACCTATGGATTGCTATGTCTCCGAAAGAGAATCAAGCATGTGTACAGGGACATAAACGCAGCAGTGATAGGATTGGAGAGGTTCGGTGAGCAAATGAAGACCCTTTGAAGTCATATTGCATGGTACCCATTCCACGGGTTTCAACTACCCAGGTTTAAGGTATTCTTCCTTCAGCTAAAACATGCATGTGGAACCTAGAGTATGATCAACCATGTGATCGGGAGACGTGTTCAAATATGTCTCAGTTTTCGTACCCTGGTACTCGGGTGCAACATTCCAGACGCTTTACTAACACTCTCCCGACTTGGAGAGTCAGTCCCTTTAACCTCCTGTTTGGCCCAGTTTGCAATTTCTGTGGAAGATGAACAGGAATAGCGAGAACCAATGAGAGACTAGCTGGAGGTGTCTGGACGGGCAAATTTAACTCTCATTTCCCGCCAGGAAGAGGAAATAACCAAAGGCTCAGAGTGCCGTGCCGGAACCAGATTAGGGCCTGAAGCCATCCTGTGGTGTTGCGGCCAGCTCACAAGAAAAGGAGTTGAAGAAAGGAGCTCAGGGGCACTGTAATTCAAAAACCTGCAGAGTTATAAATGACAGCTATCGTCCAAAAATATACTGAAGTAAGGCTGCCAAGAGGACTTGAAAGCGGGGCAGAATTGCAGGAAACCGATTTCAGGAGGTAGACTGGAATTGCATTGAAAGCATAGGAAAAGAGGCAGAACGTCCACAATGATGCACTTGGCCAAAAAGGGCGTATGCGTTTTTTCCTGAATATATTCAGGAAAAAACGTATACGCCCTTTTTGGCCAACCAAGCAAGCTTGCAAAGGAAATCTGCACTACAATGAAGTCTGACTTCCCACCCCCGCCGGTCAAAAGGGCCATCTGAAAAAAGTGTAAAATCCAGAAAGGCAGGACAGGCCATGGAGAACTGGGAGCCTTGTTATGCTGATGGGCGGGATGTAAATTGCCAACAGACACTCGGGAGAAGTGTATGGTGTTTCCTGAAACATCTAAAAAACAAAGCAACAGAGCCTAGGGCACTTCCACTTATGGTCCTATAGCTTAGGGAAATTAAAATCAAAAAGATACAGCCACCCCAATGTTTGGAACGCCTCTGTTTACAAGAAACTCGTTTACCGTACAAGTTCAATATCACAGAAAGTGAAAAATGGATAAAGAACTTGTGGTACTTACGTACAATGCAGTATCACTCAGCAGTGAAATCTATGTCATCAGGCCCGTAGCAGCACAATGAGTGGATTCAGGTACGATGATTCTAACTGAAATAAGTCACACAGAAAAAGAAACATCATAAGATATCACTAATACACAGAATGTAAACTTGGCTACACAGGAACTGAATTACAGAACAGAACAGGGTCTCAAATTTAGAAAACCAACTTATGCTTGTTTAAGGGTAAAGGTGAGTTGGGGTGCTGCATAAAACCAGAGATTGAAATGAGCACATTTAAAGTTCCTTAAGCCAAATATGGAATAGACAAGAGCTACTCCTTGCTCAACGAAATGGACTCAACACCCCATATTAAACACCTAAGAATGTACCTGACTAGTAAGTATCTTAAAACCTATGGATTGCTATGTCTCCGAAAGAGAATCAAGCATGTGTACAGGGACATAAACGCAGCAGTGATAGGATTGGAGAGGTTTGGTGAGCAAATGAAGACCCTTTGAAGTCATATTGCATGGTACCATTCTACGGGTTTTAACTACCCAGGTTTAAGGTATTCTTCCTTCAGCTAAAACATGCATGTGGAACCTAGAGTATGATCAACCATGTGATCAGGAGACGTGTTCAAATATGTCTCAGTTTTCGTACCCTGGTACTCGGGTGCAACATTCCAGACGCTTTACTAACACTCTCCCGACTTGGAGAGTCAGTCCCTTTAACCTCCTGTTTGGCCCAGTTTGCAATTTCTGCGGAAGATGAACAGGAATAGCGAGAACCAATGAGAGACTAGCTGGAGGTGTCTGGACGGGCAAATTTAACTCTCATTTCCCGCCAGGAAGAGGAAATAACCAAAGGCTCAGCGTGCCGTGCCGGAACCAGATTAGGGCCTGAAGCCATCCTGTGGTGTTGCGGCCAGCTCACAAGAAAAGGAGTTGAAGAAAGGAGCTCAGGGGCACTGTAATTCAAAAACCTGCAGAGTTATAAATGACAACTATCGTCCAAAAATATACTGAAGTAAGGCTGCCAAGAGGACTTGAAAGCGGGGCAGAATTGCAGAAAACCGATTTCAGGAGGTAGACTGGAATTGCATTGAAAGCATAGGAAAAGAGGCAGAACGTCCACAATGATGCACTTGGCCAAAAAGGGCGTATGCGTTTTTTCCTGAATATATTCAGGAAAAAACGCATACGCCCTTTTTGGCCAACCAAGCAAGCTTGCAAAGGAAATCTGCACTACAATGAAGTCTCACTTCCCCCCGGTCAAAAGGGCCATCTGAAAAAGGTGTAAAATCCAGAAAGGCAGGACAGGCCATGGAGAACTGGGAGCCTTGTTATGCTGATGGGCGGGATGTAAATTGCCAAGAGACACTCGGGAGAAGTGTATGGTGTTTCCTGAAACATCTAAAAAACAAAGCAACAGAGCCTAGGGCACTTCCACTTATGGTCCTATAGCTTAGGGAAATTAAAATCAAAAAGACACAGCCACCCCAAAGTTTGGGACGCCTCTGTTTACAAGAACCTCGTTTACCGTACAAGTTCAACATCGCAGAAAGTGAAAAATGGATAAAGAAGTTGTGGTATTTACTTACAAAGCAATATCACTCAGCAATGAAATCTATGTCATCAGGCCCTTAGCAGCACAATGAGTGGATTCAGGTATGATGATTCAAACTGAAATAAGTCACACAGAAAAAAAACATCATAAGATATCACTAATACACGGAATGTAAACTTGGCTACACAGGAACTGAATTCCAAAACAGAACAGCGTCTCAAATTTAGAAAACCAACTTATGCTTGCTTAAGGGGAAAGGTGAGTTGGGGTGCTGCATAAAACCAGAGATTGAAATGAGCACAGATAAAGTTCCTTAAGCCAAATATGGAATAGACAAGAGCTACTCCTTGCTCAACGAAATGGACTCAACACCCCATATTAAACGCCTAAGAATGTACCTGACTAGTAAGTATCTTAAAACCTATGGATTGCTATGTCTCCAAAAGAGAATCAAGCGTGTGTACAGGGGCATAAACGCAGCAGTGATAGGATTGGAGAGGTTCGGTGAGCAAATGAAGACCCTTTGAAGTCAATTTGCATGGTACCCATTACACGGGTCTCAACTCTCCAGGTTTAAGGTATTCTTCCTTCAGCTAAAACATGCATGTGGAACCCAGAGTATGATCAACCGTGTGATCGGGAGACCTGTTCAAATATGTCTCAGTTTTCGTACCCTGGTACACGGGTGCAATATTCCAGACGCTTTACTAACACTCTCCCGACTTGGAGAGTCAGTCCCTTTAACCTCCTGTTTGGCCCAGTTTGCAATTTCTGCGGAAGATGAACAGGAAGAGCGAGAACCAATGAGAGACTAGCTGGAGGTGTCTGGACGGGCAAATTTAACTCTCATTTCCCACCAGGAAGAGGAATTAACCAAAGGCTCGGCGTGACGTGCCGGAACCAGATTAGGGCCTGAAGCCATCCTGCGGTGTTGCGGCCAGCTCACAAAAAAGCGAGTTGAAGAAAGGAGCTCAGGGGCACTGTAATTCACAAACCTGCAGAGTTATAAATGACAACTATCGTCCAAAAATATACTGAAGTAAGGCTGCCAAGAGGACTTGAAAGCGGGGCAGAATTGCAGGAAACCGATTTCAGGAGGTAGACTGGAATTGCATTGAAAGCATAGGAAAAGAGGCAGAACGTCCACAATGATGCACTTGGCCAAAAAGGGCGTATGCGTTTTTTCCTGAATATATTCAGGAAAAAACGCATACGCCCTTTTTGGCCAACCAAGCAAGCTTGCAAAGGAAATCTGCACTACAATGAAGTCTCACTTCCCCCCGGTCAAAAGGGCCATCTGAAAAAAGTGTAAAATCCAGAAACGCAGAACAGGCCATGGAGAACTGGGAGCCTTGTTATGCTGATGGGCGGGATGTAAATTGCCAACAGACACTCGGGAGAAGTGTATGGTGTTTCCTGAAACATCTAAAAAACAAAGCAACAGAGCCTAGGGCACTTCCACTTATCGTCCTATAGGTTAGAGAAATTAAAATCAAAACGACACAGCCACCCCAAAGTTTGGGACACCTCTGTTTACAAGAACCTCATTTACAGTACAAGTTCAACATCGCAGAAAGTGAAAAATGGATAAAGAACTTGTGGTACTTACGTACAATGCAGTATCACTCAGCAATGAAATCTATGTCATCTGGCCCGTAGCAGCATAATGAGTGGATTCAGGTACGATGATTCTAACTGAAATAAGTCACACAGAAAAAGAAACATCATAAGATATCACTAATACACGGAATGTAAACTTGGCTACACAGGAACTGAATTCCAAAACACAACAGGGTCTCAAATTTAGAAAACCAACTTATGCTTGCTTAAGGGTAAAGGTGAGTTGGGGTGCTGCATAAAACCAGAGATTGAAATGAGCACAGATAAAGTTCCTTAAGCCAAATATGGAATAGACAAGAGCTACTCCTTGCTCAACGAAATGGACTCAACACCCCATATTAAACGCCTAAGAATGTACCTGACTAGTAAGTATCTTAAAACCTATGGATTGCTATGTCTCCAAAAGAGAATCAAGCGTGTGTACAGGGGCATAAACGGAGCAGTGATAGGATTGGAGAGGTTCAGTGAGCAAATGAAGACCCTTTGAAGTCATATTGCATGGTACCCATTCCACGGGTTTCAACTACCCAGGTTTAAGGTATTCTTCCTTCAGCTAAAACATGCATGTGGAACCCAGAGTATGATCAACCGTGTGAACGGGAGACGTGTTCAAATATGTCTCAGTATTCCTCCCCTGGTACTCGGGTGCAACATTCCAGACGCTTTACTAACACTCTCCCCACTTGGAGAGTCAGTCCCTTTAACCTCCTGTTTGGCCCAGTTTGCAATTTCTGCGGAAGATGAACAGGAATAGGGAGAACCAATGAGAGACTAGCTGGAGGTGTCTGGACGGGCAAATTTAACTCTCGTTTCCCACCAGGAAGAGGAATTAACCAAAGGCTCAGCGTGCCGTGCCGGAACCAGATTAGGGCCTGAAGCCATCCTGCGGTGTTGCGGGCAGGTCACAAGAAAGCGAGTTGAAGAAAGGAACTCAGGGGCACTGTAATTCACAAACCTGCAGAGTTATAAATGACAGCTATCGTACAAAAATATACTGAAGTAAGGCTGCCAAGAGGACTTGAAAGCGGGGCAGAATTGCAGGAAACCGATTTCAGGAGGTAGACTGGAATTGCATTGAAAGCATAGGAAAAGAGGCAGAACGTCCACAATGATGCACTTGGCCAAAAAGGGCGTATGCGTTTTTTCCTGAATATATTCAGGAAAAAACGCATACGCCCTTTTTGGCCAACCAAGCAAGCTTGCAAAGGAAATCTGCACTACAATGAAGTCTCACTTCCCCCCGGTCAAAAGGGCCATCTGAAAAAAGTGTAAAATCCAGAAAGGCAGGACAGGCCATGGAGAACTGGGAGCCTTGTTATGCTGATGGGCGGGATGTAAATTGCCAACAGCCACTCGGGAGAAGTGTATGGTGTTTCCTGAAACATCTAAAAAACAAAGCAACAGAGCCTAGGGCACTTCCACTTATGGTCCTATAGCTTAGGGAAATTAAAATGAAAAAGACACAGCCACCCCAAAGTTTGGGACGCCTCTGTTTACAAGAACCTCGTTTACCGTACAAGTTCAATATCACAGAAAGTGAAAAATGGATAAAGAACTTGTGGTACTTACGTACAATGCAGTATCACTCAGCAATGAAATCTATGTCATCAGGCCCGTAGCAGCATAATGAGTGGATTCAGGTACGATGATTCTAACTGAAATAAGTCACACAGAAAAGGAAACATCAAAAGATATCACTAATACACGGAATGTAAACTGGGCTACACAGGAACTGAATTCCAAAACAGAACAGGGTCTCAAATTTAGAAAACCAACTTATGCTTGCTTAAGGGTAAAGGTGAGTTGGGGTGCTGCATAAAACCAGAGATTGAAATGAGCACAGATAAAGTTCCTTAAGCCAAATATGGAATAGACAAGAGCTACTCCTTGCTCAACGAAATGGACTCAACACCGCATATTAAACGCCTAAGAATGTACCTGACTCTTAAGTATCTTAAAACCTATGGATTGCTATGTCTCCGAAAGAGAATCAAGCATGTGTACAGGGACATAAACGCAGCAGTGATAGGATTGGAGAGGTTCGGTGAGCAAATGAAGACCCTTTGAAGTCATATTTCATGGTACCCATTCCACGGGTCCCAACTACCCAGGTTTAAGGTATTCTTCCTTCAGCTATAACATGCATGGGGAACCCAGAGTATGATCAACCGTCTGAACGGGAGACGTGTTCAAATATGTCTCAGTTTTCCTCCCCTGGTACTCGGGTGCAACATTCCAGACGCTTTACTAACACTCTCCCCACTTGGAGAGTCAGCGCCTTTAACCTCCTGTTTGGCCCAGTTTGCAATTTCTGCGGAAGATGAACAGGAATAGCGAGAACCAATGAGAGACTAGCTGGAGGTGTCTGGACTGGCAAATTTAACTCTCATTTCCCACCAGGAAGAGGAATTAACCAAAGGCTCAGCGTGCCATGCCGGAACCAGATTAGGGCCTGAAGCAATCCTGCGGTGTTGCGGCCAGCTCACAAGGAAGCGAGTTGAAGGAAGGAGTTCAGGGGCACTGTAATTCACAAACCTGCAGAGTTATAAATGACAGCTATCGTCCAAAAATATACTGAAGTAAGGCTGCCAAGAGGACTCGAAAGCGGGGCAGAATTGCAGGAAACCGATTTCAGGAGGTAGACTGGAATTGCATTTAAAGCATAGGAAAAGAGGCAGAACGTCCACAATGATGCACTTGGCCAAAAAGGGCGTATGCGTTTTTTCCTGAATATATTCAGGAAAAAACGCATACGCACTTTTTGGCCAACCAAGCAAGCTTGCAAAGGAAATCTGCACTACAATGAAGTCTCACTTCCCCCCGGTCAAAAGGGCCATCTGAAAAAAGTGTAAAATCCAGAAAGGCAGGACAGGCCATGGAGAACTGGGAGCCTTGTTATGCTGATGGGCGGGATGTAAATTGCCAACAGCCACTTGGGAGAAGTGTATGTGTTTCCTGAAACATCTAAAAAACAAAGCAACAGAGCCTAGGGCACTTCCACTTATGGTCCTATAGCTTAGGGAAATGAAAATCAAAAAGACACAGCCACCCCAAAGTTTGGGACGGCTCTGTTTACAAGAACCTCGTTTACGGTACAAGTTCAATATCGCAGAAAGTGAAAAATGGATGAAGAAGCTGTGGTACTTACGTACAATGCAATATCACTCAGCAATGACATCTATGTCATCAGGCACGTAGCAGCATAATGAGTGGATTCAGGTATGATGATTCTACCTGAAATAAGTCACACAGAAAAAGAAACATCATAAGATATCACTAATACACGGAATGTAAACTTGGCTACACAGGAACTGGATTACAAAACAGAACAGGGTCTCAAATTTAGAAAACCAACTTATGCTTGCTTAAGAGGAAAGGTGAGTTGGGGTGCTGCATAAAACCAGAGATTGTAATGAGCACAGATAAAGTTCCTTAAGCCAAATATGGAATAGACAAGAGCTACTCCTTGCTCAACGAAATGGACTCAACACCCCATATTAAACGCCTAAGAATGTACCTAACTAGTAAGTATCTTAAAACCTATGGATTGCTATGTCTCCGAAAGAGAATCAAGCGTGTGTACAGGGGCATAAACGCAGCAGTGATAGGATTGGAGAGGTTCGGTGAGCAAATGAAGACCCTTTGAAGTCATATTGCATGGTACCCATTCCACGGGTCACAACTCTCCAGGTTTAAGGGATTCTTCCTTCAGCTAAAACATGCATGTGGAACCCAGAGTATGATCAACCGTGTGATCGGGAGACGTGTTCAAATATGTCTCCGTTCTCGTCCCCTGGTACTCGGGTGCAACATTCCAGACGCTTTACTAACACTCTCCCGACTTGGAGAGTCAGTGCCTTTAACCTCCTGTTTGGCCCAGTTTGCAATTTCTGCGGAAGATGAACAGGAATAGCGAGAACCAATGAGAGACTAGCTGGAGGTGTCTGGACGGGCAAATTTAACTCTCATTTCCCACCAGGAAGAGGAATTAACCAAAGGCTCAGCGTGCCGTGCCGGAACCAGATTAGGGCCTGAAGCAATCCTGCGGTGTTGCGGCCAGCTCACAAGAAAGCGAGTTGAAGAAAGGAGCTCAGGGGCACTGTAATTCACAAACCTGCAGAGTTATAAATGACAGCTATCGTCCAAAAATATACTGAAGTAAGGCTGCCAAGAGGACTTGAAAGCGGGGCAGAATTGCAGGAAACCGATTTCAGGAGGTAGACTGGAATTGCATTTAAAGCATAGGAAAAGAGGCAGAACGTCCACAATGATGCACTTGGCCAAAAAGGGCGTATGCGTTTTTTCCTGAATATATTCAGGAAAAAACGCATACGTCCTTTTTGGCCAACCAAGCAAGCTTGCAAAGGAAATCTGCACTACAATGAAGTCTCACTTCCCCCCGGTCAAAAGGGCCATCTGAAAAAAGTGTAAAATCCAGAAAGGCAGGACAGGCCATGGAGAACTGGGAGCCTTGTTATGCTGATGGGCGGGATGTAAATTGCCAACAGCCACTCGGGAGAAGTGTATGTGTTTCCTGAAACATCTAAAAAACAAAGCAACAGAGCCTAGGGCACTTCCACTTATGGTCCTATAGCTTAGGGAAATGAAAATCAAAAAGACACAGCCACCCCAAAGTTTGGGACGGCTCTGTTTACAAGAACCTCGTTTACGGTACAAGTTCAATATCGCAGAAAGTGAAAAATGGATGAAGAAGTTTGGTACTTACGTACAATGCAATATCACTCAGCAATGACATCTATGTCATCAGGCCCGTAGCAGCATAATGAGTGCATTCAGGTATGATGATTCTAACTGAAATAAGTCACACAGAAAAAGAAACATCATAAGATATCACTAATACACGGAATGTAAACTTGGCTACACAGGAACTGGATTACAAAACAGAACAGGGTCTCAAATTTAGAAAACCAACTTATGCTTGCTTAAGGGGAAAGGTGAGTTGGGGTGCTGCATAAAACCAGAGATTGAAATGAGCACAGATAAAGTTCCTTAAGCCAAATATGGAATAGACAAGAGCTACTCCTTGCTCAACGAAATGGACTCAACACCCCATATTAAACGCCTAAGAATGTACCTGACTAGTAAGTATCTTAAAACCTATGGATTGCTATGTCTCCGAAAGAGAATCAAGTGTGTGTACAGGGGCATAAACGCAGCAGTGATAGGATTGGAGAGGTTCGGTGAGCAAATGAAGACCCTCTGAATTCATATTGCATGGTACCCATTCCACGGGTCTCAACTCTCCAGGTTTAAGGGATTCTTCCTTCAGCTAAAACATGCATGTGGAACCCAGAGTATGATCAACCGTGTGATCGGGAGACGTGTTCAAATATGTCTCCGTTCTCGTCCTCTGGTACTCGGGTGCAACATTCCAGACGCTTTACTAACACTCTCCCGACTTGGAGAGTCAGTGCCTTTAACCTCCTGTTTGGCCCAGTTTGGAATTTCTGCGGAAGATGAACAGGAATAGGGAGAACCAATGAGAGACTAGCTGGAGGTGTCTGGACGGGCAAATTTAACTCTCATTTCCCACCAGGAAGAGGAAATAACCAAAGGCTCAGCGTGCCGTGCCGGAACCAGATTAGGGCCTGAAGCCATCCTGCGGTGTTGCGGCCAGGTCACAAGAAAGCGAGTTGAAGAAAGGAGCTCAGGGGCACTGTAATTCACAAACCTGCAGAGTTATAAATGACAGCTATCGTACAAAAATATACTGAAGTAAGGCTGCCAAGAGGACTTGAAAGCGGGGCAGAATTGCAGGAAACCGATTTCAGGAGGTAGACTGGAATTGCATTTAAAGCATAGGAAAAGAGGCAGAACGTCCACAATGATGCACTTGGCCAAAAAGGGCGTATGCGTTTTTTCCTGAATATATTCAGGAAAAAACGCATACGCCCTTTTTGGCCAACCAAGCAAGCTTGCAAAGGAAATCTGCACTACAATGAAGTCTTACTTCCCCCCAGTCAAAAGGGCCATCTGAAAAAAGTGTAAAATCCAGAAAGGCAGGACAGGCCATGGAGAACTGGGAGCCTTGTTATGCTGATGGGCGGGATGTAAATTGCCAACAGACACTCGGGAGAAGTGTATGGTGTTTCCTGAAACATCTAAAAAACAAAGCAACAGAGCCTAGGGCACTTCCACTTATGGTCCTATAGCTTAGGAAAATTAAAATAAAAAAGACACAGCCACCCCAAAGTTTGGGACGCCTCTGTTTACAAGAACCTTGTTTACATTACAAGTTCAACATCGCAGAAATTGAAAAATGGATAAAGAAGTTGTGGTATTTACTTACAAAGCAATGTCACTCAGCAATGAAATCTATGTCATCTGGCCCGTAGCAGCACAATGAGTGGATTCAGGTATGATGATTCTAACTGAAATAAGTCACACAGAAAAGGAAACATCATAAGATATCAGTAATACACGGAATGTAAACTGGGCTACACAGGAACTGAATTCCAAAACAGAACAGGGTCTCAAATTTAGAAAACCAACTTATGATTGCTTAAGGGGAAAGGTGAGTTGGGGTGCTGCATAAAACCAGAGATTGAAATGAGCACAGATAAAGTTCCTTAAGCCAAATGTGGAATAGACAAGAGCTACTCCTTGCTCAACGAAATGGACTCAACACCGCATATTAAACGCCTAAGAATGTACCTGACTAGTAAGTATCTTAAAACCTATGGATTGCTATGTCTCCGAAAGAGAATCAAGCATGTGTACAGGGACATAAACGCAGCAGTGATAGGATTGGAGAGGTTCGGTGAGCAAATGAAGACCCTTTGAAGTCATATTGCATGGTACCCATTCCACGGGTTTCAACTACCCAGGTTTAAGGTATTCTTCCTTCAGCTAAAACATGCATGTGGAACCTAGAGTATGATCAACCATGTGATCGGGAGACGTGTTCAAATATGTCTCAGTTTTCGTACCCTGGTACTCGGGTGCAACATTCCAGACGCTTTACTAACACTCTCCCGACTTGGAGAGTCAGTCCCTTTAACCTCCTGTTTGGCCCAGTTTGCAATTTCTGCGGAAGATGAACAGGAATAGCGAGAACCAATGAGAGACTAGCTGGAGGTGTCTGGACGGGCAAATTTAACTCTCATTTCCCACCAGGAAGAGGAAATAACCAAAGGCTCAGCGTGCCGTGCCGGAACCAGATTAGGGCCTGAAGCCATCCTGCGGTGTTGCGGCCAGCTCACAAAAAAGCGAGTTGAAGAAAGGAGCTCAGGGGCACTGTAATTCACAAACCTGCAGAGTTATAAATGACAACTATCGTCCAAAAATATACTGAAGTAAGGCTGCCAAGAGGACTTGAAAGCGGGGCAGAATTGCAGGAAACCGATTTCAGGAGGTAGACTGGAATTGCATTGAAAGCATAGGAAAAGAGGCAGAACGTCCACAATGATGCACTTGGCCAAAAAGGGCGTATGCGTTTTTTCCTGAATATATTCAGGAAAAAACGCATACGCCCTTTTTGGCCAACCAAGCAAGCTTGCAAAGGAAATCTGCACTACAATGAAGTCTCACTTCCCCCCGGTCAAAAGGGCCATCTGAAAAAAGTGTAAAATCCAGAAAGGCAGGACAGGCCATGGAGAACTGGGAGCCTTGTTATGCTGATGGGCGGGATGTAAATTGCCAACAGACACTCGGGAGAAGTGTATGGTGTTTCCTGAAACGTCTAAAAAACAAAGCAACAGAGCCTAGGGCACTTCCACTTATGGTCCTATAGCTTAGGGAAATTAAAATCAAAAAGATACAGCCACCCCAATGTTTGGGACGCCTCTGTTTACAAGAACCTCGTTTACCGTACAAGTTCAATATCACAGAAAGTGAAAAATGGATAAAGAACTTGTGGTACTTACGTACAATGCAGTATCACTCAGCAGTGAAATCTATGTCATCAGGCCCGTAGCAGCACAATGAGTGGATTCAGGTACGATGATTCTAACTGAAATAAGTCACACAGAAAAAGAAACATCATAAGATATCAGTAATACACGGAATGTAAACTTGGCTACACAGGAACTGAATTACAGAACAGAACAGGGTCTCAAATTTAGAAAACCAACTTATGCTTGTTTAAGGGTAAAGGTGAGTTGGGGTGCTGCATAAAACCAGAGATTGAAATGAGCACAGATAAAGTTCCTTAAGCCAAATATGGAATAGACAAGAGCTACTCCTTGCTCAACGAAATGGACTCAACACCGCATATTAAACGCCTAAGAATGTACCTGACTCTTAAGTATCTTAAAACCTATGGATTGCTATGTCTCCGAAAGAGAATCAAGCATGTGTACAGGGACATAAACGCAGCAGTGATAGGATTGGAGAGGTTCGGTGAGCAAATGAAGACCCTTTGAAGTCATATTGCATGGTACCCATTCCACGGGTTTCAACTACCCAGGTTTAAGGTATTCTTCCTTCAGCTAAAACATGCATGTGGAACCTAGAGTATGATCAACCATGTGATCGGGAGACGTGTTCAAATATGTCTCAGTTTTCGTACCCTGGTACTCGGGTGCAACATTCCAGACGCTTTACTAACACTCTCCCGACTTGGAGAGTCAGTCCCTTTAACCTCCTGTTTGGCCCAGTTTGCAATTTCTGCGGAAGATGAACAGGAATAGCGAGAACCAATGAGAGACTAGCTGGAGGTGTCTGGACGGGCAAATTTAACTCTCATTTCCCACCAGGAAGAGGAAATAACCAAAGGCTCAGCGTGCCGTGCCGGAACCAGATTAGGGCCTGAAGCCATCCTGCGGTGTTGCAGCCAGCTCACAAGAAAACGAGTTGAAGAAAGGAGCTCAGGGGCACTGTAATTCACAAACCTGCAGAGTTATAAATGACAACTATCATCCAAAAATATACTGAAGTAAGGCTGCCAAGAGGACTTGAAAGCGGGGCAGAATTGCAGGAAACCGATTTCAGGAGGTAGACTGGAATTGCATTGAAAGCATAGGAAAAGAGGCAGAACGTCCACAATGATGCACTTGGCCAAAAAGGGCGTATGCGTTTTTTCCTGAATATATTAAGGAAAAAACGCATACGCCCTTTTTGGCCAACCAAGCAAGCTTGCAAAGGAAATCTGCACTACAATGAAGTCTCACTTCCCCCCGGTCAAAAGGGTCATCTGAAAAAAGTGTAAAATCCAGAAAGGCAGGACAGGCCATGGAGAACTGGGAGCCTTGTTATGCTGATGGGCGGGATGTAAATTGCCAACAGACACTCGGGAGAAGTGTATGGTGTTTCCTGAAACGTCTAAAAAACAAAGCAACAGAGCCTAGGGCACTTCCACTTATGGTCCTATAGCTTAGGGAAATTAAAATCAAAAAGATACAGCCACCCCAATGTTTGGGACGCCTCTGTTTACAAGAACCTCGTTTACCGTACAAGTTCAATATCACAGAAAGTGAAAAATGGATAAAGAACTTGTGGTACTTACGTACAATGCAGTATCACTCAGCAGTGAAATCTATGTCATCAGTCCCGTAGCAGCACAATGAGTGGATTCAGGTACGATGATTCTAACTGAAATAAGTCACACAGAAAAAGAAACATCATAAGATATCAGTAATACACGGAATGTAAACTTGGCTACACAGGAACTGAATTACAGAACAGAACAGGGTCTCAAATTTAGAAAACCAACTTATGCTTGTTTAAGGGGAAAGGTGAGTTGGGGTGCTGCATAAAACCAGAGATTGAAATGAGCACAGATAAAGTTCCTTAAGCCAAATATGGAATAGACAAGAGCTACTCCTTGCTCAACGAAATGGACTCAACACCGCATATTAAACGCCTAAGAATGTACCTGACTCTTAAGTATCTTAAAACCTATGGATTGCTATGTCTCCGAAAGAGAATCAAGCATGTGTACAGGGATATAAACGCAGCAGTGATTGGATTGGAGAGGTTCGGTGAGCAAATGAAGACCCTTTGAAGTCATATTGCATGGTACCCATTCCACGGGTTTCAACTACCCAGGTTTAAGGTATTCTTCCTTCAGCTAAAACATGCATGTGGAACCTAGAGTATGATCAACCATGTGATCGGGAGACGTGTTCAAATATGTCTCAGTTTTCGTACCCTGGTACAAGGGTGCAACATTCCAGACGCTTTACTAACACTCTCCCGACTTGGAGAGTCAGTCCCTTTAACCTCCTGTTTGGCCCAGTTTGCAATTTCTGCGGAAGATGAACAGGAATAGCGAGAACCAATGAGAGACTAGCTGGAGGTGTCTGGACGGGCAAATTTAACTCTCATTTCCCACCAGGAAGAGGAAATAACCAAAGGCTCAGCGTGCCGTGCCGGAACCAGATTAGGGCCTGAAGCCATCCTGCGGTGTTGCAGCCAGCTCACAAGAAAACGAGTTGAAGAAAGGAGCTCAGGGGCACTGTAATTCACAAACCTGCAGAGTTATAAATGACAACTATCATCCAAAAATATACTGAAGTAAGGCTGCCAAGAGGACTTGAAAGCGGGGCAGAATTGCAGGAAACCGATTTCAGGAGGTAGACTGGAATCGCATTGAAAGCATAGGAAAAGAGGCAGAACGTCCACAATGATGCACTTGGCCAAAAAGGGCGTATGCGTTTTTTCCTGAATATATTCAGGAAAAAACGCATACGCCCTTTTTGGCCAACCAAGCAAGCTTGCAAAGGAAATCTGCACTACAATGAAGTCTCACTTCCCCCCGGTCAAAAGGGCCATCTGAAAAAAGTGTAAAATCCAGAAAGGCAGGACAGGCCATGGAGAACTGGGAGCCTTGTTATGCTGATGGGCGGGATGTAAATTGCCAACAGACACTCGGGAGAAGTGTATGGTGTTTCCTGAAACGTCTAAAAAACAAAGCAACAGAGCCTAGGGCACTTCCACTTATGGTCCTATAGCTTAGGGAAATTAAAATCAAAAAGATACAGCCACCCCAATGTTTGGGACGCCTCTGTTTACAAGAACCTCGTTTACCGTACAAGTTCAATATCACAGAAAGTGAAAAATGGATAAAGAACTTGTGGTACTTACGTACAATGCAGTATCACTCAGCAGTGAAATCTATGTCATCAGGCCCGTAGCAGCACAATGAGTGGATTCAGGTACGATGATTCTAACTGAAATAAGTCACACAGAAAAAGAAACATCATAAGATATCAGTAATACACGGAATGTAAACTTGGCTACACAGGAACTGAATTACAGAACAGAACAGGGTCTCAAATTTAGAAAACCAACTTATGCTTGTTTAAGGGGAAAGGTGAGTTGGGGTGCTGCATAAAACCAGAGATTGAAATGAGCACAGATAAAGTTCCTTAAGCCAAATATGGAATAGACAAGAGCTACTCCTTGCTCAACGAAATGGACTCAACACCCCATATTAAACGCCTAAGAATGTACCTGACTCTTAAGTATCTTAAAACCTATGGATTGCTATGTCTCCGAAAGAGAATCAAGCATGTGTACAGGGACATAAACGCAGCAGTGATAGGATTGGAGAGGTTCGGTGAGCAAATGAAGACCCTTTGAAGTCATATTGCATGGTACCCATTCCACGGGTTTCAACTACCCAGGTTTAAGGTATTCTTCCTTCAGCTAAAACATGCATGTGGAACCTAGAGTATGATCAACCATGTGATCGGGAGACGTGTTCAAATATGTCTCAGTTTTCGTACCCTGGTACTCGGGTGCAACATTCCAGACGCTTTACTAACACTCTCCCGACTTGGAGAGTCAGTCCCTTTAACCTCCTGTTTGGCCCAGTTTGCAATTTCTGCGGAAGATGAACAGGAATAGCGAGAACCAATGAGAGACTAGCTGGAGGTGTCTGGACGGGCAAATTTAACTCTCATTTCCCACCAGGAAGAGGAAATAACCAAAGGCTCAGCGTGCCGTGCCGGAACCAGATTAGGGCCTGAAGCCATCCTGCGGTGTTGCGGCCAGCTCACAAGAAAACGAGTTGAAGAAAGGAGCTCAGGGGCACTGTAATTCACAAACCTGCAGAGTTATAAATGACAACTATCGTCCAAAAATATACTGAAGTAAGGCTGCCAAGAGGACTTGAAAGCGGGGCAGAATTGCAGGAAACCGATTTCAGGAGGTAGACTGGAATTGCATTGAAAGCATAGGAAAAGAGGCAGAACGTCCACAATGATGCACTTGGCCAAAAAGGGCGTATGCGTTTTTTCCTGAATATATTCAGGAAAAAACGCATACGCCCTTTTTGGCCAACCAAGCAAGCTTGCAAAGGAAATCTGCACTACAATGAAGTCTCACTTCCCCCCGGTCAAAAGGGCCATCTGAAAAAAGTGTAAAATCCAGAAAGGCAGGACAGGCCATGGAGAACTGGGAGCCTTGTTATGCTGATGGGCGGGATGTAAATTGCCAACAGCCACTTGGGAGAAGTGTATGTGTTTCCTGAAACATCTAAAAAACAAAGCAACAGAGCCTAGGGCACTTCCACTTATGGTCCTATAGCTTAGGGAAATGAAAATGAAAAAGACACAGCCACCCCAAAGTTTGGGACGGCTCTGTTTACAAGAACCTCGTTTACGGTACAAGTTCAATATCGCAGAAAGTGAAAAATGGATGAAGAAGCTGTGGTACTTACGTACAATGCAATATCACTCAGCAATGACATCTATGTCATCAGGCACGTAGCAGCATAATGAGTGGATTCAGGTATGATGATTCTACCTGAAATAAGTCACACAGAAAAAGAAACATCATAAGATATCACTAATACACGGAATGTAAACTTGGCTACACAGGAACTGGATTACAAAACAGAACAGGGTCTCAAATTTAGAAAACCAACTTATGCTTGCTTAAGAGGAAAGGTGAGTTGGGGTGCTGCATAAAACCAGAGATTGTAATGAGCACAGATAAAGTTCCTTAAGCCAAATATGGAATAGACAAGAGCTACTCCTTGCTCAACGAAATGGACTCAACACCCCATATTAAACGCCTAAGAATGTACCTAACTAGTAAGTATCTTAAAACCTATGGATTGCTATGTCTCCGAAAGAGAATCAAGCGTGTGTACAGGGGCATAAACGCAGCAGTGATAGGATTGGAGAGGTTCGGTGAGCAAATGAAGACCCTTTGAAGTCATATTGCATGGTACCCATTCCACGGGTCACAACTCTCCAGGTTTAAGGGATTCTTCCTTCAGCTAAAACATGCATGTGGAACCCAGAGTATGATCAACCGTGTGATCGGGAGACGTGTTCAAATATGTCTCCGTTCTCGTCCCCTGGTACTCGGGTGCAACATTCCAGACGCTTTACTAACACTCTCCCGACTTGGAGAGTCAGTGCCTTTAACCTCCTGTTTGGCCCAGTTTGCAATTTCTGCGGAAGATGAACAGGAATAGCGAGAACCAATGAGAGACTAGCTGGAGGTGTCTGGACGGGCAAATTTAACTCTCATTTCCCACCAGGAAGAGGAATTAACCAAAGGCTCAGCGTGCCGTGCCGGAACCAGATTAGGGCCTGAAGCAATCCTGCGGTGTTGCGGCCAGCTCACAAGAAAGCGAGTTGAAGAAAGGAGCTCAGGGGCACTGTAATTCACAAACCTGCAGAGTTATAAATGACAGCTATCGTCCAAAAATATACTGAAGTAAGGCTGCCAAGAGGACTTGAAAGCGGGGCAGAATTGCAGGAAACCGATTTCAGGAGGTAGACTGGAATTGCATTTAAAGCATAGGAAAAGAGGCAGAACGTCCACAATGATGCACTTGGCCAAAAAGGGCGTATGCGTTTTTTCCTGAATATATTCAGGAAAAAACGCATACGTCCTTTTTGGCCAACCAAGCAAGCTTGCAAAGGAAATCTGCACTACAATGAAGTCTCACTTCCCCCCGGTCAAAAGGGCCATCTGAAAAAAGTGTAAAATCCAGAAAGGCAGGACAGGCCATGGAGAACTGGGAGCCTTGTTATGCTGATGGGCGGGATGTAAATTGCCAACAGCCACTCGGGAGAAGTGTATGTGTTTCCTGAAACATCTAAAAAACAAAGCAACAGAGCCTAGGGCACTTCCACTTATGGTCCTATAGCTTAGGGAAATTAAAATGAAAAAGACACAGCCACCCCAAAGTTTGGGACGGCTCTGTTTACAAGAACCTCGTTTACGGTACAAGTTCAATATCGCAGAAAGTGAAAAATGGATAAAGAACTTGTGGTACTTACGTACAATGCAGTATCACTCAGCAATGAAATCTATGTCATCTGGCCCATAGCAGCATAATGAGTGGATTCAGGTACGATGATTCTAACTGAAATAAGTCACACAGAAAAAGAAACATCATAAGATATCACTAATACACGGAATGTAAACTTGGCTACACAGGAACTGAATTCCAAAACAGAACAGGGTCTCAAATTTAGAAAACCAACTTATGCTTGCTTAAGGGGAAAGGTGAGTTGGGGTGCTGCATAAAACCAGAGATTGAAATGAGCACAGATAAAGTTCCTTAAGCCAAATATGGAATAGACAAGAGCTACTCCTTGCTCAACGAAATGGACTCAACACCCCATATTAAACGCCTAAGAATGTACCTGACTAGTAAGTATCTTAAAACCTATGGATTGCTATGTCTCCAAAAGAGAATCAAGCATGTGTACAGGGGCATAAACGCAGCAGTGATAGGATTGGAGAGGTTCGGTGAGCAAATGAAGACCCTTTGAAGTCATATTGCATGGTACCCATTCCACGGGTTTCAACTACCCAGGTTTAAGGTATTCTTCCTTCAGCTAAAACATGCATGTGGAACCCAGAGTATGATCAACCGTGTGAACGGGAGACGTGTTCAAATATGTCTCAGTATTCCTCCCCTGGTACTCGGGTGCAACATTCCAGACGCTTTACTAACACTCTCCCCACTTGGAGAGTCAGCGCCTTTAACCTCCTGTTTGGCCCAGTTTGCAATTTCTGCGGAAGATGAACAGGAATAGGGAGAACCAATGAGAGACTAGCTGGAGGTGTCTGGACGGGCAAATTTAACTCTCGTTTCCCACCAGGAAGAGGAATTAACCAAAGGCTCAGCGTGCCGTGCCGGAACCAGATTAGGGCCTGAAGCCATCCTGCGGTGTTGCGGCCAGGTCACAAGAAAGCGAGTTGAAGAAAGGAGCTCAGGGGCACTGTAATTCACAAACCTGCAGAGTTATAAATGACAGCTATCATACAAAAATATACTGAAGTAAGGCTGCCAAGAGGACTTGAAAGCGGGGCAGAATTGCAGGAAACCGATTTCAGGAGGTAGACTGGAATTGCATTGAAAGCATAGGAAAAGAGGCAGAACGTCCACAATGATGCACTTGGCCAAAAAGGGCGTATGCGTTTTTTCCTGAATATATTCAGGAAAAAACGCATACGCCCTTTTTGGCCAACCAAACAAGCTTGCAAAGGAAATCTGCACTACAATGAAGTCTCACTTCCCCCCGGTCAAAAGGGCCATCTGCAAAAAGTGTAAAATCCAGAAAGGCAGGACAGGTCATGGAGAACTGGGAGCCTTGTTATGCTGATGGGCGGGATGTAAATTGCCAACAGACACTCGGGAGAAGTGTATGGTGTTTCCTGAAACATCTAAAAAACAAAGCAACAGAGCCTAGGGCACTTCCACTTATGGTCCTATAGCTTAGGGAAATTAAAATGAAAAAGACACAGCCACCCCAAAGTTTGGGACGCCTCTGTTTACAAGAACCTCGTTTACCGTACAAGTTCAATATCACAGAAAGTGAAAAATGGATAAAGAACTTGTGGTACTTACGTACAATGCAGTATCACTCAGCAATGAAATCTATGTCATCAGGCCCGTAGCAGCATAATGAGTGGATTCAGGTACGATGATTCTAACTGAAATAAGTCACACAGAAAAGGAAACATCATAAGATATCACTAATACACGGAATGTAAACTGGGCTACACAGGAACTGAATTCCAAAACAGAACAGGATCTCAAATTTAGAAAACCAACTTATGCTTGCTTAAGGGTAAAGGTGAGTTGGGGTGCTGCATAAAACCAGAGATTGAAATGAGCACAGATAAAGTTCCTTAAGCCAAATACGGAATAGACAAGAGCTACTCCTTGCTCAACGAAATGGACTCAACACCGCATATTAAACGCCTAAGAATATACCTGACTCTTAAGTATCTTAAAACCTATGGATTGCTATGTCTCCGAAAGAGAATCAAGCATGTGTACAGGGGCATAAACGCAGCAGTGATAGGATTGGAGAGGTTCGGTGAGCAAATGAAGACCCTTTGAAGTCATATTGCATGGTACCCATTCCACGGGTTTCAACTACCCAGGTTTAAGGTATTCTTCCTTCAGCTATAACATGCATGTGGAACCCAGAGTATGATCAACCGTGTGAACGGGAGACGTGTTCAAATATGTCTCAGTTTTCCTCCCCTGGTACTCGGGTGCAACATTCCAGACGCTTTACTAACACTCTCCCCACTTGGAGAGTCAGCGCCTTTAACCTCCTGTTTGGCCCAGTTTGCAATTTCTGCGGATGATGAACAGGAATAGGGAGAACCAATGAGAGACTAGCTGGAGGTGTCTGGACGGGCAAATTTAACTCTCGTTTCCCACCAGGAAGAGGAATTAACCAAAGGCTCAGCGTGCCGTGCCGGAACCAGATTAGGGCCTGAAGCCATCCTGCGGTGTTGCGGCCAGGTCACAAGAAAGCGAGTTGAAGAAAGGAGCTCAGGGGCACTGTAATTCACAAACCTGCAGAGTTATAAATGACAGCTATCGTACAAAAATATACTGAAGTAAGGCTGCCAAGAGGACTTGAAAGCGGGGCAGAATTGCAGGAAACCGATTTCAGGAGGTAGACTGGAATTGCATTGAAAGCATAGGAAAAGAGGCAGAACGTCCACAATGATGCACTTGGCCAAAAAGGGCGTATGCGTTTTTTCCTGAATATATTCAGGAAAAAACGCATACGCCCTTTTTGGCCAACCAAGCAAGCTTGCAAAGGAAATCTGCACTACAATGAAGTCTTACTTCCCCCCAGTCAAAAGGGCCATCTGAAAAAAGTGTAAAATCCAGAAAGGCAGGACAGGCCATGGAGAACTGGGAGCCTTGTTATGCTGATGGGCGGGATGTAAATTGCCAACAGACACTCGGGAGAAGTGTATGGTGTTTCCTGAAACATCTAAAAAACAAAGCAACAGAGCCTAGGGCACTTCCACTTATGGTCCTATAGCTTAGGGAAATTAAAATGAAAAAGACACAGCCACCCCAAAGTTTGGGACGCCTCTGTTTACAAGAACCTCGTTTACCGTACAAGTTCAATATCACAGAAAGTGAAAAATGGATAAAGAACTTGTGGTACTTACGTACAATGCAGTATCACTCAGCAGTGAAATCTATGTCATCAGGCCCGTAGCAGCACAATGAGTGGATTCAGGTACAATGATTCTAACTGAAATAAGTCACACAGAAAAAGAAACATCATAAGATATCAGTAATACACGGAATGTAAACTTGGCTACACAGGAACTGAATTACAGAACAGAACAGGGTCTCAAATTTAGAAAACCAACTTATGCTTGTTTAAGGGGAAAGGTGAGTTGGGGTGCTGCATAAAACCAGAGATTGAAATGAGCACAGATAAAGTTCCTTAAGCCAAATATGGAATAGACAAGAGCTACTCCTTGCTCAACGAAATGGACTCAACACCGCATATTAAACGCCTAAGAATGTACCTGACTCTTAAGTATCTTAAAACCTATGGATTGCTATGTCTCCGAAAGAGAATCAAGCATGTGTACAGGGACATAAACGCAGCAGTGATAGGATTGGAGAGGTTCGGTGAGCAAATGAAGACCCTTTGAAGTCATATTGCATGGTACCCATTCCACGGGTTTCAACTACCCAGGTTTAAGGTATTCTTCCTTCAGCTAAAACATGCATGTGGAACCTAGAGTATGATCAACCATGTGATCGGGAGACGTGTTCAAATATGTCTCAGTTTTCGTACCCTGGTACTCGGGTGCAACATTCCAGACGCTTTACTAACACTCTCCCGACTTGGAGAGTCAGTCCCTTTAACCTCCTGTTTGGCCCAGTTTGCAATTTCTGTGGAAGATGAACAGGAATAGCGAGAACCAATGAGAGACTAGCTGGAGGTGTCTGGACGGGCAAATTTAACTCTCATTTCCCGCCAGGAAGAGGAAATAACCAAAGGCTCAGAGTGCCGTGCCGGAACCAGATTAGGGCCTGAAGCCATCCTGTGGTGTTGCGGCCAGCTCACAAGAAAAGGAGTTGAAGAAAGGAGCTCAGGGGCACTGTAATTCAAAAACCTGCAGAGTTATAAATGACAGCTATCGTCCAAAAATATACTGAAGTAAGGCTGCCAAGAGGACTTGAAAGCGGGGCAGAATTGCAGGAAACCGATTTCAGGAGGTAGACTGGAATTGCATTGAAAGCATAGGAAAAGAGGCAGAACGTCCACAATGATGCACTTGGCCAAAAAGGGCGTATGCGTTTTTTCCTGAATATATTCAGGAAAAAACGTATACGCCCTTTTTGGCCAACCAAGCAAGCTTGCAAAGGAAATCTGCACTACAATGAAGTCTGACTTCCCACCCCCGCCGGTCAAAAGGGCCATCTGAAAAAAGTGTAAAATCCAGAAAGGCAGGACAGGCCATGGAGAACTGGGAGCCTTGTTATGCTGATGGGCGGGATGTAAATTGCCAACAGACACTCGGGAGAAGTGTATGGTGTTTCCTGAAACATCTAAAAAACAAAGCAACAGAGCCTAGGGCACTTCCACTTATGGTCCTATAGCTTAGGGAAATTAAAATCAAAAAGATACAGCCACCCCAATGTTTGGAACGCCTCTGTTTACAAGAAACTCGTTTACCGTACAAGTTCAATATCACAGAAAGTGAAAAATGGATAAAGAACTTGTGGTACTTACGTACAATGCAGTATCACTCAGCAGTGAAATCTATGTCATCAGGCCCGTAGCAGCACAATGAGTGGATTCAGGTACAATGATTCTAACTGAAATAAGTCACACAGAAAAAGAAACATCATAAGATATCAGTAATACACGGAATGTAAACTTGGCTACACAGGAACTGAATTACAGAACAGAACAGGGTCTCAAATTTAGAAAACCAACTTATGCTTGTTTAAGGGGAAAGGTGAGTTGGGGTGCTGCATAAAACCAGAGATTGAAATGAGCACAGATAAAGTTCCTTAAGCCAAATATGGAATAGACAAGAGCTACTCCTTGCTCAACGAAATGGACTCAACACCGCATATTAAACGCCTAAGAATGTACCTGACTCTTAAGTATCTTAAAACCTATGGATTGCTATGTCTCCGAAAGAGAATCAAGCATGTGTACAGGGACATAAACGCAGCAGTGATAGGATTGGAGAGGTTCGGTGAGCAAATGAAGACCCTTTGAAGTCATATTGCATGGTACCCATTCCACGGGTTTCAACTACCCAGGTTTAAGGTATTCTTCCTTCAGCTAAAACATGCATGTGGAACCTAGAGTATGATCAACCATGTGATCGGGAGACGTGTTCAAATATGTCTCAGTTTTCGTACCCTGGTACTCGGGTGCAACATTCCAGACGCTTTACTAACACTCTCCCGACTTGGAGAGTCAGTCCCTTTAACCTCCTGTTTGGCCCAGTTTGCAATTTCTGTGGAAGATGAACAGGAATAGCGAGAACCAATGAGAGACTAGCTGGAGGTGTCTGGACGGGCAAATTTAACTCTCATTTCCCGCCAGGAAGAGGAAATAACCAAAGGCTCAGAGTGCCGTGCCGGAACCAGATTAGGGCCTGAAGCCATCCTGTGGTGTTGCGGCCAGCTCACAAGAAAAGGAGTTGAAGAAAGGAGCTCAGGGGCACTGTAATTCAAAAACCTGCAGAGTTATAAATGACAGCTATCGTCCAAAAATATACTGAAGTAAGGCTGCCAAGAGGACTTGAAAGCGGGGCAGAATTGCAGGAAACCGATTTCAGGAGGTAGACTGGAATTGCATTGAAAGCATAGGAAAAGAGGCAGAACGTCCACAATGATGCACTTGGCCAAAAAGGGCGTATGCGTTTTTTCCTGAATATATTCAGGAAAAAACGTATACGCCCTTTTTGGCCAACCAAGCAAGCTTGCAAAGGAAATCTGCACTACAATGAAGTCTGACTTCCCACCCCCGCCGGTCAAAAGGGCCATCTGAAAAAAGTGTAAAATCCAGAAAGGCAGGACAGGCCATGGAGAACTGGGAGCCTTGTTATGCTGATGGGCGGGATGTAAATTGCCAACAGACACTCGGGAGAAGTGTATGGTGTTTCCTGAAACATCTAAAAAACAAAGCAACAGAGCCTAGGGCACTTCCACTTATGGTCCTATAGCTTAGGGAAATTAAAATCAAAAAGATACAGCCACCCCAATGTTTGGAACGCCTCTGTTTACAAGAAACTCGTTTACCGTACAAGTTCAATATCACAGAAAGTGAAAAATGGATAAAGAACTTGTGGTACTTACGTACAATGCAGTATCACTCAGCAGTGAAATCTATGTCATCAGGCCCGTAGCAGCACAATGAGTGGATTCAGGTACGATGATTCTAACTGAAATAAGTCACACAGAAAAAGAAACATCATAAGATATCACTAATACACGGAATGTAAACTTGGCTACACAGGAACTGAATTACAGAACAGAACAGGGTCTCAAATTTAGAAAACCAACTTATGCTTGTTTAAGGGTAAAGGTGAGTTGGGGTGCTGCATAAAACCAGAGATTGAAATGAGCACATTTAAAGTTCCTTAAGCCAAATATGGAATAGACAAGAGCTACTCCTTGCTCAACGAAATGGACTCAACACCCCATATTAAACACCTAAGAATGTACCTGACTAGTAAGTATCTTAAAACCTATGGATTGCTATGTCTCCGAAAGAGAATCAAGCATGTGTACAGGGACATAAACGCAGCAGTGATAGGATTGGAGAGGTTTGGTGAGCAAATGAAGACCCTTTGAAGTCATATTGCATGGTACCATTCTACGGGTTTTAACTACCCAGGTTTAAGGTATTCTTCCTTCAGCTAAAACATGCATGTGGAACCTAGAGTATGATCAACCATGTGATCAGGAGACGTGTTCAAATATGTCTCAGTTTTCGTACCCTGGTACTCGGGTGCAACATTCCAGACGCTTTACTAACACTCTCCCGACTTGGAGAGTCAGTCCCTTTAACCTCCTGTTTGGCCCAGTTTGCAATTTCTGCGGAAGATGAACAGGAATAGCGAGAACCAATGAGAGACTAGCTGGAGGTGTCTGGACGGGCAAATTTAACTCTCATTTCCCGCCAGGAAGAGGAAATAACCAAAGGCTCAGCGTGCCGTGCCGGAACCAGATTAGGGCCTGAAGCCATCCTGTGGTGTTGCGGCCAGCTCACAAGAAAAGGAGTTGAAGAAAGGAGCTCAGGGGCACTGTAATTCAAAAACCTGCAGAGTTATAAATGACAACTATCGTCCAAAAATATACTGAAGTAAGGCTGCCAAGAGGACTTGAAAGCGGGGCAGAATTGCAGAAAACCGATTTCAGGAGGTAGACTGGAATTGCATTGAAAGCATAGGAAAAGAGGCAGAACGTCCACAATGATGCACTTGGCCAAAAAGGGCGTATGCGTTTTTTCCTGAATATATTCAGGAAAAAACGCATACGCCCTTTTTGGCCAACCAAGCAAGCTTGCAAAGGAAATCTGCACTACAATGAAGTCTCACTTCCCCCCGGTCAAAAGGGCCATCTGAAAAAGGTGTAAAATCCAGAAAGGCAGGACAGGCCATGGAGAACTGGGAGCCTTGTTATGCTGATGGGCGGGATGTAAATTGCCAAGAGACACTCGGGAGAAGTGTATGGTGTTTCCTGAAACATCTAAAAAACAAAGCAACAGAGCCTAGGGCACTTCCACTTATGGTCCTATAGCTTAGGGAAATTAAAATCAAAAAGACACAGCCACCCCAAAGTTTGGGACGCCTCTGTTTACAAGAACCTCGTTTACCGTACAAGTTCAACATCGCAGAAAGTGAAAAATGGATAAAGAAGTTGTGGTATTTACTTACAAAGCAATATCACTCAGCAATGAAATCTATGTCATCAGGCCCTTAGCAGCACAATGAGTGGATTCAGGTATGATGATTCAAACTGAAATAAGTCACACAGAAAAAAAACATCATAAGATATCACTAATACACGGAATGTAAACTTGGCTACACAGGAACTGAATTCCAAAACAGAACAGCGTCTCAAATTTAGAAAACCAACTTATGCTTGCTTAAGGGGAAAGGTGAGTTGGGGTGCTGCATAAAACCAGAGATTGAAATGAGCACAGATAAAGTTCCTTAAGCCAAATATGGAATAGACAAGAGCTACTCCTTGCTCAACGAAATGGACTCAACACCCCATATTAAACGCCTAAGAATGTACCTGACTAGTAAGTATCTTAAAACCTATGGATTGCTATGTCTCCAAAAGAGAATCAAGCGTGTGTACAGGGGCATAAACGCAGCAGTGATAGGATTGGAGAGGTTCGGTGAGCAAATGAAGACCCTTTGAAGTCAATTTGCATGGTACCCATTACACGGGTCTCAACTCTCCAGGTTTAAGGTATTCTTCCTTCAGCTAAAACATGCATGTGGAACCCAGAGTATGATCAACCGTGTGATCGGGAGACCTGTTCAAATATGTCTCAGTTTTCGTACCCTGGTACACGGGTGCAATATTCCAGACGCTTTACTAACACTCTCCCGACTTGGAGAGTCAGTCCCTTTAACCTCCTGTTTGGCCCAGTTTGCAATTTCTGCGGAAGATGAACAGGAAGAGCGAGAACCAATGAGAGACTAGCTGGAGGTGTCTGGACGGGCAAATTTAACTCTCATTTCCCACCAGGAAGAGGAATTAACCAAAGGCTCGGCGTGACGTGCCGGAACCAGATTAGGGCCTGAAGCCATCCTGCGGTGTTGCGGCCAGCTCACAAAAAAGCGAGTTGAAGAAAGGAGCTCAGGGGCACTGTAATTCACAAACCTGCAGAGTTATAAATGACAACTATCGTCCAAAAATATACTGAAGTAAGGCTGCCAAGAGGACTTGAAAGCGGGGCAGAATTGCAGGAAACCGATTTCAGGAGGTAGACTGGAATTGCATTGAAAGCATAGGAAAAGAGGCAGAACGTCCACAATGATGCACTTGGCCAAAAAGGGCGTATGCGTTTTTTCCTGAATATATTCAGGAAAAAACGCATACGCCCTTTTTGGCCAACCAAGCAAGCTTGCAAAGGAAATCTGCACTACAATGAAGTCTCACTTCCCCCCGGTCAAAAGGGCCATCTGAAAAAAGTGTAAAATCCAGAAACGCAGAACAGGCCATGGAGAACTGGGAGCCTTGTTATGCTGATGGGAGGGATGTAAATTGCCAACAGACACTCGGGAGAAGTGTATGGTGTTTCCTGAAACATCTAAAAAACAAAGCAACAGAGCCTAGGGCACTTCCACTTATCGTCCTATAGGTTAGAGAAATTAAAATCAAAACGACACAGCCACCCCAAAGTTTGGGACACCTCTGTTTACAAGAACCTCATTTACAGTACAAGTTCAACATCGCAGAAAGTGAAAAATGGATAAAGAACTTGTGGTACTTACGTACAATGCAGTATCACTCAGCAATGAAATCTATGTCATCTGGCCCGTAGCAGCATAATGAGTGGATTCAGGTACGATGATTCTAACTGAAATAAGTCACACAGAAAAAGAAACATCATAAGATATCACTAATACACGGAATGTAAACTTGGCTACACAGGAACTGAATTCCAAAACACAACAGGGTCTCAAATTTAGAAAACCAACTTATGCTTGCTTAAGGGGAAAGGTGAGTTGGGGTGCTGCATAAAACCAGAGATTGAAATGAGCACAGATAAAGTTCCTTAAGCCAAATATGGAATAGACAAGAGCTACTCCTTGCTCAACGAAATGGACTCAACACCCCATATTAAACGCCTAAGAATGTACCTGACTAGTAAGTATCTTAAAACCTATGGATTGCTATGTCTCCAAAAGAGAATCAAGCGTGTGTACAGGGGCATAAACGGAGCAGTGATAGGATTGGAGAGGTTCAGTGAGCAAATGAAGACCCTTTGAAGTCATATTGCATGGTACCCATTCCACGGGTTTCAACTACCCAGGTTTAAGGTATTCTTCCTTCAGCTAAAACATGCATGTGGAACCCAGAGTATGATCAACCGTGTGAACGGGAGACGTGTTCAAATATGTCTCAGTATTCCTCCCCTGGTACTCGGGTGCAACATTCCAGACGCTTTACTAACACTCTCCCCACTTGGAGAGTCAGTCCCTTTAACCTCCTGTTTGGCCCAGTTTGCAATTTCTGCGGAAGATGAACAGGAATAGGGAGAACCAATGAGAGACTAGCTGGAGGTGTCTGGACGGGCAAATTTAACTCTCGTTTCCCACCAGGAAGAGGAATTAACCAAAGGCTCAGCGTGCCGTGCCGGAACCAGATTAGGGCCTGAAGCCATCCTGCGGTGTTGCGGGCAGGTCACAAGAAAGCGAGTTGAAGAAAGGAACTCAGGGGCACTGTAATTCACAAACCTGCAGAGTTATAAATGACAGCTATCGTACAAAAATATACTGAAGTAAGGCTGCCAAGAGGACTTGAAAGCGGGGCAGAATTGCAGGAAACCGATTTCAGGAGGTAGACTGGAATTGCATTGAAAGCATAGGAAAAGAGGCAGAACGTCCACAATGATGCACTTGGCCAAAAAGGGCGTATGCGTTTTTTCCTGAATATATTCAGGAAAAAACGCATACGCCCTTTTTGGCCAACCAAGCAAGCTTGCAAAGGAAATCTGCACTACAATGAAGTCTCACTTCCCCCCGGTCAAAAGGGCCATCTGAAAAAAGTGTAAAATCCAGAAAGGCAGGACAGGCCATGGAGAACTGGGAGCCTTGTTATGCTGATGGGCGGGATGTAAATTGCCAACAGCCACTCGGGAGAAGTGTATGGTGTTTCCTGAAACATCTAAAAAACAAAGCAACAGAGCCTAGGGCACTTCCACTTATGGTCCTATAGCTTAGGGAAATTAAAATGAAAAAGACACAGCCACCCCAAAGTTTGGGACGCCTCTGTTTAAAAGAACCTCGTTTACCGTACAAGTTCAATATCACAGAAAGTGAAAAATGGATAAAGAACTTGTGGTACTTACGTACAATGCAGTATCACTCAGCAATGAAATCTATGTCATCAGGCCCGTAGCAGCATAATGAGTGGATTCAGGTACGATGATTCTAACTGAAATAAGTCACACAGAAAAGGAAACATCAAAAGATATCACTAATACACGGAATGTAAACTGGGCTACACAGGAACTGAATTCCAAAACAGAACAGGGTCTCAAATTTAGAAAACCAACTTATGCTTGCTTAAGGGTAAAGGTGAGTTGGGGTGCTGCATAAAACCAGAGATTGAAATGAGCACAGATAAAGTTCCTTAAGCCAAATATGGAATAGACAAGAGCTACTCCTTGCTCAACGAAATGGACTCAACACCGCATATTAAACGCCTAAGAATGTACCTGACTCTTAAGTATCTTAAAACCTATGGATTGCTATGTCTCCGAAAGAGAATCAAGCATGTGTACAGGGACATAAACGCAGCAGTGATAGGATTGGAGAGGTTCGGTGAGCAAATGAAGACCCTTTGAAGTCATATTTCATGGTACCCATTCCACGGGTCCCAACTACCCAGGTTTAAGGTATTCTTCCTTCAGCTATAACATGCATGGGGAACCCAGAGTATGATCAACCGTCTGAACGGGAGACGTGTTCAAATATGTCTCAGTTTTCCTCCCCTGGTACTCGGGTGCAACATTCCAGACGCTTTACTAACACTCTCCCCACTTGGAGAGTCAGCGCCTTTAACCTCCTGTTTGGCCCAGTTTGCAATTTCTGCGGAAGATGAACAGGAATAGGGAGAACCAATGAGAGACTAGCTGGAGGTGTCTGGACGGGCAAATTTAACTCTCGTTTCCCACCAGGAAGGGGAATTAACCAAAGGCTCAGCGTGCCGTGCCGGAACCAGATTAGGGCCTGAAGCCATCCTACAGTGTTGCGGCCAGGTCACAAGAAAGCGAGTTGAAGAAAGGAGCTCAGGGGCACTGTAATTCACAAACCTGCAGAGTTATAAATGACAGCTATCGTCCAAAAATATACTGAAGTAAGGCTGCCAAGAGGACTTGAAAGCGGGGCAGAATTGCAGGAAACCGATTTCAGGAGGTAGACTGGAATTGCATTGAAAGCATAGGAAAAGAGGCAGAACGTCCACAATGATGCACTTGGCCAAAAAGGGCGTATGCGTTTTTTCCTGAATATATTCAGGAAAAAACGCATACGCCCTGTTTGGCCAACCAAGCAAGCTTGCAAAGCAAATCTGCACTACAATGAAGTCTCACTTCCCCCCAGTCAAAAGGGCCATCTGAAAAAAGTGTAAAATCCAGAAAGGCAGGACAGGCCATGGAGAACTGGGAGCCTTGTTATGCTGATGGGCTGGATGTAAATTGCCAACAGACACTCGGGAGAAGTGTATGGTGTTTCCTGAAACATCTAAAAAACAAAGCAACAGAGCCTAGGGCACTTCCACTTATGGCCCTATAGCTTAGGGAAATTATAATCAAAACGACACAGCCACCCCAAAGTTTGGGACGCCTCTGTTTACAAGAACCTCGTTTACCGTACAAGTTCAATATCACAGAAAGTGAAAAATGGATAAAGAACTTGTGGTACTTACGTACAATGCAGTATCACTCAGCAGAGAAATCTATGTCATCAGGCCCGTAGCAGCACAATGAGTGGATTCAGGTACGATGATTCTAACTGAAATAAGTCACACAGAAAAAGAAACATCATAAGATATCAGTAATACACGGAATGTAAACTTGGCTACACAGGAACTGAATTACAGAACAGAACAGGGTCTCAAATTTAGAAAACCAACTTATGCTTGCTTAAGGGTAAAGGTGAGTTGGGGTGCTGCATAAAACCAGAGATTGAAATGAGCACAGATAAAGTTCCTTAAGCCAAATACGGAATAGACAAGAGCTACTCCTTGCTCAACGAAATGGACTGAACACCGCATATTAAACGCCTAAGAATGTACCTGACTCTTAAGTATCTTAAAACCTATGGATTGCTATGTCTCCGAAAGAGAATCAAGCATGTGTACAGGGGCATAAACGCAGCAGTGATAGGATTGGAGAGGTTCGGTGAGCAAATGAAGACCCTTTGAAGTCATATTGCATGGTACCCATTCCACGGGTCTCAACTACCCAGGTTTAAGGTATTCTTCCTTCAGCTATAACATGCATGTGGAACCCAGAGTATGATCAACCGTGTGAACGGGAGACGTGTTCAAATATGTCTCAGTTTTCCTCCCCTGGTACTCGGGTGCAACATTCCAGACGCTTTACTAACACTCTCCCCACTTGGAGAGTCAGCGCCTTTAACCTCCTGTTTGGCCCAGTTTGCAATTTCTGCGGAAGATGAACAGGAATAGGGAGAACCAATGAGAGACTAGCTGGAGGTGTCTGGACGGGCAAATTTAACTCTCGTTTCCCACCAGGAAGAGGAATTAACCAAAGGCTCAGCGTGCCGTGCCGGAACCAGATTAGGGCCTGAAGCCATCCTGCGGTGTTGCGGCCAGGTCACAAGAAAGCGAGTTGAAGAAAGGAGCTCAGGGGCACTGTAATTCACAAACCTGCAGAGTTATAAATGACAGCTATCGTCCAAAAATATACTGAAGTAAGGCTGCCAAGAGGAGTTGAAAGCGGGGCAGAATTGCAGGAAACCGATTTCAGGAGGTAGACTGGAATTGCATTGAAAGCATAGGAAAAGAGGCAGAACGTCCACAATGATGCACTTGGCCAAAAAGGGCGTATGCGTTTTTTCCTGAATATATTCAGGAAAAAACGCATACGCCCTTTTTGGCCAACCAAGCAAGCTTGCAAAGGAAATCTGCACTACAATGAAGTCTCACTTCCCCCCGGTCAAAAGGGCCATCTGAAAAAAGTGTAAAATCCAGAAAGGCAGGACAGGCCATGGAGAACTGGGAGCCTTGTTATGCTGATGGGCGGGATGTAAATTGCCAACAGACACTCGGGAGAAGTGTATGGTGTTTCCTGAAACATCTAAAAAACAAAGCAACAGAGCCTAGGGCACTTCCACTTATGGCCCTATAGCTTAGGGAAATTAAAATCAAAACGACACAGCCACCCCAAAGTTTGGGACGCCTCTGTTTACAAGAACCTCGTTTACCGTACAAGTTCAATATCACAGAAAGTGAAAAATGGATAAAGAACTTGTGGTACTTACGTACAATGCAGTATCACTCAGCAGTGAAATCTATGTCATCAGGCCCGTAGCAGCACAATGAGTGGATTCAGGTACGATGATTCTAACTGAAATAAGTCACACAGAAAAAGAAACATCATAAGATATCAGTAATACACGGAATGTAAACTTGGCTACACAGGAACTGAATTACAGAACAGAACAGGGTCTCAAATTTAGAAAACCAACTTATGCTTGTTTAAGGGTAAAGGTGAGTTGGGGTGCTGCATAAAACCAGAGATTGAAATGAGCACAGATAAAGTTCCTTAAGCCAAATATGGAATAGACAAGAGCTACTCCTTGCTCAACGAAATGGACTCAACACCGCATATTAAACGCCTAAGAATGTACCTGACTCTTAAGTATCTTAAAACCTATGGATTGCTATGTCTCCGAAAGAGAAACAAGCATGTGTACAGGGACATAAACGCAGCAGTGATAGGATTGGAGAGGTTCGGTGAGCAAATGAAGACCCTTTGAAGTCATATTTCATGGTACCCATTCCACGGGTCTCAACTCTCCAGGTTTAAGGTATTCTTCCTTCAGCTAAAACATGCATGTGGAACCCAGAGTATGATCAATCGTGTGAACGGGAGACGTGTTCAAATATGTCTCAGTTTTCGTACCCTGGTACTCGGGTGCAACATTCCAGACGCTTTAGTAACACTCTCCCGACTTGGAGAGTCAGCGCCTTTAACCTCCTGTTTGGCCCAGTTTGCAATTTCTGCGGAAGATGAACAGGAATAGCGAGAACCAATGAGAGACTAGCTGGAGGTGTCTGGACGGGCAAATTTAACTCTCATTTCCCACCAGGAAGAGGAAATAACCAAAGGCTCAGCGTGCCGTGCCGGAACCAGATTAGGGCCTGAAGCCATCCTGCGGTGTTGCGGCCAGCTCACAAGAAAGCAAGTTGAAGAAAGGAGCTCAGGGGCACTGTAATTCACAAACCTGCAGAGTTATAAATGACAGCTATCGTCCAAAAATATACTGAAGTAAGGCTGCCAAGAGGACTTGAAAGCGGGGCAGAATTGCAGGAAACCGATTTCAGGAGGTAGACTGGAATTGCATTGAAAGCATAGGAAAAGAGGCAGAACGTCCACAATGATGCACTTGGCCAAAAAGGGCGTATGCGTTTTTTCCTGAATATATTCAGGAAAAAACGCATACGCCCTTTTTGGCCAACCAAACAAACTTGCAAAGGAAATCTGCACTACAATGAAGTCTCACTTCCCCCCGGTCAAAAGGGCCATCTGAAAAAGGTGTAAAATCCAGAAAGGCAGGACAGGCCATGGAGAACTGGGAGCCTTGTTATGCTGATGGGCGGGATGTAAATTGCCAACAGACACTTGGGAGAAGTGTATGGTGTTTCCAAAAATATCTAAGAAACAAAGCAACAGAGCCTAGGGCACTTTCACTTATGGTCCTATAGCTTAGGGAAATTAAAATCAAAAACACACAGCCACCCCAATGTTTGGGACGCCTCTGTTTACAAGAACCTCGTTTACCGTACAAGTTCAATATCACAGAAAGTGAAAAATGGATAAAGAACTTGTGGTACTTACGTACAATGCAGTATCACTCAGCAATGAAATCTATGTCATCAGGCCCGTAGCAGCATAATGAGTGGATTCAGGTATGATGATTCTAACTGAAATAAGTCACACAGAAAAAGAAACATCATAAGATATCACTAATAAACGGAATGTAAACTTGGCTACACAGGAACTGAATTCCAAATCACAACAGGGTCTCAAATTTAGAAAACCAACTTATGCTTGCTTAAGGGGAAAGGTGAGTTGGGGTGCTGCATAAAACCAGAGATTGAAATGAGCACAGATAAAGTTCCTTAAGCCAAATATGGAATAGACAAGAGCTACTCCTTGCTCAACGAAATGGACTCAACACCCCATATTAAACGCCTAAGAATGTACCTTACTAGTAAGTATCTTAAAACCTATGGATTGCTATGTCTCCAAAAGAGAATCAAGCGTGTGTACAGGGGCATAAACGCAGCAGTGATAGGATTGGAGAGGTTCGGTGAGCAAATGAAGAACCTTTGAAGTCATATTGCATGGTACCCATTCCACGGGTTTCAACTACCCACGTTTAAGGTATTCTTCCTTCAGCTAAAACATGCATGTGGAACCCAGAGTATGATCAACCGTGTGATCGGGAGACCTGTTCAAATATGTCTCAGTTTTCGTACCCTGGTACACGGGTGCAACATTCCAGACGCTTTACTAACACTCTCCCGACTTGGAGAGTCAGTCCCTTTAACCTCCTGTTTGGCCCAGTTTGCAATTTCTGCGGAAGATGAACAGGAATAGCGAGAACCAATGAGAGACTAGCTGGAGGTGTCTGGACGGGCAAATTTAACTCTCATTTCCCACCAGGAAGAGGAATTAACCAAAGGCTCGGCGTGCCGTGCCGGAACCAGATTAGGGCCTGAAGCAATCCTGCGGTGTTGTGGCCAGCTCACAAGAAAGCGAGTTGAAGAAAGGAGCTCAGGGGCACTGTAATTCACAAACCTGCAGAGTTATAAATGACAATTATCGTCCAAAAATATACTGAAGTAAGGCTGCCAAGAGGACTTGAAAGCGGGGCAGAATTGCAGGAAACCGATTTCAGGAGGTACACTGGAATTGCATTGAAAGCATAGGAAAAGAGGCAGAACGTCCACAATGATGCACTTGGCCAAAAAGGACGTATGCGTTTTTTCCTGAATATATTCAGGAAAAAACGCATACGCCCTTTTTGGCCAACCAAGCAAACTTGCAAAGGAAATCTGCACTACAATGAAGTCTCACTTCCCCCCGGTCAAAAGGGCCATCTGAAAATAGTGTAAAATCCAGAAAGGCAGGACAGGCCATGGAGAACTGGGAGCCTTGTTATGCTGATGGGCGGGATGTAAATTGCCAACAGACACTCGGGAGAAGTGTATGGTGTTTCCTGAAACATCTAAAAAACAAAGCAACAGAGCCTAGGGCACTTCCACTTATGGCCCTATAGCTTAGGGAAATTAAAATCAAAACGACACAGCCACCCCAAAGTTTGGGACGCCTCTGTTTACAAGAACCTCGTTTACCGTACAAGTTCAATATCACAGAAAGTGAAAAATGGATAAAGAACTTGTGGTACTTACGTACAATGCAGTATCACTCAGCAGTGAAATCTATGTCATCAGGCCCGTAGCAGCACAATGAGTGGATTCAGGTACGATGATTCTAACTGAAATAAGTCACACAGAAAAAGAAACATCATAAGATATCAGTAATACACGGAATGTAAACTTGGCTACACAGGAACTGAATTACAGAACAGAACAGGGTCTCAGATTTAGAAAACCAACTTATGCTTGTTTAAGGGTAAAGGTGAGTTGGGGTGCTGCATAAAACCAGAGATTGAAATGAGCACAGATAAAGTTCCTTAAGCCAAATATGGAATAGACAAGAGCTACTCCTTGCTCAACGAAATGGACTCAACACCCCATATTAAACGCCTAAGAATGTACCTTACTAGTAAGTATCTTAAAACCTATGGATTGCTATGTCTCCAAAAGAGAATCAAGCGTGTGTACAGGGGCATAAACGCAGCAGTGATAGGATTGGAGAGGTTTGGTGAGCAAATGAAGACCCTTTGAAGTCATATTGCATGGTACCCATTACACGGGTTTCAACTACCCACGTTTAAGGTATTCTTCCTTCAGCTAAAACATGCATGTGGAACCCAGAGTATGATCAACCGTGTGATCGGGAGACCTGTTCAAATATGTCTCAGTTTTCGTACCCTGGTACTCGGGTGCAACATTCCAGACGCTTTACTAACACTCTCCCGACTTGGAGAGTCAGTCCCTTTAACCTCCTGTTTGGCCCAGTTTGCAATTTCTGCGGAAGATGAACAGGAATAGCGAGAACCAATGAGAGACTAGCTGGAGGTGTCTGGACGGGCAAATTTAACTCTCATTTCCCACCAGGAAGAGGAAATAACCAAAGGGTCAGCGTGCCATGCCGGAACCAGATTAGGGCCTGAAGCCATCCTGCGGTGTTGCGGCCAGCTCACAAGAAAGCGAGTTGAAGAAAGGAGCTCAGGGGCACTGTAATTCACAAACCTGCAGAGTTATAAATGACAGCTATCGTCCAAAAATATACTGAAGTAAGGCTGCCAAGAGGACTTGAAAGCGGGGCAGAATTGCAGGAAACCGATTTCAGGAGGTAGACTGGAATTGCATTGAAAGCATAGGAAAAGAGGCAGAACGTCCACAATGATGCACTTGGCCAAAAAGGGCGTATGCGTTTTTTCCTGAATATATTCAGGAAAAAACGCATACGCCCTTTTTGGCCAACCAAGCAAACTTGCAAAGGAAATCTGCACTACAATGAAGTCTCACTTCCCCCCGGTCAAAAGGGCCATCTGAAAAAAGTGTAAAATCCAGAAAGGCAGGACAGGCCATGGAGAACTGGGAGCCTTGTTATGCTGATGGGCGGGATGTAAATTGCCAACAGCCACTCGGGAGAAGTGTATGGTGTTTCCTGAAACATCTAAAAAACAAAGCAACAGAGCCTAGGGCACTTCCACTTATGGCCCTATAGCTTAGGGAAATTAAATCAAAACGACAAAGCCACCCCAAAGTTTGGGACGCCTCTGTTTACAAGAACCTCGTTTACCGTACAAGTTCAATATCACAGAAAGTGAAAAATGGATAAAGAACTTGTGGTACTTACGTACAATGCAGTATCACTCAGCAGTGAAATCTATGTCATCAGGCCCGTAGCAGCACAATGAGTGAATTCAGGTACGATGATTCTAACTGAAATAAGTCACACAGAAAAAGAAACATCATAAGATATCAGTAATACACGGAATGTAAACTTGGCTACACAGGAACTGAATTACAGAACAGAACAGGGTCTCAAATTTAGAAAACCAACTTATGCTTGCTTAAGGGTAAAGGTGAGTTGGGGTGCTGCATAAAACCAGAGATTGAAATGAGCACAGATAAAGTTCCTTAAGCCAAATATGGAATAGACAAGAGCTACTCCTTGCTCAACGAAATGGATTCAACACTGCATATTAAACGCCTAAGAATGTAACTGACTCTTAAGTATCTTAAAACCTATGGATTGCTATGTCTCCGAAAGAGAATCAAGCATGTGTACAGGGACATAAACGCAGCAGTGATAGGATTGGAGAGGTTCGGTGAGCAAATGAAGACCCTTTGAAGTCATACTGCATGGTACCAATTCCACGGGTTTCAACTACCCAGGTTTAAGGTATTCTTCCTTCAGCTAAAACATGCCTGTGGAACCTAGAGTATGATCAACCATGTGATCGGGAGACGTGTTCAAATATGTCTCAGTTTTCGTACCCTGGTACTCGGGTGCAACATTCCAGACGCTTTACTAACACTCTCCCGACTTGGAGAGTCAGTCCCTTTAACCTCCTGTTTGGCCCAGTTTGCAATTTCTGCGGAAGATGAACAGGAATAGCGAGAACCAATGAGAGACTAGCTGGAGGTGTCTGGACGGGCACATTTAACTCTCATTTCCCACCAGGAAGAGGAAATAACCAAAGGCTCAGCGTGCCGTGCCGGAACCAGATTAGGGCCTGAAGCCATCCTGCGGTGTTGCGGCCAGCTCACAAGAAAGCGAGTTGAAGAAAGGAGCTCAGGGGCACTGTAATTCACAAACCTGCAGAGTTATAAATGACAACTATCGTCCAAAAATATACTGAAGTACGGCTACCAAGAGGACTTGAAAGCGGAGCAGAATTGCAGGAAACCGATTTCAGGAGGTAGACTGGAATTGCATTGAAAGCATAGGAAAAGAGGCAGAACGTCCACAATGATGCACTTGGCCAAAAAGGGCGTATGCGTTTTTTCCTGAATATATTCAGGAAAAAACGCATACGCCCTTTTTGGCCAACCAAGCAAGCTTGCAAAGGAAATCTGCACTACAATGAAGTCTCACTTCCCCCCGGTCAAAAGGGTCATCTGAAAAAAGTGTAAAATCCAGAAAGGCAGGACAGGCCATGGAGAACTGGGAGCCTTGTTATGCTGATGGGCGGGATGTAAATTGCCAACAGACACTCGGGAGAAGTGTATGGTGTTTCCTGAAACATCTAAAAAACAAAGCAACAGAGCCTAGGGCACTTCCACTTATGGTCCTATAGCTTAGGGAAATTAAAATCAAAAAGATACAGCCACCCCAATGTTTGGGACGCCTCTGTTTACAAGAACCTCATTTACCGTACAAGTTCAATATCACTGAAAGTGAAAAATGGATAAAGAACTTGTGGTACTTACTTACAATGCAGTATCACTCAGCAGTGAAATCTATGTCATCAGGCCCGTAGCAGCACAATGAGTGGATTCAGGTACGATGATTCTAACTGAAATAAGTCACACAGAAAAAGAAACATCATAAGATATCAGTAATACATGGAATGTAAACTTGGCTACACAGGAACTGAATTACAGAACAGAACAGGGTCTCAAATTTAGAAAACCAACTTATGCTTGTTTAAGGGTAAAGGTGAGTTGGGGTGCTGCATAAAACCAGAGATTGAAATGAGCACAGATAAAGTTCCTTAAGCCAAATATGGAATAGACAAGAGCTACTCCTTGCTCAACGAAATGGACTCAACACCGCATATTAAACGCCTAAGAATGTACCTGACTCTTAAGTATCTTAAAACCTATGGATTGCTATGTCTCCGAAAGAGGATCAAGCATGTGTACAGGGACATAAACGCAGCAGTGATAGGATTGGAGAGGTTCGGTGAGCAAATGAAGACCCTTTGAAGTCATATTGCATGGTACCCATTACACGGTTCTCAACTCTCCAGGTTTAAGGTATTCTTCCTTCAGCTAAAATATGCATGTGGAACCCAGAGTATGATCAACAGTGTGAACGGGAGACGTGTTCAAATATGTCTCAGTTTTCCTCCCCTGGTACTCGGGTGCAACATTCCAGACGCTTTACTAACACTCTCCCCACTTGGAGAGTCAGCGCCTTTAACCTCCTGTTTGGCCCAGTTTGCAATTTCTGCGGAAGATGAACAGGAATAGCGAGAACCAATGAGAGACTAGCTGGAGGTGTCTGGACGGGCAAATTTAACTCTCATTTCCCACCAGGAAGAGGAAATAACCAAAGGGTCAGCGTGCCATGCCGGAACCAGATTAGGGCCTGAAGCCATCCTGCGGTGTTGCGGCCAGCTCACAAGAAAGCGAGTTGAAGAAAGGAGCTCAGGGGCACTGTAATTCACAAACCTGCAGAGTTATAAATGACAGCTATCGTCCAAAAATATACTGAAGTAAGGCTGCCAAGAGGACTTGAAAGCGGGGCAGAATTGCAGGAAACCGATTTCAGGAGGTAGACTGGAATTGCATTGAAAGCATAGGAAAAGAGGCAGAACGTCCACAATGATGCACTTGGCCAAAAAGGGCGTATGCGTTTTTTCCTGAATATATTCAGGAAAAAACGCATACGCCCTTTTTGGCCAACCAAGCAAACTTGCAAAGGAAATCTGCACTACAATGAAGTCTCACTTCCCCCCGGTCAAAAGGGCCATCTGAAAAAAGTGTAAAATCCAGAAAGGCAGGACAGGCCATGGAGAACTGGGAGCCTTGTTATGCTGATGGGCGGGATGTAAATTGCCAACAGACACTCGGGAGAAGTGTATGGTGTTTCCTGAAACATCTAAAAAACAAAGCAACAGAGCCTAGGGCACTTCCACTTATGGCCCTATAGCTTAGGGAAATTAAATCAAAACGACAAAGCCACCCCAAAGTTTGGGACGCCTCTGTTTACAAGAACCTCGTTTACCGTACAAGTTCAATATCACAGAAAGTGAAAAATGGATAAAGAACTTGTGGTACTTACGTACAATGCAGTATCACTCAGCAGTGAAATCTATGTCATCAGGCCCGTAGCAGCACAATGAGTGAATTCAGGTACGATGATTCTAACTGAAATAAGTCACACAGAAAAAGAAACATCATAAGATATCAGTAATACACGGAATGTAAACTTGGCTACACAGGAACTGAATTACAGAACAGAACAGGGTCTCAAATTTAGAAAACCAACTTATGCTTGCTTAAGGGTAAAGGTGAGTTGGGGTGCTGCATAAAACCAGAGATTGAAATGAGCACAGATAAAGTTCCTTAAGCCAAATATGGAATAGACAAGAGCTACTCCTTGCTCAACGAAATGGATTCAACACTGCATATTAAACGCCTAAGAATGTAACTGACTCTTAAGTATCTTAAAACCTATGGATTGCTATGTCTCCGAAAGAGAATCAAGCATGTGTACAGGGACATAAACGCAGCAGTGATAGGATTGGAGAGGTTCGGTGAGCAAATGAAGACCCTTTGAAGTCATACTGCATGGTACCAATTCCACGGGTTTCAACTACCCAGGTTTAAGGTATTCTTCCTTCAGCTAAAACATGCCTGTGGAACCTAGAGTATGATCAACCATGTGATCGGGAGACGTGTTCAAATATGTCTCAGTTTTCGTACCCTGGTACTCGGGTGCAACATTCCAGACGCTTTACTAACACTCTCCCGACTTGGAGAGTCAGTCCCTTTAACCTCCTGTTTGGCCCAGTTTGCAATTTCTGCGGAAGATGAACAGGAATAGCGAGAACCAATGAGAGACTAGCTGGAGGTGTCTGGACGGGCACATTTAACTCTCATTTCCCACCAGGAAGAGGAAATAACCAAAGGCTCAGCGTGCCGTGCCGGAACCAGATTAGGGCCTGAAGCCATCCTGCGGTGTTGCGGCCAGCTCACAAGAAAGCGAGTTGAAGAAAGGAGCTCAGGGGCACTGTAATTCACAAACCTGCAGAGTTATAAATGACAACTATCGTCCAAAAATATACTGAAGTACGGCTACCAAGAGGACTTGAAAGCGGAGCAGAATTGCAGGAAACCGATTTCAGGAGGTAGACTGGAATTGCATTGAAAGCATAGGAAAAGAGGCAGAACGTCCACAATGATGCACTTGGCCAAAAAGGGCGTATGCGTTTTTTCCTGAATATATTCAGGAAAAAACGCATACGCCCTTTTTGGCCAACCAAGCAAGCTTGCAAAGGAAATCTGCACTACAATGAAGTCTCACTTCCCCCCGGTCAAAAGGGTCATCTGAAAAAAGTGTAAAATCCAGAAAGGCAGGACAGGCCATGGAGAACTGGGAGCCTTGTTATGCTGATGGGCGGGATGTAAATTGCCAACAGACACTCGGGAGAAGTGTATGGTGTTTCCTGAAACATCTAAAAAACAAAGCAACAGAGCCTAGGGCACTTCCACTTATGGTCCTATAGCTTAGGGAAATTAAAATCAAAAAGATACAGCCACCCCAATGTTTGGGACGCCTCTGTTTACAAGAACCTCATTTACCGTACAAGTTCAATATCACTGAAAGTGAAAAATGGATAAAGAACTTGTGGTACTTACTTACAATGCAGTATCACTCAGCAGTGAAATCTATGTCATCAGGCCCGTAGCAGCACAATGAGTGGATTCAGGTACGATGATTCTAACTGAAATAAGTGACACAGAAAAAGAAACATCATAAGATATCAGTAATACATGGAATGTAAACTTGGCTACACAGGAACTGAATTACAGAACAGAACAGGGTCTCAAATTTAGAAAACCAACTTATGCTTGTTTAAGGGTAAAGGTGAGTTGGGGTGCTGCATAAAACCAGAGATTGAAATGAGCACAGATAAAGTTCCTTAAGCCAAATATGGAATAGACAAGAGCTACTCCTTGCTCAACGAAATGGACTCAACACCGCATATTAAACGCCTAAGAATGTACCTGACTCTTAAGTATCTTAAAACCTATGGATTGCTATGTCTCCGAAAGAGGATCAAGCATGTGTACAGGGACATAAACGCAGCAGTGATAGGATTGGAGAGGTTCGGTGAGCAAATGAAGACCCTTTGAAGTCATATTGCATGGTACCCATTACACGGTTCTCAACTCTCCAGGTTTAAGGTATTCTTCCTTCAGCTAAAATATGCATGTGGAACCCAGAGTATGATCAACAGTGTGAACGGGAGACGTGTTCAAATATGTCTCAGTTTTCCTCCCCTGGTACTCGGGTGCAACATTCCAGACGCTTTACTAACACTCTCCCCACTTGGAGAGTCAGCGCCTTTAACCTCCTGTTTGGCCCAGTTTGCAATTTCTGCGGAAGATGAACAGGAATAGCGAGAACCAATGAGAGACTAGCTGGAGGTGTCTGGACGGGCAAATTTAACTCTCATTTCCCACCAGGAAGAGGAAATAACCAAAGGCTCAGCGTGCCATGCCGGAACAAGATTAGGGCCTGAAGCCATCCTGCGGTGTTGCGGCCAGCTCACAAGAAAGCGAGTTGAAGAAAGGAGCTCAGGGGCACTGTAATTCACAAACCTGCAGAGTTATAAATGACAGCTATCGTCCAAAAATATACTGAAGTAAGGCTGCCAAGAGGACTTGAAAGCGGGGCAGAATTGCAGGAAACCGATTTCAGGAGGTAGACTGGAATTGCATTGAAAGCATAGGAAAAGAGGCAGAACGTCCACAATGATGCACTTGGCCAAAAAGGGCGTATGCGTTTTTTCCTGAATATATTCAGGAAAAAACGCATACGCCCTTTTTGGCCAACCAAGCAAACTTGCAAAGGAAATCTGCACTACAATGAAGTCTCACTTCCCCCCGGTCAAAAGGGCCATCTGAAAAAAGTGTAAAATCCAGAAAGGCAGGACAGGCCATGGAGAACTGGGAGCCTTGTTATGCTGATGGGCGGGATGTAAATTGCCAACAGCCACTCGGGAAAAGTGTATGGTGTTTCCTGAAACATCTAAGAAACAAAGCAACAGAGCCTAGGGCACTTTCACTTATGGTCCTATAGCTTAGGGAAATTAAAATCAAAAAGACACAGCCACCCCAAAATTTGGGACGCCTCTGTTTACATGAACCTCATTTACCGTACAAGTTCTCTATCACAGAAAGTGAAAAATGGATAAAAAACTTGTGGTACTTACGTACAATGCAGTATCACTCAGCAATGAAATCTATGTCATCAGGCCCGTAGCAGCACAATGAGTGGATTCAGGTACGATGATTCTAACTGAAATAAGTCACACAGAAAAAGAAACATCATAAGATATCACTAATACACGGAATGTAAACTTGGCTACACAGGAACTGAATTACAGAACAGAACAGGGTCTCAAATTTAGAAAACCAACTTATGCTTGTTTAAGGGTAAAGGTGAGTTGGGATGCTGCATAAAAGCAGAGATTGAAATGAGCACAGATAAAGTTCCTTAAGCCAAATATGGAATAGACAAGAGCTACTCCTTGCTCAACGAAATGGACTCAACACCCCATATTAAACGCCTAAGAATGTACCTGACTAGTAAGTATCTTAAAACCTATGGATTGCTATGTCTCCATAACAGAATCAAGCATGTGTACAGGGACATAAACGCAGCAGTGATAGGATTGGAGAGGTTCGGTGAGCAAATGAAGACCCTTTGAAGTCATATTGCATGGTACCCATTACACGGGTCTCAACTCTCCAGGTTTAAGGTATTCTTCCTTCAGCTAAAATATGCATGTGGAACCCAGAGTATGATCAACAGTGTGAACGGGAGACGTGTTCAAATATGTCTCAGTTTTCCTCCCCTGGTATTCGGGTGCAACATTCCAGACGCTTTACTAACACTCTCCCCACTTGGAGAGTCAGCGCCTTTAACCTCCTGTTTGGCCCAGTTTGCAATTTCTGCGGAAGATGAACAGGAATAGCGAGAACCAATGAGAGACTAGGTGGAGGTGTCTGGACGGGCAAATTTAACTCTCATTTCCCACCAGGAAGAGGAAATAACCAAAGGCTCAGCGTGCCATGCCGGAACAAGATTAGGGCCTGAAGCCATCCTGCGGTGTTGCGGCCAGCTCACAAGAAAGCGAGTTGAAGAAAGGAGCTCAGGGGCACTGTAATTCACAAACCTGCAGAGTTATAAATGACAGCTATCGTCCAAAAATATACTGAAGTAAGGCTGCCAAGAGGACTTGAAAGCGGGGCAGAATTGCAGGAAACCGATTTCAGGAGGTAGACTGGAATTGCATTGAAAGCATAGGAAAAGAGGCAGAACGTCCACAATGATGCACTTGGCCAAAAAGGGCGTATGCGTTTTTTCCTGAATATATTCAGGAAAAAACGCATACGCCCTTTTTGGCCAACCAAGCAAACTTGCAAAGGAAATCTGCACTACAATGAAGTCTCACTTCCCCCCGGTCAAAAGGGCCATCTGAAAAAAGTGTAAAATCCAGAAAGGCAGGACAGGCCATGGAGAACTGGGAGCCTTGTTATGCTGATGGGCGGGATGTAAATTGCCAACAGCCACTCGGGAGAAGTGTATGGTGTTTCCTGACACATCTAAAAAACAAAGCAACAGAGCCTAGGGCACTTCCACTTATGGTCCTATAGCTTAGGGAAATGAAAATCAAAAAGACACAGCCACCCCAAAGTTTGGGACGGCTCTGTTTACAAGAACCTCATTTACGGTACAAGTTCAATATCACAGAAAGTGAAAAATGGATGAAGAAGTTGTGGTACTTACGTACAATGCAATATCACTCAGCAATGACATCTATGTCATCAGGCCCGTAGCAGCATAATGAGTGGATTCAGCTATGATGATTCTAACTGAAAGAAGTCACACAGAAAAAGAAACATCATAAGATATCACTAATACACGGAATGTAAACTTGGCTACACAGGAACTGGATTACAAAACAGAACAGGGTCTCAAATTTAGAAAACCAACTTATGCTTGCTTAAGGGGAAAGGTGAGTTGGGGTGCTGCATAAAACCAGAGATTGAAATGAGCACAGATAAAGTTCCTTAAGCCAAATATGGAATAAACAAGAGCTACTCCTTGCTCAACGAAATGGACTCAACACCCCATATTAAACGCCTAAGAATGTACCTGACTAGTAAGTATCTTAAAACCTATGGATTGCTATGTCTCCGAAAGAGAATCAAGTGTGTGTACAGGGGCATAAACGCAGCAGTGATAGGATTGGAGAGGTTCGGTGAGCAAATGAAGACCCTCTGAATTCATATTGCATGGTACCCATTCCACGGGTCTCAACTCTCCAGGTTTAAGGGATTCTTCCTTCAGCTAAAACATGCATGTGGAACCCAGAGTATGATCAACCGTGTGATCGGGAGACGTGTTCAAATATGTCTCCGTTCTCGTCCTCTGGTACTCGGGTGCAACATTCCAGACGCTTTACTAACACTCTCCCGACTTGGAGAGTCAGTGCCTTTAACCTCCTGTTTGGCCCAGTTTGGAATTTCTGCGGAAGATGAACAGGAATAGGGAGAACCAATGAGAGACTAGCTGGAGGTGTCTGGACGGGCAAATTTAACTCTCATTTCCCACCAGGAAGAGGAATTAACCAAAGGCTCAGCGTGCAGTGCCGGAACCAGATTAGGGCCTGAAGCAATCCTGCGGTGTTGCGGCCAGCTCACAAGAAATCGAGTTGAGGAAAGGAGCTCCGGGACACTGTAATTCACAAACCTGCAGAGTTATAAATGACAGCTATCGTCCAAAAATATACTGAAGTAAGGCTGCCAAGAGGACTTGAAAGTGGGGCAGAATTGCAGGAAACCGATTTCAGGAGGTAGACTGGAATTGCATTGAAAGCATAGGAAAAGAGGCAGAACGTCCACAATGATGCACTTGGCCAAAAAGGGCGTATGCGTTTTTTCCTGAATATATTCAGGAAAAAACGCATACGCCCTTTATGGCCAACCAAGCAAGCTTGCAAAGGAAATCTGCACTACAATGAAGTCTCACTTCCCCCGGGTCAATAGGGCCATCTGAAAAAAGTGTAAAATCCAGAAAGGCAGGACAGGCCATGGAGAACTGGGAGCCTTGTTATGCTGATGGGCGGGATGTAAATTGCCAACAGCCACTAGGGAGAAGTGTATGTGTTTCCTGAAACATCTAAAAAACAAAGCAACAGAGCCTAGGGCACTTCCACTTATGGTCCTATAGCTTAGGGAAATGAAAATCAAAAAGACACAGCCACCCCAAAGTTTGGGACGGCTCTGTTTACAAAACCTCGTTTACGGTACAAGTTCAATATCGCAGAAAGTGAAAAATGGATGAAGAAGTTGTGGTACTTACGTACAATGCAATATCACTCAGCAATGACCTCTATGTCATCAGGCCCGTAGCAGCATAATGAGTCGATTCAGGTATGATGATTCTAACTGAAAGAAGTCACACAGAAAAAGAAACATCATAAGATATCACTAATACACGGAATGTAAACTTGGCTACACAGGAACTGGATTACAAAACAGAACAGGGTCTCAAATTTAGAAAACCAACTTATGCTTGCTTAAGAGGAAAGGTGAGTTGGGGTGCTGCATAAAACCAGAGATTGTAATGAGCACAGATAAAGTTCCTTAAGCCAAATATGGAATAGACAAGAGCTACTCCTTGCTCAACGAAATGGACTCAACACCCCATATTAAACGCCTAAGAATGTACCTAACTAGTAAGTATCTTAAAACCTATGGATTGCTATGTCTCCGAAAGAGAATCAAGCGTGTGTACAGGGGCATAAACGCAGCAGTGATAGGATTGGAGAGGTTCGGTGAGCAAATGAAGACCCTCTGAAGTCATATTGCATGGTACCCATTCCACGGGTCACAACTCTCCAGGTTTAAGGGATTCTTCCTTCAGCTAAAACATGCATGTGGAACCCAGAGTATGATCAACCGTGTGATCGGGAGACGTGTTCAAATATGTCTCCGTTCTCGTCCCCTGGTACTCGGGTGCAACATTCCAGACGCTTTACTAACACTCTCCCGACTTGGAGAGTCAGTGCCTTTAACCTCCTGTTTGGCCCAGTTTGCAATTTCTGCGGAAGATGAACAGGAATAGGGAGAACCAATGAGAGACTAGCTGGAGGTGTCTGGACGGGCAAATTTAACTCTCATTTCCCACCAGGAAGAGGAATTAACCAAAGGCTCAGCGTGCCGTGCCGGAACCAGATTAGGGCCTGAAGCAATCCTGCGGTGTTGCGGCCAGCTCACAAGAAAGCGAGTTGAAGAAAGGAGCTCAGGGGCACTGTAATTCACAAACCTGCAGAGTTATAAATGACAGCTATCGTCCAAAAATATACTGAAGTAAGGCTGCCAAGAGGACTTGAAAGCGGGGCAGAATTGCAGGAAACCGATTTCAGGAGGTAGACTGGAATTGCATTTAAAGCATAGGAAAAGAGGCAGAACGTCCACAATGATGCACTTGGCCAAAAAGGGCGTATGCGTTTTTTCCTGAATATATTCAGGAAAAAACGCATACGTCCTTTTTGGCCAACCAAGCAAGCTTGCAAAGGAAATCTGCACTACAATGAAGTCTCACTTCCCCCCGGTCAAAAGGGCCATCTGAAAAAAGTGTAAAATCCAGAAAGGCAGGACAGGCCATGGAGAACTGGGAGCCTTGTTATGCTGATGGGCGGGATGTAAATTGCCAACAGCCACTCGGGAGAAGTGTATGTGTTTCCTGAAACATCTAAAAAACAAAGCAACAGAGCCTAGGGCACTTCCACTTATGGTCCTATAGCTTAGGGAAATGAAAATCAAAAAGACACAGCCACCCCAAAGTTTGGGACGGCTCTGTTTACAAAACCTCGTTTACGGTACAAGTTCAATATCGCAGAAAGTGAAAAATGGATGAAGAAGTTGTGGTACTTACGTACAATGCAATATCACTCAGCAATGACCTCTATGTCATCAGGCCCGTAGCAGCATAATGAGTCGATTCAGGTATGATGATTCTAACTGAAAGAAGTCACACAGAAAAAGAAACATCATAAGATATCACTAATACACGGAATGTAAACTTGGCTACACAGGAACTGGATTACAAAACAGAACAGGGTCTCAAATTTAGAAAACCAACTTATGCTTGCTTAAGGGGAAAGGTGAGTTGGGGTGCTGCATAAAACCAGAGATTGTAATGAGCACAGATAATGTTACTTAAGCCAAATATGGAATAGACAAGAGCTACTCCTTGCTCAACGAAATGGACTCAACACCCCATATTAAGCGCCTAATAATGTACCTGACTAGTAATTATCTTAAAACCTATGGATTGCTATATCTCCGAAAGGGAATCAAGCGTGTGTAGAGGGGAATAAACGCAGCAGTGATAGGATTGGAGAGGTTCGGTGAGCAAATGAAGACCCTTTGAAGTCATATTGCATGGTACCCATTCCACGGGTCTCAACTCTCCAGGTTTAAGGGATTCTTCCTTCAGCTAAAACATGCATGTGGAACTCAGAGTATGATCAACCGTGTGATCGGGAGACGTGTTCAAATATGTCTCCGTTCTCGTCCCCTGGTACTCGGTTGCAACATTCCAGACGCTTTACTAACACTCTCCCGACTTGGAGAGTCAGTGCCTTTAACCTCCTGTTTGGCCCAGTTTGCAATTTCTGCGGAAGATGAACAGGAATAGGGAGAACCAATGAGAGACTAGCTGGAGGTGTCTGGACGGGCAAATTTAACTCTCATTTCCCACCAGGAAGAGGAATTAACCAAAGGCTCAGCGTGCCGTGCCGGAACCAGATTAGGGCCTGAAGCAATCTTGCGGTGTTGCGGCCAGCTCACAAGAAAGCGAGTTGAAGAAAGGAGCTCAGGGGCACTGTAATTCACAAACCTGCAGAGTTATAAATGACAGCTATCGTCCAAAAATATACTGAAGTAAGGCTGCCAAGAGGACTTGAAAGCGGGGCAGAATTGCAGGAAACCGATTTCAGGAGGTAGACTGGAATTGCATTTAAAGCATAGGAAAAGAGGCAGAACGTCCACAATGATGCACTTGGCCAAAAAGGGCGTATGCGTTTTTTCCTGAATATATTCAGGAAAAAACGCATACGTCCTTTTTGGCCAACCAAGCAAGCTTGCAAAGGAAATCTGCACTACAATGAAGTCTCACTTCCCCCCGGTCAAAAGGGCCATCTGAAAAAAGTGTAAAATCCAGAAAGGCAGGACAGGCCATGGAGAACTGGGAGCCTTGTTATGCTGATGGGCGGGATGTAAATTGCCAACAGCCACTCGGGAGAAGTGTATGTGTTTCCTGAAACATCTAAAAAACAAAGCAACAGAGCCTAGGGCACTTCCACTTATGGTCCTATAGCTTAGGGAAATGAAAATCAAAAAGACACAGCCACCCCAAAGTTTGGGACGGCTCTGTTTACAAGAACCTCGTTTACGGTACAAGTTCAATATCGCAGAAAGTGAAAAATGGATGAAGAAGTTTGGTACTTACGTACAATGCAATATCACTCAGCAATGACATCTATGTCATCAGGCCCGTAGCAGCATAATGAGTGCATTCAGGTATGATGATTCTAACTGAAATAAGTCACACAGAAAAAGAAACATCATAAGATATCACTAATACACGGAATGTAAACTTGGCTACACAGGAACTGGATTACAAAACAGAACAGGGTCTCAAATTTAGAAAACCAACTTATGCTTGCTTAAGGGGAAAGGTGAGTTGGGGTGCTGCATAAAACCAGAGATTGAAATGAGCACAGATAAAGTTCCTTAAGCCAAATATGGAATAAACAAGAGCTACTCCTTGCTCAACGAAATGGACTCAACACCCCATATTAAACGCCTAAGAATGTACCTGACTAGTAAGTATCTTAAAACCTATGGATTGCTATGTCTCCGAAAGAGAATCAAGTGTGTGTACAGGGGCATAAACGCAGCAGTGATAGGATTGGAGAGGTTCGGTGAGCAAATGAAGACCCTCTGAATTCATATTGCATGGTACCCATTCCACGGGTCTCAACTCTCCAGGTTTAAGGGATTCTTCCTTCAGCTAAAACATGCATGTGGAACCCAGAGTATGATCAACCGTGTGATCGGGAGACGTGTTCAAATATGTCTCCGTTCTCGTCCTCTGGTACTCGGGTGCAACATTCCAGACGCTTTACTAACACTCTCCCGACTTGGAGAGTCAGTGCCTTTAACCTCCTGTTTGGCCCAGTTTGGAATTTCTGCGGAAGATGAACAGGAATAGGGAGAACCAATGAGAGACTAGCTGGAGGTGTCTGGACGGGCAAATTTAACTCTCATTTCCCACCAGGAAGAGGAATTAACCAAAGGCTCAGCGTGCAGTGCCGGAACCAGATTAGGGCCTGAAGCAATCCTGCGGTGTTGCGGCCAGCTCACAAGAAATCGAGTTGAGGAAAGGAGCTCCGGGACACTGTAATTCACAAACCTGCAGAGTTATAAATGACAGCTATCGTCCAAAAATATACTGAAGTAAGGCTGCCAAGAGGACTTGAAAGTGGGGCAGAATTGCAGGAAACCGATTTCAGGAGGTAGACTGGAATTGCATTGAAAGCATAGGAAAAGAGGCAGAACGTCCACAATGATGCACTTGGCCAAAAAGGGCGTATGCGTTTTTTCCTGAATATATTCAGGAAAAAACGCATACGCCCTTTATGGCCAACCAAGCAAGCTTGCAAAGGAAATCTGCACTACAATGAAGTCTCACTTCCCCCGGGTCAATAGGGCCATCTGAAAAAAGTGTAAAATCCAGAAAGGCAGGACAGGCCATGGAGAACTGGGAGCCTTGTTATGCTGATGGGCGGGATGTAAATTGCCAACAGCCACTCGGGAGAAGTGTATGTGTTTCCTGAAACATCTAAAAAACAAAGCAACAGAGCCTAGGGCACTTCCACTTATGGTCCTATAGCTTAGGGAAATGAAAATCAAAAAGACACAGCCACCCCAAAGTTTGGGACGGCTCTGTTTACAAAACCTCGTTTACGGTACAAGTTCAATATCGCAGAAAGTGAAAAATGGATGAAGAAGTTGTGGTACTTACGTACAATGCAATATCACTCAGCAATGACCTCTATGTCATCAGGCCCGTAGCAGCATAATGAGTCGATTCAGGTATGATGATTCTAACTGAAAGAAGTCACACAGAAAAAGAAACATCATAAGATATCACTAATACACGGAATGTAAACTTGGCTACACAGGAACTGGATTACAAAACAGAACAGGGTCTCAAATTTAGAAAACCAACTTATGCTTGCTTAAGAGGAAAGGTGAGTTGGGGTGCTGCATAAAACCAGAGATTGTAATGAGCACAGATAAAGTTCCTTAAGCCAAATATGGAATAGACAAGAGCTACTCCTTGCTCAACGAAATGGACTCAACACCCCATATTAAACGCCTAAGAATGTACCTAACTAGTAAGTATCTTAAAACCTATGGATTGCTATGTCTCCGAAAGAGAATCAAGCGTGTGTACAGGGGCATAAACGCAGCAGTGATAGGATTGGAGAGGTTCGGTGAGCAAATGAAGACCCTCTGAAGTCATATTGCATGGTACCCATTCCACGGGTCACAACTCTCCAGGTTTAAGGGATTCTTCCTTCAGCTAAAACATGCATGTGGAACCCAGAGTATGATCAACCGTGTGATCGGGAGACGTGTTCAAATATGTCTCCGTTCTCGTCCCCTGGTACTCGGGTGCAACATTCCAGACGCTTTACTAACACTCTCCCGACTTGGAGAGTCAGTGCCTTTAACCTCCTGTTTGGCCCAGTTTGCAATTTCTGCGGAAGATGAACAGGAATAGGGAGAACCAATGAGAGACTAGCTGGAGGTGTCTGGACGGGCAAATTTAACTCTCATTTCCCACCAGGAAGAGGAATTAACCAAAGGCTCAGCGTGCCGTGCCGGAACCAGATTAGGGCCTGAAGCAATCCTGCGGTGTTGCGGCCAGCTCACAAGAAAGCGAGTTGAAGAAAGGAGCTCAGGGGCACTGTAATTCACAAACCTGCAGAGTTATAAATGACAGCTATCGTCCAAAAATATACTGAAGTAAGGCTGCCAAGAGGACTTGAAAGCGGGGCAGAATTGCAGGAAACCGATTTCAGGAGGTAGACTGGAATTGCATTTAAAGCATAGGAAAAGAGGCAGAACGTCCACAATGATGCACTTGGCCAAAAAGGGCGTATGCGTTTTTTCCTGAATATATTCAGGAAAAAACGCATACGTCCTTTTTGGCCAACCAAGCAAGCTTGCAAAGGAAATCTGCACTACAATGAAGTCTCACTTCCCCCCGGTCAAAAGGGCCATCTGAAAAAAGTGTAAAATCCAGAAAGGCAGGACAGGCCATGGAGAACTGGGAGCCTTGTTATGCTGATGGGCGGGATGTAAATTGCCAACAGCCACTCGGGAGAAGTGTATGTGTTTCCTGAAACATCTAAAAAACAAAGCAACAGAGCCTAGGGCACTTCCACTTATGGTCCTATAGCTTAGGGAAATGAAAATCAAAAAGACACAGCCACCCCAAAGTTTGGGACGGCTCTGTTTACAAAACCTCGTTTACGGTACAAGTTCAATATCGCAGAAAGTGAAAAATGGATGAAGAAGTTGTGGTACTTACGTACAATGCAATATCACTCAGCAATGACCTCTATGTCATCAGGCCCGTAGCAGCATAATGAGTCGATTCAGGTATGATGATTCTAACTGAAAGAAGTCACACAGAAAAAGAAACATCATAAGATATCACTAATACACGGAATGTAAACTTGGCTACACAGGAACTGGATTACAAAACAGAACAGGGTCTCAAATTTAGAAAACCAACTTATGCTTGCTTAAGGGGAAAGGTGAGTTGGGGTGCTGCATAAAACCAGAGATTGTAATGAGCACAGATAATGTTACTTAAGCCAAATATGGAATAGACAAGAGCTACTCCTTGCTCAACGAAATGGACTCAACACCCCATATTAAGCGCCTAATAATGTACCTGACTAGTAATTATCTTAAAACCTATGGATTGCTATATCTCCGAAAGGGAATCAAGCGTGTGTAGAGGGGAATAAACGCAGCAGTGATAGGATTGGAGAGGTTCGGTGAGCAAATGAAGACCCTTTGAAGTCATATTGCATGGTACCCATTCCACGGGTCTCAACTCTCCAGGTTTAAGGGATTCTTCCTTCAGCTAAAACATGCATGTGGAACTCAGAGTATGATCAACCGTGTGATCGGGAGACGTGTTCAAATATGTCTCCGTTCTCGTCCCCTGGTACTCGGTTGCAACATTCCAGACGCTTTACTAACACTCTCCCGACTTGGAGAGTCAGTGCCTTTAACCTCCTGTTTGGCCCAGTTTGCAATTTCTGCGGAAGATGAACAGGAATAGGGAGAACCAATGAGAGACTAGCTGGAGGTGTCTGGACGGGCAAATTTAACTCTCATTTCCCACCAGGAAGAGGAATTAACCAAAGGCTCAGCGTGCCGTGCCGGAACCAGATTAGGGCCTGAAGCAATCTTGCGGTGTTGCGGCCAGCTCACAAGAAAGCGAGTTGAAGAAAGGAGCTCAGGGGCACTGTAATTCACAAACCTGCAGAGTTATAAATGACAGCTATCGTCCAAAAATATACTGAAGTAAGGCTGCCAAGAGGACTTGAAAGCGGGGCAGAATTGCAGGAAACCGATTTCAGGAGGTAGACTGGAATTGCATTTAAAGCATAGGAAAAGAGGCAGAACGTCCACAATGATGCACTTGGCCAAAAAGGGCGTATGCGTTTTTTCCTGAATATATTCAGGAAAAAACGCATACGTCCTTTTTGGCCAACCAAGCAAGCTTGCAAAGGAAATCTGCACTACAATGAAGTCTCACTTCCCCCCGGTCAAAAGGGCCATCTGAAAAAAGTGTAAAATCCAGAAAGGCAGGACAGGCCATGGAGAACTGGGAGCCTTGTTATGCTGATGGGCGGGATGTAAATTGCCAACAGCCACTCGGGAGAAGTGTATGTGTTTCCTGAAACATCTAAAAAACAAAGCAACAGAGCCTAGGGCACTTCCACTTATGGTCCTATAGCTTAGGGAAATGAAAATCAAAAAGACACAGCCACCCCAAAGTTTGGGACGGCTCTGTTTACAAGAACCTCGTTTACGGTACAAGTTCAATATCGCAGAAAGTGAAAAATGGATGAAGAAGTTTGGTACTTACGTACAATGCAATATCACTCAGCAATGACATCTATGTCATCAGGCCCGTAGCAGCATAATGAGTGCATTCAGGTATGATGATTCTAACTGAAATAAGTCACACAGAAAAAGAAACATCATAAGATATCACTAATACACGGAATGTAAACTTGGCTACACAGGAACTGGATTACAAAACAGAACAGGGTCTCAAATTTAGAAAACCAACTTATGCTTGCTTAAGGGGAAAGGTGAGTTGGGGTGCTGCATAAAACCAGAGATTGAAATGAGCACAGATAAAGTTCCTTAAGCCAAATATGGAATAAACAAGAGCTACTCCTTGCTCAACGAAATGGACTCAACACCCCATATTAAACGCCTAAGAATGTACCTGACTAGTAAGTATCTTAAAACCTATGGATTGCTATGTCTCCGAAAGAGAATCAAGTGTGTGTACAGGGGCATAAACGCAGCAGTGATAGGATTGGAGAGGTTCGGTGAGCAAATGAAGACCCTCTGAATTCATATTGCATGGTACCCATTCCACGGGTCTCAACTCTCCAGGTTTAAGGGATTCTTCCTTCAGCTAAAACATGCATGTGGAACCCAGAGTATGATCAACCGTGTGATCGGGAGACGTGTTCAAATATGTCTCCGTTCTCGTCCTCTGGTACTCGGGTGCAACATTCCAGACGCTTTACTAACACTCTCCCGACTTGGAGAGTCAGTGCCTTTAACCTCCTGTTTGGCCCAGTTTGGAATTTCTGCGGAAGATGAACAGGAATAGGGAGAACCAATGAGAGACTAGCTGGAGGTGTCTGGACGGGCAAATTTAACTCTCATTTCCCACCAGGAAGAGGAATTAACCAAAGGCTCAGCGTGCAGTGCCGGAACCAGATTAGGGCCTGAAGCAATCCTGCGGTGTTGCGGCCAGCTCACAAGAAATCGAGTTGAGGAAAGGAGCTCCGGGACACTGTAATTCACAAACCTGCAGAGTTATAAATGACAGCTATCGTCCAAAAATATACTGAAGTAAGGCTGCCAAGAGGACTTGAAAGTGGGGCAGAATTGCAGGAAACCGATTTCAGGAGGTAGACTGGAATTGCATTGAAAGCATAGGAAAAGAGGCAGAACGTCCACAATGATGCACTTGGCCAAAAAGGGCGTATGCGTTTTTTCCTGAATATATTCAGGAAAAAACGCATACGCCCTTTATGGCCAACCAAGCAAGCTTGCAAAGGAAATCTGCACTACAATGAAGTCTCACTTCCCCCGGGTCAATAGGGCCATCTGAAAAAAGTGTAAAATCCAGAAAGGCAGGACAGGCCATGGAGAACTGGGAGCCTTGTTATGCTGATGGGCGGGATGTAAATTGCCAACAGCCACTCGGGAGAAGTGTATGTGTTTCCTGAAACATCTAAAAAACAAAGCAACAGAGCCTAGGGCACTTCCACTTATGGTCCTATAGCTTAGGGAAATGAAAATCAAAAAGACACAGCCACCCCAAAGTTTGGGACGGCTCTGTTTACAAAACCTCGTTTACGGTACAAGTTCAATATCGCAGAAAGTGAAAAATGGATGAAGAAGTTGTGGTACTTACGTACAATGCAATATCACTCAGCAATGACCTCTATGTCATCAGGCCCGTAGCAGCATAATGAGTCGATTCAGGTATGATGATTCTAACTGAAAGAAGTCACACAGAAAAAGAAACATCATAAGATATCACTAATACACGGAATGTAAACTTGGCTACACAGGAACTGGATTACAAAACAGAACAGGGTCTCAAATTTAGAAAACCAACTTATGCTTGCTTAAGGGGAAAGGTGAGTTGGGGTGCTGCATAAAACCAGAGATTGAAATGAGCACAGATAAAGTACCTTAAGCCAAATATGGAATAGACAAGAGCTACTCCTTGCTCAACGAAATGGACTCAACACCCCATATTAAACGCCTAAGAATGTACCTGACTAGTAAGTATCTTAAAACCTATGGATTGCTATGTCTCCGAAAGAGAATCAAGCGTGTGTACGGGGGCATAAACGCAGCAGTGGTAGAATTGGAGAGGTTCGGTGAGCAAATGAAGAACCTTTGAAGTCATATTGCACGGTACCCATTCCACGGGTCTCAACTCTCCAGCTTTAAGGGATTCTTCCTTCAGCTAAAACATGCATGTGGAACCCAGAGTATGATCAACCATGTGATCGGGAGACGTGTTCAAATATGTCTCCGTTCTCGTCCCCTGTTTCTCGGGTGCAACATTCCAGACGATTTACTAACACTCTCCCGACTTGGAGAGTCAGTGCCTTTAACCTCCTGTTTGGCCCAGTTTGCAATTTCTGCGGAAGATGAACAGGAATAGGGAGAACCAATGAGAGACTAGCTGGAGGTGTCTGGACGGGCAAATTTAACTCTCATTTCCCACCAGGAAGAGGAATTAACCAAAGGCTCAGCGTGCCGTGCCGGAACCAGATTAGGGCCTGAAGCAATCCTGCGGTGTTGCGGCCAGCTCGCAAGAAAGCAAGTTGAAGAAAGGAGCTCAGGGTCACTGTAATTCACAAACCTGCAGAGTTATAAATGACAGCTATCGTCCAAAAATATACTGAAGTAAGGCTGCCAAGAGGACTTGAAAGCGGGGCAGAATTGCAGGAAACCGAGTTCAGGAGGTAGACTGGAATTGCATTGAAAGCATAGGAAAAGAGGCAGAACGTCCACAATGATGCACTTGGCCAAAAAGGGCGTATGCGTTTTTTCCTGAATATATTCAGGAAAAAACGCATACGCCCTTTTTGGCCAACCAAGCAAGCTTGCAAAGGAAATATGCACTACAATGAAGTCTCACTTCCCCCCGGTCATAAGGGCCATCTGAAAAAAGTTTAAAATCCAGAAAGGCAGGACAGGCCATGGAGAACTGGGAGCCTTGTTATGCTGATGGGCGGGATGTAAATTGCCAACAGCCACTCGGGAGAAGTGTATGGTGTTTCCTGACACATCTAAAAAACAAAGCAACAGAGCCTAGGGCACTTCCACTTATGGTCCTATAGCTTAGGGAAATGAAAATCAAAAAGACACAGCCACCCCAAAGTTTGGGACGGCTCTGTTTACAAGAACCTCATTTACGGTACAAGTTCAATATCACAGAAAGTGAAAAATGGATGAAGAAGTTGTGGTACTTACGTACAATGCAATATCACTCAGCAATGACATCTATGTCATCAGGCCCGTAGCAGCATAATGAGTGGATTCAGCTATGATGATTCTAACTGAAAGAAGTCACACAGAAAAAGAAACATCATAAGATATCAGTAATACACGGAATGTAAACTTGGCTACACAGGAACTGGATTACAAAACAGAACAGGGTCTCAAATTTAGAAAACCAACTTATGCTTGCTTAAGGGGAAAGGTGAGTTGGGGTGCTGCATAAAACCAGAGATTGAAATGAGCACAGATAAAGTTCCTTAAGCCAAATATGGAATAGACAAGAGCTACTCCTTGCTCAACGAAATGGACTCAACACCCCATATTAAACGCCTAAGAATGTACCTGACTAGTAAGTATCTTAAAACCTATGGATTGCTATGTCTCCGAAAGAGAATCAAGCGTGTGTACAGGGGCATAAACGCAGCAGTGATAGGATTGGAGAGGTTCGGTGAGCAAATGAAGACCCTCTGAAGTCATATTGCATGGTACCCATTCCACGGGTCTCAACTCTCCAGGTTTAAGGGATTCTTCCTTCAGCTAAAACATGCATGTGGAACCCAGAGTATGATCAACCATGTGATCGGGAGACGTGTTGAAATATGTCTCCGTTCTCGTCCTCTGGTACTCGGGTGCAACATTCCAGACGCTTTACTAACACTCTCCCGACTTGGAGAGTCAGTGCCTTTAACCTCCTGTTTGGCCCAGTTTGCAATTTCTGCGGAAGATGAACAGGAATAGGGAGAACCAATGAGAGACTAGCTGGAGGTGTCTGGACGGGCAAATTTAACTCTCATTTCCCACCAGGAAGAGGAATTAACCAAAGGCTCAGCGTGCAGTGCTGGAACCAGATTAGGGCCTGAAGCAATCCTGCGGTGTTGTGGCCAGCTCACAAGAAATCGAGTTGAGGAAAGGAGCTCCGGGACACTGTAATTCACAAACCTGCAGAGTTATAAATGACAGCTATCGTCCACAAATATACTGAAGTAAGGCTGCCAAGAGGACTTGAAAGTGGGGCAGAATTGCAGGAAACCGATTTCAGGAGGTAGACTGGAATTGCATTGAAAGCATAGGAAAAGAGGCAGAACGTCCACAATGATGCACTTGGCCAAAAAGGGCGTATGCGTTTTTTCCTGAATATATTCAGGAAAAAACGCATACGCCCTTTATGGCCAACCAAGCAAGCTTGCAAAGGAAATCTGCACTACAATGAAGTCTCACTTCCCCCGGGTCAATAGGGCCATCTGAAAAAAGTGTAAAATCCAGAAAGACAGGACAGGCCATGGAGAACTGGGAGCCTTGTTATGCTGATGGGCGGAATGTAAATTGCCAACAGCCACTAGGGAGAAGTGTATGTGTTTCCTGAAACATCTAAAAAACAAAGCAACAGAGCCTAGGGCACTTCCACTTATGGTCCTATAGCTTAGGGAAATGAAAATCAAAAAGACACAGCCACCCCAAAGTTTGGGACGGCTCTGTTTACAAAACCTCGTTTACGGTACAAGTTCAATATCGCAGAAAGTGAAAAATGGATGAAGAAGTTGTGGTACTTACGTACAATGCAATATCACTCAGCAATGACCTCTATGTCATCAGGCCCGTAGCAGCATAATGAGTGGATTCAGGTATGATGATTCTAACTGAAAGAAGTCACACAGAAAAAGAAACATCATAAGATATCACTAATACACGGAATGTAAACTTGGCTACACAGGAACTGGATTACAAAACAGAACAGGGTCTCAAATTTAGAAAACCAAATTATGCTTGCTTAAGGGGAAAGGTGAGTTGGGGTGCTGCATAAAACCAGAGATTGAAATGAGCACAGATAAAGGACCTTAAGCCAAATATGGAATAGACAAGAGCTACTCCTTGCTCAACGAAATGGACTCAACACCCCATATTAAACGCCTAAGAATGTACCTGACTAGTAAGTATCTTAAAACCTATGGATTGCTATGTGTCCGAAAGAGAATCAAGCGTGTGTACAGGGGCATAAACGCAGCAGTGGTAGAATTGGAGAGGTTCGGTGAGCAAATGAAGAACCTTTGAAGTCATATTGCACGGTACCCATTCCACGGGTCTCAACTCTCCAGCTTTAAGGGATTCTTCCTTCAGCTAAAACATGCATGTGGAACCCAGAGTATGATCAACCATGTGATCGGGATACGTGTTCAAATATGTCTCCGTTCTCGTCCCCTGTTTCTCGGGTGCAACATTCCAGACGATTTACTAACACTCTCCCGACTTGGAGAGTCAGTGCCTTTAACCTCCTGTTTGGCCCAGTTTGCAATTTCTGCGGAAGATGAACAGGAATAGGGAGAACCAATGAGAGACTAGCTGGAGGTGCCTGGACGGGCAAATTTAACTCTCATTTCCCACCAGGAAGAGGAATTAACCAAAGGCTCAGCGTGCCGTGCCGGAACCAGATTAGGGCCTGAAGCAATCCTGCGGTGTTGCGGCCAGCTCGCAAGAAAGCAAGTTGAAGAAAGGAGCTCAGGGTCACTGTAATTCACAAACATGCAGAGTTATAAATGACAGCTATCGTCCAAAAATATACTGAAGTAAGGCTGCCAAGAGGACTTGAAAGCGGGGCAGAATTGCAGGAAACCGAGTTCAGGAGGTAGACTGGAATTGCATTGAAAGCATAGGAAAAGAGGCAGAACGTCCACAATGATGCACTTGGCCAAAAAGGGCGTATGCGTTTTTTCCTGAATATATTCAGGAAAAAACGCATACGCCCTTTTTGGCCAACCAAGCAAGCTTGCAAAGGAAATCTGCACTACAATGAAGTCTCACTTCCCCCCGGTCATAAGGGCCATCTGAAAAAAGTGTAAAATCCAGAAAGGAAGGACAGGCCATGGAGAACTGGGGGCCTTGTTATGCTGATGGGCGGGATGTAAATTGCCAACAGTCACTAGGCAGAAGTGTATGGTGTTTCCTGAAACATCTAAAAAACAAAGCAACAGAGCCTAGGGCACTTCCACTTATGGTCCTATAGCTTAAGGAAATTAAAATCAAAAAGACACAGCCACCCCAAAGTTTGGGACGGCTCTGTATACAAGAACCTCGTTTATGGTACAAGTTCAATATCGCAGAAAGTGAAAAATGGATGAAGAAGTTTGGTACTTACGTACAATGCAATATCACTCAGCAATGACATCTATGTCATCAGGCCCGTAGCAGCATAATGAGTGCATTCAGGTATGATGATTCTAACTGAAATAAGTCACACAGAAAAAGAAACATCATAAGATATCACTAATACACGGAATGTAAACTTGGCTACACAGGAACTGGATTACAAAACAGAACAGGGTCTCAAATTTAGAAAACCAACTTATGCTTGCTTAAGGGGAAAGGTGAGTTGGGGTGCTGCATAAAACCAGAGATTGAAATGAGCACAGATAAAGTTCCTTAAGCCAAATATGGAATAGACAAGAGCTACTCCTTGCTCAACGAAATGGACTCAACACCCCATATTAAACGCCTAAGAATGTACCTGTCTAGTAAGTATCTTAAAACCTATGGATTGCTATGTCTCCGAAAGAGAATCAAGTGTGTGTACAGGGGCATAAACGCAGCAGTGATAGGATTGGAGAGGTTCGGTGAGCAAATGAAGACCCTCTGAATTCATATTGCATGGTACCCATTCCACGGGTCTCAACTCTCCAGGTTTAAGGGATTCTTCCTTCAGCTAAAACATGCATGTGGAACCCAGAGTATGATCAACCGTGTGATCGGGAGACGTGTTCAAATATGTCTCCGTTCTCGTCCTCTGGTACTCGGGTGCAACATTCCAGACGCTTTACTAACACTCTCCCGACTTGGAGAGTCAGTGCCTTTAACCTCCTGTTTGGCCCAGTTTGCAATTTCTGTGGAAGATGAACAGGAATAGGGAGAACCAATGAGAGACTAGCTGGAGGTGTCTGGACGGGCAAATTTAACTCTCATTTCCCACCAGGAAGAGGAATTAACCAAAGGCTCAGCGTGCAGTGCCGGAACCAGATTAGGGCCTGAAGCAATCCTGCGGTGTTGCGGCCAGCTCACAAGAAATCGAGTTGAGGAAAGGAGCTCCGGGACACTGTAATTCACAAACCTGCAGAGTTATAAATGACAGCTATCGTCCAAAAATATACTGAAGTAAGGCTGCCAAGAGGACTTGAAAGTGGGGCAGAATTGCAGGAAACCGATTTCAGGAGGTAGACTGGAATTGCATTGAAAGCATAGGAAAAGAGGCAGAACGTCCACAATGATGCACTTGGCCAAAAAGGGCGTATGCGTTTTTTCCTGAATATATTCAGGAAAAAACGCATACGCCCTTTATGGCCAACCAAGCAAGCTTGCAAAGGAAATCTGCACTACAATGAAGTCTCACTTCCCCCGGGTCAATAGGGCCATCTGAAAAAAGTGTAAAATCCAGAAAGGCAGGACAGGCCATGGAGAACTGGGAGCCTTGTTATGCTGATGGGCGGGATGTAAATTGCCAACAGCCACTCGGGAGAAGTGTATGTGTTTCCTGAAACATCTAAAAAACAAAGCAACAGAGCCTAGGGCACTTCCACTTATGGTCCTATAGCTTAGGGAAATGAAAATCAAAAAGACACAGCCACCCCAAAGTTTGGGACGGCTCTGTTTACAAAACCTCGTTTACGGTACAAGTTCAATATCGCAGAAAGTGAAAAATGGATGAAGAAGTTGTGGTACTTACGTACAATGCAATATCACTCAGCAATGACCTCTATGTCATCAGGCCCGTAGCAGCATAATGAGTCGATTCAGGTATGATGATTCTAACTGAAAGAAGTCACACAGAAAAAGAAACATCATAAGATATCACTAATACACGGAATGTAAACTTGGCTACACAGGAACTGGATTACAAAACAGAACAGGGTCTCAAATTTAGAAAACCAACTTATGCTTGCTTAAGGGGAAAGGTGAGTTGGGGTGCTGCATAAAACCAGAGATTGAAATGAGCACAGATAAAGTACCTTAAGCCAAATATGGAATAGACAAGAGCTACTCCTTGCTCAACGAAATGGACTCAACACCCCATATTAAACGCCTAAGAATGTACCTGACTAGTAAGTATCTTAAAACCTATGGATTGCTATGTCTCCGAAAGAGAATCAAGCGTGTGTACGGGGGCATAAACGCAGCAGTGGTAGAATTGGAGAGGTTCGGTGAGCAAATGAAGAACCTTTGAAGTCATATTGCACGGTACCCATTCCACGGGTCTCAACTCTCCAGCTTTAAGGGATTCTTCCTTCAGCTAAAACATGCATGTGGAACCCAGAGTATGATCAACCATGTGATCGGGAGACGTGTTCAAATATGTCTCCGTTCTCGTCCCCTGTTTCTCGGGTGCAACATTCCAGACGATTTACTAACACTCTCCCGACTTGGAGAGTCAGTGCCTTTAACCTCCTGTTTGGCCCAGTTTGCAATTTCTGCGGAAGATGAACAGGAATAGGGAGAACCAATGAGAGACTAGCTGGAGGTGTCTGGACGGGCAAATTTAACTCTCATTTCCCACCAGGAAGAGGAATTAACCAAAGGCTCAGCGTGCCGTGCCGGAACCAGATTAGGGCCTGAAGCAATCCTGCGGTGTTGCGGCCAGCTCGCAAGAAAGCAAGTTGAAGAAAGGAGCTCAGGGTCACTGTAATTCACAAACCTGCAGAGTTATAAATGACAGCTATCGTCCAAAAATATACTGAAGTAAGGCTGCCAAGAGGACTTGAAAGCGGGGCAGAATTGCAGGAAACCGAGTTCAGGAGGTAGACTGGAATTGCATTGAAAGCATAGGAAAAGAGGCAGAACGTCCACAATGATGCACTTGGCCAAAAAGGGCGTATGCGTTTTTTCCTGAATATATTCAGGAAAAAACGCATACGCCCTTTTTGGCCAACCAAGCAAGCTTGCAAAGGAAATCTGCACTACAATGAAGTCTCACTTCCCCCCGGTCATAAGGGCCATCTGAAAAAAGTTTAAAATCCAGAAAGGCAGGACAGGCCATGGAGAACTGGGAGCCTTGTTATGCTGATGGGCGGGATGTAAATTGCCAACAGCCACTTGGGAGAAGTGTATGGTGTTTCCTGACACATCTAAAAAACAAAGCAACAGAGCCTAGGGCACTTCCACTTATGGTCCTATAGCTTAGGGAAATGAAAATCAAAAAGACACAGCCACCCCAAAGTTTGGGACGGCTCTGTTTACAAGAACCTCATTTACGGTACAAGTTCAATATCACAGAAAGTGAAAAATGGATGAAGAAGTTGTGGTACTTACGTACAATGCAATATCACTCAGCAATGACATCTATGTCATCAGGCCCGTAGAAGCATAATGAGTGGATTCAGCTATGATGATTCTAACTGAAAGAAGTCACACAGAAAAAGAAACATCATAAGATATCACTAATACACGCAATGTAAACATGGCTACACAGGAACTGGATTACAAAACAGAACAGGGTCTCAAATTTAGAAAACCAACTTATGCTTGCTTAAGGGGAAAGGTGAGTTGAGGTGCTGCATAAAACCAGAGATTGAAATGAGCACAGATAAAGTTCCTTAAGCCAAATATGGAATAGACAAGAGCTACTCCTTGCTCAATGAAATTGACTTAACACCCCATATTAAACGCCTAAGAATGTACCTGACTAGTAAGTATCTTAAAACCTATGGATTGCTATGTCTCCGAAAGGGAATCAAGCGTGTGTAGAGGGGAATAAACGCAGCAGTGATAGGATTGGAGCAGTTCGGTGAGCAAATGAAGACCCTTTGAAGTCATATTGCATGGTACCCATTCCACGGGTCTCAACTCTCCAGGTTTAAGGGATTCTTCCTTCAGCTAAAACATGCATGTGGAACTCAGAGTATGATCAACCGTGTGATCGGGAGACGTGTTCAAATATGTCTCCGTTCTCGTCCCCTGGTACTCGGTTGCAACATTCCAGACGCTTTACTAACACTCTCCCGACTTGGAGAGTCAGTGCCTTTAACCTCCTGTTTGGCCCAGTTTGCAATTTCTGCGGAAGATGAACAGGAATAGGGAGAACCAATGAGAGACTAGCTGGAGGTGTCTGGACGGGCAAATTTAACTCTCATTTCCCACCAGGAAGAGGAATTAACCAAAGGCTCAGCGTGCCGTGCCGGAACCAGATTAGGGCCTGAAGCAATCTTGCGGTGTTGCGGCCAGCTCACAAGAAAACGAGTTGAAGAAAGGAGCTCAGGGGCACTGTAATTCACAAACCTGCAGAGTTATAAATGACAGCTATCGTCCAAAAATATACTGAAGTAAGGCTGCCAAGAGGACTTGAAAGCGGGGCAGAATTGCAGGAAACCGATTTCAGGAGGTAGACTGGAATTGCATTTAAAGCATAGGAAAAGAGGCAGAACGTCCACAATGATGCACTTGGCCAAAAAGGGCGTATGCGTTTTTTCCTGAATATATTCAGGAAAAAACGCATACGTCCTTTTTGGCCAACCAAGCAAGCTTGCAAAGGAAATCTGCACTACAATGAAGTCTCACTTCCCCCCGGTCAAAAGGGCCATCTGAAAAAAGTGTAAAATCCAGAAAGGCAGGACAGGCCATGGAGAACTGGGAGCCTTGTTATGCTGATGGGCGGGATGTAAATTGCCAACAGCCACTCGGGAGAAGTGTATGTGTTTCCTGAAACATCTAAAAAACAAAGCAACAGAGCCTAGGGCACTTCCACTTATGGTCCTATAGCTTAGGGAAATGAAAATCAAAAAGACACAGCCACCCCAAAGTTTGGGACGGCTCTGTTTACAAGAACCTCGTTTACGGTACAAGTTCAATATCGCAGAAAGTGAAAAATGGATGAAGAAGTTTGGTACTTACGTACAATGCAATATCACTCAGCAATGACATCTATGTCATCAGGCCCGTAGCAGCATAATGAGTGCATTCAGGTATGATGATTCTAACTGAAATAAGTCACACAGAAAAAGAAACATCATAAAATATCACTAATACACGGAATGTAAACTTGGCTACACAGGAACTGGATTACAAAACAGAACAGGGTCTCAAATTTAGAAAACCAACTTATGCTTGCTTAAGGGGAAAGGTGAGTTGGGGTGCTGCATAAAACCAGAGATTGAAATGAGCACAGATAAAGTTCCTTAAGCCAAATATGGAATAGACAAGAGCTACTCCTTGCTCAACGAAATGGACTCAACACCCCATATTAAACGCCTAAGAATGTACCTGACTAGTAAGTATCTTAAAACCTATGGATTGCTATGTCTCCGAAAGAGAATCAAGTGTGTGTACAGGGGCATAAACGCAGCAGTGATAGGATTGGAGAGGTTCGGTGAGCAAATGAAGACCCTCTGAATTCATATTGCATGGTACCCATTCCACGGGTCTCAACTCTCCAGGTTTAAGGGATTCTTCCTTCAGCTAAAACATGCATGTGGAACCCAGAGTATGATCAACCGTGTGATCGGGAGACGTGTTCAAATATGTCTCCGTTCTCGTCCTCTGGTACTCGGGTGCAACATTCCAGACGCTTTACTAACACTCTCCCGACTTGGAGAGTCAGTGCCTTTAACCTCCTGTTTGGCCCAGTTTGGAATTTCTGCGGAAGATGAACAGGAATAGGGAGAACCAATGAGAGACTAGCTGGAGGTGTCTGGACGGGCAAATTTAACTCTCATTTCCCACCAGGAAGAGGAATTAACCAAAGGCTCAGCGTGCAGTGCCGGAACCAGATTAGGGCCTGAAGCAATCCTGCGGTGTTGCGGCCAGCTCACAAGAAATCGAGTTGAGGAAAGGAGCTCCGGGACACTGTAATTCACAAACCTGCAGAGTTATAAATGACAGCTATCGTCCAAAAATATACTGAAGTAAGGCTGCCAAGAGGACTTGAAAGTGGGGCAGAATTGCAGGAAACCGATTTCAGGAGGTAGACTGGAATTGCATTGAAAGCATAGGAAAAGAGGCAGAACGTCCACAATGATGCACTTGGCCAAAAAGGGCGTATGCGTTTTTTCCTGAATATATTCAGGAAAAAACGCATACGCCCTTTATGGCCAACCAAGCAAGCTTGCAAAGGAAATCTGCACTACAATGAAGTCTCACTTCCCCCGGGTCAATAGGGCCATCTGAAAAAAGTGTAAAATCCAGAAAGGCAGGACAGGCCATGGAGAACTGGGAGCCTTGTTATGCTGATGGGCGGGATGTAAATTGCCAACAGCCACTCGGGAGAAGTGTATGTGTTTCCTGAAACATCTAAAAAACAAAGCAACAGAGCCTAGGGCACTTCCACTTATGGTCCTATAGCTTAGGGAAATGAAAATCAAAAAGACACAGCCACCCCAAAGTTTGGGACGGCTCTGTTTACAAAACCTCGTTTACGGTACAAGTTCAATATCGCAGAAAGTGAAAAATGGATGAAGAAGTTGTGGTACTTACGTACAATGCAATATCACTCAGCAATGACCTCTATGTCATCAGGCCCGTAGCAGCATAATGAGTCGATTCAGGTATGATGATTCTAACTGAAAGAAGTCACACAGAAAAAGAAACATCATAAGATATCACTAATACACGGAATGTAAACTTGGCTACACAGGAACTGGATTACAAAACAGAACAGGGTCTCAAATTTAGAAAACCAACTTATGCTTGCTTAAGGGGAAAGGTGAGTTGGGGTGCTGCATAAAACCAGAGATTGAAATGAGCACAGATAAAGTACCTTAAGCCAAATATGGAATAGACAAGAGCTACTCCTTGCTCAACGAAATGGACTCAACACCCCATATTAAACGCCTAAGAATGTACCTGACTAGTAAGTATCTTAAAACCTATGGATTGCTATGTCTCCGAAAGAGAATCAAGCGTGTGTACGGGGGCATAAACGCAGCAGTGGTAGAATTGGAGAGGTTCGGTGAGCAAATGAAGAACCTTTGAAGTCATATTGCACGGTACCCATTCCACGGGTCTCAACTCTCCAGCTTTAAGGGATTCTTCCTTCAGCTAAAACATGCATGTGGAACCCAGAGTATGATCAACCATGTGATCGGGAGACGTGTTCAAATATGTCTCCGTTCTCGTCCCCTGTTTCTCGGGTGCAACATTCCAGACGATTTACTAACACTCTCCCGACTTGGAGAGTCAGTGCCTTTAACCTCCTGTTTGGCCCAGTTTGCAATTTCTGCGGAAGATGAACAGGAATAGGGAGAACCAATGAGAGACTAGCTGGAGGTGTCTGGACGGGCAAATTTAACTCTCATTTCCCACCAGGAAGAGGAATTAACCAAAGGCTCAGCGTGCCGTGCCGGAACCAGATTAGGGCCTGAAGCAATCCTGCGGTGTTGCGGCCAGCTCGCAAGAAAGCAAGTTGAAGAAAGGAGCTCAGGGTCACTGTAATTCACAAACCTGCAGAGTTATAAATGACAGCTATCGTCCAAAAATATACTGAAGTAAGGCTGCCAAGAGGACTTGAAAGCGGGGCAGAATTGCAGGAAACCGAGTTCAGGAGGTAGACTGGAATTGCATTGAAAGCATAGGAAAAGAGGCAGAACGTCCACAATGATGCACTTGGCCAAAAAGGGCGTATGCGTTTTTTCCTGAATATATTCAGGAAAAAACGCATACGCCCTTTTTGGCCAACCAAGCAAGCTTGCAAAGGAAATATGCACTACAATGAAGTCTCACTTCCCCCCGGTCATAAGGGCCATCTGAAAAAAGTTTAAAATCCAGAAAGGCAGGACAGGCCATGGAGAACTGGGAGCCTTGTTATGCTGATGGGCGGGATGTAAATTGCCAACAGCCACTCGGGAGAAGTGTATGGTGTTTCCTGACACATCTAAAAAACAAAGCAACAGAGCCTAGGGCACTTCCACTTATGGTCCTATAGCTTAGGGAAATGAAAATCAAAAAGACACAGCCACCCCAAAGTTTGGGACGGCTCTGTTTACAAGAACCTCATTTACGGTACAAGTTCAATATCACAGAAAGTGAAAAATGGATGAAGAAGTTGTGGTACTTACGTACAATGCAATATCACTCAGCAATGACATCTATGTCATCAGGCCCGTAGCAGCATAATGAGTGGATTCAGCTATGATGATTCTAACTGAAAGAAGTCACACAGAAAAAGAAACATCATAAGATATCACTAATACACGGAATGTAAACTTGGCTACACAGGAACTGGATTACAAAACAGAACAGGGTCTCAAATTTAGAAAACCAACTTATGCTTGCTTAAGGGGAAAGGTGAGTTGGGGTGCTGCATAAAACCAGAGATTGAAATGAGCACAGATAAAGTTCCTTAAGCCAAATATGGAATAGACAAGAGCTACTCCTTGCTCAACGAAATGGACTCAACACCCCATATTAAACGCCTAAGAATGTACCTGACTAGTAAGTATCTTAAAACCTATGGATTGCTATGTCTCCGAAAGAGAATCAAGCGTGTGTACAGGGGCATAAACGCAGCAGTGATAGGATTGGAGAGGTTCGGTGAGCAAATGAAGACCCTCTGAAGTCATATTGCATGGTACCCATTCCACGGGTCTCAACTCTCCAGGTTTAAGGGATTCTTCCTTCAGCTAAAACATGCATGTGGAACCCAGAGTATGATCAACCATGTGATCGGGAGAAGTGTTGAAATATGTCTCCGTTCTCGTCCTCTGGTACTCGGGTGCAACATTCCAGACGCTTTACTAACACTCTCCCGACTTGGAGAGTCAGTGCCTTTAACCTCCTGTTTGGCCCAGTTTGCAATTTCTGCGGAAGATGAACAGGAATAGGGAGAACCAATGAGAGACTAGCTGGAGGTGTCTGGACGGGCAAATTTAACTCTCATTTCCCACCAGGAAGAGGAATTAACCAAAGGCTCAGCGTGCAGTGCTGGAACCAGATTAGGGCCTGAAGCAATCCTGCGGTGTTGTGGCCAGCTCACAAGAAATCGAGTTGAGGAAAGGAGCTCCGGGACACTGTAATTCACAAACCTGCAGAGTTATAAATGACAGCTATCGTCCACAAATATACTGAAGTAAGGCTGCCAAGAGGACTTGAAAGTGGGGCAGAATTGCAGGAAACCGATTTCAGGAGGTAGACTGGAATTGCATTGAAAGCATAGGAAAAGAGGCAGAACGTCCACAATGATGCACTTGGCCAAAAAGGGCGTATGCGTTTTTTCCTGAATATATTCAGGAAAAAACGCATACGCCCTTTATGGCCAACCAAGCAAGCTTGCAAAGGAAATCTGCACTACAATGAAGTCTCACTTCCCCCGGGTCAATAGGGCCATCTGAAAAAAGTGTAAAATCCAGAAAGACAGGACAGGCCATGGAGAACTGGGAGCCTTGTTATGCTGATGGGCGGAATGTAAATTGCCAACAGCCACTAGGGAGAAGTGTATGTGTTTCCTGAAACATCTAAAAAACAAAGCAACAGAGCCTAGGGCACTTCCACTTATGGTCCTATAGCTTAGGGAAATGAAAATCAAAAAGACACAGCCACCCCAAAGTTTGGGACGGCTCTGTTTACAAAACCTCGTTTACGGTACAAGTTCAATATCGCAGAAAGTGAAAAATGGATGAAGAAGTTGTGGTACTTACGTACAATGCAATATCACTCAGCAATGACCTCTATGTCATCAGGCCCGTAGCAGCATAATGAGTGGATTCAGGTATGATGATTCTAACTGAAAGAAGTCACACAGAAAAAGAAACATCATAAGATATCACTAATACAGGGAATGTAAACTTGGCTACACAGGAACTGGATTACAAAACAGAACAGGGTCTCAAATTTAGAAAACCAAATTATGCTTGCTTAAGGGGAAAGGTGAGTTGGGGTGCTGCATAAAACCAGAGATTGAAATGAGCACAGATAAAGTACCTTAAGCCAAATATGGAATAGACAAGAGCTACTCCTTGCTCAACGAAATGGACTCAACACCCCATATTAAACGCCTAAGAATGTACCTGACTAGTAAGTATCTTAAAACCTATGGATTGCTATGTGTCCGAAAGAGAATCAAGCGTGTGTACAGGGGCATAAACGCAGCAGTGGTAGAATTGGAGAGGTTCGGTGAGCAAATGAAGAACCTTTGAAGTCATATTGCACGGTACCCATTCCACGGGTCTCAACTCTCCAGCTTTAAGGGATTCTTCCTTCAGCTAAAACATGCATGTGGAACCCAGAGTATGATCAACCATGTGATCGGGATACGTGTTCAAATATGTCTCCGTTCTCGTCCCCTGTTTCTCGGGTGCAACATTCCAGACGATTTACTAACACTCTCCCGACTTGGAGAGTCAGTGCCTTTAACCTCCTGTTTGGCCCAGTTTGCAATTTCTGCGGAAGATGAACAGGAATAGGGAGAACCAATGAGAGACTAGCTGGAGGTGCCTGGACGGGCAAATTTAACTCTCATTTCCCACCAGGAAGAGGAATTAACCAAAGGCTCAGCGTGCCGTGCCGGAACCAGATTAGGGCCTGAAGCAATCCTGCGGTGTTGCGGCCAGCTCGCAAGAAAGCAAGTTGAAGAAAGGAGCTCAGGGTCACTGTAATTCACAAACATGCAGAGTTATAAATGACAGCTATCGTCCAAAAATATACTGAAGTAAGGCTGCCAAGAGGACTTGAAAGCGGGGCAGAATTGCAGGAAACCGAGTTCAGGAGGTAGACTGGAATTGCATTGAAAGCATAGGAAAAGAGGCAGAACGTCCACAATGATGCACTTGGCCAAAAAGGGCGTATGCGTTTTTTCCTGAATATATTCAGGAAAAAACGCATACGCCCTTTTTGGCCAACCAAGCAAGCTTGCAAAGGAAATCTGCACTACAATGAAGTCTCACTTCCCCCCGGTCATAAGGGCCATCTGAAAAAAGTGTAAAATCCAGAAAGGAAGGACAGGCCATGGAGAACTGGGGGCCTTGTTATGCTGAATGGGCGGGATGTAAATTGCCAACAGTCACTAGGCAGAAGTGTATGGTGTTTCCTGAAACATCTAAAAAACAAAGCAACAGAGCCTAGGGCACTTCCACTTATGGTCCTATAGCTTAAGGAAATTAAAATCAAAAAGACACAGCCACCCCAAAGTTTGGGACGGCTCTGTATACAAGAACCTCGTTTATGGTACAAGTTCAATATCGCAGAAAGTGAAAAATGGATGAAGAAGTTTGGTACTTACGTACAATGCAATATCACTCAGCAATGACATCTATGTCATCAGGCCCGTAGCAGCATAATGAGTGCATTCAGGTATGATGATTCTAACTGAAATAAGTCACACAGAAAAAGAAACATCATAAGATATCACTAATACACGGAATGTAAACTTGGCTACACAGGAACTGGATTACAAAACAGAACAGGGTCTCAAATTTAGAAAACCAACTTATGCTTGCTTAAGGGGAAAGGTGAGTTGGGGTGCTGCATAAAACCAGAGATTGAAATGAGCACAGATAAAGTTCCTTAAGCCAAATATGGAATAGACAAGAGCTACTCCTTGCTCAACGAAATGGACTCAACACCCCATATTAAACGCCTAAGAATGTACCTGACTAGTAAGTATCTTAAAACCTATGGATTGCTATGTCTCCGAAAGAGAATCAAGTGTGTGTACAGGGGCATAAACGCAGCAGTGATAGGATTGGAGAGGTTCGGTGAGCAAATGAAGACCCTCTGAATTCATATTGCATGGTACCCATTCCACGGGTCTCAACTCTCCAGGTTTAAGGGATTCTTCCTTCAGCTAAAACATGCATGTGGAACCCAGAGTATGATCAACCGTGTGATCGGGAGACGTGTTCAAATATGTCTCCGTTCTCGTCCTCTGGTACTCGGGTGCAACATTCCAGACGCTTTACTAACACTCTCCCGACTTGGAGAGTCAGTGCCTTTAACCTCCTGTTTGGCCCAGTTTGCAATTTCTGTGGAAGATGAACAGGAATAGGGAGAACCAATGAGAGACTAGCTGGAGGTGTCTGGACGGGCAAATTTAACTCTCATTTCCCACCAGGAAGAGGAATTAACCAAAGGCTCAGCGTGCAGTGCCGGAACCAGATTAGGGCCTGAAGCAATCCTGCGGTGTTGCGGCCAGCTCACAAGAAATCGAGTTGAGGAAAGGAGCTCCGGGACACTGTAATTCACAAACCTGCAGAGTTATAAATGACAGCTATCGTCCAAAAATATACTGAAGTAAGGCTGCCAAGAGGACTTGAAAGTGGGGCAGAATTGCAGGAAACCGATTTCAGGAGGTAGAATGGAATTGCATTGAAAGCATAGGAAAAGAGGCAGAACGTCCACAATGATGCACTTGGCCAAAAAGGGCGTATGCGTTTTTTCCTGAATATATTCAGGAAAAAACGCATACGCCCTTTATGGCCAACCAAGCAAGCTTGCAAAGGAAATCTGCACTACAATGAAGTCTCACTTCCCCCGGGTCAATAGGGCCATCTGAAAAAAGTGTAAAATCCAGAAAGGCAGGACAGGCCATGGAGAACTGGGAGCCTTGTTATGCTGATGGGCGGGATGTAAATTGCCAACAGCCACTCGGGAGAAGTGTATGTGTTTCCTGAAACATCTAAAAAACAAAGCAACAGAGCCTAGGGCACTTCCACTTATGGTCCTATAGCTTAGGGAAATGAAAATCAAAAAGACACAGCCACCCCAAAGTTTGGGACGGCTCTGTTTACAAAACCTCGTTTACGGTACAAGTTCAATATCGCAGAAAGTGAAAAATGGATGAAGAAGTTGTGGTACTTACGTACAATGCAATATCACTCAGCAATGACCTCTATGTCATCAGGCCCGTAGCAGCATAATGAGTCGATTCAGGTATGATGATTCTAACTGAAAGAAGTCACACAGAAAAAGAAACATCATAAGATATCACTAATACACGGAATGTAAACTTGGCTACACAGGAACTGGATTACAAAACAGAACAGGGTCTCAAATTTAGAAAACCAACTTATGCTTGCTTAAGGGGAAAGGTGAGTTGGGGTGCTGCATAAAACCAGAGATTGAAATGAGCACAGATAAAGTACCTTAAGCCAAATATGGAATAGACAAGAGCTACTCCTTGCTCAACGAAATGGACTCAACACCCCATATTAAACGCCTAAGAATGTACCTGACTAGTAAGTATCTTAAAACCTATGGATTGCTATGTCTCCGAAAGAGAATCAAGCGTGTGTACGGGGGCATAAACGCAGCAGTGGTAGAATTGGAGAGGTTCGGTGAGCAAATGAAGAACCTTTGAAGTCATATTGCACGGTACCCATTCCACGGGTCTCAACTCTCCAGCTTTAAGGGATTCTTCCTTCAGCTAAAACATGCATGTGGAACCCAGAGTATGATCAACCATGTGATCGGGAGACGTGTTCAAATATGTCTCCGTTCTCGTCCCCTGTTTCTCGGGTGCAACATTCCAGACGATTTACTAACACTCTCCCGACTTGGAGAGTCAGTGCCTTTAACCTCCTGTTTGGCCCAGTTTGCAATTTCTGCGGAAGATGAACAGGAATAGGGAGAACCAATGAGAGACTAGCTGGAGGTGTCTGGACGGGCAAATTTAACTCTCATTTCCCACCAGGAAGAGGAATTAACCAAAGGCTCAGCGTGCCGTGCCGGAACCAGATTAGGGCCTGAAGCAATCCTGCGGTGTTGCGGCCAGCTCGCAAGAAAGCAAGTTGAAGAAAGGAGCTCAGGGTCACTGTAATTCACAAACCTGCAGAGTTATAAATGACAGCTATCGTCCAAAAATATACTGAAGTAAGGCTGCCAAGAGGACTTGAAAGCGGGGCAGAATTGCAGGAAACCGAGTTCAGGAGGTAGACTGGAATTGCATTGAAAGCATAGGAAAAGAGGCAGAACGTCCACAATGATGCACTTGGCCAAAAAGGGCGTATGCGTTTTTTCCTGAATATATTCAGGAAAAAACGCATACGCCCTTTTTGGCCAACCAAGCAAGCTTGCAAAGGAAATCTGCACTACAATGAAGTCTCACTTCCCCCCGGTCATAAGGGCCATCTGAAAAAAGTTTAAAATCCAGAAAGGCAGGACAGGCCATGGAGAACTGGGAGCCTTGTTATGCTGATGGGCGGGATGTAAATTGCCAACAGCCACTTGGGAGAAGTGTATGGTGTTTCCTGACACATCTAAAAAACAAAGCAACAGAGCCTAGGGCACTTCCACTTATGGTCCTATAGCTTAGGGAAATGAAAATCAAAAAGACACAGCCACCCCAAAGTTTGGGACGGCTCTGTTTACAAGAACCTCATTTACGGTACAAGTTCAATATCACAGAAAGTGAAAAATGGATGAAGAAGTTGTGGTACTTACGTACAATGCAATATCACTCAGCAATGACATCTATGTCATCAGGCCCGTAGAAGCATAATGAGTGGATTCAGCTATGATGATTCTAACTGAAAGAAGTCACACAGAAAAAGAAACATCATAAGATATCACTAATACACGCAATGTAAACATGGCTACACAGGAACTGGATTACAAAACAGAACAGGGTCTCAAATTTAGAAAACCAACTTATGCTTGCTTAAGGGGAAAGGTGAGTTGAGGTGCTGCATAAAACCAGAGATTGAAATGAGCACAGATAAAGTTCCTTAAGCCAAATATGGAATAGACAAGAGCTACTCCTTGCTCAATGAAATTGACTTAACACCCCATATTAAACGCCTAAGAATGTACCTGACTAGTAAGTATCTTAAAACCTATGGATTGCTATGTCTCCGAAAGGGAATCAAGCATGTGTAGAGGGGAATAAACGCAGCAGTGATAGGATTGGAGCAGTTCGGTGAGCAAATGAAGACCCTTTGAAGTCATATTGCATGGTACCCATTCCACGGGTCTCAACTCTCCAGGTTTAAGGGATTCTTCCTTCAGCTAAAACATGCATGTGGAACCCAGAGTATGATCAACCGTGTGATCGGGAGACGTCTTCAAATATGTCTCCGTTCTCGTCCCCTGGTCCTCGGGTGCAACATTCCAGACGCTTTACTAACACTCTCCCGACTTGGAGAGTCAGTGCCTTTAACCTCCTGTTTGGCCCAGTTTGCAATTTCTGCGGAAGATGAACAGGAATAGGGAGAACCAATGAGAGACTAGCTGGAGGTGTCTGGACTGGCAAATTTAACTCTCATTTCCCACCAGGAAGAGGAATTAACCAAAGGCTCAGCGTGCCATGCCGGAACCAGATTAGGGCCTGAAGCAATCCTGCGGTGTTGCGGCCAGCTCACAAGGAAGCGAGTTGAAGGAAGGAGTTCAGGGGCACTGTAATTCACAAACCTGCAGAGTTATAAATGACAGCTATCGTCCAAAAATATACTGAAGTAAGGCTGCCAAGAGGACTCGAAAGCGGGGCAGAATTGCAGGAAACCGATTTCAGGAGGTAGACTGGAATTGCATTTAAAGCATAGGAAAAGAGGCAGAACGTCCACAATGATGCACTTGGCCAAAAAGGGCGTATGCGTTTTTTCCTGAATATATTCAGGAAAAAACGCATACGCACTTTTTGGCCAACCAAGCAAGCTTGCAAAGGAAATCTGCACTACAATGAAGTCTCACTTCCCCCCGGTCAAAAGGGCCATCTGAAAAAAGTGTAAAATCCAGAAAGGCAGGACAGGCCATGGAGAACTGGGAGCCTTGTTATGCTGATGGGCGGGATGTAAATTGCCAACAGCCACTTGGGAGAAGTGTATGTGTTTCCTGAAACATCTAAAAAACAAAGCAACAGAGCCTAGGGCACTTCCACTTATGGTCCTATAGCTTAGGGAAATGAAAATCAAAAAGACACAGCCACCCCAAAGTTTGGGACGGCTCTGTTTACAAGAACCTCGTTTACGGTACAAGTTCAATATCGCAGAAAGTGAAAAATGGATGAAGAAGCTGTGGTACTTACGTACAATGCAATATCACTCAGCAATGACATCTATGTCATCAGGCACGTAGCAGCATAATGAGTGGATTCAGGTATGATGATTCTACCTGAAATAAGTCACACAGAAAAAGAAACATCATAAGATATCACTAATACACGGAATGTAAACTTGGCTACACAGGAACTGGATTACAAAACAGAACAGGGTCTCAAATTTAGAAAACCAACTTATGCTTGCTTAAGAGGAAAGGTGAGTTGGGGTGCTGCATAAAACCAGAGATTGTAATGAGCACAGATAAAGTTCCTTAAGCCAAATATGGAATAGACAAGAGCTACTCCTTGCTCAACGAAATGGACTCAACACCCCATATTAAACGCCTAAGAATGTACCTAACTAGTAAGTATCTTAAAACCTATGGATTGCTATGTCTCCGAAAGAGAATCAAGCGTGTGTACAGGGGCATAAACGCAGCAGTGATAGGATTGGAGAGGTTCGGTGAGCAAATGAAGACCCTTTGAAGTCATATTGCATGGTACCCATTCCACGGGTCACAACTCTCCAGGTTTAAGGGATTCTTCCTTCAGCTAAAACATGCATGTGGAACCCAGAGTATGATCAACCGTGTGATCGGGAGACGTGTTCAAATATGTCTCCGTTCTCGTCCCCTGGTACTCGGGTGCAACATTCCAGACGCTTTACTAACACTCTCCCGACTTGGAGAGTCAGTGCCTTTAACCTCCTGTTTGGCCCAGTTTGCAATTTCTGCGGAAGATGAACAGGAATAGCGAGAACCAATGAGAGACTAGCTGGAGGTGTCTGGACGGGCAAATTTAACTCTCATTTCCCACCAGGAAGAGGAATTAACCAAAGGCTCAGCGTGCCGTGCCGGAACCAGATTAGGGCCTGAAGCAATCCTGCGGTGTTGCGGCCAGCTCACAAGAAAGCGAGTTGAAGAAAGGAGCTCAGGGGCACTGTAATTCACAAACCTGCAGAGTTATAAATGACAGCTATCGTCCAAAAATATACTGAAGTAAGGCTGCCAAGAGGACTTGAAAGCGGGGCAGAATTGCAGGAAACCGATTTCAGGAGGTAGACTGGAATTGCATTTAAAGCATAGGAAAAGAGGCAGAACGTCCACAATGATGCACTTGGCCAAAAAGGGCGTATGCGTTTTTTCCTGAATATATTCAGGAAAAAACGCATACGTCCTTTTTGGCCAACCAAGCAAGCTTGCAAAGGAAATCTGCACTACAATGAAGTCTCACTTCCCCCCGGTCAAAAGGGCCATCTGAAAAAAGTGTAAAATCCAGAAAGGCAGGACAGGCCATGGAGAACTGGGAGCCTTGTTATGCTGATGGGCGGGATGTAAATTGCCAACAGCCACTCGGGAGAAGTGTATGTGTTTCCTGAAACATCTAAAAAACAAAGCAACAGAGCCTAGGGCACTTCCACTTATGGTCCTATAGCTTAGGGAAATGAAAATCAAAAAGACACAGCCACCCCAAAGTTTGGGACGGCTCTGTTTACAAGAACCTCGTTTACGGTACAAGTTCAATATCGCAGAAAGTGAAAAATGGATGAAGAAGTTTGGTACTTACGTACAATGCAATATCACTCAGCAATGACATCTATGTCATCAGGCCCGTAGCAGCATAATGAGTGCATTCAGGTATGATGATTCTAACTGAAATAAGTCACACAGAAAAAGAAACATCATAAGATATCACTAATACACGGAATGTAAACTTGGCTACACAGGAACTGGATTACAAAACAGAACAGGGTCTCAAATTTAGAAAACCAACTTATGCTTGCTTAAGGGGAAAGGTGAGTTGGGGTGCTGCATAAAACCAGAGATTGAAATGAGCACAGATAAAGTTCCTTAAGCCAAATATGGAATAGACAAGAGCTACTCCTTGCTCAACGAAATGGACTCAACACCCCATATTAAACGCCTAAGAATGTACCTGACTAGTAAGTATCTTAAAACCTATGGATTGCTATGTCTCCGAAAGAGAATCAAGTGTGTGTACAGGGGCATAAACGCAGCAGTGATAGGATTGGAGAGGTTCGGTGAGCAAATGAAGACCCTCTGAATTCATATTGCATGGTACCCATTCCACGGGTCTCAACTCTCCAGGTTTAAGGGATTCTTCCTTCAGCTAAAACATGCATGTGGAACCCAGAGTATGATCAACCGTGTGATCGGGAGACGTGTTCAAATATGTCTCCGTTCTCGTCCTCTGGTACTCGGGTGCAACATTCCAGACGCTTTACTAACACTCTCCCGACTTGGAGAGTCAGTGCCTTTAACCTCCTGTTTGGCCCAGTTTGGAATTTCTGCGGAAGATGAACAGGAATAGGGAGAACCAATGAGAGACTAGCTGGAGGTGTCTGGACGGGCAAATTTAACTCTCATTTCCCACCAGGAAGAGGAAATAACCAAAGGCTCAGCGTGCCGTGCCGGAACCAGATTAGGGCCTGAAGCCATCCTGCGGTGTTGTGGCCAGGTCACAAGAAAGCGAGTTGAAGAAAGGAGCTCAGGGGCACTGTAATTCACAAACCTGCAGAGTTATAAATGACAGCTATCGTACAAAAATATACTGAAGTAAGGCTGCCAAGAGGACTTGAAAGCGGGGCAGAATTGCAGGAAACCGATTTCAGGAGGTAGACTGGAATTGCATTTAAAGCATAGGAAAAGAGGCAGAACGTCCACAATGATGCACTTGGCCAAAAAGGGCGTATGCGTTTTTTCCTGAATATATTCAGGAAAAAACGCATACGCCCTTTTTGGCCAACCAAGCAAGCTTGCAAAGGAAATCTGCACTACAATGAAGTCTTACTTCCCCCCAGTCAAAAGGGCCATCTGAAAAAAGTGTAAAATCCAGAAAGGCAGGACAGGCCATGGAGAACTGGGAGCCTTGTTATGCTGATGGGCGGGATGTAAATTGCCAACAGACACTCGGGAGAAGTGTATGGTGTTTCCTGAAACATCTAAAAAACAAAGCAACAGAGCCTAGGGCACTTCCACTTATGGTCCTATAGCTTAGGAAAATTAAAATAAAAAAGACACAGCCACCCCAAAGTTTGGGACGCCTCTGTTTACAAGAACCTTGTTTACATTACAAGTTCAACATCGCAGAAATTGAAAAATGGATAAAGAAGTTGTGGTATTTACTTACAAACCAATGTCACTCAGCAATGAAATCTATGTCATCTGGCCCGTAGCAGCACAATGAGTGGATTCAGGTATGATGATTCTAACTGAAATAAGTCACACAGAAAAGGAAACATCATAAGATATCAGTAATACACGGAATGTAAACTGGGCTACACAGGAACTGAATTCCAAAACAGAACAGGGTCTCAAATTTAGAAAACCAACTTATGATTGCTTAAGGGGAAAGGTGAGTTGGGGTGCTGCATAAAACCAGAGATTGAAATGAGCACAGATAAAGTTCCTTAAGCCAAATGTGGAATAGACAAGAGCTACTCCTTGCTCAACGAAATGGACTCAACACCGCATATTAAACGCCTAAGAATGTACCTGACTAGTAAGTATCTTAAAACCTATGGATTGCTATGTCTCCGAAAGAGAATCAAGCATGTGTACAGGGACATAAACGCAGCAGTGATAGGATTGGAGAGGTTCGGTGAGCAAATGAAGACCCTTTGAAGTCATATTGCATGGTACCCATTCCACGGGTTTCAACTACCCAGGTTTAAGGTATTCTTCCTTCAGCTAAAACATGCATGTGGAACCTAGAGTATGATCAACCATGTGATCGGGAGACGTGTTCAAATATGTCTCAGTTTTCGTACCCTGGTACTCGGGTGCAACATTCCAGACGCTTTACTAACACTCTCCCGACTTGGAGAGTCAGTCCCTTTAACCTCCTGTTTGGCCCAGTTTGCAATTTCTGCGGAAGATGAACAGGAATAGCGAGAACCAATGAGAGACTAGCTGGAGGTGTCTGGACGGGCAAATTTAACTCTCATTTCCCGCCAGGAAGACGAAATAACCAAAGGCTCAGCGTGCCGTGCCGGAACCAGATTAGGGCCTGAAGCCATCCTGTGATGTTGCGGCCAGCTCACAAGAAAAGGAGTTGAAGAAAGGAGCTCAGGGGCACTGTAATTCACAAACCTGCAGAGTTATAAATGACAGCTATCGTCCAAAAATATACTGAAGTAAGGCTGCCAAGAGGACTTGAAAGCGGGGCAGAATTGCAGGAAACCGATTTCAGGAGGTAGACTGGAATTGCATTGAAATCATAGGAAAAGAGGCAGAACGTCCACAATGATGCACTTGGCCAAAAAGGGCGTATGCGTTTTTTCCTGAATATATTCAGGAAAAAACGTATACGCCCTTTTTGGCCAACCAAGCAAGCTTGCAAAGGAAATCTGCACTACAACGAAGTCTGACTTCCCACCCCCGCCGGTCAAAAGGGCCATCTGAAAAAAGTGTAAAATCCAGAAAGGCAGGACAGGCCATGGAGAACTGGGAGCCTTGTTATGCTGATGGGCGGGATGTAACTTGCCAACAGACACTCGGGAGAAGTGTATGGTGTTTCCTGAAACATCTAAAAAACAAAGCAACAGAGCCTAGGGCACTTCCACTTATCGTCCTATAGCTTAGGGAAATTAAAATCAAAAAGACACAGCCACCCCAAAGTTTGGGACGCCTCTGTTTACAAGAACCTCATTTACAGTACAAGTTCAACATCGCAGAAAGTGAAAAATGGATAAAGAACTTGTGGTACTTACGTACAATGCAGTATCACTCAGCAATGAAATCTATGTCATCTGGCCCATAGCAGCATAATGAGTGGATTCAGGTACGATGATTCTAACTGAAATAAGTCACACAGAAAAAGAAACATCATAAGATATCACTAATACACGGAATGTAAACTTGGCTACACAGGAACTGAATTCCAAAACAGAACAGGGTCTCAAATTTAGAAAACCAACTTATGCTTGCTTAAGGGGAAAGGTGAGTTGGGGTGCTGCATAAAACCAGAGATTGAAATGAGCACAGATAAAGTTCCTTAAGCCAAATATGGAATAGACAAGAGCTACTCCTTGCTCAACGAAATGGACTCAACACCCCATATTAAACGCCTAAGAATGTACCTGACTAGTAAGTATCTTAAAACCTATGGATTGCTATGTCTCCAAAAGAGAATCAAGCATGTGTACAGGGGCATAAACGCAGCAGTGATAGGATTGGAGAGGTTCGGTGAGCAAATGAAGACCCTTTGAAGTCATATTGCATGGTACCCATTCCACGGGTTTCAACTACCCAGGTTTAAGGTATTCTTCCTTCAGCTAAAACATGCATGTGGAACCCAGAGTATGATCAACCATGTGAACGGGAGACGTGTTCAAATATGTCTCAGTATTCCTCCCCTGGTACTCGGGTGCAACATTCCAGACGCTTTACTAACACTCTCCCCACTTGGAGAGTCAGCGCCTTTAACCTCCTGTTTGGCCCAGTTTGCAATTTCTGCGGAAGATGAACAGGAATAGGGAGAACCAATGAGAGACTAGCTGGAGGTGTCTGGACGGGCAAATTTAACTCTCGTTTCCCACCAGGAAGAGGAATTAACCAAAGGCTCAGCGTGCTATGCCGGAACCAGATTAGGGCCTGAAGCCATCCTGCGGTGTTGCGGCCAGGTCACAAGAAAGCGAGTTGAAGAAAGGAGCTCAGGGGCACTGTAATTCACAAACCTGCAGAGTTATAAATGACAGCTATCATACAAAAATATACTGAAGTAAGGCTGCCAAGAGGACTTGAAAGCGGTGCAGAATTGCAGGAAACCGATTTCAGGAGGTAGACTGGAATTGCATTGAAAGCATAGGAAAAGAGGCAGAACGTCCACAATGATGCACTTGGCCAAAAAGGGCGTATGCGTTTTTTCCTGAATATATTCAGGAAAAAACGCATACGCCCTTTTTGGCCAACCAAACAAGCTTGCAAAGGAAATCTGCACTACAATGAAGTCTCACTTCCCCCCGGTCAAAAGGGCCATCTGCAAAAAGTGTAAAATCCAGAAAGGCAGGACAGGTCATGGAGAACTGGGAGCCTTGTTATGCTGATGGGCGGGATGTAAATTGCCAACAGACACTCGGGAGAAGTGTATGGTGTTTCCTGAAACATCTAAAAAACAAAGCAACAGAGCCTAGGGCACTTCCACTTATGGTCCTATAGCTTAGGGAAATGAAAATCAAAAAGACACAGCCACCCCAAAGTTTGGGACGCCTCTGTTTACAAGAACCTCGTTTACCGTACAAGTTCAATATCACAGAAAGTGAAAAATGGATAAAGAACTTGTGGTACTTACGTACAATGCAGTATCACTCAGCAATGAAATCTATGTCATCAGGCCCGTAGCAGCATAATGAGTGGATTCAGGTACGATGATTCTAACTGAAATAAGTCACACAGAAAAGGAAACATCATAAGATATCACTAATACACGGAATGTAAACTGGGCTACACAGGAACTGAATTCCAAAACAGAACAGGATCTCAAATTTAGAAAACCAACTTATGCTTGCTTAAGGGTAAAGGTGAGTTGGGGTGCTGCATAAAACCAGAGATTGAAATGAGCACAGATAAAGTTCCTTAAGCCAAATACGGAATAGACAAGAGCTACTCCTTGCTCAACGAAATGGACTCAACACCGCATATTAAACGCCTAAGAATATACCTGACTCTTAAGTATCTTAAAACCTATGGATTGCTATGTCTCCGAAAGAGAATCAAGCATGTGTACAGGGGCATAAACGCAGCAGTGATAGGATTGGAGAGGTTCGGTGAGCAAATGAAGACCCTTTGAAGTCATATTGCATGGTACCCATTCCACGGGTTTCAACTACCCAGGTTTAAGGTATTCTTCCTTCAGCTATAACATGCATGTGGAACCCAGAGTATGATCAACCGTGTGAACGGGAGACGTGTTCAAATATGTCTCAGTTTTCCTCCCCTGGTACTCGGGTGCAACATTCCAGACGCTTTACTAACACTCTCCCCACTTGGAGAGTCAGCGCCTTTAACCTCCTGTTTGGCCCAGTTTGCAATTTCTGCGGAAGATGAACAGGAATAGGGAGAACCAATGAGAGACTAGCTGGAGGTGTCTGGACGGGCAAATTTAACTCTCGTTTCCCACCAGGAAGAGGAATTAACCAAAGGCTCAGCGTGCCGTGCCGGAACCAGATTAGGGCCTGAAGCCATCCTGCGGTGTTGCGGCCAGGTCACAAGAAAGCGAGTTGAAGAAAGGAGCTCAGGGGCACTGTAATTCACAAACCTGCAGAGTTATAAATGACAGCTATCGTACAAAAATATACTGAAGTAAGGCTGCCAAGAGGACTTGAAAGCGGGGCAGAATTGCAGGAAACCGATTTCAGGAGGTAGACTGGAATTGCATTGAAAGCATAGGAAAAGAGGCAGAACGTCCACAATGATGCACTTGGCCAAAAAGGGCGTATGTGTTTTTTCCTGAATATATTCAGGAAAAAACGCATACGCCCTTTTTGGCCAACCAAGCAAGCTTGCAAAGGAAATCTGCACTACAATGAAGTCTTACTTCCCCCCAGTCAAAAGGGCCATCTGAAAAAAGTGTAAAATCCAGAAAGGCAGGACAGGCCATGGAGAACTGGGAGCCTTGTTATGCTGATGGGCGGGATGTAAATTGCCAACAGACACTCGGGAGAAGTGTATGGTGTTTCCTGAAACATCTAAAAAACAAAGCAACAGAGCCTAGGGCACTTCCACTTATGGTCCTATAGCTTAGGGAAATTAAAATGAAAAAGACACAGCCACCCCAAAGTTTGGGACGCCTCTGTTTACAAGAACCTCGTTTACCGTACAAGTTCAATATCACAGAAAGTGAAAAATGGATAAAGAACTTGTGGTACTTACGTACAATGCAGTATCACTCAGCAGTGAAATCTATGTCATCAGGCCCGTAGCAGCACAATGAGTGGATTCAGGTACAATGATTCTAACTGAAATAAGTCACACAGAAAAAGAAACATCATAAGATATCAGTAATACACGGAATGTAAACTTGGCTACACAGGAACTGAATTACAGAACAGAACAGGGTCTCAAATTTAGAAAACCAACTTATGCTTGTTTAAGGGGAAAGGTGAGTTGGGGTGCTGCATAAAACCAGAGATTGAAATGAGCACAGATAAAGTTCCTTAAGCCAAATATGGAATAGACAAGAGCTACTCCTTGCTCAACGAAATGGACTCAACACCGCATATTAAACGCCTAAGAATGTACCTGACTCTTAAGTATCTTAAAACCTATGGATTGCTATGTCTCCGAAAGAGAATCAAGCATGTGTACAGGGACATAAACGCAGCAGTGATAGGATTGGAGAGGTTCGGTGAGCAAATGAAGACCCTTTGAAGTCATATTGCATGGTACCCATTCCACGGGTTTCAACTACCCAGGTTTAAGGTATTCTTCCTTCAGCTAAAACATGCATGTGGAACCTAGAGTATGATCAACCATGTGATCGGGAGACGTGTTCAAATATGTCTCAGTTTTCGTACCCTGGTACTCGGGTGCAACATTCCAGACGCTTTACTAACACTCTCCCGACTTGGAGAGTCAGTCCCTTTAACCTCCTGTTTGGCCCAGTTTGCAATTTCTGTGGAAGATGAACAGGAATAGCGAGAACCAATGAGAGACTAGCTGGAGGTGTCTGGACGGGCAAATTTAACTCTCATTTCCCGCCAGGAAGAGGAAATAACCAAAGGCTCAGAGTGCCGTGCCGGAACCAGATTAGGGCCTGAAGCCATCCTGTGGTGTTGCGGCCAGCTCACAAGAAAAGGAGTTGAAGAAAGGAGCTCAGGGGCACTGTAATTCAAAAACCTGCAGAGTTATAAATGACAGCTATCGTCCAAAAATATACTGAAGTAAGGCTGCCAAGAGGACTTGAAAGCGGGGCAGAATTGCAGGAAACCGATTTCAGGAGGTAGACTGGAATTGCATTGAAAGCATAGGAAAAGAGGCAGAACGTCCACAATGATGCACTTGGCCAAAAAGGGCGTATGCGTTTTTTCCTGAATATATTCAGGAAAAAACGTATACGCCCTTTTTGGCCAACCAAGCAAGCTTGCAAAGGAAATCTGCACTACAATGAAGTCTGACTTCCCACCCCCGCCGGTCAAAAGGGCCATCTGAAAAAAGTGTAAAATCCAGAAAGGCAGGACAGGCCATGGAGAACTGGGAGCCTTGTTATGCTGATGGGCGGGATGTAAATTGCCAACAGACACTCGGGAGAAGTGTATGGTGTTTCCTGAAACATCTAAAAAACAAAGCAACAGAGCCTAGGGCACTTCCACTTATCGTCCTATAGGTTAGAGAAATTAAAATCAAAACGACACAGCCACCCCAAAGTTTGGGACACCTCTGTTTACAAGAACCTCATTTACAGTACAAGTTCAACATCGCAGAAAGTGAAAAATGGATAAAGAACTTGTGGTACTTACGTACAATGCAGTATCACTCAGCAATGAAATCTATGTCATCTGGCCCGTAGCAGCATAATGAGTGGATTCAGGTACGATGATTCTAACTGAAATAAGTCACACAGAAAAAGAAACATCATAAGATATCACTAATACACGGAATGTAAATTGGCTACACAGGAACTGAATTCCAAAACACAACAGGGTCTCAAATTTAGAAAACCAACTTATGCTTGCTTAAGGGTAAAGGTGAGTTGGGGTGCTGCATAAAACCAGAGATTGAAATGAGCACAGATAAAGTTCCTTAAGCCAAATATGGAATAGACAAGAGCTACTCCTTGCTCAACGAAATGGACTCAACACCCCATATTAAACGCCTAAGAATGTACCTGACTAGTAAGTATCTTAAAACCTATGGATTGCTATGTCTCCAAAAGAGAATCAAGCGTGTGTACAGGGGCATAAACGGAGCAGTGATAGGATTGGAGAGGTTCGGTGAGCAAATGAAGACCCTTTGAAGTCATATTGCATGGTACCCATTCCACGGGTTTCAACTACCCAGGTTTAAGGTATTCTTCCTTCAGCTAAAACATGCATGTGGAACCTAGAGTATGATCAACCGTGTGAACGGGAGACGTGTTCAAATATGTCTCAGTATTCCTCCCCTGGTACTCGGGTGCAACATTCCAGACGCTTTACTAACACTCTCCCCACTTGGAGAGTCAGTCCCTTTAACCTCCTGTTTGGCCCAGTTTGCAATTTCTGCGGAAGATGAACAGGAATAGGGAGAACCAATGAGAGACTAGCTGGAGGTGTCTGGACGGGCAAATTTAACTCTCGTTTCCCACCAGGAAGAGGAATTAACCAAAGGCTCAGCGTGCCGTGCCGGAACCAGATTAGGGCCTGAAGCCATCCTGCGGTGTTGCGGGCAGGTCACAAGAAAGCGAGTTGAAGAAAGGAACTCAGGGGCACTGTAATTCACAAACCTGCAGAGTTATAAATGACAGCTATCGTACAAAAATATACTGAAGTAAGGCTGCCAAGAGGACTTGAAAGCGGGGCAGAATTGCAGGAAACCGATTTCAGGAGGTAGACTGGAATTGCATTGAAAGCATAGGAAAAGAGGCAGAACGTCCACAATGATGCACTTGGCCAAAAAGGGCGTATGCGTTTTTTCCTGAATATATTCAGGAAAAAACGCATACGCCCTTTTTGGACAACCAAGCAAGCTTGCAAAGGAAATCTGCACTACAATGAAGTCTCACTTCCCCCCGGTCAAAAGGGCCATCTGAAAAAAGTGTAAAATCCAGAAAGGCAGGACAGGCCATGGAGAACTGGGAGCCTTGTTATGCTGATGGGCGGGATGTAAATTGCCAACAGCCACTCGGGAGAAGTGTATGGTGTTTCCTGAAACATCTAAAAAACAAAGCAACAGAGCCTAGGGCACTTCCACTTATGGTCCTATAGCTTAGGGAAATTAAAATGAAAAAGACACAGCCACCCCAAAGTTTGGGACGCCTCTGTTTACAAGAACCTCGTTTACCGTACAAGTTCAATATCACAGAAAGTGAAAAATGGATAAAGAACTTGTGGTACTTACGTACAATGCAGTATCACTCAGCAATGAAATCTATGTCATCAGGCCCGTAGCAGCATAATGAGTGGATTCAGGTACGATGATTCTAACTGAAATAAGTCACACAGAAAAGGAAACATCAAAAGATATCACTAATACACGGAATGTAAACTGGGCTACACAGGAACTGAATTCCAAAACAGAACAGGGTCTCAAATTTAGAAAACCAACTTATGCTTGCTTAAGGGTAAAGGTGAGTTGGGGTGCTGCATAAAACCAGAGATTGAAATGAGCACAGATAAAGTTCCTTAAGCCAAATATGGAATAGACAAGAGCTACTCCTTGCTCAACGAAATGGACTCAACACCGCATATTAAACGCCTAAGAATGTACCTGACTCTTAAGTATCTTAAAACCTATGGATTGCTATGTCTCCGAAAGAGAATCAAGCATGTGTACAGGGACATAAACGCAGCAGTGATAGGATTGGAGAGGTTCGGTGAGCAAATGAAGACCCTTTGAAGTCATATTTCATGGTACCCATTCCACGGGTCCCAACTACCCAGGTTTAAGGTATTCTTCCTTCAGCTATAACATGCATGGGGAACCCAGAGTATGATCAACCGTGTGAACGGGAGACGTGTTCAAATATGTCTCAGTTTTCCTCCCCTGGTACTCGGGTGCAACATTCCAGACGCTTTACTAACACTCTCCCCACTTGGAGAGTCAGCGCCTTTAACCTCCTGTTTGGCCCAGTTTGCAATTTCTGCGGAAGATGAACAGGAATAGGGAGAACCAATGAGAGACTAGCTGGAGGTGTCTGGACGGGCAAATTTAACTCTCGTTTCCCACCAGGAAGGGGAATTAACCAAAGGCTCAGCGTGCCGTGCCGGAACCAGATTAGGGCCTGAAGCCATCCTGCGGTGTTGCGGCCAGGTCACAAGAAAGCGAGTTGAAGAAAGGAGCTCAGGGGCACTGTAATTCACAAACCTGCAGAGTTATAAATGACAGCTATCGTACAAAAATATACTGAAGTAAGGCTGCCAAGAGGACTTGAAAGCGGGGCAGAATTGCAGGAAACCGATTTCAGGAGGTAGACTGGAATTGCATTGAAAGCATAGGAAAAGAGGCAGAACGTCCACAATGATGCACTTGGCCAAAAAGGGCGTATGTGTTTTTTCCTGAATATATTCAGGAAAAAACGCATACGCCCTTTTTGGCCAACCAAGCAAGCTTGCAAAGGAAATCTGCACTACAATGAAGTCTTACTTCCCCCCAGTCAAAAGGGCCATCTGAAAAAAGTGTAAAATCCAGAAAGGCAGGACAGGCCATGGAGAACTGGGAGCCTTGTTATGCTGATGGGCGGGATGTAAATTGCCAACAGACACTCGGGAGAAGTGTATGGTGTTTCCTGAAACATCTAAAAAACAAAGCAACAGAGCCTAGGGCACTTCCACTTATGGTCCTATAGCTTAGGGAAATTAAAATGAAAAAGACACAGCCACCCCAAAGTTTGGGACGCCTCTGTTTACAAGAACCTCGTTTACCGTACAAGTTCAATATCACAGAAAGTGAAAAATGGATAAAGAACTTGTGGTACTTACGTACAATGCAGTATCACTCAGCAGTGAAATCTATGTCATCAGGCCCGTAGCAGCACAATGAGTGGATTCAGGTACAATGATTCTAACTGAAATAAGTCACACAGAAAAAGAAACATCATAAGATATCAGTAATACACGGAATGTAAACTTGGCTACACAGGAACTGAATTACAGAACAGAACAGGGTCTCAAATTTAGAAAACCAACTTATGCTTGTTTAAGGGGAAAGGTGAGTTGGGGTGCTGCATAAAACCAGAGATTGAAATGAGCACAGATAAAGTTCCTTAAGCCAAATATGGAATAGACAAGAGCTACTCCTTGCTCAACGAAATGGACTCAACACCGCATATTAAACGCCTAAGAATGTACCTGACTCTTAAGTATCTTAAAACCTATGGATTGCTATGTCTCCGAAAGAGAATCAAGCATGTGTACAGGGACATAAACGCAGCAGTGATAGGATTGGAGAGGTTCGGTGAGCAAATGAAGACCCTTTGAAGTCATATTGCATGGTACCCATTCCACGGGTTTCAACTACCCAGGTTTAAGGTATTCTTCCTTCAGCTAAAACATGCATGTGGAACCTAGAGTATGATCAACCATGTGATCGGGAGACGTGTTCAAATATGTCTCAGTTTTCGTACCCTGGTACTCGGGTGCAACATTCCAGACGCTTTACTAACACTCTCCCGACTTGGAGAGTCAGTCCCTTTAACCTCCTGTTTGGCCCAGTTTGCAATTTCTGTGGAAGATGAACAGGAATAGCGAGAACCAATGAGAGACTAGCTGGAGGTGTCTGGACGGGCAAATTTAACTCTCATTTCCCGCCAGGAAGAGGAAATAACCAAAGGCTCAGAGTGCCGTGCCGGAACCAGATTAGGGCCTGAAGCCATCCTGTGGTGTTGCGGCCAGCTCACAAGAAAAGGAGTTGAAGAAAGGAGCTCAGGGGCACTGTAATTCAAAAACCTGCAGAGTTATAAATGACAGCTATCGTCCAAAAATATACTGAAGTAAGGCTGCCAAGAGGACTTGAAAGCGGGGCAGAATTGCAGGAAACCGATTTCAGGAGGTAGACTGGAATTGCATTGAAAGCATAGGAAAAGAGGCAGAACGTCCACAATGATGCACTTGGCCAAAAAGGGCGTATGCGTTTTTTCCTGAATATATTCAGGAAAAAACGTATACGCCCTTTTTGGCCAACCAAGCAAGCTTGCAAAGGAAATCTGCACTACAATGAAGTCTGACTTCCCACCCCCGCCGGTCAAAAGGGCCATCTGAAAAAAGTGTAAAATCCAGAAAGGCAGGACAGGCCATGGAGAACTGGGAGCCTTGTTATGCTGATGGGCGGGATGTAAATTGCCAACAGACACTCGGGAGAAGTGTATGGTGTTTCCTGAAACATCTAAAAAACAAAGCAACAGAGCCTAGGGCACTTCCACTTATCGTCCTATAGGTTAGAGAAATTAAAATCAAAACGACACAGCCACCCCAAAGTTTGGGACACCTCTGTTTACAAGAACCTCATTTACAGTACAAGTTCAACATCGCAGAAAGTGAAAAATGGATAAAGAACTTGTGGTACTTACGTACAATGCAGTATCACTCAGCAATGAAATCTATGTCATCTGGCCCGTAGCAGCATAATGAGTGGATTCAGGTACGATGATTCTAACTGAAATAAGTCACACAGAAAAAGAAACATCATAAGATATCACTAATACACGGAATGTAAACTTGGCTACACAGGAACTGAATTCCAAAACACAACAGGGTCTCAAATTTAGAAAACCAACTTATGCTTGCTTAAGGGTAAAGGTGAGTTGGGGTGCTGCATAAAACCAGAGATTGAAATGAGCACAGATAAAGTTCCTTAAGCCAAATATGGAATAGACAAGAGCTACTCCTTGCTCAACGAAATGGACTCAACACCCCATATTAAACGCCTAAGAATGCACCTGACTAGTAAGTATCTTAAAACCTATGGATTGCTATGTCTCCAAAAGAGAATCAAGCGTGTGTACAGGGGCATAAACGGAGCAGTGATAGGATTGGAGAGGTTCGGTGAGCAAATGAAGACCCTTTGAAGTCATATTGCATGGTACCCATTCCACGGGTTTCAACTACCCAGGTTTAAGGTATTCTTCCTTCAGCTAAAACATGCATGTGGAACCTAGAGTATGATCAACCGTGTGAACGGGAGACGTGTTCAAATATGTCTCAGTATTCCTCCCCTGGTACTCGGGTGCAACATTCCAGACGCTTTACTAACACTCTCCCCACTTGGAGAGTCAGTCCCTTTAACCTCCTGTTTGGCCCAGTTTGCAATTTCTGCGGAAGATGAACAGGAATAGGGAGAACCAATGAGAGACTAGCTGGAGGTGTCTGGACGGGCAAATTTAACTCTCGTTTCCCACCAGGAAGAGGAATTAACCAAAGGCTCAGCGTGCCGTGCCGGAACCAGATTAGGGCCTGAAGCCATCCTGCGGTGTTGCGGGCAGGTCACAAGAAAGCGAGTTGAAGAAAGGAACTCAGGGGCACTGTAATTCACAAACCTGCAGAGTTATAAATGACAGCTATCGTACAAAAATATACTGAAGTAAGGCTGCCAAGAGGACTTGAAAGCGGGGCAGAATTGCAGGAAACCGATTTCAGGAGGTAGACTGGAATTGCATTGAAAGCATAGGAAAAGAGGCAGAACGTCCACAATGATGCACTTGGCCAAAAAGGGCGTATGCGTTTTTTCCTGAATATATTCAGGAAAAAACGCATACGCCCTTTTTGGCCAACCAAGCAAGCTTGCAAAGGAAATCTGCACTACAATGAAGTCTCACTTCCCCCCGGTCAAAAGGGCCATCTGAAAAAAGTGTAAAATCCAGAAAGGCAGGACAGGCCATGGAGAACTGGGAGCCTTGTTATGCTGATGGGCGGGATGTAAATTGCCAACAGCCACTCGGGAGAAGTGTATGGTGTTTCCTGAAACATCTAAAAAACAAAGCAACAGAGCCTAGGGCACTTCCACTTATGGTCCTATAGCTTAGGGAAATTAAAATGAAAAAGACACAGCCACCCCAAAGTTTGGGACGCCTCTGTTTACAAGAACCTCGTTTACCGTACAAGTTCAATATCACAGAAAGTGAAAAATGGATAAAGAACTTGTGGTACTTACGTACAATGCAGTATCACTCAGCAATGAAATCTATGTCATCAGGCCCGTAGCAGCATAATGAGTGGATTCAGGTACGATGATTCTAACTGAAATAAGTCACACAGAAAAGGAAACATCAAAAGATATCACTAATACACGGAATGTAAACTGGGCTACACAGGAACTGAATTCCAAAACAGAACAGGGTCTCAAATTTAGAAAACCAACTTATGCTTGCTTAAGGGTAAAGGTGAGTTGGGGTGCTGCATAAAACCAGAGATTGAAATGAGCACAGATAAAGTTCCTTAAGCCAAATATGGAATAGACAAGAGCTACTCCTTGCTCAACGAAATGGACTCAACACCGCATATTAAACGCCTAAGAATGTACCTGACTCTTAAGTATCTTAAAACCTATGGATTGCTATGTCTCCGAAAGAGAATCAAGCATGTGTACAGGGACATAAACGCAGCAGTGATAGGATTGGAGAGGTTCGGTGAGCAAATGAAGACCCTTTGAAGTCATATTTCATGGTACCCATTCCACGGGTCCCAACTACCCAGGTTTAAGGTATTCTTCCTTCAGCTATAACATGCATGGGGAACCCAGAGTATGATCAACCGTGTGAACGGGAGACGTGTTCAAATATGTCTCAGTTTTCCTCCCCTGGTACTCGGGTGCAACATTCCAGACGCTTTACTAACACTCTCCCCACTTGGAGAGTCAGCGCCTTTAACCTCCTGTTTGGCCCAGTTTGCAATTTCTGCGGAAGATGAACAGGAATAGGGAGAACCAATGAGAGACTAGCTGGAGGTGTCTGGACGGGCAAATTTAACTCTCGTTTCCCACCAGGAAGGGGAATTAACCAAAGGCTCAGCGTGCCGTGCCGGAACCAGATTAGGGCCTGAAGCCATCCTACAGTGTTGCGGCCAGGTCACAAGAAAGCGAGTTGAAGAAAGGAGCTCAGGGGCACTGTAATTCACAAACCTGCAGAGTTATAAATGACAGCTATCGTCCAAAAATATACTGAAGTAAGGCTGCCAAGAGGACTTGAAAGCGGGGCAGAATTGCAGGAAACCGATTTCAGGAGGTAGACTGGAATTGCATTGAAAGCATAGGAAAAGAGGCAGAACGTCCACAATGATGCACTTGGCCAAAAAGGGCGTATGCGTTTTTTCCTGAATATATTCAGGAAAAAACGCATACGCCCTGTTTGGCCAACCAAGCAAGCTTGCAAAGCAAATCTGCACTACAATGAAGTCTCACTTCCCCCCAGTCAAAAGGGCCATCTGAAAAAAGTGTAAAATCCAGAAAGGCAGGACAGGCCATGGAGAACTGGGAGCCTTGTTATGCTGATGGGCTGGATGTAAATTGCCAACAGACACTCGGGAGAAGTGTATGGTGTTTCCTGAAACATCTAAAAAACAAAGCAACAGAGCCTAGGGCACTTCCACTTATGGCCCTATAGCTTAGGGAAATTATAATCAAAACGACACAGCCACCCCAAAGTTTGGGACGCCTCTGTTTACAAGAACCTCGTTTACCGTACAAGTTCAATATCACAGAAAGTGAAAAATGGATAAAGAACTTGTGGTACTTACGTACAATGCAGTATCACTCAGCAGAGAAATCTATGTCATCAGGCCCGTAGCAGCACAATGAGTGGATTCAGGTACGATGATTCTAACTGAAATAAGTCACACAGAAAAAGAAACATCATAAGATATCAGTAATACACGGAATGTAAACTTGGCTACACAGGAACTGAATTACAGAACAGAACAGGGTCTCAAATTTAGAAAACCAACTTATGCTTGCTTAAGGGTAAAGGTGAGTTGGGGTGCTGCATAAAACCAGAGATTGAAATGAGCACAGATAAAGTTCCTTAAGCCAAATACGGAATAGACAAGAGCTACTCCTTGCTCAACGAAATGGACTGAACACCGCATATTAAACGCCTAAGAATGTACCTGACTCTTAAGTATCTTAAAACCTATGGATTGCTATGTCTCCGAAAGAGAATCAAGCATGTGTACAGGGGCATAAACGCAGCAGTGATAGGATTGGAGAGGTTCGGTGAGCAAATGAAGACCCTTTGAAGTCATATTGCATGGTACCCATTCCACGGGTCTCAACTACCCAGGTTTAAGGTATTCTTCCTTCAGCTATAACATGCATGTGGAACCCAGAGTATGATCAACCGTGTGAACGGGAGACGTGTTCAAATATGTCTCAGTTTTCCTCCCCTGGTACTCGGGTGCAACATTCCAGACGCTTTACTAACACTCTCCCCACTTGGAGAGTCAGCGCCTTTAACCTCCTGTTTGGCCCAGTTTGCAATTTCTGCGGAAGATGAACAGGAATAGGGAGAACCAATGAGAGACTAGCTGGAGGTGTCTGGACGGGCAAATTTAACTCTCGTTTCCCACCAGGAAGAGGAATTAACCAAAGGCTCAGCGTGCCGTGCCGGAACCAGATTAGGGCCTGAAGCCATCCTGCGGTGTTGCGGCCAGGTCACAAGAAAGCGAGTTGAAGAAAGGAGCTCAGGGGCACTGTAATTCACAAACCTGCAGAGTTATAAATGACAGCTATCGTCCAAAAATATACTGAAGTAAGGCTGCCAAGAGGAGTTGAAAGCGGGGCAGAATTGCAGGAAACCGATTTCAGGAGGTAGACTGGAATTGCATTGAAAGCATAGGAAAAGAGGCAGAACGTCCACAATGATGCACTTGGCCAAAAAGGGCGTATGCGTTTTTTCCTGAATATATTCAGGAAAAAACGCATACGCCCTTTTTGGCCAACCAAGCAAGCTTGCAAAGGAAATCTGCACTACAATGAAGTCTCACTTCCCCCCGGTCAAAAGGGCCATCTGAAAAAAGTGTAAAATCCAGAAAGGCAGGACAGGCCATGGAGAACTGGGAGCCTTGTTATGCTGATGGGCGGGATGTAAATTGCCAACAGACACTCGGGAGAAGTGTATGGTGTTTCCTGAAACATCTAAAAAACAAAGCAACAGAGCCTAGGGCACTTCCACTTATGGCCCTATAGCTTAGGGAAATTAAAATCAAAACGACACAGCCACCCCAAAGTTTGGGACGCCTCTGTTTACAAGAACCTCGTTTACCGTACAAGTTCAATATCACAGAAAGTGAAAAATGGATAAAGAACTTGTGGTACTTACGTACAATGCAGTATCACTCAGCAGTGAAATCTATGTCATCAGGCCCGTAGCAGCACAATGAGTGGATTCAGGTACGATGATTCTAACTGAAATAAGTCACACAGAAAAAGAAACATCATAAGATATCAGTAATACACGGAATGTAAACTTGGCTACACAGGAACTGAATTACAGAACAGAACAGGGTCTCAAATTTAGAAAACCAACTTATGCTTGTTTAAGGGTAAAGGTGAGTTGGGGTGCTGCATAAAACCAGAGATTGAAATGAGCACAGATAAAGTTCCTTAAGCCAAATATGGAATAGACAAGAGCTACTCCTTGCTCAACGAAATGGACTCAACACCGCATATTAAACGCCTAAGAATGTACCTGACTCTTAAGTATCTTAAAACCTATGGATTGCTATGTCTCCGAAAGAGAAACAAGCATGTGTACAGGGACATAAACGCAGCAGTGATAGGACTGGAGAGGTTCGGTGAGCAAATGAAGACCCTTTGAAGTCATATTTCATGGTACCCATTCCACGGGTCTCAACTCTCCAGGTTTAAGGTATTCTTCCTTCAGCTAAAACATGCATGTGGAACCCAGAGTATGATCAATCGTGTGAACGGGAGACGTGTTCAAATATGTCTCAGTTTTCGTACCCTGGTACTCGGGTGCAACATTCCAGACGCTTTACTAACACTCTCCCGACTTGGAGAGTCAGCGCCTTTAACCTCCTGTTTGGCCCAGTTTGCAATTTCTGCGGAAGATGAACAGGAATAGCGAGAACCAATGAGAGACTAGCTGGAGGTGTCTGGACGGGCAAATTTAACTCTCATTTCCCACCAGGAAGAGGAAATAACCAAAGGCTCAGCGTGCCGTGCCGGAACCAGATTAGGGCCTGAAGCCATCCTGCGGTGTTGCGGCCAGCTCACAAGAAAGCAAGTTGAAGAAAGGAGCTCAGGGGCACTGTAATTCACAAACCTGCAGAGTTATAAATGACAGCTATCGTCCAAAAATATACTGAAGTAAGGCTGCCAAGAGGACTTGAAAGCGGGGCAGAATTGCAGGAAACCGATTTCAGGAGGTAGACTGGAATTGCATTGAAAGCATAGGAAAAGAGGCAGAACGTCCACAATGATGCACTTGGCCAAAAAGGGCGTATGCGTTTTTTCCTGAATATATTCAGGAAAAAACGCATACGCCCTTTTTGGCCAACCAAGCAAACTTGCAAAGGAAATCTGCACTACAATGAAGTCTCACTTCCCCCCGGTCAAAAGGGCCATCTGAAAAAGGTGTAAAATCCAGAAAGGCAGGACAGGCCATGGAGAACTGGGAGCCTTGTTATGCTGATGGGCGGGATGTAAATTGCCAACAGACACTTGGGAGAAGTGTATGGTGTTTCCAAAAATATCTAAGAAACAAAGCAACAGAGCCTAGGGCACTTTCACTTATGGTCCTATAGCTTAGGGAAATTAAAATCAAAAACACACAGCCACCCCAATGTTTGGGACGCCTCTGTTTACAAGAACCTCGTTTACCGTACAAGTTCAATATCACAGAAAGTGAAAAATGGATAAAGAACTTGTGGTACTTACGTACAATGCAGTATCACTCAGCAGTGAAATCTATGTCATCAGGCCCGTAGCAGCACAATGAGTGGATTCAGGTACGATGATTCTAACTGAAATAAGTCACACAGAAAAAGAAACATCATAAGATATCAGTAATACACGGAATGTAAACTTGGCTACACAGGAACTGAATTACAGAACAGAACAGGGTCTCAGATTTAGAAAACCAACTTATGCTTGTTTAAGGGTAAAGGTGAGTTGGGGTGCTGCATAAAACCAGAGATTGAAATGAGCACAGATAAAGTTCCTTAAGCCAAATATGGAATAGACAAGAGCTACTCCTTGCTCAACGAAATGGACTCAACACCCCATATTAAACGCCTAAGAATGTACCTTACTAGTAAGTATCTTAAAACCTATGGATTGCTATGTCTCCAAAAGAGAATCAAGCGTGTGTACAGGGGCATAAACGCAGCAGTGATAGGATTGGAGAGGTTTGGTGAGCAAATGAAGACCCTTTGAAGTCATATTGCATGGTACCCATTACACGGGTTTCAACTACCCACGTTTAAGGTATTCTTCCTTCAGCTAAAACATGCATGTGGAACCCAGAGTATGATCAACCGTGTGATCGGGAGACCTGTTCAAATATGTCTCAGTTTTCGTACCCTGGTACTCGGGTGCAACATTCCAGACGCTTTACTAACACTCTCCCCACTTGGAGAGTCAGCGCCTTTAACCTCCTGTTTGGCCCAGTTTGCAATTTCTGCGGAAGATGAACAGGAATAGCGAGAACCAATGAGAGACTAGGTGGAGGTGTCTGGACGGGCAAATTTAACTCTCATTTCCCACCAGGAAGAGGAAATAACCAAAGGCTCAGCGTGCCATGCCGGAACAAGATTAGGGCCTGAAGCCATCCTGCGGTGTTGCGGCCAGCTCACAAGAAAGCGAGTTGAAGAAAGGAGCTCAGGGGCACTGTAATTCACAAACCTGCAGAGTTATAAATGACAGCTATCGTCCAAAAATATACTGAAGTAAGGCTGCCAAGAGGACTTGAAAGCGGGGCAGAATTGCAGGAAACCGATTTCAGGAGGTAGACTGGAATTGCATTGAAAGCATAGGAAAAGAGGCAGAACGTCCACAATGATGCACTTGGCCAAAAAGGGCGTATGCGTTTTTTCCTGAATATATTCAGGAAAAAACGCATACGCCCTTTTTGGCCAACCAAGCAAACTTGCAAAGGAAATCTGCACTACAATGAAGTCTCACTTCCCCCCGGTCAAAAGGGCCATCTGAAAAAAGTGTAAAATCCAGAAAGGCAGGACAGGCCATGGAGAACTGGGAGCCTTGTTATGCTGATGGGCGGGATGTAAATTGCCAACAGACACTCGGGAGAAGTGTATGGTGTTTCCTGAAACATCTAAAAAACAAAGCAACAGAGCCTAGGGCACTTCCACTTATGGCCCTATAGCTTAGGGAAATTAAATCAAAACGACAAAGCCACCCCAAAGTTTGGGACGCCTCTGTTTACAAGAACCTCGTTTACCGTACAAGTTCAATATCACAGAAAGTGAAAAATGGATAAAGAACTTGTGGTACTTACGTACAATGCAGTATCACTCAGCAGTGAAATCTATGTCATCAGGCCCGTAGCAGCACAATGAGTGAATTCAGGTACGATGATTCTAACTGAAATAAGTCACACAGAAAAAGAAACATCATAAGATATCAGTAATACACGGAATGTAAACTTGGCTACACAGGAACTGAATTACAGAACAGAACAGGGTCTCAAATTTAGAAAACCAACTTATGCTTGCTTAAGGGTAAAGGTGAGTTGGGGTGCTGCATAAAACCAGAGATTGAAATGAGCACAGATAAAGTTCCTTAAGCCAAATATGGAATAGACAAGAGCTACTCCTTGCTCAACGAAATGGATTCAACACTGCATATTAAACGCCTAAGAATGTAACTGACTCTTAAGTATCTTAAAACCTATGGATTGCTATGTCTCCGAAAGAGAATCAAGCATGTGTACAGGGACATAAACGCAGCAGTGATAGGATTGGAGAGGTTCGGTGAGCAAATGAAGACCCTTTGAAGTCATACTGCATGGTACCAATTCCACGGGTTTCAACTACCCAGGTTTAAGGTATTCTTCCTTCAGCTAAAACATGCCTGTGGAACCTAGAGTATGATCAACCATGTGATCGGGAGACCTGTTCAAATATGTCTCAGTTTTCGTACCCTGGTACTCGGGTGCAACATTCCAGACGCTTTACTAACACTCTCCCGACTTGGAGAGTCAGTCCCTTTAACCTCCTGTTTGGCCCAGTTTGCAATTTCTGCGGAAGATGAACAGGAATAGCGAGAACCAATGAGAGACTAGCTGGAGGTGTCTGGACGGGCACATTTAACTCTCATTTCCCACCAGGAAGAGGAAATAACCAAAGGCTCAGCGTGCCGTGCCGGAACCAGATTAGGGCCTGAAGCCATCCTGCGGTGTTGCGGCCAGCTCACAAGAAAGCGAGTTGAAGAAAGGAGCTCAGGGGCACTGTAATTCACAAACCTGCAGAGTTATAAATGACAACTATCGTCCAAAAATATACTGAAGTACGGCTACCAAGAGGACTTGAAAGCGGAGCAGAATTGCAGGAAACCGATTTCAGGAGGTAGACTGGAATTGCATTGAAAGCATAGGAAAAGAGGCAGAACGTCCACAATGATGCACTTGGCCAAAAAGGGCGTATGCGTTTTTTCCTGAATATATTCAGGAAAAAACGCATACGCCCTTTTTGGCCAACCAAGCAAGCTTGCAAAGGAAATCTGCACTACAATGAAGTCTCACTTCCCCCCGGTCAAAAGGGTCATCTGAAAAAAGTGTAAAATCCAGAAAGGCAGGACAGGCCATGGAGAACTGGGAGCCTTGTTATGCTGATGGGCGGGATGTAAATTGCCAACAGACACTCGGGAGAAGTGTATGGTGTTTCCTGAAACATCTAAAAAACAAAGCAACAGAGCCTAGGGCACTTCCACTTATGGTCCTATAGCTTAGGGAAATTAAAATCAAAAAGATACAGCCACCCCAATGTTTGGGACGCCTCTGTTTACAAGAACCTCATTTACCGTACAAGTTCAATATCACTGAAAGTGAAAAATGGATAAAGAACTTGTGGTACTTACGTACAATGCAGTATCACTCAGCAGTGAAATCTATGTCATCAGGCCCGTAGCAGCACAATGAGTGGATTCAGGTACGATGATTCTAACTGAAATAAGTCACACAGAAAAAGAAACATCATAAGATATCAGTAATACATGGAATGTAAACTTGGCTACACAGGAACTGAATTACAGAACAGAACAGGGTCTCAAATTTAGAAAACCAACTTATGCTTGTTTAAGGGTAAAGGTGAGTTGGGGTGCTGCATAAAACCAGAGATTGAAATGAGCACAGATAAAGTTCCTTAAGCCAAATATGGAATAGACAAGAGCTACTCCTTGCTCAACGAAATGGACTCAACACCCCATATTAAACGCCTAAGAATGTACCTTACTAGTAAGTATCTTAAAACCTATGGATTGCTATGTCTCCAAAAGAGAATCAAGCGTGTGTACAGGGGCATAAACGCAGCAGTGATAGGATTGGAGAGGTTTGGTGAGCAAATGAAGACCCTTTGAAGTCATATTGCATGGTACCCATTACACGGGTTTCAACTACCCACGTTTAAGGTATTCTTCCTTCAGCTAAAACATGCATGTGGAACCCAGAGTATGATCAACCGTGTGATCGGGAGACCTGTTCAAATATGTCTCAGTTTTCGTACCCTGGTACTCGGGTGCAACATTCCAGACGCTTTACTAACACTCTCCCCACTTGGAGAGTCAGCGCCTTTAACCTCCTGTTTGGCCCAGTTTGCAATTTCTGCGGAAGATGAACAGGAATAGCGAGAACCAATGAGAGACTAGGTGGAGGTGTCTGGACGGGCAAATTTAACTCTCATTTCCCACCAGGAAGAGGAAATAACCAAAGGCTCAGCGTGCCATGCCGGAACAAGATTAGGGCCTGAAGCCATCCTGCGGTGTTGCGGCCAGCTCACAAGAAAGCGAGTTGAAGAAAGGAGCTCAGGGGCACTGTAATTCACAAACCTGCAGAGTTATAAATGACAGCTATCGTCCAAAAATATACTGAAGTAAGGCTGCCAAGAGGACTTGAAAGCGGGGCAGAATTGCAGGAAACCGATTTCAGGAGGTAGACTGGAATTGCATTGAAAGCATAGGAAAAGAGGCAGAACGTCCACAATGATGCACTTGGCCAAAAAGGGCGTATGTGTTTTTTCCTGAATATATTCAGGAAAAAACGCATACGCCCTTTTTGGCCAACCAAGCAAACTTGCAAAGGAAATCTGCACTACAATGAAGTCTCACTTCCCCCCGGTCAAAAGGGCCATCTGAAAAAAGTGTAAAATCCAGAAAGGCAGGACAGGCCATGGAGAACTGGGAGCCTTGTTATGCTGATGGGCGGGATGTAAATTGCCAACAGACACTCGGGAGAAGTGTATGGTGTTTCCTGAAACATCTAAAAAACAAAGCAACAGAGCCTAGGGCACTTCCACTTATGGCCCTATAGCTTAGGGAAATTAAATCAAAACGACAAAGCCACCCCAAAGTTTGGGACGCCTCTGTTTACAAGAACCTCGTTTACCGTACAAGTTCAATATCACAGAAAGTGAAAAATGGATAAAGAACTTGTGGTACTTACGTACAATGCAGTATCACTCAGCAGTGAAATCTATGTCATCAGGCCCGTAGCAGCACAATGAGTGAATTCAGGTACGATGATTCTAACTGAAATAAGTCACACAGAAAAAGAAACATCATAAGATATCAGTAATACACGGAATGTAAACTTGGCTACACAGGAACTGAATTACAGAACAGAACAGGGTCTCAAATTTAGAAAACCAACTTATGCTTGCTTAAGGGTAAAGGTGAGTTGGGGTGCTGCATAAAACCAGAGATTGAAATGAGCACAGATAAAGTTCCTTAAGCCAAATATGGAATAGACAAGAGCTACTCCTTGCTCAACGAAATGGATTCAACACTGCATATTAAACGCCTAAGAATGTAACTGACTCTTAAGTATCTTAAAACCTATGGATTGCTATGTCTCCGAAAGAGAATCAAGCATGTGTACAGGGACATAAACGCAGCAGTGATAGGATTGGAGAGGTTCGGTGAGCAAATGAAGACCCTTTGAAGTCATACTGCATGGTACCAATTCCACGGGTTTCAACTACCCAGGTTTAAGGTATTCTTCCTTCAGCTAAAACATGCCTGTGGAACCTAGAGTATGATCAACCATGTGATCGGGAGACGTGTTCAAATATGTCTCAGTTTTCGTACCCTGGTACTCGGGTGCAACATTCCAGACGCTTTACTAACACTCTCCCGACTTGGAGAGTCAGTCCCTTTAACCTCCTGTTTGGCCCAGTTTGCAATTTCTGCGGAAGATGAACAGGAATAGCGAGAACCAATGAGAGACTAGCTGGAGGTGTCTGGACGGGCACATTTAACTCTCATTTCCCACCAGGAAGAGGAAATAACCAAAGGCTCAGCGTGCCGTGCCGGAACCAGATTAGGGCCTGAAGCCATCCTGCGGTGTTGCGGCCAGCTCACAAGAAAGCGAGTTGAAGAAAGGAGCTCAGGGGCACTGTAATTCACAAACCTGCAGAGTTATAAATGACAACTATCGTCCAAAAATATACTGAAGTACGGCTACCAAGAGGACTTGAAAGCGGAGCAGAATTGCAGGAAACCGATTTCAGGAGGTAGACTGGAATTGCATTGAAAGCATAGGAAAAGAGGCAGAACGTCCACAATGATGCACTTGGCCAAAAAGGGCGTATGCGTTTTTTCCTGAATATATTCAGGAAAAAACGCATACGCCCTTTTTGGCCAACCAAGCAAGCTTGCAAAGGAAATCTGCACTACAATGAAGTCTCACTTCCCCCCGGTCAAAAGGGTCATCTGAAAAAAGTGTAAAATCCAGAAAGGCAGGACAGGCCATGGAGAACTGGGAGCCTTGTTATGCTGATGGGCGGGATGTAAATTGCCAACAGACACTCGGGAGAAGTGTATGGTGTTTCCTGAAACATCTAAAAAACAAAGCAACAGAGCCTAGGGCACTTCCACTTATGGTCCTATAGCTTAGGGAAATTAAAATCAAAAAGATACAGCCACCCCAATGTTTGGGACGCCTCTGTTTACAAGAACCTCATTTACCGTACAAGTTCAATATCACTGAAAGTGAAAAATGGATAAAGAACTTGTGGTACTTACTTACAATGCAGTATCACTCAGCAGTGAAATCTATGTCATCAGGCCCGTAGCAGCACAATGAGTGGATTCAGGTACGATGATTCTAACTGAAATAAGTCACACAGAAAAAGAAACATCATAAGATATCAGTAATACATGGAATGTAAACTTGGCTACACAGGAACTGAATTACAGAACAGAACAGGGTCTCAAATTTAGAAAACCAACTTATGCTTGTTTAAGGGTAAAGGTGAGTTGGGGTGCTGCATAAAACCAGAGATTGAAATGAGCACAGATAAAGTTCCTTAAGCCAAATATGGAATAGACAAGAGCTACTCCTTGCTCAACGAAATGGACTCAACACCGCATATTAAACGCCTAAGAATGTACCTGACTCTTAAGTATCTTAAAACCTATGGATTGCTATGTCTCCGAAAGAGGATCAAGCATGTGTACAGGGACATAAACGCAGCAGTGATAGGATTGGAGAGGTTCGGTGAGCAAATGAAGACCCTTTGAAGTCATATTGCATGGTACCCATTACACGGTTCTCAACTCTCCAGGTTTAAGGTATTCTTCCTTCAGCTAAAATATGCATGTGGAACCCAGAGTATGATCAACAGTGTGAACGGGAGACGTGTTCAAATATGTCTCAGTTTTCCTCCCCTGGTACTCGGGTGCAACATTCCAGACGCTTTACTAACACTCTCCCCACTTGGAGAGTCAGCGCCTTTAACCTCCTGTTTGGCCCAGTTTGCAATTTCTGCGGAAGATGAACAGGAATAGCGAGAACCAATGAGAGACTAGCTGGAGGTGTCTGGACGGGCAAATTTAACTCTCATTTCCCACCAGGAAGAGGAAATAACCAAAGGGTCAGCGTGCCATGCCGGAACCAGATTAGGGCCTGAAGCCATCCTGCGGTGTTGCGGCCAGCTCACAAGAAAGCGAGTTGAAGAAAGGAGCTCAGGGGCACTGTAATTCACAAACCTGCAGAGTTATAAATGACAGCTATCGTCCAAAAATATACTGAAGTAAGGCTGCCAAGAGGACTTGAAAGCGGGGCAGAATTGCAGGAAACCGATTTCAGGAGGTAGACTGGAATTGCATTGAAAGCATAGGAAAAGAGGCAGAACGTCCACAATGATGCACTTGGCCAAAAAGGGCGTATGCGTTTTTTCCTGAATATATTCAGGAAAAAACGCATACGCCCTTTTTGGCCAACCAAGCAAACTTGCAAAGGAAATCTGCACTACAATGAAGTCTCACTTCCCCCCGGTCAAAAGGGCCATCTGAAAAAAGTGTAAAATCCAGAAAGGCAGGACAGGCCATGGAGAACTGGGAGCCTTGTTATGCTGATGGGCGGGATGTAAATTGCCAACAGAGACTCGGGAGAAGTGTATGGTGTTTCCTGAAACATCTAAAAAACAAAGCAACAGAGCCTAGGGCACTTCCACTTATGGCCCTATAGCTTAGGGAAATTAAATCAAAACGACAAAGCCACCCCAAAGTTTGGGACGCCTCTGTTTACAAGAACCTCGTTTACCGTACAAGTTCAATATCACAGAAAGTGAAAAATGGATAAAGAACTTGTGGTACTTACGTACAATGCAGTATCACTCAGCAGTGAAATCTATGTCATCAGGCCCGTAGCAGCACAATGAGTGAATTCAGGTACGATGATTCTAACTGAAATAAGTCACACAGAAAAAGAAACATCATAAGATATCAGTAATACACGGAATGTAAACTTGGCTACACAGGAACTGAATTACAGAACAGAACAGGGTCTCAAATTTAGAAAACCAACTTATGCTTGCTTAAGGGTAAAGGTGAGTTGGGGTGCTGCATAAAACCAGAGATTGAAATGAGCACAGATAAAGTTCCTTAAGCCAAATATGGAATAGACAAGAGCTACTCCTTGCTCAACGAAATGGATTCAACACTGCATATTAAACGCCTAAGAATGTAACTGACTCTTAAGTATCTTAAAACCTATGGATTGCTATGTCTCCGAAAGAGAATCAAGCATGTGTACAGGGACATAAACGCAGCAGTGATAGGATTGGAGAGGTTCGGTGAGCAAATGAAGACCCTTTGAAGTCATACTGCATGGTACCAATTCCACGGGTTTCAACTACCCAGGTTTAAGGTATTCTTCCTTCAGCTAAAACATGCCTGTGGAACCTAGAGTATGATCAACCATGTGATCGGGAGACGTGTTCAAATATGTCTCAGTTTTCGTACCCTGGTACTCGGGTGCAACATTCCAGACGCTTTACTAACACTCTCCCGACTTGGAGAGTCAGTCCCTTTAACCTCCTGTTTGGCCCAGTTTGCAATTTCTGCGGAAGATGAACAGGAATAGCGAGAACCAATGAGAGACTAGCTGGAGGTGTCTGGACGGGCACATTTAACTCTCATTTCCCACCAGGAAGAGGAAATAACCAAAGGCTCAGCGTGCCGTGCCGGAACCAGATTAGGGCCTGAAGCCATCCTGCGGTGTTGCGGCCAGCTCACAAGAAAGCGAGTTGAAGAAAGGAGCTCAGGGGCACTGTAATTCACAAACCTGCAGAGTTATAAATGACAACTATCGTCCAAAAATATACTGAAGTACGGCTACCAAGAGGACTTGAAAGCGGAGCAGAATTGCAGGAAACCGATTTCAGGAGGTAGACTGGAATTGCATTGAAAGCATAGGAAAAGAGGCAGAACGTCCACAATGATGCACTTGGCCAAAAAGGGCGTATGCGTTTTTTCCTGAATATATTCAGGAAAAAACGCATACGCCCTTTTTGGCCAACCAAGCAAGCTTGCAAAGGAAATCTGCACTACAATGAAGTCTCACTTCCCCCCGGTCAAAAGGGTCATCTGAAAAAAGTGTAAAATCCAGAAAGGCAGGACAGGCCATGGAGAACTGGGAGCCTTGTTATGCTGATGGGCGGGATGTAAATTGCCAACAGACACTCGGGAGAAGTGTATGGTGTTTCCTGAAACATCTAAAAAACAAAGCAACAGAGCCTAGGGCACTTCCACTTATGGTCCTATAGCTTAGGGAAATTAAAATCAAAAAGATACAGCCACCCCAATGTTTGGGACGCCTCTGTTTACAAGAACCTCATTTACCGTACAAGTTCAATATCACTGAAAGTGAAAAATGGATAAAGAACTTGTGGTACTTACTTACAATGCAGTATCACTCAGCAGTGAAATCTATGTCATCAGGCCCGTAGCAGCACAATGAGTGGATTCAGGTACGATGATTCTAACTGAAATAAGTCACACAGAAAAAGAAACATCATAAGATATCAGTAATACATGGAATGTAAACTTGGCTACACAGGAACTGAATTACAGAACAGAACAGGGTCTCAAATTTAGAAAACCAACTTATGCTTGTTTAAGGGTAAAGGTGAGTTGGGGTGCTGCATAAAACCAGAGATTGAAATGAGCACAGATAAAGTTCCTTAAGCCAAATATGGAATAGACAAGAGCTACTCCTTGCTCAACGAAATGGACTCAACACCGCATATTAAACGCCTAAGAATGTACCTGACTCTTAAGTATCTTAAAACCTATGGATTGCTATGTCTCCGAAAGAGGATCAAGCATGTGTACAGGGACATAAACGCAGCAGTGATAGGATTGGAGAGGTTCGGTGAGCAAATGAAGACCCTTTGAAGTCATATTGCATGGTACCCATTACACGGTTCTCAACTCTCCAGGTTTAAGGTATTCTTCCTTCAGCTAAAATATGCATGTGGAACCCAGAGTATGATCAACAGTGTGAACGGGAGACGTGTTCAAATATGTCTCAGTTTTCGTACCCTGGTACTCGGGTGCAACATTCCAGACGCTTTACTAACACTCTCCCCACTTGGAGAGTCAGCGCCTTTAACCTCCTGTTTGGCCCAGTTTGCAATTTCTGCGGAAGATGAACAGGAATAGCGAGAACCAATGAGAGACTAGGTGGAGGTGTCTGGACGGGCAAATTTAACTCTCATTTCCCACCAGGAAGAGGAAATAACCAAAGGCTCAGCGTGCCATGCCGGAACAAGATTAGGGCCTGAAGCCATCCTGCGGTGTTGCGGCCAGCTCACAAGAAAGCGAGTTGAAGAAAGGAGCTCAGGGGCACTGTAATTCACAAACCTGCAGAGTTATAAATGACAGCTATCGTCCAAAAATATACTGAAGTAAGGCTGCCAAGAGGACTTGAAAGCGGGGCAGAATTGCAGGAAACCGATTTCAGGAGGTAGACTGGAATTGCATTGAAAGCATAGGAAAAGAGGCAGAACGTCCACAATGATGCACTTGGCCAAAAAGGGCGTATGCGTTTTTTCCTGAATATATTCAGGAAAAAACGCATACGCCCTTTTTGGCCAACCAAGCAAACTTGCAAAGGAAATCTGCACTACAATGAAGTCTCACTTCCCCCCGGTCAAAAGGGCCATCTGAAAAAAGTGTAAAATCCAGAAAGGCAGGACAGGCCATGGAGAACTGGGAGCCTTGTTATGCTGATGGGCGGGATGTAAATTGCCAACAGCCACTCGGGAAAAGTGTATGGTGTTTCCTGAAACATCTAAGAAACAAAGCAACAGAGCCTAGGGCACTTTCACTTATGGTCCTATAGCTTAGGGAAATTAAAATCAAAAAGACACAGCCACCCCAAAATTTGGGACGCCTCTGTTTACATGAACCTCATTTACCGTACAAGTTCTCTATCACAGAAAGTGAAAAATGGATAAAAAACTTGTGGTACTTACGTACAATGCAGTATCACTCAGCAATGAAATCTATGTCATCAGGCCCGTAGCAGCACAATGAGTGGATTCAGGTACGATGATTCTAACTGAAATAAGTCACACAGAAAAAGAAACATCATAAGATATCACTAATACACGGAATGTAAACTTGGCTACACAGGAACTGAATTACAGAACAGAACAGGGTCTCAAATTTAGAAAACCAACTTATGCTTGTTTAAGGGTAAAGGTGAGTTGGGATGCTGCATAAAAGCAGAGATTGAAATGAGCACAGATAAAGTTCCTTAAGCCAAATATGGAATAGACAAGAGCTACTCCTTGCTCAACGAAATGGACTCAACACCCCATATTAAACGCCTAAGAATGTACCTGACTAGTAAGTATCTTAAAACCTATGGATTGCTATGTCTCCATAACAGAATCAAGCATGTGTACAGGGACATAAACGCAGCAGTGATAGGATTGGAGAGGTTCGGTGAGCAAATGAAGACCCTTTGAAGTCATATTGCATGGTACCCATTACACGGGTCTCAACTCTCCAGGTTTAAGGTATTCTTCCTTCAGCTAAAATATGCATGTGGAACCCAGAGTATGATCAACAGTGTGAACGGGAGACGTGTTCAAATATGTCTCAGTTTTCCTCCCCTGGTACTCGGGTGCAACATTCCAGACGCTTTACTAACACTCTCCCCACTTGGAGAGTCAGCGCCTTTAACCTCCTGTTTGGCCCAGTTTGCAATTTCTGCGGAAGATGAACAGGAATAGCGAGAACCAATGAGAGACTAGGTGGAGGTGTCTGGACGGGCAAATTTAACTCTCATTTCCCACCAGGAAGAGGAAATAACCAAAGGCTCAGCGTGCCATGCCGGAACAAGATTAGGGCCTGAAGCCATCCTGCGGTGTTGCGGCCAGCTCACAAGAAAGCGAGTTGAAGAAAGGAGCTCAGGGGCACTGTAATTCACAAACCTGCAGAGTTATAAATGACAGCTATCGTCCAAAAATATACTGAAGTAAGGCTGCCAAGAGGACTTGAAAGCGGGGCAGAATTGCAGGAAACCGATTTCAGGAGGTAGACTGGAATTGCATTGAAAGCATAGGAAAAGAGGCAGAACGTCCACAATGATGCACTTGGCCAAAAAGGGCGTATGCGTTTTTTCCTGAATATATTCAGGAAAAAACGCATACGCCCTTTTTGGCCAACCAAGCAAACTTGCAAAGGAAATCTGCACTACAATGAAGTCTCACTTCCCCCCGGTCAAAAGGGCCATCTGAAAAAAGTGTAAAATCCAGAAAGGCAGGACAGGCCATGGAGAACTGGGAGCCTTGTTATGCTGATGGGCGGGATGTAAATTGCCAACAGACACTCGGGAGAAGTGTATGGTGTTTCCTGAAACATCTAAGAAACAAAGCAACAGAGCCTAGGGCACTTTCACTTATGGTCCTATAGCTTAGGGAAATTAAAATCAAAAAGACACAGCCACCCCAAAATTTGGGACGCCTCTGTTTACAAGAACCTCGTTTACCGTACAAGTTCTCTATCACAGAAAGTGAAAAATGGATAAAGAACTTGTGGTACTTACGTACAATGCAGTATCACTCAGCAGTGAAATCTATGTCATCAGGCCCGTAGCAGCACAATGAGTGAATTCAGGTACGATGATTCTAACTGAAATAAGTCACACAGAAAAAGAAACATCATAAGATATCAGTAATACACGGAATGTAAACTTGGCTACACAGGAACTGAATTACAGAACAGAACAGGGTCTCAAATTTAGAAAACCAACTTATGCTTGCTTAAGGGTAAAGGTGAGTTGGGGTGCTGCATAAAACCAGAGATTGAAATGAGCACAGATAAAGTTCCTTAAGCCAAATATGGAATAGACAAGAGCTACTCCTTGCTCAACGAAATGGATTCAACACTGCATATTAAACGCCTAAGAATGTAACTGACTCTTAAGTATCTTAAAACCTATGGATTGCTATGTCTCCGAAAGAGAATCAAGCATGTGTACAGGGACATAAACGCAGCAGTGATAGGATTGGAGAGGTTCGGTGAGCAAATGAAGACCCTTTGAAGTCATACTGCATGGTACCAATTCCACGGGTTTCAACTACCCAGGTTTAAGGTATTCTTCCTTCAGCTAAAACATGCCTGTGGAACCTAGAGTATGATCAACCATGTGATCGGGAGACGTGTTCAAATATGTCTCAGTTTTCGTACCCTGGTACTCGGGTGCAACATTCCAGACGCTTTACTAACACTCTCCCGACTTGGAGAGTCAGTCCCTTTAACCTCCTGTTTGGCCCAGTTTGCAATTTCTGCGGAAGATGAACAGGAATAGCGAGAACCAATGAGAGACTAGCTGGAGGTGTCTGGACGGGCACATTTAACTCTCATTTCCCACCAGGAAGAGGAAATAACCAAAGGCTCAGCGTGCCGTGCCGGAACCAGATTAGGGCCTGAAGCCATCCTGCGGTGTTGCGGCCAGCTCACAAGAAAGCGAGTTGAAGAAAGGAGCTCAGGGGCACTGTAATTCACAAACCTGCAGAGTTATAAATGACAACTATCGTCCAAAAATATACTGAAGTACGGCTACCAAGAGGACTTGAAAGCGGAGCAGAATTGCAGGAAACCGATTTCAGGAGGTAGACTGGAATTGCATTGAAAGCATAGGAAAAGAGGCAGAACGTCCACAATGATGCACTTGGCCAAAAAGGGCGTATGCGTTTTTTCCTGAATATATTCAGGAAAAAACGCATACGCCCTTTTTGGCCAACCAAGCAAGCTTGCAAAGGAAATCTGCACTACAATGAAGTCTCACTTCCCCCCGGTCAAAAGGGTCATCTGAAAAAAGTGTAAAATCCAGAAAGGCAGGACAGGCCCTGGAGAACTGGGAGCCTTGTTATGCTGATGGGCGGGATGTAAATTGCCAACAGACACTCGGGAGAAGTGTATGGTGTTTCCTGAAACATCTAAAAAACAAAGCAACAGAGCCTAGGGCACTTCCACTTATGGTCCTATAGCTTAGGGAAATTAAAATCAAAAAGATACAGCCACCCCAATGTTTGGGACGCCTCTGTTTACAAGAACCTCATTTACCGTACAAGTTCAATATCACTGAAAGTGAAAAATGGATAAAGAACTTGTGGTACTTACTTACAATGCAGTATCACTCAGCAGTGAAATCTATGTCATCAGGCCCGTAGCAGCACAATGAGTGGATTCAGGTACGATGATTCTAACTGAAATAAGTCACACAGAAAAAGAAACATCATAAGATATCAGTAATACATGGAATGTAAACTTGGCTACACAGGAACTGAATTCCAAAACAGAACAGGGTCTCAAATTTAGAAAACCAACTTATGCTTGTTTAAGGGTAAAGGTGAGTTGGGGTGCTGCATAAAACCAGAGATTGAAATGAGCACAGATAAAGTTCCTTAAGCCAAATATGGAATAGACAAGAGCTACTCCTTGCTCAACGAAATGGACTCAACACCGCATATTAAACGCCTAAGAATGTACCTGACTCTTAAGTATCTTAAAACCTATGGATTGCTATGTCTCCGAAAGAGGATCAAGCATGTGTACAGGGACATAAACGCAGCAGTGATAGGATTGGAGAGGTTCGGTGAGCAAATGAAGACCCTTTGAAGTCATATTGCATGGTACCCATTACACGGTTCTCAACTCTCCAGGTTTAAGGTATTCTTCCTTCAGCTAAAATATGCATGTGGAACCCAGAGTATGATCAACAGTGTGAACGGGAGACGTGTTCAAATATGTCTCAGTTTTCCTCCCCTGGTACTCGGGTGCAACATTCCAGACGCTTTACTAACACTCTCCCCACTTGGAGAGTCAGCGCCTTTAACCTCCTGTTTGGCCCAGTTTGCAATTTCTGCGGAAGATGAACAGGAATAGCGAGAACCAATGAGAGACTAGCTGGAGGTGTCTGGACGGGCAAATTTAACTCTCATTTCCCACCAGGAAGAGGAAATAACCAAAGGCTCAGCGTGCCATGCCGGAACAAGATTAGGGCCTGAAGCCATCCTGCGGTGTTGCGGCCAGCTCACAAGAAAGCGAGTTGAAGAAAGGAGCTCAGGGGCACTGTAATTCACAAACCTGCAGAGTTATAAATGACAGCTATCGTCCAAAAATATACTGAAGTAAGGCTGCCAAGAGGACTTGAAAGCGGGGCAGAATTGCAGGAAACCGATTTCAGGAGGTAGACTGGAATTGCATTGAAAGCATAGGAAAAGAGGCAGAACGTCCACAATGATGCACTTGGCCAAAAAGGGCGTATGTGTTTTTTCCTGAATATATTCAGGAAAAAACGCATACGCCCTTTTTGGCCAACCAAGCAAACTTGCAAAGGAAATCTGCACTACAATGAAGTCTCACTTCCCCCCGGTCAAAAGGGCCATCTGAAAAAAGTGTAAAATCCAGAAAGGCAGGACAGGCCATGGAGAACTGGGAGCCTTGTTATGCTGATGGGCGGGATGTAAATTGCCAACAGCCACTCGGGAAAAGTGTATGGTGTTTCCTGAAACATCTAAGAAACAAAGCAACAGAGCCTAGGGCACTTTCACTTATGGTCCTATAGCTTAGGGAAATTAAAATCAAAAAGACACAGCCACCCCAAAATTTGGGACGCCTCTGTTTACATGAACCTCATTTACCGTACAAGTTCTCTATCACAGAAAGTGAAAAATGGATAAAAAACTTGTGGTACTTACGTACAATGCAGTATCACTCAGCAATGAAATCTATGTCATCAGGCCCGTAGCAGCACAATGAGTGGATTCAGGTACGATGATTCTAACTGAAATAAGTCACACAGAAAAAGAAACATCATAAGATATCACTAATACACGGAATGTAAACTTGGCTACACAGGAACTGAATTACAGAACAGAACAGGGTCTCAAATTTAGAAAACCAACTTATGCTTGTTTAAGGGTAAAGGTGAGTTGGGATGCTGCATAAAAGCAGAGATTGAAATGAGCACAGATAAAGTTCCTTAAGCCAAATATGGAATAGACAAGAGCTACTCCTTGCTCAACGAAATGGACTCAACACCCCATATTAAACGCCTAAGAATGTACCTGACTAGTAAGTATCTTAAAACCTATGGATTGCTATGTCTCCATAACAGAATCAAGCATGTGTACAGGGACATAAACGCAGCAGTGATAGGATTGGAGAGGTTCGGTGAGCAAATGAAGACCCTTTGAAGTCATATTGCATGGTACCCATTACACGGGTCTCAACTCTCCAGGTTTAAGGTATTCTTCCTTCAGCTAAAATATGCATGTGGAACCCAGAGTATGATCAACAGTGTGAACGGGAGACGTGTTCAAATATGTCTCAGTTTTCCTCCCCTGGTACTCGGGTGCAACATTCCAGACGCTTTACTAACACTCTCCCCACTTGGAGAGTCAGCGCCTTTAACCTCCTGTTTGGCCCAGTTTGCAATTTCTGCGGAAGATGAACAGGAATAGCGAGAACCAATGAGAGACTAGGTGGAGGTGTCTGGACGGGCAAATTTAACTCTCATTTCCCACCAGGAAGAGGAAATAACCAAAGGCTCAGCGTGCCATGCCGGAACAAGATTAGGGCCTGAAGCCATCCTGCGGTGTTGCGGCCAGCTCACAAGAAAGCGAGTTGAAGAAAGGAGCTCAGGGGCACTGTAATTCACAAACCTGCAGAGTTATAAATGACAGCTATCGTCCAAAAATATACTGAAGTAAGGCTGCCAAGAGGACTTGAAAGCGGGGCAGAATTGCAGGAAACCGATTTCAGGAGGTAGACTGGAATTGCATTGAAAGCATAGGAAAAGAGGCAGAACGTCCACAATGATGCACTTGGCCAAAAAGGGCGTATGCGTTTTTTCCTGAATATATTCAGGAAAAAACGCATACGCCCTTTTTGGCCAACCAAGCAAACTTGCAAAGGAAATCTGCACTACAATGAAGTCTCACTTCCCCCCGGTCAAAAGGGCCATCTGAAAAAAGTGTAAAATCCAGAAAGGCAGGACAGGCCATGGAGAACTGGGAGCCTTGTTATGCTGATGGGCGGGATGTAAATTGCCAACAGACACTCGGGAGAAGTGTATGGTGTTTCCTGAAACATCTAAGAAACAAAGCAACAGAGCCTAGGGCACTTTCACTTATGGTCCTATAGCTTAGGGAAATTAAAATCAAAAAGACACAGCCACCCCAAAATTTGGGACGCCTCTGTTTACAAGAACCTCGTTTACCGTACAAGTTCTCTATCACAGAAAGTGAAAAATGGATAAAGAACTTGTGGTACTTACGTACAATGCAGTATCACTCAGCAATGAAATCTATGTCATCAGGCCCGTAGCAGCATAATGAGTGGATTCAGGTATGATGATTCTAACTGAAATAAGTCACACAGAAAAAGAAACATCATAAGATATCACTAATACACGGAATGTAAACTTGGCTACACAGGAACTGAATTCCAAAACAGAACAGGGTCTCAAATTTAGAAAACCAACTTATGCTTGCTTAAGGGGAAAGTTGAGTTGGGGTGCTGCATAAAACCAGAGATTGAAATGAGCACAGATAAAGTTCCTTAAGCCAAATATGGAATAGACAAGAGCTACTCCTTGCTCAACGAAATGGACTCAACACCCCATATTAAACGCTTAAGAATGTACCTGACTAGTAAGTATCTTAAAACCTATGGATTGCTATGTCTCCATAAGAGAATCAAGCGTGTGTCCAGGGGCATAAACGCAGCAGTGATAGGATTGGAGAGGTTCGGTGAGCAAATGAAGACCCTTTGAAGTCATATTGCATGGTACCCATTACACGGGTCTCAACTCTCCAGGTTTAAGGTATTCTTCCTTCAGCTAAAATATGCATGTGGAACCCAGAGTATGATCAACAGTGTGAACGGGAGACGTGTTCAAATATGTCTCAGTTTTCCTCCCCTGGTACTCGGGTGCAACATTCCAGACGCTTTACTAACACTCTCCCCACTTGGAGAGTCAGCGCCTTTAACCTCCTGTTTGGCCCAGTTTGCAATTTCTGCGGAAGATGAACAGGAATAGGGAGAACCAATGAGAGACTAGGTGGAGGTGTCTGGACGGGCAAATTTAACTCTCATATCCCACCAGGAAGAGGAAATAACCAAAGGCTCAGCGTGCCATGCCGGAACAAGATTAGGGCCTGAAGCCATCCTGCGGTGTTGCGGCCAGCTCACAAGAAAGCGAGTTGAAGAAAGGAGCTCAGGGGCACTGTAATTCACAAACCTGCAGAGTTATAAATGACAGCTATCGTCCAAAAATATACTGAAGTAAGGCTGCCAAGAGGACTTGAAAGCGGGGCAGAATTGCAGGAAACCGATTTCAGGAGGTAGACTGGAATTGCATTGAAAGCATAGGAAAAGAGGCAGAACGTCCACAATGATGCACTTGGCCAAAAAGGGCGTATGCGTTTTTTCCTGAATATATTCAGGAAAAAACGCATACGCCCTTTTTGGCCAACCAAGCAAACTTGCAAAGGAAATCTGCACTACAATGAAGTCTCACTTCCCCCCGGTCAAAAGGGCCATCTGAAAAAAGTGTAAAATCCAGAAAGGCAGGACAGGCCATGGAGAACTGGGAGCCTTGTTATGCTGATGGGCGGGATGTAAATTGCCAACAGACACTCGGGAGAAGTGTATGGTGTTTCCTGAAACATCTAAGAAACAAAGCAACAGAGCCTAGGGCACTTTCACTTATGGTCCTATAGCTTAGGGAAATTAAAATCAAAAAGACACAGCCACCCCAAAATTTGGGACGCCTCTGTTTACAAGAACCTCGTTTACCGTACAAGTTCTCTATCACAGAAAGTGAAAAATGGATAAAGAACTTGTGGTACTTACGTACAATGCAGTATCACTCAGCAATGAAATCTATGTCATCAGGCCCGTAGCAGCATAATGAGTGGATTCAGGTACGATGATTCTAACTGAAATAAGTCACACAGAAAAAGAAACATCATAAGATATCACTAATACACGGAATGTAAACTTGGCTACACAGGAACTGAATTACAGAACAGAACAGGGACTCAAATTTAGAAAACCAACTTATGCTTGCTTAAGGGTAAAGGTGAGTTGGGGTGCTGCATAAAACCAGAGATTGAAATGAGCACAGATAAAGTTCCTTAAGCCAAATATGGAATAGACAAGAGCTACTCCTTGCTCAACGAAATGGACTCAACACCGCATATTAAACGCCTAAGAATGTACCTGACTCTTAAGTATCTTAAAACCTATGGATTGCTATGTCTCCGAAAGAGAATCAAGCATGTGTACAGGGACATAAACGCAGCAGTGATAGGATTGGAGAGGTTCGGTGAGCAAATGAAGACCCTTTGAAGTCATATTGCATGGTACCCATTACACGGGTCTCAACTCTCCAGGTTTAAGGTATTCTTCTTTCAGCTAAAATATGCATGTGGAACCCAGAGTATGATCAACAGTGTGAACGGGAGACGTGTTCAAATATGTCTCAGTTTTCCTCCCCTGGTACTCGGGTGCAACATTCCAGACGCTTTACTAACACTCTCCCCACTTGGAGAGTCAGCGCCTTTAACCTCCTGTTTGGCCCAGTTTGCAATTTCTGCGGAAGATGAACAGGAATAGGGAGAACCAATGAGAAACTAGCTGGAGGTGTCTGGACGGGCAAATTTAACTCTCATTTCCCACCAGGAAGAGGAAATAACCAAAGGCTCAGCGTGCCATGCCGGAACCAGATTAGGGCCTGAAGCCATCCTGCGGTGTTGCGGCCAGCTCACAAGAAAGCGAGTTGAAGAAAGGAGCTCAGGGGCACTGTAATTCACAAACCTGCAGAGTTATAAATGACAGCTATCGTCCAAAAATATACTGAAGTAAGGCTGCCAAGAGGACTTGAAAGCGGGGCAGAATTACAGGAAACCGATTTCAGGAGGTAGACTGGAATTGCATTGAAAGCATAGGAAAAGAGGCAGAACGTCCACAATGATGCACTTGGCCAAAAAGGGCGTATGCGTTTTTTCCTGAATATATTCAGGAAAAAACGCATACGTCCTTTTTGGCCAACCAAGCAAACTTGCAAAGGAAATCTGCACTACAATGAAGTCTCACTTCCCCCTGGTCAAAAGGGCCATCTGAAAAAAGTGTAAAATCCAGAAAGACAGGACAGGCCATGGAGAACTGGGAGCCTTGTTATGCTGATGGGCGGGATGTAAATTGCCAACAGCCACTCGGGAGAAGTGTATGGTGTTTCCTGAAACATCTAAGAAACAAAGCAACAGAGCCTAGGGCACTTTCACTTATGGTCCTATAGCTTAGGGAAATTAAAATCAAAAAGACACAGCCACCCCAAAATTTGGGACGCCTCTGTTTAAAAGAACCTCGTTTACCGTACAAGTTCTCTATCACAGAAAGTGAAAAATGGATAAAGAACATGTGGTACTTACGTACAATGCAGTATCACTCAGCAATGAAATCTATGTCATCAGGCCCGTAGCAGCACAATGAGTGGATTCAGGTACGATGATTCTAACTGAAATAAGTCACACAGAAAAAGAAACATCATAAGATATCACTAATACACGGAATGTAAACTTGGCTACACAGGAACTGAATTACAGAACAGAACAGGGTCTCAAATTTAGAAAACCAACTTATGCTTGTTTAAGGGTAAAGGTGAGTTGGGATGCTGCATAAAAGCAGAGATTGAAATGAGCACAGATAAAGTTCCTTAAGCCAAATATGGAATAGACAAGAGCTACTCCTTGCTCAACGAAATGGACTCAACACCCCATATTAAACGCCTAAGAATGTACCTGACTAGTAAGTATCTTAAAACCTATGGATTGCTATGTCTCCATAACAGAATCAAGCATGTGTACAGGGACATAAACGCAGCAGTGATAGGATTGGAGAGGTTCGGTGAGCAAATGAAGACCCTTTGAAGTCATATTGCATGGTACCCATTACACGGGTCTCAACTCTCCAGGTTTAAGGTATTCTTCCTTCAGCTAAAATATGCATGTGGAACCCAGAGTATGATCAACAGTGTGAACGGGAGACGTGTTCAAATATGTCTCAGTTTTCCTCCCCTGGTACTCGGGTGCAACATTCCAGACGCTTTACTAACACTCTCCCCACTTGGAGAGTCAGCGCCTTTAACCTCCTGTTTGGCCCAGTTTGCAATTTCTGCGGAAGATGAACAGGAATAGCGAGAACCAATGAGAGACTAGCTGGAGGTGTCTGGACGGGCAAATTTAACTCTCATTTCCCACCAGGAAGAGGAAATAACCAAAGGCTCAGCGTGCCATGCCGGAACAAGATTAGGGCCTGAAGCCATCCTGCGGTGTTGCGGCCAGCTCACAAGAAAGCGAGTTGAAGAAAGGCGCTCAGGGGCACTGTAATTCACAAACCTGCAGAGTTATAAATGACAGCTATCGTCCAAAAATATACTGAAGTAAGGCTGCCAAGAGGACTTGAAAGCGGGGCAGAATTGCAGGAAACCGATTTCAGGAGGTAGACTGGAATTGCATTGAAAGCATAGGAAAAGAGGCAGAACGTCCACAATGATGCACTTGGCCAAAAAGGGCGTATGCGTTTTTTCCTGAATATATTCAGGAAAAAACGCATACGCCCTTTTTGGCCAACCAAGCAAACTTGCAAAGCAAATCTGCACTACAATGAAGTCTCACTTCCCCCCGGTCAAAAGGGCCATCTGAAAAAAGTGTAAAATCCAGAAAGGCAGGACAGGCCATGGAGAACTGGGAGCCTTGTTATGCTGATGGGCGGGATGTAAATTGCCAACAGCCACTCGGGAGAAGTGTATGGTGTTTCCTGAAACATCTAAGAAACAAGGCAACAGAGCGTAGGGCACTTTCACTTATGGTCCTATAGCTTAGGGAAATTAAAATCAAAAAGACACAGCCACCCCAAAATTTGGGACGCCTCTGTTTACAAGAACCTCGTTTACCGTACAAGTTCTCTATCACAGAAAGTGAAAAAATGGATAAAGAACTTATGGTACTTACGTACAATGCAGTATCACTCAGCAATGAAATCTATGTCATCAGGCCCGTAGCAGCATAATGAGTGGATTCAGGTACGATGATTCTAACTGAAATAAGTCACACAGAAAAAGAAACATCATAAGATATCACTAATACACGGAATGTAAACTTGGCTACACAGGAACTGAATTCCAAAACAGAACAGGGTCTCAAATTTAGAAAACCAACTTATGCTTGCTTAAGGGGAAAGTTGAGTTGGGGTGCTGCATAAAACCAGAGATTGAAATGAGCACAGATAAAGTTCCTTAAGCCAAATATGGAATAGACAAGAGCTACTCCTTGCTCAACGAAATGGACTCAACACCCCATATTAAACGCTTAAGAATGTACCTGACTAGTAAGTATCTTAAAACCTATGGATTGCTATGTCTCCATAAGAGAATCAAGCGTGTGTCCAGGGGCATAAACGCAGCAGTGATAGGATTGGAGAGGTTCGGTGAGCAAATGAAGACCCTTTGAAGTCATATTGCATGGTACCCATTACACGGGTCTCAACTCTCCAGGTTTAAGGTATTCTTCCTTCAGCTAAAATATGCATGTGGAACCCAGAGTATGATCAACAGTGTGAACGGGAGACGTGTTCAAATATGTCTCAGTTTTCCTCCCATGGTACTCGGGTGCAACATTCCAGATTCTTTACTAACACTCTCCCCACTTGGAGAGTCAGCGCCTTTAACCTCCTGTTTGGCCCAATTTGCAATTTCTGCGGAAGATGAACAGGAATAGGGAGAACCAATGAGAGACTAGCTGGAGGTGTCTGGACGGGCAAATTTAACTCTCATTTCCCACCAGGAAGAGGAATTAACCAAAGGTTCAGCGTGCCGTGCCGGAACCAGATTAGGGCCTGAAGCCATCCTGCGGTGTTGCGGCCAGGTCACAAGAAAGCGAGTTGAAGAAAGGAGCTCAGGGGCACTGTAATTCACAAACATTCAGAGTTATAAATGACAATTATCGTCCAAAAATATACTGAAGTAAGGCTGCCAAGAGGACTTGAAAGCGGGGCAGAATTGCAGGAAACCGATTTCAGGAGGTAGACTGGAATTGCATTGAAAGCATAGGAAAAGAGGCAGAACGTCCACAATGATGCACTTGGCCAAAAAGGGCGTATGCGTTTTTTCCTGAATATATTCAGGAAAAAACGCATACGCCCTTTTTGGCCAACCAAGCAAACTTGCAAAGGAAATCTGCACTACAATGAAGTCTCACTTCCCCCCAGTCAAAAGGGCCATCTGCAAAAAGTGTAAAATCCAGAAAGCCAGGACAGGCCATGGAGAACTGGGAGCCTTGTTATGCTGATGGGCGGGATGTAAATTGCCAACAGACACTCGGGAGAAGTGTATGGTGTTTCCTGAAACATCTAAAAAACAAAGCAACAGAGCCTAAGGCACTTCCACTTATGGTCCTATAGCTTAGGGAAATTAAAATGAAAAAGACACAGCCACCCCAAAGTTTGGGACGCCTCTGTTTACAAGAACCTCGTTTACCGTACAAGTTCAATATCACAGAAAGTGAAAAATGGATAAAGAACTTGTGGTACTTACGTACAATGCAGTATCACTCAGCAATGAAATCTATGTCATCAGGCCCGTAGCAGCATAATGAGTGGATTCAGGTACGATGATTCTAACTGAAATAAGTCACACAGAAAAAGAAACATCATAAGATATCACTAATACACGGAATGTAAACTGGGCTACACAGGAACTGAATTCCAAAACAGAACAGGGTCTCAAATTTAGAAAACCAACTTATGCTTGCTTAAGGGTAAAGGTGAGTTGGGGTGCTGCATAAAACCAGAGATTGAAATGAGCACAGATAAAGTTCCTTAAGCCAAATACGGAATAGACAAGAGCTACTCCTTGCTCAACGAAATGGACTCAACACCGCATATTAAACGCCTAAGAATGTACCTGACTCTTAAGTATCTTAAAACCTATGGATTGCTATGTCTCCGAAAGAGAATCAAGCATGTGTACAGGGGCATAAACGCAGCAGTGATAGGATTGGAGAGGTTCGGTGAGCAAATGAAGACCCTTTGAAGTCATATTGCATGGTACCCATTCCACGGGTCCCAACTACCCAGGTTTAAGGTATTCTTCCTTCAGCTATAACATGCATGTGGAACCCAGAGTATGATCAACCGTGTGAACGGGAGACGTGTTCAAATATGTCTCAGTTTTCCTCCCCTGGTACTCGGGTGCAACATTCCAGACGCTTTACTAACACTCTCCCCACTTGGAGAGTCAGCGTCTTTAACCTCCTGTTTGGCCCAGTTTGCAATTTCTGCGGAAGATGAACAGGAATAGGGAGAACCAATGAGAGACTAGCTGGAGGTGTCTGGACGGGCAAATTTAACTCTCGTTTCCCACCAGGAAGAGGAATTAACCAAAGGCTCAGCGTGCCGTGCCGGAACCAGATTAGGGCCTGAAGCCATCCTGCGGTGTTGCGGCCAGGTCACAAGAAAGCGAGTTGAAGAAAGGAGCTCAGGGGCACTGTAATTCACAAACCTGCAGAGTTATAAATGACAGCTATCGTCCAAAAATATACTGAAGTAAGGCTGCCAAGAGGACTTGAAAGCGGGGCAGAATTGCAGGAAACCGATTTCAGGAGGTAGACTGGAATTGCACTGAAAGCATAGGAAAAGAGGCAGAACGTCCACAATGATGCACTTGGCCAAAAAGGGCGTATGCGTTTTTTCCTGAATATATTCAGGAAAAAACGCATACGCACTTTTTGGCCAACCAAGCAAGCTTGCAAAGGAAATCTGCACTACAATGAAGTCTCACTTCCCCCCAGTCAAAAGGGCCATCTGAAAAAAGTGTAAAATCCAGAAAGGCAGGACAGGCCATGGAGAACTGGGAGCCTTGTTATGCTGATGGGCGGGATGTAAATTGCCAACAGACACTCGGGAGAAGTGTATGGTGTTTCCTGAAACATCTAAAAAACAAAGCAACAGAGCCTAGGGCACTTCCACTTATGGCCCTATAGCTTAGGGAAATTAAAATCAAAATGACACAGCCACCCCAAAGTTTGGGACGCCTCTGTTTACAAGAACCTCGTTTACCGTACAAGTTCAATATCACAGAAAGTGAAAAATGGATAAAGAACTTGTGGTACTTACGTACAATGCAGTATCACTCAGCACTGAAATCTATGTCATCAGGCCCGTAGCAGCACAATGAGTGGATTCAGGTACGATGATTCTAACTGAAATAAGTCACACAGAAAAAGAAACATCATAAGATATCAGTAACACAGGGAATGTAAACTTGGCTACACAGGAACTGAATTACAGAACAGAACAGGGACTCAAATTTAGAAAACCAACTTATGCTTGCTTAAGGGTAAAGGTGAGTTGGGATGCTGCATAAAAGCAGAGATTGAAATGAGCACAGATAAAGTTCCTTAAGCCAAATATGGAATAGACAAGAGCTACTCCTTGCTCAACGAAATGGACTCAACACCCCATATTAAACGCTTAAGAATGTACCTGATTAGTAAGTATCTTAAAACCTATGGATTGCTATGTCTCCATAAGAGAATCAAGCGTGTGTCCAAGGGCATAAACGCAGAAGTGATAGGATTGGAGAGGTTCGGTGAGCAAATGAAGACCCTTTGAAGTCATATTGCATGGTACCCATTCCACGGGTCTCAACTCTCCAGGTTTAAGGTATTCTTCCTTCAGCTGAAACTTGCATGTGGAACCCAGAGTATGATCAACCATGTGAACGGGAGAAGTGTTCAAATATGTCTCAGTTTTCCTCCCATGGTACTCAGGTGCAACATTCCAGATGCTTTACTAACACTCTCCCCACTTGGAGAGTCAGCGCCTTTAACCTCCTGTTTGGCCCAGTTTGCAATTTCTGTGGAAGATGAACAGGAATAGCGAGAACCAATGAGAGACTAGCTGGAGGTGTCTGGACGGGCAAATTTAACTCTCATTTCCCACCAGGAAGAGGAATTAATCAAAGGTTCAGCGTGCCGTGCCGGAACCAGATTAGGGCCTGAAGCCATCCTGCGGTGTTGCGGCCAGGTCACAAGAAAGCGAGTTGAAGAAAGGAGCTCAGGGGCACTGTAATTCACAAACCTTCAGAGTTATAAATGACAGCTATCATCCAAAAATATACTGAAGTAAGGCTGCCAAGAGGACTTGAAAGCGGGGCAGAATTGCAGGAAACCGATTTCAGGAGGTAGACTGGAATTGCATTTAAAGCATAGGAAAAGAGGCAGAACGTCCACAATGATGCACTTGGCCAAAAAGGGCGTATGCGTTTTTCCCTGAATATATTCAGGAAAAAACGCATACGCCCTTTTTGGCCAACCAAGCAAGCTTGCAAAGGAAATCTGCACTACAATGAAGTCTCACTTCCCCCCGGTCAAAAGGGCCATCTGAAAAAAGTGTAAAATCCAGAAAGGCAGGACAGGCCATGGAGAACTGGGAGCCTTGTTATGCTGATGGGCGGGATGTAAATTGCCAACAGACACTCGGGAGAAGTGTATGGTGTTTCCTGAAACGTCTAAAAAACAAAGCAACAGAGACTAGGGCACTTCCACTTATGGTCCTATAGCTTAGGGAAATTAAGATCAAAAAGATACAGCCACTCCAATGTTTGGGACGCCTCTGTTTACAAGAACCTCGTTTACCGTACAAGTTCAATATCACAGAAAGTGAACAATGGATAAAGAACTTGTGGTACTTACGTACAATGCAGTATTACTCAGCAATGAAATCTATGTCATCAGGCCCGTAGCAGCATAATGAGTGGATTCAGGTACGATGATTCTAACTGAAATAAGTCACACAGAAAAGGAAACATCATAAGATATCAGTAATACACGGAATGTAAACTGGGCTACACAGGAACTGAATTCCAAAACAGAACAGGGTCTCAAATTTAGAAAACCAACTTATGCTTGCTTAAGGGTAAAGGTGAGTTGGGGTGCTGCATAAAACCAGAGATTGAAATGAGCACAGATAAAGTTCCTTAAGCCAAATACGGAATAGACAAGAGCTACTCCTTGCTCAACGAAATGGACTCAACACCGCATATTAAACGCCTAAGAATGTACCTGACTCTTAAGTATCTTAAAACCTATGGATTGCTATGTCTCCGAAAGAGAATCAAGCATGTGTACAGGGGCATAAACGCAGCAGTGATAGGATTGGAGAGGTTCGGTGAGCAAATGAAGACCCTTTGAAGTCATATTGCATGGTACCCATTCCACGGGTCCCAACTACCCAGGTTTAAGGTATTCTTCCTACAGCTATAACATGCATGTGGAACCCAGAGTATGATCAACCGTGTGAACGGGAGACGTGTTCAAATATGTCTCAGTTTTCCTCCCCTGGTACTCGGGTGCAACATTCCAGACGCTTTACTAACACTCTCCCCACTTGGAGAGTCAGCGCCTTTAACCTCCTGTTTGGCCCAGTTTGCAATTTCTGCGGAAGATGAACAGGAATAGGGAGAACCAATGAGAGACTAGCTGGAGGTGTCTGGACGGGCAAATTTAACTCTCGTTTCCCACCAGGAAGAGGAATTAACCAAAGGCTCAGCGTGCCGTGCCGGAACCAGATTAGGGCCTGAAGCCATCCTGCGGTGTTGCGGCCAGGTCACAAGAAAGCGAGTTGAAGAAAGGAGCTCAGGGGCACTGTAATTCACAAACCTGCAGAGTTATAAATGACAGCTATCGTACAAAAATATACTGAAGTAAGGCTGCCAAGAGGACTTGAAAGCGGGGCAGAATTGCAGGAAACCGATTTCAGGAGGTACACTGGAATTGCATTGAAAGCATAGGAAAAGAGGCAGAACGTCCACAATGATGCACTTGGCCAAAAAGGGCGTATGCGTTTTTTCCTGAATATATTCAGGAAAAAACGCATACGCCCTTTTTGGCCAACCAAGCAAGCTTGCAAAGGAAATCTGCACTACAATGAAGTCTCGCTTCCCCCCAGTCAAAAGGGCCATCTGAAAAAAGTGTAAAATCCAGAAAGGCAGGACAGGCCATGGAGAACTGGGAGCCTTGTTATGCTGATGGGCGGGATGTAAATTGCCAACAGACACTCGGGAGAAGTGTATGGTGTTTCCTGAAACATCTAAAAAACAAAGCAACAGAGCCTAGGGCACTTCCACTTATGGCCCTATAGCTTAGGGAAATTAAATCAAAACGACACAGCCACCCCAAAGTTTGGGACGCCTCTGTTTACAAGAACCTCGTTTACCGTACAAGTTCAATATCACAGAAAGTGAAAAATGGATAAAGAACTTGTGGTACTTACGTACAATGCAGTATCACTCAGCAGTGAAATCTATGTCATCAGGCCCGTAGCAGCACAATGAGTGAATTCAGGTACGATGATTCTAACTGAAATAAGTCACACAGAAAAAGAAACATCATAAGATATCACTAATACACGGAATGTAAACTTGGCTACACAGGAACTGAATTACAGAACAGAACAGGGTCACAAATTTAGAAAACCAACTTATGCTTGCTTAAGGGTAAAGGTCAGTTGGGGTGCTGCATAAAACCAGAGATTGAAATGAGCACAGATAAAGTTCCTTAAGCCAAATATGGAATAGACAAGAGCTACTCCTTGCTCAACGAAATGGATTCAACACTGCATATTAAACGCCTAAGAATGTAACTGACTCTTAAGTATCTTAAAACCTATGGATTGCTATGTCTCCGAAAGAGAATCAAGCATGTGTACAGGGACATAAACGCAGCAGTGATAGGATTGGAGAGGTTCGGTGAGCAAATGAAGACCCTTTGAAGTCATACTGCATGGTACCAATTCCACGGGTTTCAACTACCCAGGTTTAAGGTATTCTTCCTTCAGCTAAAACATGCATGTGGAACCTAGAGTATGATCAACCATGTGATCGGGAGACGTGTTCAAATATGTCTCAGTTTTCGTACCCTGGTACTCGGGTGCAACATTCCAGACGCTTTACTAACACTCTCCCGACTTGGAGAGTCAGTCCCTTTAACCTCCTGTTTGGCCCAGTTTGCAATTTCTGCGGAAGATGAACAGGAATAGCGAGAACCAATGAGAGACTAGCTGGAGGTGTCTGGACGGGCACATTTAACTCTCATTTCCCACCAGGAAGAGGAAATAACCAAAGGCTCAGCGTGCCGTGCCGGAACCAGATTAGGGCCTGAAGCCATCCTGCGGTGTTGCGGCCAGCTCACAAGAAAGCGAGTTGAAGAAAGGAGCTCAGGGGCACTGTAATTCACAAACCTGCAGAGTTATAAATGACAACTATCGTCCAAAAATATACTGAAGTACGGCTACCAAGAGGACTTGAAAGCGGAGCAGAATTGCAGGAAACCGATTTCAGGAGGTAGCCTGGAATTGCATTGAAAGCATAGGAAAAGAGGCAGAACGTCCACAATGATGCACTTGGCCAAAAAGGGCGTATGCGTTTTTTCCTGAATATATTCAGGAAAAAACGCATACGCCCTTTTTGGCCAACCAAGCAAGCTTGCAAAGGAAATCTGCACTACAATGAAGTCTCACTTCCCCCCGGTCAAAAGGGTCATCTGAAAAAAGTGTAAAATCCAGAAAGGCAGGACAGGCCATGGAGAACTGGGAGCCTTGTTATGCTGATGGGCGGGATGTAAATTGCCAACAGACACTCGGGAGAAGTGTATGGTGTTTCCTGAAACATCTAAAAAACAAAGCAACAGAGCCTAGGGCACTTCCACTTATGGTCCTATAGCTTAGGGAAATTAAAATCAAAAAGATACAGCCACCCCAATGTTTGGGACGCCTCTGTTTACAAGAACCTCATTTACCGTACAAGTTCAATATCACTGAAAGTGAAAAATGGATAAAGAACTTGTGGTACTTACTTACAATGCAGTATCACTCAGCAGTGAAATCTATGTCATCAGGCCCGTAGCAGCACAATGAGTGGATTCAGGTACGATGATTCTAACTGAAATAAGTCACACAGAAAAAGAAACATCATAAGATATCAGTAATACACGGAATGTAAACTTGGCTACACAGGAACTGAATTACAGAACAGAACAGGGTCTCAAATTTAGAAAACCAACTTATGCTTGTTTAAGGGTAAAGGTGAGTTGGGGTGCTGCATAAAACCAGAGATTGAAATGAGCACAGATAAAGTTCCTTAAGCCAAATATGGAATAGACAAGAGCTACTCCTTGCTCAACGAAATGGACTCAACACCGCATATTAAACGCCTAAGAATGTACCTGACTCTTAAGTATCTTAAAACCTATGGATTGCTATGTCTCCGAAAGAGAATCAAGCATGTGTACAGGGACATAAACGCAGCAGTGATAGGATTGGAGAGGTTCGGTGAGCAAATGAAGACCCTTTGAAGTCATATTGCATGGTACCCATTACACGGGTCTCAACTCTCCAGGTTTAAGGTATTCTTCCTTCAGCTAAAATATGCATGTGGAACCCAGAGTATGATCAACAGTGTGAACGGGAGACGTGTTCAAATATGTCTCAGTTTTCCTCCCCTGGTACTCGGGTGCAACATTCCAGACGCTTTACTAACACTCTCCCCACTTGGAGAGTCAGCGCCTTTAACCTCCTGTTTGGCCCAGTTTGCAATTTCTGCGGAAGATAAACAGGAATAGCGAGAACCAATGAGAGACTAGCTGGAGGTGTCTGGACGGGCAAATTTAACTCTCATTTCCCACCAGGAAGAGGAAATAACCAAAGGCTCAGCGTGCCATGCCGGAACAAGATTAGGGCCTGAAGCCATCCTGCGGTGTTGCGGCCAGCTCACAAGAAAGCGAGTTGAAGAAAGGAGCTCAGGGGCACTGTAATTCACAAACCTGCAGAGTTATAAATGACAGCTATCGTCCAAAAATATACTGAAGTAAGGCTGCCAAGAGGACTTGAAAGCGGGGCAGAATTGCAGGAAACCGATTTCAGGAGGTAGACTGGAATTGCATTGAAAGCATAGGAAAAGAGGCAGAACGTCCACAATGATGCACTTGGCCAAAAAGGGCGTATGCGTTTTTTCCTGAATATATTCAGGAAAAAACGCATACGCACTTTTTGGCCAACCAAGCAAACTTGCAAAGGAAATCTGCACTACAATGAAGTCTCACTTCCCCCCGGTCAAAAGGGCCATCTGAAAAAAGTGTAAAATCCAGAAAGGCAGGACAGGCCATGGAGAACTGGGAGCCTTGTTATGCTGATGGGCGGGATGTAAATTGCCAACAGCCACTCGGGAGAAGTGTATGGTGTTTCCTGAAACATCTAAGAAACAAAGCAACAGAGCCTAGGGCACTTTCACTTATGGTCCTATAGCTTAGGGAAATTAAAATCAAAAAGACACAGCCACCCCAAAATTTGGGACGCCTCTGTTTACATGAACCTCATTTACCGTACAAGTTCTCTATCACAGAAAGTGAAAAATGGATAAAAAACTTGTGGTACTTACGTACAATGCAGTATCACTCAGCAATGAAATCTATGTCATCAGGCCCGTAGCAGCACAATGAGTGGATTCAGGTACGATGATTCTAACTGAAATAAGTCACACAGAAAAAGAAACATCATAAGATATCACTAATACACGGAATGTAAACTTGGCTACACAGGAACTGAATTACAGAACAGAACAGGGTCTCAAATTTAGAAAACCAACTTATGCTTGTTTAAGGGTAAAGGTGAGTTGGGATGCTGCATAAAAGCAGAGATTGAAATGAGCACAGATAAAGTTCCTTAAGCCAAATATGGAATAGACAAGAGCTACTCCTTGCTCAACGAAATGGACTCAACACCCCATATTAAACGCCTAAGAATGTACCTGACTAGTAAGTATCTTAAAACCTATGGATTGCTATGTCTCCATAACAGAATCAAGCATGTGTACAGGGACATAAACGCAGCAGTGATAGGATTGGAGAGGTTCGGTGAGCAAATGAAGACCCTTTGAAGTCATATTGCATGGTACCCATTACACGGGTCTCAACTCTCCAGGTTTAAGGTATTCTTCCTTCAGCTAAAATATGCATGTGGAACCCAGAGTATGATCAACAGTGTGAACGGGAGACGTGTTCAAATATGTCTCAGTTTTCCTCCCCTGGTACTCGGGTGCAACATTCCAGACGCTTTACTAACACTCTCCCCACTTGGAGAGTCAGCGCCTTTAACCTCCTGTTTGGCCCAGTTTGCAATTTCTGCGGAAGATGAACAGGAATAGCGAGAACCAATGAGAGACTAGGTGGAGGTGTCTGGACGGGCAAATTTAACTCTCATTTCCCACCAGGAAGAGGAAATAACCAAAGGCTCAGCGTGCCATGCCGGAACAAGATTAGGGCCTGAAGCCATCCTGCGGTGTTGCGGCCAGCTCACAAGAAAGCGAGTTGAAGAAAGGAGCTCAGGGGCACTGTAATTCACAAACCTGCAGAGTTATAAATGACAGCTATCGTCCAAAAATATACTGAAGTAAGGCTGCCAAGAGGACTTGAAAGCGGGGCAGAATTGCAGGAAACCGATTTCAGGAGGTAGACTGGAATTGCATTGAAAGCATAGGAAAAGAGGCAGAACGTCCACAATGATGCACTTGGCCAAAAAGGGCGTATGCGTTTTTTCCTGAATATATTCAGGAAAAAACGCATACGCCCTTTTTGGCCAACCAAGCAAACTTGCAAAGGAAATCTGCACTACAATGAAGTCTCACTTCCCCCCGGTCAAAAGGGCCATCTGAAAAAAGTGTAAAATCCAGAAAGGCAGGACAGGCCATGGAGAACTGGGAGCCTTGTTATGCTGATGGGCGGGATGTAAATTGCCAACAGACACTCGGGAGAAGTGTATGGTGTTTCCTGAAACATCTAAGAAACAAAGCAACAGAGCCTAGGGCACTTTCACTTATGGTCCTATAGCTTAGGGAAATTAAAATCAAAAAGACACAGCCACCCCAAAATTTGGGACGCCTCTGTTTACAAGAACCTCGTTTACCGTACAAGTTCTCTATCACAGAAAGTGAAAAATGGATAAAGAACTTGTGGTACTTACGTACAATGCAGTATCACTCAGCAATGAAATCTATGTCATCAGGCCCGTAGCAGCATAATGAGTGGATTCAGGTACGATGATTCTAACTGAAATAAGTCACACAGAAAAAGAAACATCATAAGATATCACTAATACACGGAATGTAAACTTGGCTACACAGGAACTGAATTCCAAAACAGAACAGGGTCTCAAATTTAGAAAACCAACTTATGCTTGCTTAAGGGGAAAGTTGAGTTGGGGTGCTGCATAAAACCAGAGATTGAAATGAGCACAGATAAAGTTCCTTAAGCCAAATATGGAATAGACAAGAGCTACTCCTTGCTCAACGAAATGGACTCAACACCCCATATTAAACGCTTAAGAATGTACCTGACTAGTAAGTATCTTAAAACCTATGGATTGCTATGTCTCCATAAGAGAATCAAGCGTGTGTCCAGGGGCATAAACGCAGCAGTGATAGGATTGGAGAGGTTCGGTGAGCAAATGAAGACCCTTTGAAGTCATATTGCATGGTACCCATTACACGGGTCTCAACTCTCCAGGTTTAAGGTATTCTTCCTTCAGCTAAAATATGCATGTGGAACCCAGAGTATGATCAACAGTGTGAACGGGAGACGTGTTCAAATATGTCTCAGTTTTCCTCCCCTGGTACTCGGGTGCAACATTCCAGACGCTTTACTAACACTCTCCCCACTTGGAGAGTCAGCGCCTTTAACCTCCTGTTTGGCCCAGTTTGCAATTTCTGCGGAAGATGAACAGGAATAGGGAGAACCAATGAGAGACTAGGTGGAGGTGTCTGGACGGGCAAATTTAACTCTCATTTCCCACCAGGAAGAGGAAATAACCAAAGGCTCAGCGTGCCATGCCGGAACAAGATTAGGGCCTGAAGCCATCCTGCGGTGTTGCGGCCAGCTCACAAGAAAGCGAGTTGAAGAAAGGAGCTCAGGGGCACTGTAATTCACAAACCTGCAGAGTTATAAATGACAGCTATCGTCCAAAAATATACTGAAGTAAGGCTGCCAAGAGGACTTGAAAGCGGGGCAGAATTGCAGGAAACCGATTTCAGGAGGTAGACTGGAATTGCATTGAAAGCATAGGAAAAGAGGCAGAACGTCCACAATGATGCACTTGGCCAAAAAGGGCGTATGCGTTTTTTCCTGAATATATTCAGGAAAAAACGCATACGCCCTTTTTGGCCAACCAAGCAAACTTGCAAAGGAAATCTGCACTACAATGAAGTCTCACTTCCCCCCGGTCAAAAGGGCCATCTGAAAAAAGTGTAAAATCCAGAAAGGCAGGACAGGCCATGGAGAACTGGGAGCCTTGTTATGCTGATGGGCGGGATGTAAATTGCCAACAGACACTCGGGAGAAGTGTATGGTGTTTCCTGAAACATCTAAGAAACAAAGCAACAGAGCCTAGGGCACTTTCACTTATGGTCCTATAGCTTAGGGAAATTAAAATCAAAAAGACACAGCCACCCCAAAATTTGGGACGCCTCTGTTTACAAGAACCTCGTTTACCGTACAAGTTCTCTATCACAGAAAGTGAAAAATGGATAAAGAACTTGTGGTACTTACGTACAATGCAGTATCACTCAGCAATGAAATCTATGTCATCAGGCCCGTAGCACCATAATGAGTGGATTCAGGTACGATGATTCTAACTGAAATAAGTCACACAGAAAAAGAAACATCATAAGATATCACTAATACACGGAATGTAAACTTGGCTACACAGGAACTGAATTACAGAACAGAACAGGGACTCAAATTTAGAAAACCAACTTATGCTTGCTTAAGGGTAAAGGTGAGTTGGGGTGCTGCATAAAACCAGAGATTGAAATGAGCACAGATAAAGTTCCTTAAGCCAAATATGGAATAGACAAGAGCTACTCCTTGCTCAACGAAATGGACTCAACACCGCATATTAAACGCCTAAGAATGTACCTGACTCTTAAGTATCTTAAAACCTATGGATTGCTATGTCTCCGAAAGAGAATCAAGCATGTGTACAGGGACATAAACGCAGCAGTGATAGGATTGGAGAGGTTCGGTGAGCAAATGAAGACCCTTTGAAGTCATATTGCATGGTACCCATTACACGGGTCTCAACTCTCCAGGTTTAAGGTATTCTTCCTTCAGCTAAAATATGCATGTGGAACCCAGAGTATGATCAACAGTGTGAACGGGAGACGTGTTCAAATATGTCTCAGTTTTCCTCCCCTGGTACTCGGGTGCAACATTCCAGACGCTTTACTAACACTCTCCCCACTTGGAGAGTCAGCGCCTTTAACCTCCTGTTTGGCCCAGTTTGCAATTTCTGCGGAAGATGAACAGGAATAGGGAGAACCAATGAGAAACTAGCTGGAGGTGTCTGGACGGGCAAATTTAACTCTCATTTCCCACCAGGAAGAGGAAATAACCAAAGGCTCAGCGTGCCATGCCGGAACCAGATTAGGGCCTGAAGCCATCCTGCGGTGTTGCGGCCAGCTCACAAGAAAGCGAGTTGAAGAAAGGAGCTCAGGGGCACTGTAATTCACAAACCTGCAGAGTTATAAATGACAGCTATCGTCCAAAAATATACTGAAGTAAGGCTGCCAAGAGGACTTGAAAGCGGGGCAGAATTACAGGAAACCGATTTCAGGAGGTAGACTGGAATTGCATTGAAAGCATAGGAAAAGAGGCAGAACGTCCACAATGATGCACTTGGCCAAAAAGGACGTATGCGTTTTTTCCTGAATATATTCAGGAAAAAACGCATACGTCCTTTTTGGCCAACCAAGCAAACTTGCAAAGGAAATCTGCACTACAATGAAGTCTCACTTCCCCCTGGTCAAAAGGGCCATCTGAAAAAAGTGTAAAATCCAGAAAGACAGGACAGGCCATGGAGAACTGGGAGCCTTGTTATGCTGATGGGCGGGATGTAAATTGCCAACAGCCACTCGGGAGAAGTGTATGGTGTTTCCTGAAACATCTAAGAAACAAAGCAACAGAGCCTAGGGCACTTTCACTTATGGTCCTATAGCTTAGGGAAATTAAAATCAAAAAGACACAGCCACCCCAAAATTTGGGACGCCTCTGTTTAAAAGAACCTCGTTTACCGTACAAGTTCTCTATCACAGAAAGTGAAAAATGGATAAAGAACATGTGGTACTTACGTACAATGCAGTATCACTCAGCAATGAAATCTATGTCATCAGGCCCGTAGCAGCACAATGAGTGGATTCAGGTACGATGATTCTAACTGAAATAAGTCACACAGAAAAAGAAACATCATAAGATATCACTAATACACGGAATGTAAACTTGGCTACACAGGAACTGAATTACAGAACAGAACAGGGTCTCAAATTTAGAAAACCAACTTATGCTTGTTTAAGGGTAAAGGTGAGTTGGGATGCTGCATAAAAGCAGAGATTGAAATGAGCACAGATAAAGTTCCTTAAGCCAAATATGGAATAGACAAGAGCTACTCCTTGCTCAACGAAATGGACTCAACACCCCATATTAAACGCCTAAGAATGTACCTGACTAGTAAGTATCTTAAAACCTATGGATTGCTATGTCTCCATAACAGAATCAAGCATGTGTACAGGGACATAAACGCAGCAGTGATAGGATTGGAGAGGTTCGGTGAGCAAATGAAGACCCTTTGAAGTCATATTGCATGGTACCCATTACACGGGTCTCAACTCTCCAGGTTTAAGGTATTCTTCCTTCAGCTAAAATATGCATGTGGAACCCAGAGTATGATCAACAGTGTGAACGGGAGACGTGTTCAAATATGTCTCAGTTTTCCTCCCCTGGTACTCGGGTGCAACATTCCAGACGCTTTACTAACACTCTCCCCACTTGGAGAGTCAGCGCCTTTAACCTCCTGTTTGGCCCAGTTTGCAATTTCTGCGGAAGATGAACAGGAATAGCGAGAACCAATGAGAGACTAGCTGGAGGTGTCTGGACGGGCAAATTTAACTCTCATTTCCCACCAGGAAGAGGAAATAACCAAAGGCTCAGCGTGCCATGCCGGAACAAGATTAGGGCCTGAAGCCATCCTGCGGTGTTGCGGCCAGCTCACAAGAAAGCGAGTTGAAGAAAGGCGCTCAGGGGCACTGTAATTCACAAACCTGCAGAGTTATAAATGACAGCTATCGTCCAAAAATATACTGAAGTAAGGCTGCCAAGAGGACTTGAAAGCGGGGCAGAATTGCAGGAAACCGATTTCAGGAGGTAGACTGGAATTGCATTGAAAGCATAGGAAAAGAGGCAGAACGTCCACAATGATGCACTTGGCCAAAAAGGGCGTATGCGTTTTTTCCTGAATATATTCAGGAAAAAACGCATACGCCCTTTTTGGCCAACCAAGCAAACTTGCAAAGCAAATCTGCACTACAATGAAGTCTCACTTCCCCCCGGTCAAAAGGGCCATCTGAAAAAAGTGTAAAATCCAGAAAGGCAGGACAGGCCATGGAGAACTGGGAGCCTTGTTATGCTGATGGGCGGGATGTAAATTGCCAACAGCCACTCGGGAGAAGTGTATGGTGTTTCCTGAAACATCTAAGAAACAAGGCAACAGAGCCTAGGGCACTTTCACTTATGGTCCTATAGCTTAGGGAAATTAAAATCAAAAAGACACAGCCACCCCAAAATTTGGGACACCTCTGTTTACAAGAACCTCGTTTACCGTACAAGTTCTCTATCACAGAAAGTGAAAAAATGGATAAAGAACTTATGGTACTTACGTACAATGCAGTATCACTCAGCAATGAAATCTATGTCATCAGGCCCGTAGCAGCATAATGAGTGGATTCAGGTACGATGATTCTAACTGAAATAAGTCACACAGAAAAAGAAACATCATAAGATATCACTAATACACGGAATGTAAACTTGGCTACACAGGAACTGAATTCCAAAACAGAACAGGGTCTCAAATTTAGAAAACCAACTTATGCTTGCTTAAGGGGAAAGTTGAGTTGGGGTGCTGCATAAAACCAGAGATTGAAATGAGCACAGATAAAGTTCCTTAAGCCAAATATGGAATAGACAAGAGCTACTCCTTGCTCAACGAAATGGACTCAACACCCCATATTAAACGCTTAAGAATGTACCTGACTAGTAAGTATCTTAAAACCTATGGATTGCTATGTCTCCATAAGAGAATCAAGCGTGTGTCCAGGGGCATAAACGCAGCAGTGATAGGATTGGAGAGGTTCGGTGAGCAAATGAAGACCCTTTGAAGTCATATTGCATGGTACCCATTACACGGGTCTCAACTCTCCAGGTTTAAGGTATTCTTCCTTCAGCTAAAATATGCATGTGGAACCCAGAGTATGATCAACAGTGTGAACGGGAGACGTGTTCAAATATGTCTCAGTTTTCCTCCCCTGGTACTCGGGTGCAACATTCCAGACGCTTTACTAACACTCTCCCCACTTGGAGAGTCAGCGCCTTTAACCTCCTGTTTGGCCCAGTTTGCAATTTCTGCGGAAGATGAACAGGAATAGGGAGAACCAATGAGAAACTAGCTAGAGGTGTCTGGACGGGCAAATTTAACTCTCATTTCCCACCAGGAAGAGGAAATAACCAAAGGCTCAGCGTGCCATGCCGGAACCAGATTAGGGCCTGAAGCCATCCTGCGGTGCTGCGGCCAGCTCACAAGAAAGCGAGTTGAAGAAAGGAGCTCAGGGGCACTGTAATTCACAAACCTGCAGAGTTATAAATGACAGCTATCGTCCAAAAATATACTGAAGTAAGGCTGCCAAGAGGACTTGAAAGCGGGGCAGAATTGCAGGAAACCGATTTCAGGAGGTAGACTGGAATTGCATTGAAAGCATAGGAAAAGAGGCAGAACGTCCACAATGATGCACTTGGCCAAAAAGGGCGTATGCGTTTTTTCCTGAATATATTCAGGAAAAAACGCATACGCCCTTTTTGGCCAACCAAGCAAACTTGCAAAGGAAATCTGCACTACAATGAAGTCTCACTTCCCCCCGGTCAAAAGGGCCATCTGAAAAAAGTGTAAAATCCAGAAAGGCAGGACAGGCCATGGAGAACTGGGAGCCTTGTTATGCTGATGGGCGGGATGTAAATTGCCAACAGACACTCGGGAGAAGTGTATGGTGTTTCCTGAAACATCTAAAAAACAAAGCAACAGAGCCTAGGGCACTTCCACTTATGGCCCTATAGCTTAGGGAAATTAAAATCAAAATGACACAGCCACCCCAAAGTTTGGGACGCCTCTGTTTACAAGAACCTCGTTTACCGTACAAGTTCAATATCACAGAAAGTGAAAAATGGATAAAGAACTTGTGGTACTTACGTACAATGCAGTATCACTCAGCACTGAAATCTATGTCATCAGGCCCGTAGCAGCACAATGAGTGGATTCAGGTACGATGATTCTAACTGAAATAAGTCACACAGAAAAAGAAACATCATAAGATATCAGTAACACACGGAATGTAAACTTGGCTACACAGGAACTGAATTACAGAACAGAACAGGGACTCAAATTTAGAAAACCAACTTATGCTTGCTTAAGGGTAAAGGTGAGTTGGGATGCTGCATAAAAGCAGAGATTGAAATGAGCACAGATAAAGTTCCTTAAGCCAAATATGGAATAGACAAGAGCTACTCCTTGCTCAACGAAATGGACTCAACACCCCATATTAAACGCTTAAGAATGTACCTGATTAGTAAGTATCTTAAAACCTATGGATTGCTATGTCTCCATAAGAGAATCAAGCGTGTGTCCAAGGGCATAAACGCAGAAGTGATAGGATTGGAGAGGTTCGGTGAGCAAATGAAGACCCTTTGAAGTCATATTGCATGGTACCCATTCCACGGGTCTCAACTCTCCAGGTTTAAGGTATTCTTCCTTCAGCTGAAACTTGCATGTGGAACCCAGAGTATGATCAACCATGTGAACGGGAGAAGTGTTCAAATATGTCTCAGTTTTCCTCCCATGGTACTCAGGTGCAACATTCCAGATGCTTTACTAACACTCTCCCCACTTGGAGAGTCAGCGCCTTTAACCTCCTGTTTGGCCCAGTTTGCAATTTCTGTGGAAGATGAACAGGAATAGCGAGAACCAATGAGAGACTAGCTGGAGGTGTCTGGACGGGCAAATTTAACTCTCATTTCCCACCAGGAAGAGGAATTAATCAAAGGTTCAGCGTGCCGTGCCGGAACCAGATTAGGGCCTGAAGCCATCCTGCGGTGTTGCGGCCAGCTCACAAGAAAGCGAGTTGAAGAAAGGAGCTCAGGGGCACTGTAATTCACAAACCTTCAGAGTTATAAATGACAGCTATCATCCAAAAATATACTGAAGTAAGGCTGCCAAGAGGACTTGAAAGCGGGGCAGAATTGCAGGAAACCGATTTCAGGAGGTAGACTGGAATTGCATTTAAAGCATAGGAAAAGAGGCAGAACGTCCACAATGATGCACTTGGCCAAAAAGGGCGTATGCGTTTTTCCCTGAATATATTCAGGAAAAAACGCATACGCCCTTTTTGGCCAACCAAGCAAGCTTGCAAAGGAAATCTGCACTACAATGAAGTCTCACTTCCCCCCGGTCAAAAGGGCCATCTGAAAAAAGTGTAAAATCCAGAAAGGCAGGACAGGCCATGGAGAACTGGGAGCCTTGTTATGCTGATGGGCGGGATGTAAATTGCCAACAGACACTCGGGAGAAGTGTATGGTGTTTCCTGAAACGTCTAAAAAACAAAGCAACAGAGACTAGGGCACTTCCACTTATGGTCCTATAGCTTAGGGAAATTAAGATCAAAAAGATACAGCCACTCCAATGTTTGGGACGCCTCTGTTTACAAGAACCTCGTTTACCGTACAAGTTCAATATCACAGAAAGTGAACAATGGATAAAGAACTTGTGGTACTTACGTACAATGCAGTATTACTCAGCAATGAAATCTATGTCATCAGGCCCGTAGCAGCATAATGAGTGGATTCAGGTACGATGATTCTAACTGAAATAAGTCACACAGAAAAGGAAACATCATAAGATATCAGTAATACACGGAATGTAAACTGGGCTACACAGGAACTGAATTCCAAAACAGAACAGGGTCTCAAATTTAGAAAACCAACTTATGCTTGCTTAAGGGTAAAGGTGAGTTGGGGTGCTGCATAAAACCAGAGATTGAAATGAGCACAGATAAAGTTCCTTAAGCCAAATACGGAATAGACAAGAGCTACTCCTTGCTCAACGAAATGGACTCAACACCGCATATTAAACGCCTAAGAATGTACCTGACTCTTAAGTATCTTAAAACCTATGGATTGCTATGTCTCCGAAAGAGAATCAAGCATGTGTACAGGGGCATAAACGCAGCAGTGATAGGATTGGAGAGGTTCGGTGAGCAAATGAAGACCCTTTGAAGTCATATTGCATGGTACCCATTCCACGGGTCCCAACTACCCAGGTTTAAGGTATTCTTCCTTCAGCTATAACATGCATGTGGAACCCAGAGTATGATCAACCGTGTGAACGGGAGACGTGTTCAAATATGTCTCAGTTTTCCTCCCCTGGTACTCGGGTGCAACATTCCAGACGCTTTACTAACACTCTCCCCACTTGGAGAGTCAGCGCCTTTAACCTCCTGTTTGGCCCAGTTTGCAATTTCTGCGGAAGATGAACAGGAATAGGGAGAACCAATGAGAGACTAGCTGGAGGTGTCTGGACGGGCAAATTTAACTCTCGTTTCCCACCAGGAAGAGGAATTAACCAAAGGCTCAGCGTGCCGTGCCGGAACCAGATTAGGGCCTGAAGCCATCCTGCGGTGTTGCGGCCAGGTCACAAGAAAGCGAGTTGAAGAAAGGAGCTCAGGGGCACTGTAATTCACAAACCTGCAGAGTTATAAATGACAGCTATCGTACAAAAATATACTGAAGTAAGGCTGCCAAGAGGACTTGAAAGCGGGGCAGAATTGCAGGAAACCGATTTCAGGAGGTACACTGGAATTGCATTGAAAGCATAGGAAAAGAGGCAGAACGTCCACAATGATGCACTTGGCCAAAAAGGGCGTATGCGTTTTTTCCTGAATATATTCAGGAAAAAACGCATACGCCCTTTTTGGCCAACCAAGCAAGCTTGCAAAGGAAATCTGCACTACAATGAAGTCTCGCTTCCCCCCAGTCAAAAGGGCCATCTGAAAAAAGTGTAAAATCCAGAAAGGCAGGACAGGCCATGGAGAACTGGGAGCCTTGTTATGCTGATGGGCGGGATGTAAATTGCCAACAGACACTCGGGAGAAGTGTATGGTGTTTCCTGAAACATCTAAAAAACAAAGCAACAGAGCCTAGGGCACTTCCACTTATGGCCCTATAGCTTAGGGAAATTAAATCAAAACGACACAGCCACCCCAAAGTTTGGGACGCCTCTGTTTACAAGAACCTCGTTTACCGTACAAGTTCAATATCACAGAAAGTGAAAAATGGATAAAGAACTTGTGGTACTTACGTACAATGCAGTATCACTCAGCAGTGAAATCTATGTCATCAGGCCCGTAGCAGCACAATGAGTGAATTCAGGTACGATGATTCTAACTGAAATAAGTCACACAGAAAAAGAAACATCATAAGATATCACTAATACACGGAATGTAAACTTGGCTACACAGGAACTGAATTACAGAACAGAACAGGGTCACAAATTTAGAAAACCAACTTATGCTTGCTTAAGGGTAAAGGTCAGTTGGGGTGCTGCATAAAACCAGAGATTGAAATGAGCACAGATAAAGTTCCTTAAGCCAAATATGGAATAGACAAGAGCTACTCCTTGCTCAACGAAATGGATTCAACACTGCATATTAAACGCCTAAGAATGTAACTGACTCTTAAGTATCTTAAAACCTATGGATTGCTATGTCTCCGAAAGAGAATCAAGCATGTGTACAGGGACATAAACGCAGCAGTGATAGGATTGGAGAGGTTCGGTGAGCAAATGAAGACCCTTTGAAGTCATACTGCATGGTACCAATTCCACGGGTTTCAACTACCCAGGTTTAAGGTATTCTTCCTTCAGCTAAAACATGCATGTGGAACCTAGAGTATGATCAACCATGTGATCGGGAGACGTGTTCAAATATGTCTCAGTTTTCGTACCCTGGTACTCGGGTGCAACATTCCAGACGCTTTACTAACACTCTCCCGACTTGGAGAGTCAGTCCCTTTAACCTCCTGTTTGGCCCAGTTTGCAATTTCTGCGGAAGATGAACAGGAATAGCGAGAACCAATGAGAGACTAGCTGGAGGTGTCTGGACGGGCACATTTAACTCTCATTTCCCACCAGGAAGAGGAAATAACCAAAGGCTCAGCGTGCCATGCCGGAACAAGATTAGGGCCTGAAGCCATCCTGCGGTGTTGCGGCCAGCTCACAAGAAAGCGAGTTGAAGAAAGGAGCTCAGGGGCACTGTAATTCACAAACCTGCAGAGTTATAAATGACAACTATCGTCCAAAAATATACTGAAGTACGGCTACCAAGAGGACTTGAAAGCGGAGCAGAATTGCAGGAAACCGATTTCAGGAGGTAGCCTGGAATTGCATTGAAAGCATAGGAAAAGAGGCAGAACGTCCACAATGATGCACTTGGCCAAAAAGGGCGTATGCGTTTTTTCCTGAATATATTCAGGAAAAAACGCATACGCCCTTTTTGGCCAACCAAGCAAGCTTGCAAAGGAAATCTGCACTACAATGAAGTCTCACTTCCCCCCGGTCAAAAGGGTCATCTGAAAAAAGTGTAAAATCCAGAAAGGCAGGACAGGCCATGGAGAACTGGGAGCCTTGTTATGCTGATGGGCGGGATGTAAATTGCCAACAGACACTCGGGAGAAGTGTATGGTGTTTCCTGAAACATCTAAAAAACAAAGCAACAGAGCCTAGGGCACTTCCACTTATGGTCCTATAGCTTAGGGAAATTAAAATCAAAAAGATACAGCCACCCCAATGTTTGGGACGCCTCTGTTTACAAGAACCTCATTTACCGTACAAGTTCAATATCACTGAAAGTGAAAAATGGATAAAGAACTTGTGGTACTTACTTACAATGCAGTATCACTCAGCAGTGAAATCTATGTCATCAGGCCCGTAGCAGCACAATGAGTGGATTCAGGTACGATGATTCTAACTGAAATAAGTCACACAGAAAAAGAAACATCATAAGATATCAGTAATACACGGAATGTAAACTTGGCTACACAGGAACTGAATTACAGAACAGAACAGGGTCTCAAATTTAGAAAACCAACTTATGCTTGTTTAAGGGTAAAGGTGAGTTGGGGTGCTGCATAAAACCAGAGATTGAAATGAGCACAGATAAAGTTCCTTAAGCCAAATATGGAATAGACAAGAGCTACTCCTTGCTCAACGAAATGGACTCAACACCGCATATTAAACGCCTAAGAATGTACCTGACTCTTAAGTATCTTAAAACCTATGGATTGCTATGTCTCCGAAAGAGAATCAAGCATGTGTACAGGGACATAAACGCAGCAGTGATAGGATTGGAGAGGTTCGGTGAGCAAATGAAGACCCTTTGAAGTCATATTGCATGGTACCCATTACACGGGTCTCAACTCTCCAGGTTTAAGGTATTCTTCCTTCAGCTAAAATATGCATGTGGAACCCAGAGTATGATCAACAGTGTGAACGGGAGACGTGTTCAAATATGTCTCAGTTTTCCTCCCCTGGTACTCGGGTGCAACATTCCAGACGCTTTACTAACACTCTCCCCACTTGGAGAGTCAGCGCCTTTAACCTCCTGTTTGGCCCAGTTTGCAATTTCTGCGGAAGATAAACAGGAATAGCGAGAACCAATGAGAGACTAGCTGGAGGTGTCTGGACGGGCAAATTTAACTCTCATTTCCCACCAGGAAGAGGAAATAACCAAAGGCTCAGCGTGCCATGCCGGAACAAGATTAGGGCCTGAAGCCATCCTGCGGTGTTGCGGCCAGCTCACAAGAAAGCGAGTTGAAGAAAGGAGCTCAGGGGCACTGTAATTCACAAACCTGCAGAGTTATAAATGACAGCTATCGTCCAAAAATATACTGAAGTAAGGCTGCCAAGAGGACTTGAAAGCGGGGCAGAATTGCAGGAAACCGATTTCAGGAGGTAGACTGGAATTGCATTGAAAGCATAGGAAAAGAGGCAGAACGTCCACAATGATGCACTTGGCCAAAAAGGGCGTATGCGTTTTTTCCTGAATATATTCAGGAAAAAACGCATACGCACTTTTTGGCCAACCAAGCAAACTTGCAAAGGAAATCTGCACTACAATGAAGTCTCACTTCCCCCCGGTCAAAAGGGCCATCTGAAAAAAGTGTAAAATCCAGAAAGGCAGGACAGGCCATGGAGAACTGGGAGCCTTGTTATGCTGATGGGCGGGATGTAAATTGCCAACAGCCACTCGGGAGAAGTGTATGGTGTTTCCTGAAACATCTAAGAAACAAAGCAACAGAGCCTAGGGCACTTTCACTTATGGTCCTATAGCTTAGGGAAATTAAAATCAAAAAGACACAGCCACCCCAAAATTTGGGACGCCTCTGTTTACATGAACCTCGTTTACCGTACAAGTTCTCTATCACAGAAAGTGAAAAATGGATAAAAAAACTTGTGGTACTTACGTACAATGCAGTATCACTCAGCAATGAAATCTATGTCATCAGGCCCGTAGCAGCACAATGAGTGGATTCAGGTACGATGATTCTAACTGAAATAAGTCACACAGAAAAAGAAACATCATAAGATATCACTAATACACGGAATGTAAACTTGGCTACACAGGAACTGAATTACAGAACAGAACAGGGTCTCAAATTTAGAAAACCAACTTATGCTTGTTTAAGGGTAAAGGTGAGTTGGGGTGCTGCATAAAACCAGAGATTGAAATGAGCACAGATAAAGTTCCTTAAGCCAAATATGGAATAGACAAGAGCTACTCCTTGCTCAACGAAATGGACTCAACACCCCATATTAAACGCCTAAGAATGTACCTGACTAGTAAGTATCTTAAAACCTATGGATTGCTATGTCTCCATAACAGAATCAAGCATGTGTACAGGGACATAAACGCAGCAGTGATAGGATTGGAGAGGTTCGGTGAGCAAATGAAGACCCTTTGAAGTCATATTGCATGGTACCCATTACACGGGTCTCAACTCTCCAGGTTTAAGGTATTCTTCCTTCAGCTAAAATATGCATGTGGAACCCAGAGTATGATCAACAGTGTGAACGGGAGACGTGTTCAAATATGTCTCAGTTTTCGTACCCTGGTACTCGGGTGCAACATTCCAGACGCTTTACTAACACTCTCCCCACTTGGAGAGTCAGCGCCTTTAACCTCCTGTTTGGCCCAGTTTGCAATTTCTGCGGAAGATGAACAGGAATAGCGAGAACCAATGAGAGACTAGCTGGAGGTGTCTGGACGGGCAAATTTAATTCTCATTTCCCACCAGGAAGAGGAAATAACCAAAGGCTCAGCGTGCCATGCCGGAACAAGATTAGGGCCTGAAGCCATCCTGCGGTGTTGCGGCCAGCTCACAAGAAAGCGAGTTGAAGAAAGGCGCTCAGGGGAACTGTAATTCACAAACCTGCAGAGTTATAAATGACAGCTATCGTCCAAAAATATACTGAAGTAAGGCTGCCAAGAGGACTTGAAAGCGGGGCAGAATTGCAGGAAACCGATTTCAGGAGGTAGACTGGAATTGCATTGAAAGCATAGGAAAAGAGGCAGAACGTCCACAATGATGCACTTGGCCAAAAAGGGCGTATGCGTTTTTTCCTGAATATATTCAGGAAAAAACGCATACGCCCTTTTTGGCCAACCAAGCAAACTTGCAAAGCAAATCTTCACTACAATGAAGTCTCACTTCCCCCCGGTCAAAAGGGCCATCTGAAAAAAGTGTAAAATCCAGAAAGGCAGGACAGGCCATGGAGAACTGGGAGCCTTGTTATGCTGATGGGCGGGATGTAAATTGCCAACAGCCACTCGGGAGAAGTGTATGGTGTTTCCTGAAACATCTAAGAAACAAGGCAACAGAGCCTAGGGCACTTTCACTTATGGTCCTATAGCTTAGGGAAATTAAAATCAAAATGACACAGCCACCCCAAAATTTGGGACGCCTCTGTTTACAAGAACCTCGTTTACCGTACAAGTTCTCTATCACAGAAAGTGAAAAATGGATAAAGAACTTATGGTACTTACGTACAATGCAGTATCACTCAGCAATGAAATCTATGTCATCAGGCCCGTAGAAGCACATTGAGTGGATTCAGGTACGATGATGCTAACTGAAATAAGTCACACAGAAAAAGAAACATCATAAGATATCACTAATACACAGAATGTAAACTTGGCTACACAGGAACTGAATTCCAAAACAGAACAGGGTCTCAAATTTAGAAAACCAACTTATGCTTGCTTAAGGGGAAAGTTGAGTTGGGGTGCTGCATAAAACCAGAGATTGAAATGAGCACAGATAAAGTTCCTTAAGCCAAATATGGAATAGACAAGAGCTACTCCTTGCTCAACGAAATGGACTCAACACCCCATATTAAACGCTTAAGAATGTACCTGACTAGTAAGTATCTTAAAACCTATGGATTGCTATGTCTCCATAAGAGAATCAAGCGTGTGTACAGGGGCATAAACGCAGCAGTGATAGGATTGGAGAGGTTCGGTGAGCAAATGAAGACCCTTTGAAGTCATATTGCATGGTACCCATTACACGGGTCTCAACTCTCCAGGTTTAAGGTATTCTTCCTTCAGCTAAAATATGCATGTGGAACCCAGAGTATGATCAACAGTGTGAACGGGAGACGTGTTCAAGTATGTCTCAGTTTTCCTCCCCTGGTACTCGGGTGCAACATTCCAGACGCTTTACTAACACTCTCCCCACTTGGAGAGTCAGCGCCTTTAACCTCCTGTTTGGCCCAGTTTGCAATTTCTGCGGAAGATGAACAGGAATAGGGAGAACCAATGAGAGACTAGGTGGAGGTGTCTGGACGGGCAAATTTAACTCTCATTTCCCACCAGGAAGAGGAAATAACCAAAGGCTCAGCGTGCCATGCCGGAACAAGATGAGGGCCTGAAGCCATCCTGCGGTGTTGCGGCCAGCTCACAAGAAAGCGAGTTGAAGAAAGGAGCTCAGGGGCACTGTAATTCACAAACCTGCAGAGTTATAAGTGACAGCTATCGTCCAAAAATATACTGAAGTAAGGCTGCCAAGAGGACTTGAAAGCGGGGCAGAATTGCAGGAAACCGATTTCAGGAGGTAGACTGGAATTGCATTGAAAGCATAGGAAAAGAGGCAGAACGTCCACAATGATGCACTTGGCCAAAAAGGGCGTATGCGTTTTTTCCTGAATATATTCAGGAAAAAACGCATACGCCCTTTTTGGCCAACCAAGCAAACTTGCAAAGGAAATCTGCACTACAATGAAGTCTCACTTCCCCCCGGTCAAAAGGGCCATCTGAAAAAAGTGTAAAATCCAGAAAGGCAGGACAGGCCATGGAGAACTGGGAGCCTTGTTATGCTGATGGGCGGGATGTAAATTGCCAACAGCCACTCGGGAGAAGTGTATGGTGTTTCCTGAAACATCTAAGAAACAAAGCAACAGAGCCTAGGGCACTTTCACTTATGGTCCTATAGCTTAGGGAAATTAAAATCAAAAAGACACAGCCACCCCAAAATTTGGGACGCCTCTGTTTACAAGAACCTCGTTTACCGTACAAGTTCTCTATCACAGAAAGTGAAAAATGGATAAAGAACTTGTGGTACTTACGTACAATGCAGTATCACTCAGCAATGAAATCTATGTCATCAGGCCCGTAGCACCATAATGAGTGGATTCAGGTACGATGATTCTAACTGAAATAAGTCACACAGAAAAAGAAACATCATAAGATATCACTAATACACGGAATGTAAACTTGGCTACACAGGAACTGAATTACAGAACAGAACAGGGACTCAAATTTAGAAAACCAACTTATGCTTGCTTAAGGGTAAAGGTGAGCTGGGATGCTGCATAAAAGCAGAGATTGAAATGAGCACAGATAAAGTTCCTTAAGCCAAATATGGAATAGACAAGAGCTACTCCTTGCTCAACGAAATGGACTCAACACCGCATATTAAACGCCTAAGAATGTACCTGACTCTTAAGTATCTTAAAACCTATGGATTGCTATGTCTCCGAAAGAGAATCAAGCATGTGTACAGGGGCATAAACGCAGCAGTGATAGGATTGGAGAGGTTCGGTGAGCAAATGAAGACCCTTTGAAGTCATATTGCATGGTACCCATTCCACGGGTCCCAACTACCCAGGTTTAAGGTATTCTTCCTTCAGCTATAACATGCATGTGGAACCCAGAGTATGATCAACCGTGTGAACGGGAGACGTGTTCAAATATGTCTCAGTTTTCCTCCCCTGGTACTCGGGTGCAACATTCCAGACGCTTTACTAACACTCTCCCCACTTGGAGAGTCAGCGTCTTTAACCTCCTGTTTGGCCCAGTTTGCAATTTCTGCGGAAGATGAACAGGAATAGGGAGAACCAATGAGAGACTAGCTGGAGGTGTCTGGACGGGCAAATTTAACTCTCGTTTCCCACCAGGAAGAGGAATTAACCAAAGGCTCAGCGTGCCGTGCCGGAACCAGATTAGGGCCTGAAGCCATCCTGCGGTGTTGCGGCCAGGTCACAGGAAAGCGAGTTGAAGAAAGGAGCTCAGGGGCACTGTAATTCACAAACCTGCAGAGTTATAAATGACAGCTATCGTCCAAAAATATACTGAAGTAAGGCTGCCAAGAGGACTTGAAAGCGGGGCAGAATTGCAGGAAACCGATTTCAGGAGGTAGACTGGAATTGCACTGAAAGCATAGGAAAAGAGGCAGAACGTCCACAATGATGCACTTGGCCAAAAAGGGCGTATGCGTTTTTTCCTGAATATATTCAGGAAAAAACGCATACGCACTTTTTGGCCAACCAAGCAAGCTTGCAAAGGAAATCTGCACTACAATGAAGTCTCACTTCCCCCCAGTCAAAAGGGCCATCTGAAAAAAGTGTAAAATCCAGAAAGGCAGGACAGGCCATGGAGAACTGGGAGCCTTGTTATGCTGATGGGCGGGATGTAAATTGCCAACAGACACTCGGGAGAAGTGTATGGTGTTTCCTGAAACATCTAAAAAACAAAGCAACAGAGCCTAGGGCACTTCCATTTATGGTCGTATAGCTTAGGGAAATGAAAATGAAAAAGACACAGCCACCCCAAAGTTTGGGACGCCTCTGTTTACAAGAACCTCGTTTACCGTACAAGTTCAATATCACAGAAAGTGAAAAATGGATAAAGAACTTGTGGTACTTACGTACAATGCAGTATCACTCAGCAGTGAAATCTATGTCATCAGGCCCGTAGCAGCACAATGAGTGGATTCAGGTACAATGATTCTAACTGAAATAAGTCACACAGAAAAAGAAACATCATAAGATATCAGTAATACACGGAATGTAAACTTGGCTACACAGGAACTGAATTACAGAACAGAACAGGGTCTCAAATTTAGAAAACCAACTTATGCTTGTTTAAGGGGAAAGGTGAGTTGGGGTGCTGCATAAAACCAGAGATTGAAATGAGCACAGATAAAGTTCCTTAAGCCAAATATGGAATAGACCAGAGCTACTCCTTGCTCAACGAAATGGACTCAACACCCCATATTAAACGCTTAAGAATGTACCTGACTAGTAAGTATCTTAAAACCTATGGATTGCTATGTCTCCATAAGAGAATCAAGCGTGTGTACAGGGGCATAAACGCAGCAGTGATAGGATTGGAGAGGTTCGGTGAGCAAATGAAGACCCTTTGAAGTCATATTGCATGGTACCCATTACACGGGTCTCAACTCTCCAGGTTTAAGGTATTCTTCCTTCAGCTAAAATATGCATGTGGAACCCAGAGTATGATCAACAGTGTGAACGGGAGACGTGTTCAAATATGTCTCAGTTTTCCTCCCCTGGTACTCGGGTGCAACATTCCAGACGCTTTACTAACACTCTCCCAACTTGGAGAGTCAGTCCCTTTAACCTCCTGTTTGGCCCAGTTTGCAATTTCTGCGGAAGATGAACAGGAATAGCGAGAACCAATGAGAGACTAGCTGGAGGTGTCTGGACGGGCAAATTTAACTCTCATTTCCCACAGGGAAGAGGAATAAACCAAAGGCTCAGCATGCCGTGCCGGAACCAGATTAGGGCCTGAAGCAATCCTGCGGTGTTGTGGCCAGCTCAAAAGAAAGCGAGTTGAAGAAAGGAGCTCAGGGGCACTGTAATTCACAAACCTGCAGATTTATAAATGACAGCTATTGTCCGAAAATATACTGAAGTAGGGCTGCCAAGAGGACTTGAATGCGGGGCAGAATTGCAGGAAACCGATTTCAGGAGGAATCGGAATTGGATTGCATTTAAAACACAGGAAAAGAGGAAGAACGTCGACAATGATGCAGTTGGCCAAAAAGGGCGTATGTGTTTTTTCCTGAATATATTCAGGAGAAAACTCATACGCCCTTTTTGGCCAACCAAGCAAGCTTGCAAAGGAAATCTGCACTACAATGAAGTCTCACTTCCCCCCGGTCAAAAGGGCCATCTGAAAAAAGTGTAAAATCCAGAAAGGCAGAACAGGCCACGGAGAACTGGGAGCCTTGTTATGCTGATGGGCGGGATGTAAATTCCCAACAGCAGCTCTGTAGAAGTGTATGGTGTTTCCTGAAACATCTAAAAAACAAAGCAACAGAGCCTAGGGCACTTCCACTTATGGTCCTATAGCTTAGGGAAATTAAAATCAAAAAGACACAGCCACCCCAAAATTTGGGACGGCTCTTTTTACAGGAATCTCTTCTGCGGCACAAGTTAAATATCCCAGAGAGCAAATAATGGATAAAGAAGTTGCGGTACTTATGTACAACAGAATACCACTCAGCAATGTAATCTATGTCACCAGGCCCGTACCAGCATAATGAGTGGATTGAGGCACGATGATTCTAAGTGAAATAAGTCACACAGAAAAAGAAACATCATAAGGTATCACTAATACGTGGAATGTGAACTTGGCTACACATGAACTGAATTACAAAACAGAACAGGGTCTCAAATTTAGAAAACCAACTTATGCTTGCTTAAGGGGGAAGGTGAGTTGGGGTGCTGCATAAAAGCAGAGTTTGAAATTAGCACAGATACCGTTCCATAAGCCAAATATGTAATAGACAAGACCTACCCCTTGCTCAACGAAATGGATTCAACAATGAGGTATCACCTCACACCTGGTAGAATAGGCATCATAGAAAATCTACAAACAAATAATGCTGGAAAGGGTGTGGAGAAAAGGAACCCTCTTCCACTATTGTTGGGAATATAAATTGATACAGTCATTATGGAGAACAATATGGAATTTCTTAAGAAACTAACAATAGAATTACCATATGATACAGCAATCCCAGTACTGGACATATACCCAGACAAAACCATAAATCAAAAAGAGTCATTCACCGCAATGTTCATTGCATCACTATTTACAATATCGAGGTAATGGAAGCAACCTAAATGCCCACAGACAGACGAATGCATAAAGCTGTGGTACATATATAAAATGGAATATTACTAAGCCATGAAAAGGAATGAAATTGGGTCATTTGTAGAGACGTCGATGGATCTAGAGACTGTCATACAGAGTGAAGTAAGTCAGAAAGAGAAAAACAAATCTGGTATATTCATGCATATATGTGGAACCTAGAAAAACTGTACAGATTAACCATTTTGCAAGGCATAAATAGAGCAACAGATGTAGACAACAAACGTATGGACAACAAGGGGGGAAAGCTGTTGGGGGGGTGGTGGTGGGAGGAGTTGAGAGACTGGGATTGGCATGTATACATTTATATGTATAAAATAGATAACCAATAAGAACCTGCTGTATAAAAATATAAAATAAAATTCAAAATTAAAAAGAAATAAAATTTAAAAAATAAAACAGAAAAAACAATTATTCCCTGCACATACATGTATTTATATGAATAAATTATTTCCATGCTTATATCTGTAAATACAAAAAAGAGGAATAAAATCTACCTTGAACCAAAAACGAAAAAGAGAAAAAAACACAGAACCCACCAGTTACACAGAGGAAAACCGTATCAGGGCACTTGCTCCAGTTGTAAACAATTCTGAAGTTGGTCAGTGGTGGGGAATCGTCTCCCATTCAGCCAGCAGCCCCCACGCAACAAGCGTCCTCATTGCAAAGCTGGGGCACCGTGCCGAGGCATCTGTGAGTAAACGTGAGCTGAGCCCCAGGCCAGTTGCTGCTGAACTATTCCCACCCGTCCCAGGTAAAACACCTGAATATATACAAGGACTTGAAAGCCTAGAGGAAGGGCCATAGAGCCACACGAGTGACAGCATGCCGGCCGACTTGGTGCCTGCAGGCCAGCCAGGATGGTCCTGGCCCTGGGTGCTCTTCTGGAAGATTTCCATTTCCCTGCCTGAGATACCCGTCCTGTCCCTGCCCCCACTGCTTTTTTCCTTCCTCACCTCTGCCCAGGGAGAAATTCCAGCAGCAGGTATGGGTGACACATCCTCTTCTTTAGCAGGTGGCAGCCTGGCAACTGCTGCAGAAAGTCCAGCAGAGCCCCACTCACACTGGGCCACCCACAAAGCCGTGGCCTCTCACTCCCTCCCACCAGCCCAGCCCCGAGACTGCTGACAGGGCAGAGAAAATGGCGTCAGGCACGGCTGCAGGGGCTCTTGCTGCCTGGAGTGGTATTTATATTGATCTCAACCCAGGCACACCTGGGGAGGGCTGGCCGGCACGGTAAGGCTGCCCAGGTCAGCCAATCATCACCCCTCAGGGGCTCACAGTTGCAGAAAATGGAACTTGCTGAACCGGCCAGGTCCAAGGAACAGGTGTGGGCTCCTGAGAGTCAGGATAGACAAGGGGCTGCAGCTTTGGCTTGTTTTCTAATCATTTTATCTGGCCCATGAGTGGGAGACAACTTCAAGAAAACCCTCTCCTAATGAGAGGAACCCAGGAGTCAGGGAAAGGAGGGGTGGGTGGTGGTTGGAGACAGAGGCCTGGTGCCCCGGGTGCAGTGGAAGTCTCTGGAAGACCAGGTGGAGGGAGGCCTCACGGAGTGATGCCCAGGGTCACAGACCTGTCGCAGCTGCTGTTTGTTAGTTCAAGTCCTGCTCTGAGGTGCTCTGTGTCAGCTCTGAGCGACAGGTGAGCTGGGGGTGCTCTGCAATGAGGGCTATGTGCACGGTTCCTGTGTGCCCAGCCCTGCCAGGGTACCTGCAAGGGTAGCTCTGTATCCTGGGAGGGGCCTGATCACAAGAGCCCCGTGGGCTGGGGTGGGGGTGGGGTACCTGCCCAGGTGAGCTCCATATTCTGCGATTGGTCTGACCACGAGAGCCCCATGGGCTGCTGGGGACCTGGTAAAGGATGTCAGGACAGTCAGTGAAGCCACCGAGGATATACCTCCAGTTGCTCCTAATTCCTACACCCTGCTGGTCATTCTACCAACCACCAGGACATGGTATTCTGTATTAGTCTTCAATGATGCCTTCTTTTGTATTCCATTAGTCCCAGAGTCACAAGAAATTTTGGCTTGTGAGTGGCAGGACTCAACATACAACTAAAACAATACTTCCGGGCCGTCTGGCCCCAAGGGTGCAAAAATTCCCACACCGTCTTTGGGGAAAGCTTAGCTAAAGACCTAAAAGTTCTACCTCTGGAAAAGGAAACCCTCCTTCAATATGCAGACGACATTCTGATCGCCAGCCCTACTAAGGAGGCCTCTGAACTACCAAGCCAATAAAGGATAGAAGTTGTCCAAGAAAAAGCTCAAATATCACAGACTGCGGTGACCTGCCTGGGCTTCATTCTCACACAAGGTCAGAGAAGCCCATCCCAGGAAAGGGAAGAAACCATTTTCAGCCTTACCCCTTTCTAAAACTAGAAGACAGCTTAGGGGTTCCTGGGGAGGCCAGGGTTTGCTGCTTCTGGATCCCTAACTACAGTCTACTAGCTGGGCCTCTATATGAAACACTGAAAGGAAAAGATGATGATCCTTTTGAATAGAATCCAGAAGTGGCCTTTCAAGAATGGAAAGAGCAGTCAATTCAGACCCTTGCCCTGGAACTCCCTAATTTAGCTAAACCCTTTGACCTTTACATTCCCAGTGAAAGGTGAATCGCCATTGGAGAATTAGTGCAAAAACTGGGACCACTTGAAATGGAACAATGCAAGAATGCCATCCAGGTAGGATAAACTACGGTCACTAAGGAGCTTGGCCCACTGCCACATCTGGCCAAGATACTGGCGGTATCTAAAAACCTGGAAATCAGCAGCCCAAAAGGCCACCTCCCTCCTACGGGAAAAGGACCCCACGTGGTGATCCTAACCACCAACCATGCCCTGAAGTTTCAGGGTTCGCTCCGTGGGCACACCGACCTCGAGTGAGGAGGCCCTCCAACTCCAACATCCAGAGAGATAACCGGGGGCAACAGGGCACCATGACGACTCGTGTGAACATCACTTGACCTGGAGTTTCTCTCATAAAACAACAAGAGTGTGTCCCAAAAGAGTAGACTACTGCTTGCAGGACTTACTGCACCCAGAGGGGAGCTAATAATCTTGGCGGGGGAACAGTATACCACACTGTCACCATAGAAAAGCCTACAGACACCGTGATGATGGTGGCCAATAAGACCGGCTGGACTCCTGTTTACTTCAAAAGGCTGTTGACTCAGTAACCATCATGGTCCTTATCACCACTGACCCTGGACTGTCTGGGAGTTGAGCGGGCAGGGCTCTGACACCTGGTGCTGTTTGTACGTTAATTCAGGGGCCTAATTGAAGAAAGCGCAGACTACTGGTCAGAGCATCTAGGCTGGCAGAAACGGTCAGCCTAAGGTGGCCGAACAAATGTGGGGCGGGGTGAAACCGGCCCCCACAGCGTCTCTGCACATCTCTTTCCTGGACCCTTAAAGGTCATTAGAATCTATAACACTTCCAATGCTGGTGCTCAGGTGGACGAGCAGGGAGGCAGGGGTCCTGGGGACAATCAACGTCACCGGGAGGCTGCTGGGGAGAAGCTCTGACCCTCGCCCCAGGGTATGAGGGCTCCCAACTCAGCACTCAGCAGTTACAGAAGAAGGGTCTGCACCCTCAGCACTCCAAGAATGAGGAACGGGACAAAAGGCAGAGGAGGGGTTTGTCCCCAGCAAAGCCCATTAAAAATCCCTGGGAGATAAAAATAGAATCTGGGCAATAAAGTCAAGTCTAACCTTTTTTATCCTTTGTGCTTTGTCTAATTTCACGTGCTCCTAGGGTCCCGCATGCAGAGGTTCCACACCCGGCACTTCAGACCAGATTTCCTAGTGCAGAATGGCTGGGTCGACACCTCAGCTCCTGGGGCCCAGTGCAGACTCCACGATATAGAGCCTGAGCTACAGCCAACCCGGCCCTCGAGAGCTCTGCCGCCTCCCTCCCTCCCACTGACTCTGACAGGATCTCTACACAGCAGCCCAGCCCACAGCCCACGGGGTAGTGCATGCTCTCACCTCTCCATTCTCTGATCAAAATATAAAGTTTCCTTTGCTTGTGAACCAAACTCAGTCTCGATCTGTTGGCCCCAATGACACTGGGCAGGGGGACACTTGTTGGGGTCCACTCTGGAGGATCAGTAACAGAAATTGAGACTATTGTAACCTCAATGAACAGATGTGTGAGCCAAACTGTAGTTAACATAGAACAGTGTATAAGGCTCGGGTAAAATAAGATGTTTCTAACACTTCCATTTGATATTTCCATCACTTTTTATAAGCAAGTTCAGTGAAAAGGTTTGTCTTATTTGTCAGGTCAATATTAGAGAAACGAAGTGATTTCTTTCCAAGGATGTACATCTAATAATCTTGGTTAAACCTTCAATCTTGTTTTAAATGCTTTTCCATTGAAAATGATACCTCTCTTTCAGCTCCCCCATTTCTGAGAAGTATAAAATCTTATAATTTATTATTACCAAAGGGGAAAGGTGGGAGGAGGGATAAATTAACAGTTTGGAATTAACACATACACACTGCTATGTATAAAATAAATCATCAACAAGGAACTACTGTATAGCACAGGGAACTACACTCAACATTTTGCAATAACCTATAAGGGGAAATAATCTGAAAAAGAATAGATATTTTTATTGACATCATCTATCAATGATAGTTAAAGTGTAGCCTAAGGGAAGCTGGTGGTGAGTGCTTCTGACCCTGAAGACTTCAATCATCTAAAGTTTGGACTCTGCCTACTTCCCAAGGCCCTTAATGAACATATGTGTAGCCGTAGCTTAAAAACTTCCCCAGTTTGGGTTTCGGGGAGACACTGATTTTGAAAAAGCCCTGGTGTTCTCCTTACATGAATGGGACTCTTCCTACTGCTAAAACATGTCTGTCACACCCAGAGGATGGTATACCGTCTGATCGGGAAGAGTTTGGAAAAGGCATCTCATCTCCTCATCTCCTGGTGCTCGGGTTCACCCCTCCAGCGTCTTTACTAACAGTCTCCCCACTTGGAGATGTCAGCACTGTCAACATCCTGTTGCGTACAGTTTGGAATTTGTCCAGAGGATGAAGCGGAAGGATGAAGAACAATGAGAGACAAGTCCTAGGTGTTCAGACAGGCACATGTCACTCTAATTTCCAATCAGGAAGACGAATTGACCAAAGGCTAGGGTTGCCCATGGAAACAGTATAGGGCTTGAGGAAATCCCGCTGCTTTGTGGCCAGTTCCCATAAACACAAGTTGAACAATGGAACTCAGGGGCAGTAAAATTCACAAAACTGCAGAGTTGAAAATATCCATCACTGAAAAATGTCTTGAGGAAAGTCAGAGAAAAGGACTTGTAAGCAAGGGAGAATGGCAGGAAAGGGATTTGAGGAGGTAGAAAGGACTCGCCATTAAGCACAAGAAAAGGAGCTGAACATTGCCAACATTGCCAACATTGCAGTTGGCCAAAAAGGGTGTATGCGTTTTTTTCTGTATATATTCAAGAAAAGGGCATACACTTTTTTAGCCAACCAAACAGGTGGGCACTGGAAGTCAATACTACAAAAGATATCACTTCGCATCAGTCAGAAGAGCCATCCTCATAAAGCGTAAACAACAGAAATGCAGGACAGGGCAACGAGAAGAGGGAGCCCTGTGAGACTTATAGTGGAAATGTATATTGCCAACGGCCATTCTGGAGAAGTGTATTGTGTTTACTAAAGCATCTAAAAAATGAGCTACAGAGCATAGGGCACTTGCACTCATGGGCGTATATCTTGGGAAAAACAAAAATCGAGAGGACACAGGCACCCCAATGTTTACCCCCTCTCTGTTTAAAAGATCCTCGACTAGGATATAACTTAAATGTCTCTGGAGGGAAAAACTGGATAGAGATGTGGTACTTAGGTAGAGTGGAATATTATTCAGCCTGGAAATCAATGAAATATGGCCAGTTGTAACAACTCCGGAGGAGTTACGTATGATCATTCTAAGTGACAGAATTCAAAAAGAAAAAGACACATATCATAAGATATCACTTAAAGGTGGAATCCAAAATGGCTACACATGAAATAAATTACAAAACAAAAACATAGTCAAATATGTAGAAAACACGCATAAGGCTGCTAAACGGGAAAGGTGGGGAGGGGTGAGGCATCATCCAGGAGGTTGAAATTAGCAAAGATACCATTCCAAATACCAAACTGATAATCAACAAGGCCTACACAGTAGCTAAAAGAACTGCACTCAGCACACTCAAGTCACCGGAAAAGAATATATACGACTGGTAAGAATCTGAAAAAGAATTTATTGATGACTCTCTGTACGTGAATCAAGTGGATGTACAGCAGCAAGAAACAGAGCTTTGAAAATCAGCTGTAACCAATATAGTAATAAATTGAAAAAAATAAACGACAGAGAGACAGAGAAAACCTCTTACAACTTTTCCTCAGGGACGGTGATGCAACATGGATTGAACACATCTAGACCCACAGCAGGATGAGACATAAGGCTGGAAACTGTTTGCGCTAAGAGGAATGTGAGGTTGGGTGAGGAAATGCACACCCTTTAAAGTAATACTACCTGGTACCCATTCAATGGGTCCCAAATCTGCAGGTTCAAGGGATCTTCCTACAGCTAAAACATGCATGGAAAACCCAGAGGACTGTACACCATGTGATCGGGAGATGTGTCTAAAATGCACCTCATTTATCCTCTCCTGGTGCTCCTGTTCACCATTCCAGCCATGTTACTTAGAATCTCCCCACTTGGAGAATCAGCACATTTAAACTTCTGTTTCACACATTTTGCAAATTGTGAGGAGGATGAACGGGAAGAGGGGGAACCAATGAGAGAATAGTTGTAGGGGTTTGGACGGGCACATATCACTCTAATTTCCCATTAAGAATAAGAATTAAAGAAAGGCTCAGCCTGCCTCGCCGGAGCCAAAATAGGGCCTGAAGCAATCCTGCGGGTTTGAGGCCAGCTCACAAAAGAGCAACTTAAAAAATGGAGCTCAGGGTCACTGCAATTCACAAACCTGCAGAGTTATAAATGAAAACTAATGTCCAAAAATATGTTGAGGTAAGGCAAAGAAGAGGATCTGAATGCAAGACAGAATTGCAAGAAACAGATTTCAAGAGATAGATTGGACTCGTCTTTAATGCACATGAAAAGCGGCAGAATTTCGACAATGATGCAGTTGGCCCAAAAGGGCGTATGCGTTTTTTCCTGATTATATCCAGGAAAAAACGCATACGCACTTTATGGGCAACGAAGCAAGTAAGCAATGCAAATGTGCACAACAAAGAAGTCTCACTTCCCACCGGTCAAAAGGGCCATCCTAAAAAAGTGTAAAATCCAGAAAGGCAGGACAGGCCATGGAGAACAGGGAGCCTTTATACGCTGATGGGCAGTGTGTGAACTGCCGAGAGCCACTCTGGAGAAGTGTATGGTGGTTCCTAAATCATCTAAAAAACAGAGCTACAGAGCATAGGACACTTCCAATCATGGGAGTATATCTAGGGAAGTCTAAAAATCAACAAGACACAAGCACACCACAGTTTAGGGCTACTCTGTTTACAAGAACCTCAACTTCAGTACACCTTAAATATCCCAGGAAAGAGAACAATGGATAAAGAAGATGTGGTACTTATGTACAATGGAATATCTCTTCACCATGAAATCAATGTAATAAGGCTAGTAGAAGGATAAAGAGTGGATTTAGGTCCGATAATACTACTTGAAATAAGTCAAACAGAAAAAGAAACATATCATAAGATATCACTTATAGAGGGAGGGTAAATATGGCTGCACAAGAAATGAATTACAGAACAGAACAGTGTCTCACATTTAGAAAACACACTTATGTCAGCTTAAGGGGAAAGGAGAGGTAGGGTGATGCATAAAACCAGAGTTTGAAATTAGCACAGATACCATTCAATAAACCAAATAGGTATTAGACAAGATCTACACCTTGCTCAATGAACTGGCCTCAACACACCCTATACACCGCAGAGAAATATATCTGAGTAATAAGAATCTTAAAACCCATGTATTGATATATCTCCATAAGGGAATCAAGTGTGTGCAGAGCGGCACAAACACAGCAGTGAAAATGAGCTAAACCCCATTATAGAAATAAATTTTAAAAAGAAAACGCTGAAACAATGAAAGAGAGAAAAATTCTTACAAAATTCGCTCAGGGGCTGTGATGCAACCTGGATTGCAACCTGGATTGACCACATATAAACCCACAGCTGGATAAGACATAAGGCTGGACACTTGGGGCTGAGAGGATTGGTGAGCTTTGGTGAGCAACTGCCGAAAGTTTAATGCAATACTTCATGCTACTCAGTCCAAGGGTCCCAACACTCCAGGTTGAAGGGAATCTTCCTACAGCTAAACCATGCTTGGGAAACCCAGCGACTGGTATACCATATGATCGGGAAAGGTTTCTAAAACGCACCTCATTTTTCCTCTCCTGGGGCTGCGGATCGACATTCCAGCCGCTTTACTAACAACATCCCCACATGGAGTCAATGCCTTTAAGTTCTGGTATCGCACAGTCTGCAGTTAGTGTGGAGGATGAATGGGAATAGGGGGAACCAGTGAGAAACAAGCTGTAGCGGTTTCAATGGGCACATGTCACTCTAATGCCACATCAGTAAGAAGAATTAACCAAAGGCACAGCAAGGTGCCCCAGAAGAAAAATAGGGCTTCAAGGAATCCTGTGGTTATGGGGCAAGACCACAAAAATAAGAGCTGAAAAGTGGGGCTAAGGGCCACCGCAATTCAAAAACCTGCAGAGTTATAAAGGCCAACTATTTTCAAAAAATATATTGAGGTAAGGCTATGAAGAGACATTGAAAGCAAGGCAGAAGTGCAGGAAACCGATTTCAGGAGGTAGACTGGAATTGCATTGAAAACATATGAAGAGAGTCAGAACCTCGACAATGATGCACTTGGCCAAAAAGGGCGTATGTGTTTTTTCCTGAATATATTCAGGAAAAAACGCATACACACTTTTTGGCCAACCAAGCAAGCTTGCAAAGGAAATCTGCACTACAATGAAGTCTCACTTCCCCCCGGTCAAAAGGGCCATCTGAAAAAAGTGTAAAATCCATAAAGGCACGACAGAGCATGGAGAACTGGAAGCCTTCTTATGCTGATGGGCGGGATGGAAATTGCCAACAGCCACTCTGGAGAAGTGTATGGTGTTTCCTGAAACATCTAAAAAACAAAGCAACAGAGCCTAGGGCACTTCCACTTATGGTCCTATAGATTAGGGAAATTAAAATTAAAAAGACACAGCCACCCCAAAGTTTGGGACGGCTCTGTTTACAAGAACCTCGTTTACGGTACAAGCTCAATATCGCAGAAAGTGAAAAATGGATAAAGAAGTTGTGGTACTTACGTACAATGCAATATCACTCAGCAATGAAATCTATGTCATCAGGCCCTTAGCAGCACAATGAGTGGATTCAGGTATGATGATTCTAACTGAAATAAGTCACACAGAAAAAGAAACATCATAAGATATCAGTAATACACGGAATGTAAACTTGGCTACTCAGGAACTGAATTACAGAACAGAACAGGGTCTCCAATTTAGAAAACCAACTTATGCTTGCTTAAGGGTAAAGGTGAGTTGGGGTGCTGCATAAAACCAGAGATTGAAATGAGCACAGATAAAGTTCCTTAAGCCAAATATGGAATAGACAAGAGCTACTCCTTGCTCAACGAAATGGACTCAACACCCCATATTAAACGCCAAAGAATATACCTGACTAGTAAGAATCTTAAAACGTATGGATGGCTATGTCTGAAAGAGAATCAAGCGTGTGTACAGGGGCATAAACGCAGCAGTGATAGGATTGGAGAGGTTCGGTGAGCAAATGAAGACCCTTTGAAGTCATATTGCATGGTACCCATTCCACGGGTTTCAACTACCCAGGTTTAAGGTATTCTTCCTTCAGCTAAAACATGCATGTGGAACCTAGAGTATGATCAACCATGTGATCGGGGGACGTGTTCAAATATGTCTCAGTTTTCGTACCCTGGTACTCGGGTGCAACATTCCAGACGCTTTACTAACACTCTCCCGACTTGGAGAGTCAGTCCCTTTAACCTCCTGTTTGGCCCAGTTTGCAATTTCTGCGGAAGATGAACAGGAATAGCGAGAACCAATGAGAGACTAGCTGGAGGTGTCTGGACGGGCAAATTTAACTCTCATTTCCCACCAGGAAGAGGAAATAACCAAAGGCTCAGCGTGCCGTGCCGGAACCAGATTAGGGCCTGAAGCCATCCTGCGGTGTTGCGGCCAGGTCACAAGAAAGCGAGTTGAAGAAAGGAGCTCAGGGGCACTGTAATTCACAAACCTGCAGAGTTATAAATGACAGCTATCGTCCAAAAATATACTGAAGTAAGGCTGCCAAAAGGAGTTGAAAGCGGGGCAGAATTGCAGGAAACCGATTTCAGGATGTAGACTGGAATTGCATTGAAAGCATAGGAAAAGAGGCAGAAGGTCCACAAGAATGCACTTGGTCAAAAAGCGCTTATGCGTTTTTTCCTGAATATATTCAGGAAAAAACGCATACGCCCTTTTTGGCCAACCAAGCAAGCTTGCAAAGGAAATCTGCACTACAATGAAGTCTCACTTCCCCCCGGTCAAAAGGGCCATCTGAAAAAAGTGTAAAATCCAGAAAGGCAGGACAGGCCATGGAGAACTGGGAGCCTTGTTATGCTGATGGGCGGGATGTAAATTGCCAACAGACACTCGGGAGAAGTGTATGGTGTTTCCTGAAACATCTAAAAAACAAAGCAACAGAGCCTAGGGCACTTCCACTTATGGTCCTATAGCTTAGGGAAATTAAAATCAAAAAGATACAGCCACCCCAATGTTTGGGACGCCTCTGTTTACAAGAACCTCGTTTACCGTACAAGTTCAATATCACAGAAAGTGAAAAATGGATAAAGAACTTGTGGTACTTACGTACAATGCAGTATCACTCAGCAGTGAAATCTATGTCATCAGGCCCGTAGCAGCACAATGAGTGGATTCAGGTACGATGATTCTAACTGAAATAAGTCACACAGAAAAAGAAACATCATAAGATATCAGTAATACACGGAATGTAAACTTGGCTACACAGGAACTGAATTACAGAACAGAACAGGGTCTCAAATTTAGAAAACCAACTTATGCTTGTTTAAGGGTAAAGGTGAGTTGGGGTGCTGCATAAAACCAGAGATTGAAATGAGCACAGATAAAGTTCCTTAAGCCAAATATGGAATAGACAAGAGCTACTCCTTGCTCAACGAAATGGACTCAACACCGCATATTAAACGCCTAAGAGTGTACCTGACTCTTAAGTATCTTAAAACCTATGGATTGCTATGTCTCCGAAAGAGAATCAAGCATGTGTACAGGGACATAAACGCAGCAGTGATAGGATTGGAGAGGTTCGGTGAGCAAATGAAGACCCTTTGAAGTCATATTGCATGGTACCCATTCCACGGGTTTCAACTACCCAGGTTTAAGGTATTCTTCCTTCAGCTAAAACATGCATGTGGAACCTAGAGTATGATCAACCATGTGATCGGGAGACGTGTTCAAATATATCTCAGTTTTCGTAACCTGGTACTCGGGTGCAACATTCCAGACGCTTTACTAACACTCTCCCGACTTGGAGAGTCAGTCCCTTTAACCTCCTGTTTAGCCCAGTTTGCAATTTCTGCGGAAGATGAACAGGAATAGCGAGAACCAATGAGAGACTAGCTGGAGGTGTCTGGACGGGCAAATTTAACTCTCATTTCCCACCAGGAAGAGGAAATAACCAAAGGCTCAGCGTGCCGTGCCGGAACCAGATTAGGGCCTGAAGCCATCCTGCGGTGTTGCGGCCAGCTCACAAGAAAGCGAGTTGAAGAAAGGAGCTCAGGGGCACTGTAATTCACAAACCTGCAGAGTTATAAATGACAACTATCGTCCAAAAATATACTGAAGTAAGGCTGCCAAGAGGACTTGAAAGCGGGGCAGAATTGCAGGAAACCGATTTCAGGAGGTAGACTGGAATTGCATTGAAAGCATAGGAAAAGAGGCAGAAGGTCCACAAGAATGCACTTGGCCAAAAAGGGCGTATGCGTTTTTTCCTGAATATATTCAGGAAAAAACGCATATGCCCTTTTTGGCCAACCAAGCAAGCTTGCAAAGGAAATCTGCACTACAATGAAGTGTCACTTCCCCCCGGTCAAAAGGGCCATCTGAAAAAAGTGTAAAATCCAGAAAGGCAGGACAGGCCATGGAGAACTGGGAGCCTTGTTATGCTGATGGGCGGGATGTAAATTGCCAACAGACACTCGGGAGAAGTGTATGGTGTTTCCTGAAACATCTAAAAAACAAAGCAACAGAGCCTAGGGCACTTCCACTTATGGTCCTATAGCTTAGGGAAATTAAAATCAAAAAGATACAGCCACCCCAATGTTTGGGACGCCTCTGTTTACAAGAACCTCGTTTACCGTACAAGTTCAATATCACAGAAAGTGAAAAATGGATAAAGAACTTGTGGTACTTACGTACAATGCAGTATCACTCAGCAGTGAAATCTATGTCATCAGGCCCGTAGCAGCACAATGAGTGAATTCAGGTACGATGATTCTAACTGAAATAAGTCACACAGAAAAAGAAACATCATAAGATATCAGTAATACACGGAATGTAAACTTGGCTACACAGGAACTGAATTACAGAACAGAACAGGGTCTCAAATTTAGAAAACCAACTTATGCTTGTTTAAGGGGAAAGGTGAGTTGGGGTGCTGCATAAAACCAGAGATTGAAATGAGCACAGATAAAGTTCCTTAAGCCAAATATGGAATAGACAAGAGCTACTCCTTGCTCAACGAAATGGACTCAACACCGCATATTAAACGCCTAAGAGTGTACCTGACTCTTAAGTATCTTAAAACCTATGGATTGCTATGTCTCCGAAAGAGAATCAAGCATGTGTACAGGGACATAAACGCAGCAGTGATAGGATTGGAGAGGTTCGGTGAGCAAATGAAGACCCTTTGAAGTCATATTGCATGGTACCCATTCCACGGGTTTCAACTACCCAGGTTTAAGGTATTCTTCCTTCAGCTAAAACATGCATGTGGAACCTAGAGTATGATCAACCATGTGATCGGGAGACGTGTTCAAATATATCTCAGTTTTCGTACCCTGGTACTCGGGTGCAACATTCCAGACGCTTTACTAACACTCTCCCGACTTGGAGAGTCAGTCCCTTTAACCTCCTGTTTAGCCCAGTTTGCAATTTCTGCGGAAGATGAACAGGAATAGCGAGAACCAATGAGAGACTAGCTGGAGGTGTCTGGACGGGCAAATTTAACTCTCATTTCCCACCAGGAAGAGGAAATAACCAAAGGCTCAGCGTGCCGTGCCGGAACCAGATTAGGGCCTGAAGCCATCCTGCGGTGTTGCGGCCAGCTCACAAGAAAGCGAGTTGAGGAAAGGAGCTCAGGGGCACTGTAATTCACAAACCTGCAGAGTTATAAATGACAACTATCGTCCAAAAATATACTGAAGTAAGGCTGCCAAGAGGACTTGAAAGCGGGGCAGAATTGCAGGAAACCGATTTCAGGAGGTAGACTGGAATTGCATTGAAAGCATAGGAAAAGAGGCAGAACGTCCACAATGATGCACTTGGCCAAAAAGGGCGTATGCGTTTTTTCCTGAATATATTCAGGAAAAAACGCATACGCCCTTTTTGGCCAACCAAGCAAGCTTGCAAAGGAAATCTGCACTACAATGAAGTCTCACTTCCCCCCGGTCAAAAGGGCCATCTGAAAAAAGTGTAAAATCCAGAAAGGCAGGACAGGCCATGGAGAACTGGGAGCCTTGTTATGCTGATGGGCGGTATGTAAATTGCCAACAGACACTCGGGAGAAGTGTATGGTGTTTCCTGAAACATCTAAAAAACAAAGCAACAGAGCCTAGGGCACTTCCACTTATGGTCCTATAGCTTAGGGAAATTAAAATCAAAAAGATACAGCCACCCCAATGTTTGGGACGCCTCTGTTTACAAGAACCTCGTTTACCGTACAAGTTCAATATCACAGAAAGTGAAAAATGGATAAAGAACTTGTGGTACTTACGTACAATGCAGTATCACTCAGCAGTGAAATCTATGTCATCAGGCCCGTAGCAGCACAATGAGTGGATTCAGGTACGATGATTCTAACTGAAATAAGTCACACAGAAAAAGAAACATCATAAGATATCAGTAATACACGGAATGTAAACTTGGCTACACAGGAACTGAATTACAGAACAGAACAGGGTCTCAAATTTAGAAAACCAACTTATGCTTGTTTAAGGGTAAAGGTGAGTTGGGGTGCTGCATAAAACCAGAGATTGAAATGAGCACAGATAAAGTTCCTTAAGCCAAATATGGAATAGACAAGAGCTACTCCTTGCTCAACGAAATGGACTCAACACCGCATATTAAACGCCTAAGAATGTACCTGACTCTTAAGTATCTTAAAACCTATGGATTGCTATGTCTCCGAAAGAGAATCAAGCCTGTGTACAGGGACATAAACGCAGCAGTGATAGGATTGGAGAGGTTCGGTGAGCAAATGAAGACCCTTTGAAGTCATATTGCATGGTACCCATTCCACGGGTTTCAACTACCCAGGTTTAAGGTATTCTTCCTTCAGCTAAAACATGCATGTGGAACCTAGAGTATGATCAACCATGTGATCGGGAGACGTGTTCAAATATGTCTCAGTTTTCGTACCCTGGTACTCGGGTGCAACATTCCAGACGCTTTACTAACACTCTCCCGACTTGGAGAGTCAGTCCCTTTAACCTCCTGTTTGGCCCAGTTTGCAATTTCTGCGGAAGATGAACAGGAATAGCGAGAACCAATGAGAGACTAGCTGGAGGTGTCTGGACGGGCAAATTTAACTCTCATTTCCCGCCAGGAAGAGGAAATAACCAAAGGCTCAGCGTGCCGTGCCGGAACCAGATTAGGGCCTGAAGCCATCCTGCGGTGTTGCGGCCAGCTCACAAGAAAAGGAGTTGAAGAAAGGAGCTCAGGGGCACTGTAATTCACAAACCTGCAGAGTTATAAATGACAACTATCGTCCAAAAATATACTGAAGTAAGGCTGCCAAGAGGACTTGAAAGCGGGGCAGAATTGCAGGAAACCGATTTCAGGAGGTAGACTGGAATTGCATTGAAAGCATAGGAAAAGAGGCAGAACGTCCACAATGATGCACTTGGCCAAAAAGGGCGTATGCGTTTTTTCCTGAATATATTCAGGAAAAAACGCATATGCCCTTTTTGGCCAACCAAGCAAGCTTGCAAAGGAAATCTGCACTACAATGAAGTCTCACTTCCCCCCGGTCAAAAGGGCCATCTGCAAAAAGTGTAAAATCCAGAAAGGCAGGACAGGCCCTGGAGAACTGGGAGCCTTGTTATGCTGATGGGCGGGATGTAAATTGCCAACAGACACTCGGGAGAAGTGTATGGTGTTTCCTGAAACATCTAAAAAACAAAGCAACAGAGCCTAGGGCACTTCCACTTATGGTCCTATAGCTTAGGGAAATTAAAATCAAAAAGATACAGCCCCCCCAATGTTTGGGACGCCTCTGTTTACAAGAACCTCGTTTACCGTACAAGTTCAATATCACAGAAAGTGAAAAATGGATAAAGAACTTGTGGTACTTACGTACAATGCAGTATCACTCAGCAGTGAAATCTATGTCATCAGGCCCGTAGCAGCACGATGAGTGGATTCAGGTACGATGATTCTAACTGAAATAAGTCACACAGAAAAAGAAACATCATAAGATATCACTAATACACGGAATGTAAACTGGGCTACACAGGAACTGAATTACAGAACAGAACAGGGTCTCAAATTTAGAAAACCAACTTATGCTTGTTTAAGGGTAAAGGTGAGTTGGGGTGCTGCATAAAACCAGAGATTGAAATGAGCACAGATAAAGTTCCTTAAGCCAAATATGGAATAGACAAGAGCTACTCCTTGCTCAACGAAATGGACTCAACACCGCATATTAAACGCCTAAGAATGTACCTCACTAGTAAGTATCTTAAAACCTATGGATTGCTATGTCTCCGAAAGAGAATCAAGCATGTGTACAGGGGCATAAACTCAGCAGTGATAGGATTGGAGAGGTTCGGTGAGCAAATGCAGACCCTTTGAAGTCATATTGCATGGTACCCATTCCATGGGTCTCAACTCTCCAGGTTTAAGAGATTCTTCCTTCAGCTAAAACATGCATGTGGAACCCAGAGTATGATCCACCGTGTGATCGAGAAACGTGTTCAAATGTGTCTCACTTTTCGTTCCCTGGTACTCGGGTGCAACATTCCAGACGCTTTACTAACACTCTCCCAACTTGGAGAGTCAGTCCCTTTAACCTCCTGTTTGGCCCAGTTTGCAATTTCTGCGGAAGATGAACAGGAATAGCGAGAACCAATGAGAGACTAGCTGGAGGTGTCTGGACGGGCAAATTTAACTCTCATTTCCCACAGGGAAGAGGAATAAACCAAAGGCTCAGCATGCCGTGCCGGAACCAGATTAGGGCCTGAAGCAATCCTGCGCTGTTGTGGCCAGCTCAAAAGAAAGCGAGTTGAAGAAAGGAGCTCAGGGGCACTGTAATTCACAAACCTGCAGATTTATAAATGACAGCTATTGTCCGAAAATATACTGAAGTAGGGCTGCCAAGAGGACTTGAATGCGGGGCAGAATTGCAGGAAACCGATTTCAGGAGGAATCGGAATTGGATTGCATTTAAAACACAGGAAAAGAGGAAGAACGTCGACAATGATGCACTTGGCCAAAAAGGGCGTATGTGTTTTTTCCTGAATATATTCAGGAGAAAACTCATACGCCCTTTTTGGCCAACCAAGCAAGCTTGCAAAGGAAATCTGCACTACAATGAAGTCTCACTTCCCCCCGGTCAAAAGGGTCATCTGAAAAAAGTGTAAAATCCAGAAAGGCAGAACAGGCCACGGAGAACTGGGAGCCTTGTTATGCTGATGGGCGGGATGTAAATTCCCAACAGCAGCTCTGTAGAAGTGTATGGTGTTTCCTGAAACATCTAAAAAACAAAGCAACAGAGCCTAGGGCACTTCCACTTATGGTCCTATAGCTTAGGGAAATTAAAATCAAAAAGACACAGCCACCCCAAAATTTGGGACGGCTCTTTTTACAGGAATCTCTTCTGCGGCACAAGTTAAATATCCCAGAGAGCAAATAATGGATAAAGAAGTTGCGGTACTTATGTACAACAGAATACCACTCAGCAATGTAATCTATGTCACCAGGCCCGTACCAGCATAATGAGTGGATTGAGGCACGATGATTCTAAGTGAAATAAGTCACACAGAAAAAGAAACATCATAAGGTATCACTAATACGTGGAATGTGAACTTGGCTACACATGAACTGAATTACAAAACAGAACAGGGTCTCAAATTTAGAAAACCAACTTATGCTTGCTTAAGGGGGAAGGTGAGTTGGGGTGCTGCATAAAAGCAGAGTTTGAAATTAGCACAGATACCGTTCCATAAGCCAAATATGTAATAGACAAGACCTACCCCTTGCTCAACGAAATGGATTCAACAATGAGGTATCACCTCACACCTGGTAGAATAGGCATCATAGAAAATCTACAAACAAATAATGCTGGAAAGGGTGTGGAGAAAAGGAACCCTCTTCCACTATTGTTGGGAATATAAATTGATACAGTCATTATGGAGAACAATATGGAATTTCTTAAGAAACTAACAATAGAATTACCATATGATACAGCAATCCCAGTACTGGACATATACCCAGACAAAACCATAAATCAAAAAGAGTCATTCACCGCAATGTTCATTGCATCACTATTTACAATATCGAGGTAATGGAAGCAACCTAAATGCCCACAGACAGACGAATGCATAAAGCTGTGGTACATATATAAAATGGAATATTACTAAGCCATGAAAAGGAATGAAATTGGGTCATTTGTAGAGACGTCGATGGATCTAGAGACTGTCATACAGAGTGAAGTAAGTCAGAAAGAGAAAAACAAATCTGGTATATTCATGCATATATGTGGAACCTAGAAAAACTGTACAGATTAACCATTTTGCAAGGCATAAATAGAGCAACAGATGTAGACAACAAACGTATGGACAACAAGGGGGGAAAGCTGTTGGGGGGGTGGTGGTGGGAGGAGTTGAGAGACTGGGATTGGCATGTATACATTTATATGTATAAAATAGATAACCAATAAGAACCTGCTGTATAAAAATATAAAATAAAATTCAAAATTAAAAAGAAATAAAATTTAAAAAATAAAACAGAAAAAACAATTATTCCCTGCACATACATGTATTTATATGAATAAATTATTTCCATGCTTATATCTGTAAATACAAAAAAGAGGAATAAAATCTACCTTGAACCAAAAACGAAAAAGAGAAAAAAACACAGAACCCACCAGTTACACAGAGGAAAACCGTATCAGGGCACTTGCTCCAGTTGTAAACAATTCTGAAGTTGGTCAGTGGTGGGGAATCGTCTCCCATTCAGCCAGCAGCCCCCACGCAACAAGCGTCCTCATTGCAAAGCTGGGGCACCGTGCCGAGGCATCTGTGAGTAAACGTGAGCTGAGCCCCAGGCCAGTTGCTGCTGAACTATTCCCACCCGTCCCAGGTAAAACACCTGAATATATACAAGGACTTGAAAGCCTAGAGGAAGGGCCATAGAGCCACACGAGTGACAGCATGCCGGCCGACTTGGTGCCTGCAGGCCAGCCAGGATGGTCCTGGCCCTGGGTGCTCTTCTGGAAGATTTCCATTTCCCTGCCTGAGATACCCGTCCTGTCCCTGCCCCCACTGCTTTTTTCCTTCCTCACCTCTGCCCAGGGAGAAATTCCAGCAGCAGGTATGGGTGACACATCCTCTTCTTTAGCAGGTGGCAGCCTGGCAACTGCTGCAGAAAGTCCAGCAGAGCCCCACTCACACTGGGCCACCCACAAAGCCGTGGCCTCTCACTCCCTCCCACCAGCCCAGCCCCGAGACTGCTGACAGGGCAGAGAAAATGGCGTCAGGCACGGCTGCAGGGGCTCTTGCTGCCTGGAGTGGTATTTATATTGATCTCAACCCAGGCACACCTGGGGAGGGCTGGCTGGCACGGTAAGGCTGCCCAGGTCAGCCAATCATCACCCCTCAGGGGCTCACAGTTGCAGAAAATGGAACTTGCTGAACCGGCCAGGTCCAAGGAACAGGTGTGGGCTCCTGAGAGTCAGGATAGACAAGGGGCTGCAGCTTTGGCTTGTTTTCTAATCATTTTATCTGGCCCATGAGTGGGAGACAACTTCAAGAAAACCCTCTCCTAATGAGAGGAACCCAGGAGTCAGGGAAAGGAGGGGTGGGTGGTGGTTGGAGACAGAGGCCTGGTGTCCCGGGTGCAGTGGAAGTCTCTGGAAGACCAGGTGGAGGGAGGCCTCACGGAGTGATGCCCAGGGTCACAGACCTGTCGCAGCTGCTGTTTGTTAGTTCAAGTCCTGCTCTGAGGTGCTCTGTGTCAGCTCTGAGCGACAGGTGAGCTGGGGGTGCTCTGCAATGAGGGCTATGTGCACGGTTCCTGTGTGCCCAGCCCTGCCAGGGTACCTGCAAGGGTAGCTCTGTATCCTGGGAGGGGCCTGATCACAAGAGCCCCGTGGGCTGGGGTGGGGGTGGGGTACCTGCCCAGGTGAGCTCCATATTCTGCGATTGGTCTGACCACGAGAGCCCCATGGGCTGCTGGGGACCTGGTAAAGGATGTCAGGACAGTCAGTGAAGCCACCGAGGATATACCTCCAGTTGCTCCTAATTCCTACACCCTGCTGGTCATTCTACCAACCACCAGGACATGGTATTCTGTATTAGTCTTCAATGATGCCTTCTTTTGTATTCCATTAGTCCCAGAGTCACAAGAAATTTTGGCTTGTGAGTGGCAGGACTCAACATACAACTAAAACAATACTTCCGGGCCGTCTGGCCCCAAGGGTGCAAAAATTCCCACACCGTCTTTGGGGAAAGCTTAGCTAAAGACCTAAAAGTTCTACCTCTGGAAAAGGAAACCCTCCTTCAATATGCAGACGACATTCTGATCGCCAGCCCTACTAAGGAGGCCTCTGAACTACCAAGCCAATAAAGGATAGAAGTTGTCCAAGAAAAAGCTCAAATATCACAGACTGCGGTGACCTGCCTGGGCTTCATTCTCACACAAGGTCAGAGAAGCCCATCCCAGGAAAGGGAAGAAACCATTTTCAGCCTTACCCCTTTCTAAAACTAGAAGACAGCTTAGGGGTTCCTGGGGAGGCCAGGGTTTGCTGCTTCTGGATCCCTAACTACAGTCTACTAGCTGGGCCTCTATATGAAACACTGAAAGGAAAAGATGATGATCCTTTTGAATAGAATCCAGAAGTGGCCTTTCAAGAATGGAAAGAGCAGTCAATTCAGACCCTTGCCCTGGAACTCCCTAATTTAGCTAAACCCTTTGACCTTTACATTCCCGGTGAAAGGTGAATCGCCATTGGAGAATTAGTGCAAAAACTGGGACCACTTGAAATGGAACAATGCAAGAATGCCATCCAGGTAGGATAAACTACGGTCACTAAGGAGCTTGGCCCACTGCCACATCTGGTCAAGATACTGGCGGTATCTAAAAACCTGGAAATCAGCAGCCCAAAAGGCCACCTCCCTCCTACGGGAAAAGGACCCCACGTGGTGATCCTAACCACCAACCATGCCCTGAAGTTGCAGGGTTCGCTCCGTGGGCACACCGACCTCGAGTGAGGAGGCCCTCCAACTCCAACATCCAGAGAGATAACCGGGGGCAACAGGGCACCATGACGACTCGTGTGAACATCACTTGACCTGGAGTTTCTCTCATAAAACAACAAGAGTGTGTCCCAAAAGAGTAGACTACTGCTTGCAGGACTTACTGCACCCAGAGGGGAGCTAATAATCTTGGCGGGGGAACAGTATACCACACTGTCACCATAGAAAAGCCTACAGACACCGTGATGATGGTGGCCAATAAGACCGGCTGGACTCCTGTTTACTTCAAAAGGCTGTTGACTCAGTAACCATCATGGTCCTTATCACCACTGACCCTGGACTGTCTGGGAGTTGAGCGGGCAGGGCTCTGACACCTGGTGCTGTTTGTACGTTAATTCAGGGGCCTAATTGAAGAAAGCGCAGACTACTGGTCAGAGCATCTAGGCTGACAGAAACGGTCAGCCTAAGGTGGCCGAACAAATGTGGGGCGGGGTGAAACCGGCCCCCACAGCGTCTCTGCACATCTCTTTCCTGGACCCTTAAAGGTCATTAGAATCTATAACACTTCCAATGCTGGTGCTCAGGTGGACGAGCAGGGAGGCAGGGGTCCTGGGGACAATCAACGTCACCGGGAGGCTGCTGGGGAGAAGCTCTGACCCTCGCCCCAGGGTATGAGGGCTCCCAACTCAGCACTCAGCAGTTACAGAAGAAGGGTCTGCACCCTCAGCACTCCAAGAATGAGGAACGGGACAAAAGGCAGAGGAGGGGTTTGTCCCCAGCAAAGCCCATTAAAAATCCCTGGGAGATAAAAATAGAATCTGGGCAATAAAGTCAAGTCTAACCTTTTTTATCCTTTGTGCTTTGTCTAATTTCACGTGCTCCTAGGGTCCCGCATGCAGAGGTTCCACACCCGGCACTTCAGACCAGATTTCCTAGTGCAGAATGGCTGGGTCGACACCTCAGCTCCTGGGGCCCAGTGCAGACTCCACGATATAGAGCCTGAGCTACAGCCAACCCGGCCCTCGAGAGCTCTGCCGCCTCCCTCCCTCCCACTGACTCTGACAGGATCTCTACACAGCAGCCCAGCCCACAGCCCACGGGGTAGTGCATGCTCTCACCTCTCCATTCTCTGATCAAAATATAAAGTTTCCTTTGCTTGTGAACCAAACTCAGTCTCGATCTGTTGGCCCCAATGACACTGGGCAGGGGGACACTTGTTGGGGTCCACTCTGGAGGATCAGTAACAGAAATTGAGACTATTGTAACCTCAATGAACAGATGTGTGAGCCAAACTGTAGTTAACATAGAACAGTGTATAAGGCTCGGGTAAAATAAGATGTTTCTAACACTTCCATTTGATATTTCCATCACTTTTTATAAGCAAGTTCAGTGAAAAGGTTTGTCTTATTTGTCAGGTCAATATTAGAGAAACGAAGTGATTTCTTTCCAAGGATGTACATCTAATAATCTTGGTTAAACCTTCAATCTTGTTTTAAATGCTTTTCCATTGAAAATGATACCTCTCTTTCAGCTCCCCCATTTCTGAGAAGTATAAAATCTTATAATTTATTATTACCAAAGGGGAAAGGTGGGAGGAGGGATAAATTAACAGTTTGGAATTAACACATACACACTGCTATGTATAAAATAAATCATCAACAAGGAACTACTGTATAGCACAGGGAACTACACTCAACATTTTGCAATAACCTATAAGGGGAAATAATCTGAAAAAGAATAGATATTTTTATTGACATCATCTATCAATGATAGTTAAAGTGTAGCCTAAGGGAAGCTGGTGGTGAGTGCTTCTGACCCTGAAGACTTCAATCATCTAAAGTTTGGACTCTGCCTACTTCCCAAGGCCCTTAATGAACATATGTGTAGCCGTAGCTTAAAAACTTCCCCAGTTTGGGTTTCGGGGAGACACTGATTTTGAAAAAGCCCTGGTGTTCTCCTTACATGAATGGGACTCTTCCTACTGCTAAAACATGTCTGTCACACCCAGAGGATGGTATACCGTCTGATCGGGAAGAGTTTGGAAAAGGCATCTCATCTCCTCATCTCCTGGTGCTCGGGTTCACCCCTCCAGCGTCTTTACTAACAGTCTCCCCACTTGGAGATGTCAGCACTGTCAACATCCTGTTGCGTACAGTTTGGAATTTGTCCAGAGGATGAAGCGGAAGGATGAAGAACAATGAGAGACAAGTCCTAGGTGTTCAGACAGGCACATGTCACTCTAATTTCCAATCAGGAAGACGAATTGACCAAAGGCTAGGGTTGCCCATGGAAACAGTATAGGGCTTGAGGAAATCCCGCTGCTTTGTGGCCAGTTCCCATAAACACAAGTTGAACAATGGAACTCAGGGGCAGTAAAATTCACAAAACTGCAGAGTTGAAAATATCCATCACTGAAAAATGTCTTGAGGAAAGTCAGAGAAAAGGACTTGTAAGCAAGGGAGAATGGCAGGAAAGGGATTTGAGGAGGTAGAAAGGACTCGCCATTAAGCACAAGAAAAGGAGCTGAACATTGCCAACATTGCCAACATTGCAGTTGGCCAAAAAGGGTGTATGCGTTTTTTTCTGTATATATTCAAGAAAAGGGCATACACTTTTTTAGCCAACCAAACAGGTGGGCACTGGAAGTCAATACTACAAAAGATATCACTTCGCATCAGTCAGAAGAGCCATCCTCATAAAGCGTAAACAACAGAAATGCAGGACAGGGCAACGAGAAGAGGGAGCCCTGTGAGACTTATAGTGGAAATGTATATTGCCAACGGCCATTCTGGAGAAGTGTATTGTGTTTACTAAAGCATCTAAAAAATGAGCTACAGAGCATAGGGCACTTGCACTCATGGGCGTATATCTTGGGAAAAACAAAAATCGAGAGGACACAGGCACCCCAATGTTTACCCCCTCTCTGTTTAAAAGATCCTCGACTAGGATATAACTTAAATGTCTCTGGAGGGAAAAACTGGATAGAGATGTGGTACTTAGGTAGAGTGGAATATTATTCAGCCTGGAAATCAATGAAATATGGCCAGTTGTAACAACTCCGGAGGAGTTACGTATGATCATTCTAAGTGACAGAATTCAAAAAGAAAAAGACACATATCATAAGATATCACTTAAAGGTGGAATCCAAAATGGCTACACATGAAATAAATTACAAAACAAAAACATAGTCAAATATGTAGAAAACACGCATAAGGCTGCTAAACGGGAAAGGTGGGGAGGGGTGAGGCATCATCCAGGAGGTTGAAATTAGCAAAGATACCATTCCAAATACCAAACTGATAATCAACAAGGCCTACACAGTAGCTAAAAGAACTGCACTCAGCACACTCAAGTCACCGGAAAAGAATATATACGACTGGTAAGAATCTGAAAAAGAATTTATTGATGACTCTCTGTACGTGAATCAAGTGGATGTACAGCAGCAAGAAACAGAGCTTTGAAAATCAGCTGTAACCAATATAGTAATAAATTGAAAAAAATAAACGACAGAGAGACAGAGAAAACCTCTTACAACTTTTCCTCAGGGACGGTGATGCAACATGGATTGAACACATCTAGACCCACAGCAGGATGAGACATAAGGCTGGAAACTGTTTGCGCTAAGAGGAATGTGAGGTTGGGTGAGGAAATGCACACCCTTTAAAGTAATACTACCTGGTACCCATTCAATGGGTCCCAAATCTGCAGGTTCAAGGGATCTTCCTACAGCTAAAACATGCATGGAAAACCCAGAGGACTGTACACCATGTGATCGGGAGATGTGTCTAAAATGCACCTCATTTATCCTCTCCTGGTGCTCCTGTTCACCATTCCAGCCATGTTACTTAGAATCTCCCCACTTGGAGAATCAGCACATTTAAACTTCTGTTTCACACATTTTGCAAATTGTGAGGAGGATGAACGGGAAGAGGGGGAACCAATGAGAGAATAGTTGTAGGGGTTTGGACGGGCACATATCACTCTAATTTCCCATTAAGAATAAGAATTAAAGAAAGGCTCAGCCTGCCTCGCCGGAGCCAAAATAGGGCCTGAAGCAATCCTGCGGGTTTGAGGCCAGCTCACAAAAGAGCAACTTAAAAAATGGAGCTCAGGGTCACTGCAATTCACAAACCTGCAGAGTTATAAATGAAAACTAATGTCCAAAAATATGTTGAGGTAAGGCAAAGAAGAGGATCTGAATGCAAGACAGAATTGCAAGAAACAGATTTCAAGAGATAGATTGGACTCGTCTTTAATGCACATGAAAAGCGGCAGAATTTCGACAATGATGCAGTTGGCCCAAAAGGGCGTATGCGTTTTTTCCTGATTATATCCAGGAAAAAACGCATACGCACTTTATGGGCAACGAAGCAAGTAAGCAATGCAAATGTGCACAACAAAGAAGTCTCACTTCCCACCGGTCAAAAGGGCCATCCTAAAAAAGTGTAAAATCCAGAAAGGCAGGACAGGCCATGGAGAACAGGGAGCCTTTATACGCTGATGGGCAGTGTGTGAACTGCCGAGAGCCACTCTGGAGAAGTGTATGGTGGTTCCTAAATCATCTAAAAAACAGAGCTACAGAGCATAGGACACTTCCAATCATGGGAGTATATCTAGGGAAGTCTAAAAATCAACAAGACACAAGCACACCACAGTTTAGGGCTACTCTGTTTACAAGAACCTCAACTTCAGTACACCTTAAATATCCCAGGAAAGAGAACAATGGATAAAGAAGATGTGGTACTTATGTACAATGGAATATCTCTTCACCATGAAATCAATGTAATAAGGCTAGTAGAAGGATAAAGAGTGGATTTAGGTCCGATAATACTACTTGAAATAAGTCAAACAGAAAAAGAAACATATCATAAGATATCACTTATAGAGGGAGGGTAAATATGGCTGCACAAGAAATGAATTACAGAACAGAACAGTGTCTCACATTTAGAAAACACACTTATGTCAGCTTAAGGGGAAAGGAGAGGTAGGGTGATGCATAAAACCAGAGTTTGAAATTAGCACAGATACCGTTCAATAAACCAAATAGGTATTAGACAAGATCTACACCTTGCTCAATGAACTGGCCTCAACACACCCTATACACCGCAGAGAAATATATCTGAGTAATAAGAATCTTAAAACCCATGTATTGATATATCTCCATAAGGGAATCAAGTGTGTGCAGAGCGGCACAAACACAGCAGTGAAAATGAGCTAAACCCCATTATAGAAATAAATTTTAAAAAGAAAACGCTGAAACAATGAAAGAGAGAAAAATTCTTACAAAATTCGCTCAGGGGCTGTGATGCAACCTGGATTGCAACCTGGATTGACCACATATAAACCCACAGCTGGATAAGACATAAGGCTGGACACTTGGGGCTGAGAGGATTGGTGAGCTTTGGTGAGCAACTGCCGAAAGTTTAATGCAATACTTCATGCTACTCAGTCCAAGGGTCCCAACACTCCAGGTTGAAGGGAATCTTCCTACAGCTAAACCATGCTTGGGAAACCCAGCGACTGGTATACCATATGATCGGGAAAGGTTTCTAAAACGCACCTCATTTTTCCTCTCCTGGGGCTGCGGATCGACATTCCAGCCGCTTTACTAACAACATCCCCACATGGAGTCAATGCCTTTAAGTTCTGGTATCGCACAGTCTGCAGTTAGTGTGGAGGATGAATGGGAATAGGGGGAACCAGTGAGAAACAAGCTGTAGCGGTTTCAATGGGCACATGTCACTCTAATGCCACATCAGTAAGAAGAATTAACCAAAGGCACAGCAAGGTGCCCCAGAAGAAAAATAGGGCTTCAAGGAATCCTGTGGTTATGGGGCAAGACCACAAAAATAAGAGCTGAAAAGTGGGGCTAAGGGCCACCGCAATTCAAAAACCTGCAGAGTTATAAAGGCCAACTATTTTCAAAAAATATATTGAGGTAAGGCTATGAAGAGACATTGAAAGCAAGGCAGAAGTGCAGGAAACCGATTTCAGGAGGTAGACTGGAATTGCATTGAAAACATATGAAGAGAGTCAGAACCTCGACAATGATGCACTTGGCCAAAAAGGGCGTATGTGTTTTTTCCTGAATATATTCAGGAAAAAACGCATACACACTTTTTGGCCAACCAAGCAAGCTTGCAAAGGAAATCTGCACTACAATGAAGTCTCACTTCCCCCCGGTCAAAAGGGCCATCTGAAAAAAGTGTAAAATCCATAAAGGCACGACAGAGCATGGAGAACTGGAAGCCTTCTTATGCTGATGGGCGGGATGGAAATTGCCAACAGCCACTCTGGAGAAGTGTATGGTGTTTCCTGAAACATCTAAAAAACAAAGCAACAGAGCCTAGGGCACTTCCACTTATGGTCCTATAGATTAGGGAAATTAAAATTAAAAAGACACAGCCACCCCAAAGTTTGGGACGGCTCTGTTTACAAGAACCTCGTTTACGGTACAAGTTCAATATCGCAGAAAGTGAAAAATGGATAAAGAAGTTGTGGTACTTACGTACAATGCAATATCACTCAGCAATGAAATCTATGTCATCAGGCCCTTAGCAGCACAATGAGTGGATTCAGGTATGATGATTCTAACTGAAATAAGTCACACAGAAAAAGAAACATCATAAGATATCAGTAATACACGGAATGTAAACTTGGCTACTCAGGAACTGAATTACAGAACAGAACAGGGTCTCCAATTTAGAAAACCAACTTATGCTTGCTTAAGGGTAAAGGTGAGTTGGGGTGCTGCATAAAACCAGAGATTGAAATGAGCACAGATAAAGTTCCTTAAGCCAAATATGGAATAGACAAGAGCTACTCCTTGCTCAACGAAATGGACTCAACACCCCATATTAAACGCCAAAGAATATACCTGACTAGTAAGAATCTTAAAACGTATGGATGGCTATGTCTGAAAGAGAATCAAGCGTGTGTACAGGGGCATAAACGCAGCAGTGATAGGATTGGAGAGGTTCGGTGAGCAAATGAAGACCCTTTGAAGTCATATTGCATGGTACCCATTCCACGGGTTTCAACTACCCAGGTTTAAGGTATTCTTCCTTCAGCTAAAACATGCATGTGGAACCTAGAGTATGATCAACCATGTGATCGGGGGACGTGTTCAAATATGTCTCAGTTTTCGTACCCTGGTACTCGGGTGCAACATTCCAGACGCTTTACTAACACTCTCCCGACTTGGAGAGTCAGTCCCTTTAACCTCCTGTTTGGCCCAGTTTGCAATTTCTGCGGAAGATGAACAGGAATAGCGAGAACCAATGAGAGACTAGCTGGAGGTGTCTGGACGGGCAAATTTAACTCTCATTTCCCACCAGGAAGAGGAAATAACCAAAGGCTCAGCGTGCCGTGCCGGAACCAGATTAGGGCCTGAAGCCATCCTGCGGTGTTGCGGCCAGGTCACAAGAAAGCGAGTTGAAGAAAGGAGCTCAGGGGCACTGTAATTCACAAACCTGCAGATTTATAAATGACAGCTATTGTCCGAAAATATACTGAAGTAGGGCTGCCAAGAGGACTTGAATGCGGGGCAGAATTGCAGGAAACCGATTTCAGGAGGAATCGGAATTGGATTGCATTTAAAACACAGGAAAAGAGGAAGAACGTCGACAATGATGCACTTGGCCAAAAAGGGCGTATGTGTTTTTTCCTGAATATATTCAGGAGAAAACTCATACGCCCTTTTTGGCCAACCAAGCAAGCTTGCAAAGGAAATCTGCACTACAATGAAGTCTCACTTCCCCCCGGTCAAAAGGGCCATCTGAAAAAAGTGTAAAATCCAGAAAGGCAGAACAGGCCACGGAGAACTGGGAGCCTTGTTATGCTGATGGGCGGGATGTAAATTCCCAACAGCAGCTCTGTAGAAGTGTATGGTGTTTCCTGAAACATCTAAAAAACAAAGCAACAGAGCCTAGGGCACTTCCACTTATGGTCCTATAGCTTAGGGAAATTAAAATCAAAAAGACACAGCCACCCCAAAATTTGGGACGGCTCTTTTTACAGGAATCTCTTCTGCGGCACAAGTTAAATATCCCAGAGAGCAAATAATGGATAAAGAAGTTGCGGTACTTATGTACAACAGAATACCACTCAGCAATGTAATCTATGTCACCAGGCCCGTACCAGCATAATGAGTGGATTGAGGCACGATGATTCTAAGTGAAATAAGTCACACAGAAAAAGAAACATCATAAGGTATCACTAATACGTGGAATGTGAACTTGGCTACACATGAACTGAATTACAAAACAGAACAGGGTCTCAAATTTAGAAAACCAACTTATGCTTGCTTAAGGGGGAAGGTGAGTTGGGGTGCTGCATAAAAGCAGAGTTTGAAATTAGCACAGATACCGTTCCATAAGCCAAATATGTAATAGACAAGACCTACCCCTTGCTCAACGAAATGGATTCAACAATGAGGTATCACCTCACACCTGGTAGAATAGGCATCATAGAAAATCTACAAACAAATAATGCTGGAAAGGGTGTGGAGAAAAGGAACCCTCTTCCACTATTGTTGGGAATATAAATTGATACAGTCATTATGGAGAACAATATGGAATTTCTTAAGAAACTAACAATAGAATTACCATATGATACAGCAATCCCAGTACTGGACATATACCCAGACAAAACCATAAATCAAAAAGAGTCATTCACCGCAATGTTCATTGCATCACTATTTACAATATCGAGGTAATGGAAGCAACCTAAATGCCCACAGACAGACGAATGCATAAAGCTGTGGTACATATATAAAATGGAATATTACTAAGCCATGAAAAGGAATGAAATTGGGTCATTTGTAGAGACGTCGATGGATCTAGAGACTGTCATACAGAGTGAAGTAAGTCAGAAAGAGAAAAACAAATCTGGTATATTCATGCATATATGTGGAACCTAGAAAAACTGTACAGATTAACCATTTTGCAAGGCATAAATAGAGCAACAGATGTAGACAACAAACGTATGGACAACAAGGGGGGAAAGCTGTTGGGGGGGTGGTGGTGGGAGGAGTTGAGAGACTGGGATTGGCATGTATACATTTATATGTATAAAATAGATAACCAATAAGAACCTGCTGTATAAAAATATAAAATAAAATTCAAAATTAAAAAGAAATAAAATTTAAAAAATAAAACAGAAAAAACAATTATTCCCTGCACATACATGTATTTATATGAATAAATTATTTCCATGCTTATATCTGTAAATACAAAAAAGAGGAATAAAATCTACCTTGAACCAAAAACGAAAAAGAGAAAAAAACACAGAACCCACCAGTTACACAGAGGAAAACCGTATCAGGGCACTTGCTCCAGTTGTAAACAATTCTGAAGTTGGTCAGTGGTGGGGAATCGTCTCCCATTCAGCCAGCAGCCCCCACGCAACAAGCGTCCTCATTGCAAAGCTGGGGCACCGTGCCGAGGCATCTGTGAGTAAACGTGAGCTGAGCCCCAGGCCAGTTGCTGCTGAACTATTCCCACCCGTCCCAGGTAAAACACCTGAATATATACAAGGACTTGAAAGCCTAGAGGAAGGGCCATAGAGCCACACGAGTGACAGCATGCCGGCCGACTTGGTGCCTGCAGGCCAGCCAGGATGGTCCTGGCCCTGGGTGCTCTTCTGGAAGATTTCCATTTCCCTGCCTGAGATACCCGTCCTGTCCCTGCCCCCACTGCTTTTTTCCTTCCTCACCTCTGCCCAGGGAGAAATTCCAGCAGCAGGTATGGGTGACACATCCTCTTCTTTAGCAGGTGGCAGCCTGGCAACTGCTGCAGAAAGTCCAGCAGAGCCCCACTCACACTGGGCCACCCACAAAGCCGTGGCCTCTCACTCCCTCCCACCAGCCCAGCCCCGAGACTGCTGACAGGGCAGAGAAAATGGCGTCAGGCACGGCTGCAGGGGCTCTTGCTGCCTGGAGTGGTATTTATATTGATCTCAACCCAGGCACACCTGGGGAGGGCTGGCCGGCACGGTAAGGCTGCCCAGGTCAGCCAATCATCACCCCTCAGGGGCTCACAGTTGCAGAAAATGGAACTTGCTGAACCGGCCAGGTCCAAGGAACAGGTGTGGGCTCCTGAGAGTCAGGATAGACAAGGGGCTGCAGCTTTGGCTTGTTTTCTAATCATTTTATCTGGCCCATGAGTGGGAGACAACTTCAAGAAAACCCTCTCCTAATGAGAGGAACCCAGGAGTCAGGGAAAGGAGGGGTGGGTGGTGGTTGGAGACAGAGGCCTGGTGCCCCGGGTGCAGTGGAAGTCTCTGGAAGACCAGGTGGAGGGAGGCCTCACGGAGTGATGCCCAGGGTCACAGACCTGTCGCAGCTGCTGTTTGTTAGTTCAAGTCCTGCTCTGAGGTGCTCTGTGTCAGCTCTGAGCGACAGGTGAGCTGGGGGTGCTCTGCAATGAGGGCTATGTGCACGGTTCCTGTGTGCCCAGCCCTGCCAGGGTACCTGCAAGGGTAGCTCTGTATCCTGGGAGGGGCCTGATCACAAGAGCCCCGTGGGCTGGGGTGGGGGTGGGGTACCTGCCCAGGTGAGCTCCATATTCTGCGATTGGTCTGACCACGAGAGCCCCATGGGCTGCTGGGGACCTGGTAAAGGATGTCAGGACAGTCAGTGAAGCCACCGAGGATATACCTCCAGTTGCTCCTAATTCCTACACCCTGCTGGTCATTCTACCAACCACCAGGACATGGTATTCTGTATTAGTCTTCAATGATGCCTTCTTTTGTATTCCATTAGTCCCAGAGTCACAAGAAATTTTGGCTTGTGAGTGGCAGGACTCAACATACAACTAAAACAATACTTCCGGGCCGTCTGGCCCCAAGGGTGCAAAAATTCCCACACCGTCTTTGGGGAAAGCTTAGCTAAAGACCTAAAAGTTCTACCTCTGGAAAAGGAAACCCTCCTTCAATATGCAGACGACATTCTGATCGCCAGCCCTACTAAGGAGGCCTCTGAACTACCAAGCCAATAAAGGATAGAAGTTGTCCAAGAAAAAGCTCAAATATCACAGACTGCGGTGACCTGCCTGGGCTTCATTCTCACACAAGGTCAGAGAAGCCCATCCCAGGAAAGGGAAGAAACCATTTTCAGCCTTACCCCTTTCTAAAACTAGAAGACAGCTTAGGGGTTCCTGGGGAGGCCAGGGTTTGCTGCTTCTGGATCCCTAACTACAGTCTACTAGCTGGGCCTCTATATGAAACACTGAAAGGAAAAGATGATGATCCTTTTGAATAGAATCCAGAAGTGGCCTTTCAAGAATGGAAAGAGCAGTCAATTCAGACCCTTGCCCTGGAACTCCCTAATTTAGCTAAACCCTTTGACCTTTACATTCCCAGTGAAAGGTGAATGCCATTGGAGAATTAGTGCAAAAACTGGGACCACTTGAAATGGAACAATGCAAGAATGCCATCCAGGTAGGATAAACTACGGTCACTAAGGAGCTTGGCCCACTGCCACATCTGGCCAAGATACTGGCGGTATCTAAAAACCTGGAAATCAGCAGCCCAAAAGGCCACCTCCCTCCTACGGGAAAAGGACCCCACGTGGTGATCCTAACCACCAACCATGCCCTGAAGTTGCAGGGTTCGCTCCGTGGGCACACCGACCTCGAGTGAGGAGGCCCTCCAACTCCAACATCCAGAGAGATAACCGGGGGCAACAGGGCACCATGACGACTCGTGTGAACATCACTTGACCTGGAGTTTCTCTCATAAAACAACAAGAGTGTGTCCCAAAAGAGTAGACTACTGCTTGCAGGACTTACTGCACCCAGAGGGGAGCTAATAATCTTGGCGGGGGAACAGTATACCACACTGTCACCATAGAAAAGCCTACAGACACCGTGATGATGGTGGCCAATAAGACCGGCTGGACTCCTGTTTACTTCAAAAGGCTGTTGACTCAGTAACCATCATGGTCCTTATCACCACTGACCCTGGACTGTCTGGGAGTTGAGCGGGCAGGGCTCTGACACCTGGTGCTGTTTGTACGTTAATTCAGGGGCCTAATTGAAGAAAGCGCAGACTACTGGTCAGAGCATCTAGGCTGGCAGAAACGGTCAGCCTAAGGTGGCCGAACAAATGTGGGGCGGGGTGAAACCGGCCCCCACAGCGTCTCTGCACATCTCTTTCCTGGACCCTTAAAGGTCATTAGAATCTATAACACTTCCAATGCTGGTGCTCAGGTGGACGAGCAGGGAGGCAGGGGTCCTGGGGACAATCAACGTCACCGGGAGGCTGCTGGGGAGAAGCTCTGACCCTCGCCCCAGGGTATGAGGGCTCCCAACTCAGCACTCAGCAGTTACAGAAGAAGGGTCTGCACCCTCAGCACTCCAAGAATGAGGAACGGGACAAAAGGCAGAGGAGGGGTTTGTCCCCAGCAAAGCCCATTAAAAATCCCTGGGAGATAAAAATAGAATCTGGGCAATAAAGTCAAGTCTAACCTTTTTTATCCTTTGTGCTTTGTCTAATTTCACGTGCTCCTAGGGTCCCGCATGCAGAGGTTCCACACCCGGCACTTCAGACCAGATTTCCTAGTGCAGAATGGCTGGGTCGACACCTCAGCTCCTGGGGCCCAGTGCAGACTCCACGATATAGAGCCTGAGCTACAGCCAACCCGGCCCTCGAGAGCTCTGCCGCCTCCCTCCCTCCCACTGACTCTGACAGGATCTCTACACAGCAGCCCAGCCCACAGCCCACGGGGTAGTGCATGCTCTCACCTCTCCATTCTCTGATCAAAATATAAAGTTTCCTTTGCTTGTGAACCAAACTCAGTCTCGATCTGTTGGCCCCAATGACACTGGGCAGGGGGACACTTGTTGGGGTCCACTCTGGAGGATCAGTAACAGAAATTGAGACTATTGTAACCTCAATGAACAGATGTGTGAGCCAAACTGTAGTTAACATAGAACAGTGTATAAGGCTCGGGTAAAATAAGATGTTTCTAACACTTCCATTTGATATTTCCATCACTTTTTATAAGCAAGTTCAGTGAAAAGGTTTGTCTTATTTGTCAGGTCAATATTAGAGAAACGAAGTGATTTCTTTCCAAGGATGTACATCTAATAATCTTGGTTAAACCTTCAATCTTGTTTTAAATGCTTTTCCATTGAAAACGATACCTCTCTTTCAGCTCCCCCATTTCTGAGAAGTATAAAATCTTATAATTTATTATTACCAAAGGGGAAAGGTGGGAGGAGGGATAAATTAACAGTTTGGAATTAACACATACACACTGCTATGTATAAAATAAATCATCAACAAGGAACTACTGTATAGCACAGGGAACTACACTCAACATTTTGCAATAACCTATAAGGGGAAATAATCTGAAAAAGAATAGATATTTTTATTGACATCATCTATCAATGATAGTTAAAGTGTAGCCTAAGGGAAGCTGGTGGTGAGTGCTTCTGACCCTGAAGACTTCAATCATCTAAAGTTTGGACTCTGCCTACTTCCCAAGGCCCTTAATGAACATATGTGTAGCCGTAGCTTAAAAACTTCCCCAGTTTGGGTTTCGGGGAGACACTGATTTTGAAAAAGCCCTGGTGTTCTCCTTACATGAATGGGACTCTTCCTACTGCTAAAACATGTCTGTCACACCCAGAGGATGGTATACCGTCTGATCGGGAAGAGTTTGGAAAAGGCATCTCATCTCCTCATCTCCTGGTGCTCGGGTTCACCCCTCCAGCGTCTTTACTAACAGTCTCCCCACTTGGAGATGTCAGCACTGTCAACATCCTGTTGCGTACAGTTTGGAATTTGTCCAGAGGATGAAGCGGAAGGATGAAGAACAATGAGAGACAAGTCCTAGGTGTTCAGACAGGCACATGTCACTCTAATTTCCAATCAGGAAGACGAATTGACCAAAGGCTAGGGTTGCCCATGGAAACAGTATAGGGCTTGAGGAAATCCCGCTGCTTTGTGGCCAGTTCCCATAAACACAAGTTGAACAATGGAACTCAGGGGCAGTAAAATTCACAAAACTGCAGAGTTGAAAATATCCATCACTGAAAAATGTCTTGAGGAAAGTCAGAGAAAAGGACTTGTAAGCAAGGGAGAATGGCAGGAAAGGGATTTGAGGAGGTAGAAAGGACTCGCCATTAAGCACAAGAAAAGGAGCTGAACATTGCCAACATTGCCAACATTGCAGTTGGCCAAAAAGGGTGTATGCGTTTTTTTCTGTATATATTCAAGAAAAGGGCATACACTTTTTTAGCCAACCAAACAGGTGGGCACTGGAAGTCAATACTACAAAAGATATCACTTCGCATCAGTCAGAAGAGCCATCCTCATAAAGCGTAAACAACAGAAATGCAGGACAGGGCAACGAGAAGAGGGAGCCCTGTGAGACTTATAGTGGAAATGTATATTGCCAACGGCCATTCTGGAGAAGTGTATTGTGTTTACTAAAGCATCTAAAAAATGAGCTACAGAGCATAGGGCACTTGCACTCATGGGCGTATATCTTGGGAAAAACAAAAATCGAGAGGACACAGGCACCCCAATGTTTACCCCCTCTCTGTTTAAAAGATCCTCGACTAGGATATAACTTAAATGTCTCTGGAGGGAAAAACTGGATAGAGATGTGGTACTTAGGTAGAGTGGAATATTATTCAGCCTGGAAATCAATGAAATATGGCCAGTTGTAACAACTCCGGAGGAGTTACGTATGATCATTCTAAGTGACAGAATTCAAAAAGAAAAAGACACATATCATAAGATATCACTTAAAGGTGGAATCCAAAATGGCTACACATGAAATAAATTACAAAACAAAAACATAGTCAAATATGTAGAAAACACGCATAAGGCTGCTAAACGGGAAAGGTGGGGAGGGGTGAGGCATCATCCAGGAGGTTGAAATTAGCAAAGATACCATTCCAAATACCAAACTGATAATCAACAAGGCCTACACAGTAGCTAAAAGAACTGCACTCAGCACACTCAAGTCACCGGAAAAGAATATATACGACTGGTAAGAATCTGAAAAAGAATTTATTGATGACTCTCTGTACGTGAATCAAGTGGATGTACAGCAGCAAGAAACAGAGCTTTGAAAATCAGCTGTAACCAATATAGTAATAAATTGAAAAAAATAAACGACAGAGAGACAGAGAAAACCTCTTACAACTTTTCCTCAGGGACGGTGATGCAACATGGATTGAACACATCTAGACCCACAGCAGGATGAGACATAAGGCTGGAAACTGTTTGCGCTAAGAGGAATGTGAGGTTGGGTGAGGAAATGCACACCCTTTAAAGTAATACTACCTGGTACCCATTCAATGGGTCCCAAATCTGCAGGTTCAAGGGATCTTCCTACAGCTAAAACATGCATGGAAAACCCAGAGGACTGTACACCATGTGATCGGGAGATGTGTCTAAAATGCACCTCATTTATCCTCTCCTGGTGCTCCTGTTCACCATTCCAGCCATGTTACTTAGAATCTCCCCACTTGGAGAATCAGCACATTTAAACTTCTGTTTCACACATTTTGCAAATTGTGAGGAGGATGAACGGGAAGAGGGGGAACCAATGAGAGAATAGTTGTAGGGGTTTGGACGGGCACATATCACTCTAATTTCCCATTAAGAATAAGAATTAAAGAAAGGCTCAGCCTGCCTCGCCGGAGCCAAAATAGGGCCTGAAGCAATCCTGCGGGTTTGAGGCCAGCTCACAAAAGAGCAACTTAAAAAATGGAGCTCAGGGTCACTGCAATTCACAAACCTGCAGAGTTATAAATGAAAACTAATGTCCAAAAATATGTTGAGGTAAGGCAAAGAAGAGGATCTGAATGCAAGACAGAATTGCAAGAAACAGATTTCAAGAGATAGATTGGACTCGTCTTTAATGCACATGAAAAGCGGCAGAATTTCGACAATGATGCAGTTGGCCCAAAAGGGCGTATGCGTTTTTTCCTGATTATATCCAGGAAAAAACGCATACGCACTTTATGGGCAACGAAGCAAGTAAGCAATGCAAATGTGCACAACAAAGAAGTCTCACTTCCCACCGGTCAAAAGGGCCATCCTAAAAAAGTGTAAAATCCAGAAAGGCAGGACAGGCCATGGAGAACAGGGAGCCTTTATACGCTGATGGGCAGTGTGTGAACTGCCGAGAGCCACTCTGGAGAAGTGTATGGTGGTTCCTAAATCATCTAAAAAACAGAGCTACAGAGCATAGGACACTTCCAATCATGGGAGTATATCTAGGGAAGTCTAAAAATCAACAAGACACAAGCACACCACAGTTTAGGGCTACTCTGTTTACAAGAACCTCAACTTCAGTACACCTTAAATATCCCAGGAAAGAGAACAATGGATAAAGAAGATGTGGTACTTATGTACAATGGAATATCTCTTCACCATGAAATCAATGTAATAAGGCTAGTAGAAGGATAAAGAGTGGATTTAGGTCCGATAATACTACTTGAAATAAGTCAAACAGAAAAAGAAACATATCATAAGATATCACTTATAGAGGGAGGGTAAATATGGCTGCACAAGAAATGAATTACAGAACAGAACAGTGTCTCACATTTAGAAAACACACTTATGTCAGCTTAAGGGGAAAGGAGAGGTAGGGTGATGCATAAAACCAGAGTTTGAAATTAGCACAGATACCATTCAATAAACCAAATAGGTATTAGACAAGATCTACACCTTGCTCAATGAACTGGCCTCAACACACCCTATACACCGCAGAGAAATATATCTGAGTAATAAGAATCTTAAAACCCATGTATTGATATATCTCCATAAGGGAATCAAGTGTGTGCAGAGCGGCACAAACACAGCAGTGAAAATGAGCTAAACCCCATTATAGAAATAAATTTTAAAAAGAAAACGCTGAAACAATGAAAGAGAGAAAAATTCTTACAAAATTCGCTCAGGGGCTGTGATGCAACCTGGATTGCAACCTGGATTGACCACATATAAACCCACAGCTGGATAAGACATAAGGCTGGACACTTGGGGCTGAGAGGATTGGTGAGCTTTGGTGAGCAACTGCCGAAAGTTTAATGCAATACTTCATGCTACTCAGTCCAAGGGTCCCAACACTCCAGGTTGAAGGGAATCTTCCTACAGCTAAACCATGCTTGGGAAACCCAGCGACTGGTATACCATATGATCGGGAAAGGTTTCTAAAACGCACCTCATTTTTCCTCTCCTGGGGCTGCGGATCGACATTCCAGCCGCTTTACTAACAACATCCCCACATGGAGTCAATGCCTTTAAGTTCTGGTATCGCACAGTCTGCAAGTGTGGAGGATGAATGGGAATAGGGGGAACCAGTGAGAAACAAGCTGTAGCGGTTTCAATGGGCACATGTCACTCTAACGCCACATCAGTAAGAAGAATTAACCAAAGGCACAGCAAGGTGCCCCAGAAGAAAAATAGGGCTTCAAGGAATCCTGTGGTTATGGGGCAAGACCACAAAAATAAGAGCTGAAAAGTGGGGCTAAGGGCCACCGCAATTCAAAAACCTGCAGAGTTATAAAGGCCAACTATTTTCAAAAAATATATTGAGGTAAGGCTATGAAGAGACATTGAAAGCAAGGCAGAAGTGCAGGAAACCGATTTCAGGAGGTAGACTGGAATTGCATTGAAAACATATGAAGAGAGTCAGAACCTCGACAATGATGCACTTGGCCAAAAAGGGCGTATGTGTTTTTTCCTGAATATATTCAGGAAAAAACGCATACACACTTTTTGGCCAACCAAGCAAGCTTGCAAAGGAAATCTGCACTACAATGAAGTCTCACTTCCCCCCGGTCAAAAGGGCCATCTGAAAAAAGTGTAAAATCCATAAAGGCACGACAGGGCATGGAGAACTGGGAGCCTTCTTATGCTGATGGGCGGGATGGAAATTGCCAACAGACACTCGGGAGAAGTGTATGGTGTTTCCTGAAACATCTAAAAAACAAAGCAACAGAGCCTAGGGCACTTCCACTTATGGTCCTATAGATTAGGGAAATTAAAATTAAAAAGACACAGCCACCCCAAAGTTTGGGACGGCTCTGTTTACAAGAACCTCGTTTACGGTACAAGTTCAATATCGCAGAAAGTGAAAAATGGATAAAGAAGTTGTGGTACTTACGTACAATGCAATATCACTCAGCAATGAAATCTATGTCATCAGGCCCTTAGCAGCACAATGAGTGGATTCAGGTATGATGATTCTAACTGAAATAAGTCACACAGAAAAAGAAACATCATAAGATATCAGTAATACACGGAATGTAAACTTGGCTACTCAGGAACTGAATTACAGAACAGAACAGGGTCTCCAATTTAGAAAACCAACTTATGCTTGCTTAAGGGTAAAGGTGAGTTGGGGTGCTGCATAAAACCAGAGATTGAAATGAGCACAGATAAAGTTCCTTAAGCCAAATATGGAATAGACAAGAGCTACTCCTTGCTCAACGAAATGGACTCAACACCCCATATTAAACGCCAAAGAATATACCTGACTAGTAAGAATCTTAAAACGTATGGATGGCTATGTCTGAAAGAGAATCAAGCGTGTGTACAGGGGCATAAACGCAGCAGTGATAGGATTGGAGAGGTTCGGTGAGCAAATGAAGACCCTTTGAAGTCATATTGCATGGTACCCATTCCACGGGTTTCAACTACCCAGGTTTAAGGTATTCTTCCTTCAGCTAAAACATGCATGTGGAACCTAGAGTATGATCAACCATGTGATCGGGGGACGTGTTCAAATATGTCTCAGTTTTCGTACCCTGGTACTCGGGTGCAACATTCCAGACGCTTTACTAACACTCTCCCGACTTGGAGAGTCAGTCCCTTTAACCTCCTGTTTGGCCCAGTTTGCAATTTCTGCGGAAGATGAACAGGAATAGCGAGAACCAATGAGAGACTAGCTGGAGGTGTCTGGACGGGCAAATTTAACTCTCATTTCCCACCAGGAAGAGGAAATAACCAAAGGCTCAGCGTGCCGTGCCGGAACCAGATTAGGGCCTGAAGCCATCCTGCGGTGTTGCGGCCAGGTCACAAGAAAGCGAGTTGAAGAAAGGAGCTCAGGGGCACTGTAATTCACAAACCTGCAGAGTTATAAATGACAGCTATCGTCCAAAAATATACTGAAGTAAGGCTGCCAAAAGGAGTTGAAAGCGGGGCAGAATTGCAGGAAACCGATTTCAGGATGTAGACTGGAATTGCATTGAAAGCATAGGAAAAGAGGCAGAAGGTCCACAAGAATGCACTTGGCCAAAAAGCGCTTATGCGTTTTTTCCTGAATATATTCAGGAAAAAACGCATACGCCCTTTTTGGCCAACCAAGCAAGCTTGCAAAGGAAATCTGCACTACAATGAAGTCTCACTTCCCCCCGGTCAAAAGGGCCATCTGAAAAAAGTGTAAAATCCAGAAAGACAGGACAGGCCATGGAGAACTGGGAGCCTTGTTATGCTGATGGGCGGGATGTACATTGCCAACAGACACTCGGGAGAAGTGTATGGTGTTTCCTGAAACATCTAAAAAACAAAGCAACAGAGCCTAGGGCACTTCCACTTATGGTCCTATAGCTTAGGGAAATTAAAATCAAAAAGATACAGCCACCCCAATGTTTGGGACGCCTCTGTTTACAAGAACCTCGTTTACCGTACAAGTTCAATATCACAGAAAGTGAAAAATGGATAAAGAACTTGTGGTACTTACGTACAATGCAGTATCACTCAGCAGTGAAATCTATGTCATCAGGCCCGTAGCAGCACAATGAGTGGATTCAGGTACGATGATTCTAACTGAAATAAGTCACACAGAAAAAGAAACATCATAAGATATCAGTAATACACGGAATGTAAACTTGGCTACACAGGAACTGAATTACAGAACAGAACAGGGTCTCAAATTTAGAAAACCAACTTATGCTTGTTTAAGGGGAAAGGTGAGTTGGGGTGCTACATAAAACCAGAGATTGAAATGAGCACAGATAAAGTTCCTTAAGCCAAATATGGAATAGACAAGAGCTACTCCTTGCTCAACGAAATGGACTCAACACCGCATATTAAACGCCTAAGAATGTACCTGAATAGTAAGTATCTTAAAACCTATGGATTGCTATGTCTCCGAAAGAGAATCAAGCATGTGTACAGGGACATAAACGCAGCAGTGATAGGATTGGAGAGGTTCGGTGAGCAAATGAAGACCCTTTGAAGTCATATTGCATGGTACCCATTCCACGGGTTTCAACTACCCAGGTTTAAGGTATTCTTCCTTCAGCTAAAACATGCATGTGGAACCTAGAGTATGATCAACCATGTGATCGGGAGACGTGTTCAAATATGTCTCAGTTTTCGTACCCTGGTACTCGGGTGCAACATTCCAGACGCTTTACTAACACTCTCCCGACTTGGAGAGTCAGTCCCTTTAACCTCCTGTTTGGCCCAGTTTGCAATTTCTGCGGAAGATGAACAGGAATAGCGAGAACCAATGAGAGACTAGCTGGAGGTGTCTGGACGGGCAAATTTAACTCTCATTTCCCACCAGGAAGAGGAAATAACCAAAGGCTCAGCGTGCCGTGCCGGAACCAGATTAGGGCCTGAAGCCATCCTGCGGTGTTGCGGCCAGCTCACAAGAAAGCGAGTTGAAGAAAGGAGCTCAGGGGCACTGTAATTCACAAACCTGCAGAGTTATAAATGACAACTATCGTCCAAAAATATACTGAAGTAAGGCTGCCAAGAGGACTTGAAAGCGGGGCAGAATTGCAGGAAACCGATTTCAGGAGGTAGACTGGAATTGCATTGAAAGCATAGGAAAAGAGGCAGAACGTCCACAATGATGCACTTGGTCAAAAAGGGCGTATGCGTTTTTTCCTGAATATATTCAGTAAAAACGCATACGCCCTTTTTGGCCAACCAAGCAAGCTTGCAAAGGAAATCTGCACTACAATGAAGTCTCACTTCCCCCCGGTCAAAAGGGCCATCTGAAAAAAGTGTAAAATCCAGAAAGGCAGGACAGGCCCTGGAGAACTGGGAGCCTTGTTATGCTGATGGGCGGGATGTAAATTGCCAACAGACACTCGGGAGAAGTGTATGGTGTTTCCTGAAACATCTAAAAAACAAAGCAACAGAGCCTAGGGCACTTCCACTTATGGTCCTATAGCTTAGGGAAATTAAAATCAAAAAGATACAGCCACCCCAATGTTTGGGACGCCTCTGTTTACAAGAACCTCGTTTACCGTACAAGTTCAATATCACAGAAAGTGAAAAATGGATAAAGAACTTGTGGTACTTACGTACAATGCAGTATCACTCAGCAATGAAATCTATGTCATCAGGCCCGTAGCAGCATAATGAGTGGATTCAGGTACGATGATTCTAACTGAAATAAGTCACACAGAAAAAGAAACATCATAAGATATCACTAACACACGGAATGTAAACTTGGCTACACAGGAACTGAATTACAGAACAGAACAGGGTCTCAAATTTAGAAAACCAACTTATGCTTGTTTAAGGGGAAAGGTGAGTTGGGTAGCTGCATAAAACCAGAGATTGAAATGAGCACAGATAAAGTTCCTTAAGCCAAATATGGAATAGACAAGAGCTACTCCTTGCTCAACGAATTGGACTCAACACCGCATATTAAACGCCTAAGAATGTACCTGACTCTTAAGTATCTTAAAACCTATGGATTGCTATGTCTCCGAAAGAGAATCAAGCATGTGTACAGGGACATAAACGCAGCAGTGATAGGATTGGAGAGGTTCGGTGAGCAAATGAAGACCCTTTGAAGTCATATTGCATGGTACCCATTCCACGGGTTTCAACTACCCAGGTTTAAGGTATTCTTCCTTCAGCTAAAACATGCATGTGGAACCTAGAGTATGACCAACCATGTGATCGGGAGACGTGTTCAAATATGTCTCAGTTTTCGTACCCTGGTACTCGGGTGCAACATTCCAGACGCTTTACTAACACTCTCCCGACTTGGAGAGTCAGTCCCTTTAACCTCCTGTTTGGCCCAGTTTGCAATTTCTGCGGAAGATGAACAGGAATAGCGAGAACCAATGAGAGACTAGCTGGAGGTGTCTGGACGGGCAAATTTAACTCTCATTTCCCACCAGGAAGAGGAAATAACCAAAGGCTCAGCGTGCCGTGCCGGAACCAGATTAGGGCCTGAAGCCATCCTGCGGTGTTGCGGCCAGCTCACAAGAAAGCGAGTTGAAGAAAGGAGCTCAGGGGCACTGTAATTCACAAACCTGCAGAGTTATAAATGACAACTATCGTCCAAAAATATACTGAAGTAAGGCTGCCAAGAGGACTTGAAAGCGGGGCAGAATTGCAGGAAACCGATTTCAGGAGGTAGACTGGAATTGCATTGAAAGCATAGGAAAAGAGGCAGAACGTCCACAATGATGCACTTGGCCAAAAAGGGCGTATGCGTTTTTTCCTGAATATATTCAGGAAAAAACGCATACGCCCTTTTTGGCCAACCAAGCAAGCTTGCAAAGGAAATCTGCACTACAATGAAGTCTCACTTCCCCCCGGTCAAAAGGGCCATCTGAAAAAAGTGTAAAATCCAGAAAGGCAGGACAGGCCATGGAGAACTGGGAGCCTTGTTATGCTGATGGGCGGGATGTAAATTGCCAACAGACACTCGGGAGAAGTGTATGGTGTTTCCTGAAACGTCTAAAAAACAAAGCAACAGAGCCTAGGGCACTTCCACTTATGGTCCTATAGCTTAGGGAAATTAAAATCAAAAAGATACAGCCACCCCAATGTTTGGGACGCCTCTGTTTACAAGAACCTCGTTTACCGTACAAGTTCAATATCACAGAAAGTGAAAAATGGATAAAGAACTTGTGGTACTTACGTACAATGCAGTATCACTCAGCAGTGAAATCTATGTCATCAGGCCCGTAGCAGCACAATGAGTGGATTCAGGTACGATGATTCTAACTGAAATAAGTCACACAGAAAAAGAAACATCATAAGATATCAGTAATACACGGAATGTAAACTTGGCTACACAGGAACTGAATTACAGAACAGAACAGGGTCTCAAATTTAGAAAACCAACTTATGCTTGTTTAAGGGTAAAGGTGAGTTGGGGTGCTGCATAAAACCAGAGATTGAAATGAGCACAGATAAAGTTCCTTAAGCCAAATATGGAATAGACAAGAGCTACTCCTTGCTCAACGAAATGGACTCAACACCGCATATTAAACGCCTAAGAATGTACCTGACTCTTAAGTATCTTAAAACCTATGGATTGCTATGTCTCCGAAAGAGAATCAAGCATGTGTACAGGGACATAAACGCAGCAGTGATAGGATTGGAGAGGTTCGGTGAGCAAATGAAGACCCTTTGAAGTCATATTGCATGGTACCCATTCCACGGGTTTCAACTACCCAGGTTTAAGGTATTCTTCCTTCAGCTAAAACATGCATGTGGAACCTAGAGTATGATCAACCATGTGATCGGGAGACGTGTTCAAATATGTCTCAGTTTTCGTACCCTGGTACTCGGGTGCAACATTCCAGACGCTTTACTAACACTCTCCCGACTTGGAGAGTCAGTGCCTTTAACCTCCTGTTTGGCCCAGTTTGCAATTTCTGCGGAAGATGAACAGGAATAGCGAGAACCAATGAGAGACTAGCTGGAGGTGTCTGGACGGGCAAATTTAACTCTCATTTCCCACCAGGAAGAGGAAATAACCAAAGGCTCAGCGTGCCGTGCCGGAACCAGATTAGGGCCTGAAGCCATCCTGCGGTGTTGCAGCCAGCTCACAAGAAAACGAGTTGAAGAAAGGAGCTCAGGGGCACTGTAATTCACAAACCTGCAGAGTTATAAATGACAACTATCATCCAAAAATTTACTGAAGTAAGGCTGCCAAGAGGACTTGAAAGCGGGGCAGAATTGCAGGAAACCGATTTCAGGAGGTAGACTGGAATTGCATTGAAAGCATAGGAAAAGAGGCAGAACGTCCACAATGATGCACTTGGCCAAAAAGGGCGTATGCGTTTTTTCCTGAATATATTCAGGAAAAAACGCATACGCCCTTTTTGGCCAACCAAGCAAGCTTGCAAAGGAAATCTGCACTACAATGAAGTCTCACTTCCCCCCGGTCAAAAGGGCCATCTGAAAAAAGTGTAAAATCCAGAAAGGCAGGAAAGGCCACGGAGAACTGGGAGCCTTGTTATGCTGATGGGCGGGATGTAAATTGCCAACAGACACTCGGGAGAAGTGTATGGTGTTTCCTGAAACGTCTAATAAACAAAGCAACAGAGCCTAGGGCACTTCCACTTATGGTCCTATAGCTTAGGGAAATTAAAATCAAAAAGATACAGCCACCCCAATGTTTGGGACGCCTCTGTTTACAAGAACCTCGTTTACCATACAAGTTCAATATCACAGAAAGTGAAAAATGGATAAAGAACTTGTGGTACTTACGTACAATGCAGTATCACTCAGCAGTGAAATCTATGTCATCAGGCCCGTAGCAGCACAATGAGTGGATTCAGGTACGATGATTCTAACTGAAATAAGTCACACAGAAAAAGAAACATCATAAGATATCAGTAATACACGGAATGTAAACTTGGCTACACAGGAACTGAATTACAGAACAGAACAGGGTCTCAAATTTAGAAAACCAACTTATGCTTGTTTAAGTGTAAAGGTGAGTTGGGGTGCTGCATAAAACCAGAGATTGAAATGAGCACAGATAAAGTTCCTTAAGCCAAATATGGAATAGACAAGAGCTACTCCTTGCTCAACGAAATGGACTCAACACCGCATATTAAACGCCTAAGAATGTACCTGACTCTTAAGTATCTTAAAACCTATGGATTGCTATGTCTCCGAAAGAGAATCAAGCATGTGTACAGGGACATAAACGCAGCAGTGATAGGATTGGAGAGGTTCGGTGAGCAAATGAAGACCCTTTGAAGTCATATTGCATGGTACCCATTCCACGGGTTTCAACTACCCAGGTTTAAGGTATTCTTCCTTCAGCTAAAACATGCATGTGGAACCTAGAGTATGATCAACCATGTGATCGGGAGACGTGTTCAAATATGTCTCAGTTTTCGTACCCTGGTACTCGGGTGCAACATTCCAGACGCTTTACTAACACTCTCCCGACTTGGAGAGTCAGTCCCTTTAACCTCCTGTTTGGCCCAGTTTGCAATTTCTGCGGAAGATGAACAGGAATAGCGAGAACCAATGAGAGACTAGCTGGAGGTGTCTGGACGGGCAAATTTAACTCTCATTTCCCACCAGGAAGAGGAAATAAACAAAGGCTCAGCGTGCCGTGCCGGAACCAGATTAGGGCCTGAAGCCATCCTGCGGTGTTGCGGCCAGCTCACAAGAAAACGAGTTGAAGAAAGGAGCTCAGGGGCACTGTAATTCACAAACCTGCAGAGTTATAAATGACAACTATCGTCCAAAAATATACTGAAGTAAGGCTGCCAAGAGGACTTGAAAGCGGGGCAGAATTGCAGGAAACCGATTTCAGGAGGTAGACTGGAATTGCATTGAAAGCATAGGAAAAGAGGCAGAACGTCCACAATGATGCACTTGGCCAAAAAGGGCGTATGCGTTTTTTCCTCAGGAAAAAACGCATACGCCCTTTTTGGCCAACCAAGCAAGCTTGCAAAGGAAATCTGCACTACAATGAAGTCTCACTTCCCCCCGGTCAAAAGGGCCATCTGAAAAAAGTGTAAAATCCAGAAAGGCAGGACAGGCCATGGAGAACTGGGAGCCTTGTTATGCTGATGGGCGGGATGTAAATTGCCAACAGACACTCGGGAGAAGTGTATGGTGTTTCCTGAAACATCTAAAAAACAAAGCAACAGAGCCTAGGGCACTTCCACTTATGGTCCTATAGCTTAGGGAAATTAAAATCAAAAAGATACAGCCACCCCAATGTTTGGGACGCCTCTGTTTACAAGAACCTCGTTTACCGTACAAGTTCAATATCACAGAAAGTGAAAAATGGATAAAGAACTTGTGGTACTTACGTACAATGCAGTATCACTCAGCAGTGAAATCTATGTCATCAGGCCCGTAGCAGCACAATGAGTGGATTCAGGTACGATGATTCTAACTGAAATAAGTCACACAGAAAAAGAAACATCATAAGATATCAGTAATACACGGAATGTAAACTTGGCTACACAGGAACTGAATTACAGAACAGAACAGGGTCTCAAATTTAGAAAACCAACTTATGCTTGTTTAAGGGTAAAGGTGAGTTGGGGTGCTGCATAAAACCAGAGATTGAAATGAGCACAGATAAAGTTCCTTAAGCCAAATATGGAATAGACAAGAGCTACTCCTTGCTCAACGAAATGGACTCAACACCGCATATTAAACGCCTAAGAATGTACCTGACTCTTAAGTATCTTAAAACCTATGGATTGCTATGTCTCCGAAAGAGAATCAAGCATGTGTACAGGGACATAAACGCAGCAGTGATAGGATTGGAGAGGTTCGGTGAGCAAATGAAGACCCTTTGAAGTCATATTGCATGGTACCCATTCCACGGGTTTCAACTACCCAGGTTTAAGGTATTCTTCCTTCAGCTAAAACATGCATGTGGAACCCAGAGTATGATCAACCATGTGATCGGGAGACGTGTTCAAATATGTCTCAGTTTTCGTACCCTGGTACTCGGGTGCAACATTCCAGACGCTTTACTAACACTCTCCCGACTTGGAGAGTCAGTCCCTTTAACCTCCTGTTTGGCCCAGTTTGCAATTTCTGCGGAAGATGAACAGGAATAGCGAGAACCAATGGGAGACTAGCTGGAGGTGTCTGGACGGGCAAATTTAACTCTCATTTCCCACCAGGAAGAGGAAATAACCAAAGGCTCAGCGTGCCGTGCCGGAACCAGATTAGGGCCTGAAGCCATCCTGCGGTGTTGCGGCCAGCTCACAAGAAAACGAGTTGAAGAAAGGAGCTCAGGGGCACTGTAATTCACAAACCTGCAGAGTTATAAATGACAACTATCGTCCAAAAATATACTGAAGTAAGGCTGCCAAGAGGACTTGAAAGCGGGGCAGAATTGCAGGAAACCGATTTCAGGAGGTAGACTGGAATTGCATTGAAAGCATAGGAAAAGAGGCAGAACGTCCACAATGATGCACTTGGCCAAAAAGGGCGTATGCGTTTTTTCCTGAATATATTCAGGAAAAAACGCATACGCCCTTTTTGGCCAACCAAGCAAGCTTGCAAAGGAAATCTGCACTACAATGAAGTCTCACTTCCCCCCGGTCAAAAGGGCCATCTGAAAAAAGTGTAAAATCCAGAAAGGCAGGACAGGCCATGGAGAACTGGGAGCCTTGTTATGCTGATGGGCGGGATGTAAATTGCCAACAGAGCTTGGGAGAAGTGTATGGTGTTTCCTGAAACGTCTAAAAAACAAAGCAACAGAGCCTAGGGCACTTCCACTTATGGTCCTATAGCTTAGGGAAATTAAAATCAAAAAGATACAGCCACCCCAATGTTTGGGACGCCTCTGTTTACAAGAACCTCGTTTACCGTACAAGTTCAATATCACAGAAAGTGAAAAATGGATAAAGAACTTGTGGTACTTACGTACAATGCAGTATCACTCAGCAGTGAAATCTATGTCATCAGGCCCGTAGCAGCACAATGAGTGGATTCAGGTACGATGATTCTAACTGAAATAAGTCACACAGAAAAAGAAACATCATAAGATATCAGTAATACACGGAATGTAAACTTGGCTACACAGGAACTGAATTACAGAACAGAACAGGGTCTCAAATTTAGAAAACCAACTTATGCTTGTTTAAGGGGAAAGGTGAGTTGGGGTGCTGCATAAAACCAGAGATTGAAATGAGCACAGATAAAGTTCCTTAAGCCAAATATGGAATAGACAAGAGCTACTCCTTGCTCAACGAAATGGACTCAACACCGCATATTAAACGCCTAAGAATGTACCTGACTCTTAAGTATCTTAAAACCTATGGATTGCTATGTCTCCGAAAGAGAATCAAGCGTGTGTACAGGGACATAAACGCAGCAGTGATAGGATTGGAGAGGTTCGGTGAGCAAATGAAGACCCTTTGAAGTCATATTGCATGGTACCCATTCCACGGGTTTCAACTACCCAGGTTTAAGGTATTCTTCCTTCAGCTAAAACATGCATGTGGAACCTAGAGTATGACCAACCATGTGATCGGGAGACGTGTTCAAATATGTCTCAGTTTTCGTACCCTGGTACTCGGGTGCAACATTCCAGACGCTTTACTAACACTCTCCCGACTTGGAGAGTCAGTCCCTTTAACCTCCTGTTTGGCCCAGTTTGCAATTTCTGCGGAAGATGAACAGGAATAGCGAGAACCAATGAGAGACTAGCTGGAGGTGTCTGGACGGGCAAATTTAACTCTCATTTCCCACCAGGAAGAGGAAATAAACAAAGGCTCAGCGTGCCGTGCCGGAACCAGATTAGGGCCTGAAGCCATCCTGCGGTGTTGCGGCCAGCTCACAAGAAAACGAGTTGAAGAAAGGAGCTCAGGGGCACTGTAATTCACAAACCTGCAGAGTTATAAATGACAACTATCGTCCAAAAATATACTGAAGTAAGGCTGCCAAGAGGACTTAAAAGCGGGGCAGAATTGCAGGAAACCGATTTCAGGAGGTAGACTGGAATTGCATTGAAAGCATAGGAAAAGAGGCAGAACGTCCACAATGATGCACTTGGCCAAAAAGGGCGTATGCGTTTTTTCCTGAATATATTCAGGAAAAAACGCATACGCCCTTTTTGGCCAACCAAGCAAGCTTGCAAAGGAAATCTGCACTACAATGAAGTCTCACTTCCCCCCGGTCAAAAGGGCCATCTGAAAAAAGTGTAAAATCCAGAAAGGCAGGACAGGCCATGGAGAACTGGGAGCCTTGTTATGCTGATGGGCGGGATGTAAATTGCCAACAGACACTCGGGAGAAGTGTATGGTGTTTCCTGAAACGTCTAAAAAACAAAGCAACAGAGCCTAGGGCACTTCCACTTATGGTCCTATAGCTTAGGGAAATTAAAATCAAAAAGATACAGCCACCCCAATGTTTGGGACGCCTCTGTTTACAAGAACCTCATTTACCGTACAAGTTCAATATCACAGAAAGTGAAAAATGGATAAAGAACTTGTGGTACTTACGTACAATGCAGTATCACTCAGCAGTGAAATCTATGTCATCAGGCCCGTAGCAGCACAATGAGTGGATTCACGTACGATGATTCTAACTAAAATAAGTCACACAGAAAAAGAAACATCATAAGATATCAGTAATACACGGAATGTAAACTTGGCTACACAGGAACTGAATTACAGAACAGAACAGGGTCTCAAATTTAGAAAACCAACTTATGCTTGTTTAAGGGTAAAGGTGAGTTGGGGTGCTGCATAAAACCAGAGATTGAAATGAGCACAGATAAAGTTCCTTAAGCCAAATATGGAATAGACAAGAGCTACTCCTTGCTCAACGAAATGGACTCAACACCGCATATTAAACGCCTAAGAATGTACCTGACTCTTAAGTATCTTAAAACCTATGGATTGCTATGTCTCCGAAAGAGAATCAAGCATGTGTACAGGGACATAAACGCAGCAGTGATAGGATTGGAGAGGTTCGGTGAGCAAATGAAGACCCTTTGAAGTCATATTGCATGGTACCCATTCCACGGGTTTCAACTACCCAGGTTTAAGGTATTCTTCCTTCAGCTAAAACATGCATGTGGAACCTAGAGTATGATCAACCATGTGATCGGGAGACGTGTTCAAATATGTCTCAGTTTTCGTACCCTGGTACTCGGGTGCAACATTCCAGACGCTTTACTAACACTCTCCCGACTTGGAGAGTCAGTCCCTTTAACCTCCTGTTTGGCCCAGTTTGCAATTTCTGCGGAAGATGAACAGGAATAGCGAGAACCAATGAGAGACTAGCTGGAGGTGTCTGGACGGGCAAATTTAACTCTCATTTCCCACCAGGAAGAGGAAATAAACAAAGGCTCAGCGTGCCGTGCCGGAACCAGATTAGGGCCTGAAGCCATCCTGCGGTGTTGCGGCCAGCTCACAAGAAAACGAGTTGAAGAAAGGAGCTCAGGGGCACTGTAATTCACAAACCTGCAGAGTTATAAATGACAACTATCGTCCAAAAATATACGGAAGTAAGGCTGCCAAGAGGACTTGAAAGCGGGGCAGAATTGCAGGAAACCGATTTCAGGAGGTAGACTGGAATTGCATTGAAAGCATAGGAAAAGAGGCAGAACGTCCACAATGATGCACTTGGCCAAAAAGGGCGTATGCGTTTTTTCCTCAGGAAAAAACGCATACGCCCTTTTTGGCCAACCAAGCAAGCTTGCAAAGGAAATCTGCACTACAATGAAGTCTCACTTCCCCCCGGTCAAAAGGGCCATCTGAAAAAAGTGTAAAATCCAGAAAGGCAGGACAGGCCATGGAGAACTGGGAGCCTTGTTATGCTGATGGGCGGGATGTAAATTGCCAACAGACACTCGGGAGAAGTGTATGGTGTTTCCTGAAACATCTAAAAAACAAAGCAACAGAGCCTAGGGCACTTCCACTTATGGTCCTATAGCTTAGGGAAATTAAAATCAAAAAGATACAGCCACCCCAATGTTTGGGACGCCTCTGTTTACAAGAACCTCGTTTACCGTACAAGTTCAATATCACAGAAAGTGAAAAATGGATAAAGAACTTGTGGTACTTACGTACAATGCAGTATCACTCAGCAGTGAAATCTATGTCATCAGGCCCGTAGCAGCACAATGAGTGGATTCAGGTACGATGATTCTAACTGAAATAAGTCACACAGAAAAAGAAACATCATAAGATATCAGTAATACACGGAATGTAAACTTGGCTACACAGGAACTGAATTACAGAACAGAACAGGGTCTCAAATTTAGAAAACCAACTTATGCTTGTTTAAGGGTAAAGGTGAGTTGGGGTGCTGCATAAAACCAGAGATTGAAATGAGCACAGATAAAGTTCCTTAAGCCAAATATGGAATAGACAAGAGCTACTCCTTGCTCAACGAAATGGACTCAACACCACATATTAAACGCCTAAGAATGTACCTGACTCTTAAGTATCTTAAAACCTATGGATTGCTATGTCTCCGAAAGAGAATCAAGCATGTGTACAGGGACATAAATGCAGCAGTGATAGGACTGGAGAGGTTCGGTGAGCAAATGAAGACCCTTTGAAGTCATATTGCATGGTACCCATTCCACGGGTTTCAACTACCCAGGTTTAAGGTATTCTTCCTTCAGCTAAAACATGCATGTGGAACCTAGAGTATGATCAACCATGTGATCGGGAGACGTGTTCAAATATGTCTCAGTTTTCGTACCCTGGTACTCGGGTGCAACATTCCAGACGCTTTACTAACACTCTCCCGACTTGGAGAGTCAGTCCCTTTAACCTCCTGTTTGGCCCAGTTTGCAATTTCTGCGGAAGATGAACAGGAATAGCGAGAACCAATGAGAGACTAGCTGGAGGTGTCTGGACGGGCAAATTTAACTCTCATTTCCCACCAGGAAGAGGAAATAACCAAAGGCTCAGCGTGCCGTGCCGGAACCAGATTAGGGCCTGAAGCCATCCTGCGGTGTGCGGCCAGCTCACAAGAAAACGAGTTGAAGAAAGGAGCTCAGGGGCACTGTAATTCACAAACCTGCAGAGTTATAAATGACAACTATCGTCCAAAAATATACTGAAGTAAGGCTGCCAAGAGGACTTGAAAGCGGGGCAGAATTGCAGGAAACCGATTTCAGGAGGTAGACTGGAATTGCATTGAAAGCATAGGAAAAGAGGCAGAACGTCCACAATGATGCACTTGGCCAAAAAGGGCGTATGCGTTTTTTCCTGAATATATTCAGGAAAAAACGCATACGCCCTTTTTGGCCAACCAAGCAAGCTTGCAAAGGAAATCTGCACTACAATGAAGTCTCACTTCCCCCCGGTCAAAAGGGCCATCTGAAAAAAGTGTAAAATCCAGAAAGGCAGGACAGGCCACGGAGAACTGGGAGCCTTGTTATGCTGATGGGCGGGATGTAAATTGCCAACAGACACTCGGGAGAAGTGTATGGTGTTTCCTGAAACGTCTAAAAAAACAAAGCAACAGAGCCTAGGGCACTTCCACTTATGGTCCTATAGCTTAGAGAAATTAAAATCAAAAAGATACAGCCACCCCAATGATTGGGACGCCTCTGTTTACAAGAACCTCGTTTACCATACAAGTTCAATATCACAGAAAGTGAAAAATGGATAAAGAACTTGTGGTACTTACGTACAATGCAGTATCACTCAGCAGTGAAATCTATGTCATCAGGCCCGTAGGAGCACAATGAGTGGATTCAGGTACGATGATTCTAACTGAAATAAGTCACACAGAAAAAGAAACATCATAAGATATCAGTAATACACGGAATGTAAAGTTGGCTCTACAGGAACTGAATTACAGAACAGAACACGGTCTCAAATTTAGAAAACCAACTTATGCTTGTTTAAGGGTAAAGGTGAGTTGGGGTGCTGCATAAAACCAGAGATTGAAATGAGCACAGATAAAGTTCCTTAAGCCAAATATGGAATAGACAAGAGCTACTCCTTGCTCAACGAAATGGACTCAACACCGCATATTAAACGCCTAAGAATGTACCTGACTCTTAAGTATCTTAAAACCTATGGATTGCTATGTCTCCGAAAGAGAATCAAGCATGTGTACAGGGACATAAACGCAGCAGTGATAGGATTGGAGAGGTTCGGTGAGCAAATGAAGACCCTTTGAAGTCATATTGCATGGTACCCATTCCACGGGTTTCAACTACCCAGGTTTAAGGTATTCTTCCTTCAGCTAAAACATGCATGTGGAACCTAGAGTATGATCAACCATGTGATCGGGAGACGTGTTCAAATATGTCTCAGTTTTCGTACCCTGGTACTCGGGTGCAACATTCCAGACGCTTTACTAACACTCTCCCGACTTGGAGAGTCAGTCCCTTTAACCTCCTGTTTGGCCCAGTTTGCAATTTCTGCGGAAGATGAACAGGAATAGCGAGAACCAATGAGAGACTAGCTGGAGGTGTCTGGACGGGCAAATTTAACTCTCATTTCCCACCAGGAAGAGGAAATAACCAAAGGCTCAGCGTGCCGTGCCGGAACCAGATTAGGGCCTGAAGCCATCCTGCGGTGTTGCGGCCAGCTCACAAGAAAACGAGTTGAAGAAAGGAGCTCAGGGGCACTGTAATTCACAAACCTGCAGAGTTATAAATGACAACTATCGTCCAAAAATATACTGAAGTAAGGCTGCCAAGAGGACTTGAAAGCGGGGCAGAATTGTAGGAAACCGATTTCAGGAGGTAGACTGGAATTGCATTGAAAGCATAGGAAAAGAGGCAGAACGTCCACAATGATGCACTTGGCCAAAAAGGGCGTATGTGTTTTTTCCTGAATATATTCAGGAAAAAACGCATACGCCCTTTTTGGCCAACCAAGCAAGCTTGCAAAGGAAATCTGCACTACAATGAAGTCTCACTTCCCCCCGGTCAAAAGGGCCATCTGAAAAAAGTGTAAAATCCAGAAAGGCAGGACAGGCCACGGAGAACTGGGAGCCTTGTTATGCTGATGGGCGGGATGTAAATTGCCAACAGACACTCGGGATAAGTGTATGGTGTTTCCTGAAACGTCTAAAAAAACAAAGCAACAGAGCCTAGGGCACTTCCACTTATGGTCCTATAGCTTAGAGAAATTAAAATCAAAAAGATACAGCCACCCCAATGATTGGGACGCCTCTGTTTACAAGAACCTCGTTTACCGTACAAGTTCAATATCACAGAAAGTGAAAAATGGATAAAGAACTTGTGGTACTTACGTACAATGCAGTATCACTCAGCAGTGAAATCTATGTCATCAGGCCCGTAGCAGCACAATGAGTGGATTCAGGTACGATGATTCTAACTGAAATAAGTCACACAGAAAAAGAAACATCATAAGATATCAGTAATACACGGAATGTAAAGTTGGCTCTACAGGAACTGAATTACAGAACAGAACAGGGTCTCAAATTTAGAAAACCAACTTATGCTTGTTTAAGGGTAAAGGTGAGTTGGGGTGCTGCATAAAACCACAGATTGAAATGAGCACAGATAAAGTTCCTTAAGCCAAATATGGAATAGACAAGAGCTACTCCTTGCTCAACGAAATGGACTCAACACCGCATATTAAACGCCTAAGAATGTACCTGACTCTTAAGTATCTTAAAACCTATGGATTGCTATGTCTCCAAAAGAGAATCAAGCATGTGTACAGGGACATAAACGCAGCAGTGATAGGATTGGAGAGGTTCGGTGAGCAAATGAAGACCCTTTGAAGTCATATTGCATGGTACCCATTCCACGGGTTTCAACTACCCAGGTTTAAGGTATTCTTCCTTCAGCTAAAACATGCATGTGGAACCTAGAGTATGATCAACCATGTGATCGGGAGACGTGTTCAAATATGTCTCAGTTTTCGTACCCTGGTACTCGGGTGCAACATTCCAGACGCTTTACTAACACTCTCCCGACTTGGAGAGTCAGTCCCTTTAACCTCCTGTTTGGCCCAGTTTGCAATTTCTGCGGAAGATGAACAGGAATAGCGAGAACCAATGAGAGACTAGCTGGAGGTGTCTGGACGGGCAAATTTAACTCTCATTTCCCACCAGGAAGAGGAAATAACCAAAGGCTCAGCGTGCCGTGCCGGAACCAGATTAGGGCCTGAAGCCATCCTGCGGTGTTGCGGCCAGCTCACAAGAAAACGAGTTGAAGAAAGGAGCTCAGGGGCACTGTAATTCACAAACCTGCAGAGTTATAAATGACAACTATCGTCCAAAAATATACTGAAGTAAGGCTGCCAAGAGGACTTGAAAGCGGGGCAGAATTGCAGGAAACTGATTTCAGGAGGTAGACTGGAATTGCATTGAAAGCATAGGAAAAGAGGCAGAACGTCCACAATGATGCACTTGGCCAAAAAGGGCGTATGCGTTTTTTCCTGAATATATTCAGGAAAAAACGCATACGCCCTTTTTGGCCAACCAAGCAAGCTTGCAAAGGAAATCTGCACTACAATGAAGTCTCACTTCCCCCCGGTCAAAAGGGCCATCTGAAAAAAGTGTAAAATCCAGAAAGGCAGGACAGGCCATGGAGAACTGGGAGCCTTGTTATGCTGATGGGCGGGATGTAAATTGCCAACAGACACTCGGGAGAAGTGTATGGTGTTTCCTGAAACATCTAAAAAACAAAGCAACAGAGCCTAGGGCACTTCCACTTATGGTCCTATAGCTTAGGGAAATTAAAATCAAAAAGATACAGCCACCCCAATGTTTGGGACGCCTCTGTTTACAAGAACCTCGTTTACCGTACAAGTTCAATATCACAGAAAGTGAAAAATGGATAAAGAACTTGTGGTACTTACGTACAATGCAGTATCACTCAGCAGTGAAATCTATGTCATCAGGCCCGTAGCAGCACAATGAGTGGATTCAGGTACGATGATTCTAACTGAAATAAGTCACACAGAAAAAGAAACATCATAAGATATCAGTAATACACGGAATGTAAACTTGGCTACACAGGAACTGAATTACAGAACAGAACAGGGTCTCAAATTTAGAAAACCAACTTATGCTTGTTTAAGGGTAAAGGTGAGTTGGGGTGCTGCATAAAACCAGAGATTGAAATGAGCACAGATAAAGTTCCTTAAGCCAAATATGGAATAGACAAGAGCTACTCCTTGCTCAACGAAATGGACTCAACACCGCATATTAAACGCCTAAGAATGTACCTGACTCTTAAGTATCTTAAAACCTATGGATTGCTATGTCTCCGAAAGAGAATCAAGCATGTGTACAGGGACATAAACGCAGCAGTGATAGGATTGGAGAGGTTCGGTGAGCAAATGAAGACCCTTTGAAGTCATATTGCATGGTACCCATTCCACGGGTTTCAACTACCCAGGTTTAAGGTATTCTTCCTTCAGCTAAAACATGCATGTGGAACCTAGAGTATGATCAACCATGTGATCGGGAGACGTGTTCAAATATGTCTCAGTTTTCGTACCCTGGTACTCGGGTGCAACATTCCAGACGCTTTACTAACACTCTCCCGACTTGGAGAGTCAGTCCCTTTAACCTCCTGTTTGGCCCAGTTTGCAATTTCTGCGGAAGATGAACAGGAATAGCGAGAACCAATGAGAGACTAGCTGGAGGTGTCTGGACGGGCAAATTTAACTCTCATTTCCCACCAGGAAGAGGAAATAACCAAAGGCTCAGCGTGCCGTGCCGGAACCAGATTAGGGCCTGAAGCCATCCTGCGGTGTGCGGCCAGCTCACAAGAAAACGAGTTGAAGAAAGGAGCTCAGGGGCACTGTAATTCACAAACCTGCAGAGTTATAAATGACAACTATCGTCCAAAAATATACTGAAGTAAGGCTGCCAAGAGGACTTGAAAGCGGGGCAGAATTGCAGGAAACCGATTTCAGGAGGTAGACTGGAATTGCATTGAAAGCATAGGAAAAAAGGCAGAACGTCCACAATGATGCACTTGGCCAAAAAGGGCGTATGCGTTTTTTCCTGAATATATTCAGGAAAAAACGCATACGCCCTTTTTGGCCAACCAAGCAAGCTTGCAAAGGAAATCTGCACTACAATGAAGTCTCACTTCCCCCCGGTCAAAAGGGCCATCTGAAAAAAGTGTAAAATCCAGAAAGGCAGGACAGGCCATGGAGAACTGGGAGCCTTGTTATGCTGATGGGCGGGATGTAAATTGCCAACAGACACTCGGGAGAAGTGTATGGTGTTTCCTGAATCGTCTAAAAAACAAAGCAACAGAGCCTAGGGCACTTCCACTTATGGTCCTATAGCTTAGGGAAATTAAAATCCAAAAGATACAGCCACTCCAATGTTTGGGACGCCTCTGTTTACAAGAACCTCGTTTACCGTACAAGTTCAATATCACAGAAAGTGAAAAATGGATAAAGAACTTGTGGTACTTACGTACAATGCAGTATCACTCAGCAGTGAAATCTATGTCATCAGGCCCGTAGCAGCACAATGAGTGGATTCAGGTACGATGATTCTAACTGAAATAAGTCACACAGAAAAAGAAACATCATAAGATATCAGTAATACATGGAATGTAAACTTGGCTACACAGGAACTGAATTACAGAACAGAACAGGGTCTCAAATTTAGTAAACCAACTTATGCTTGTTTAAGGGTAAAGGTGAGTTGGGGTGCTGCATAAAACCAGAGATTGAAATGAGCACAGATAAAGTTCCTTAAGCCAAATATGGAATAGACAAGAGCTACTCCTTGCTCAACGAAATGGACTCAACACCGCATATTAAACGCCTAAGAATGTACCTGACTCTTAAGTATCTTAAAACCTATGGATTGCTATGTCTCCGAAAGAGAATCAAGCATGTGTACAGGGACATAAATGCAGCAGTGATAGGATTGGAGAGGTTCGGTGAGCAAATGAAGACCCTTTGAAGTCATATTGCATGGTACCCATTCCACGGGTTTCAACTACCCAGGTTTAAGGTATTCCTCCTTTAGCTAAAACATGCATGTGGAACCCAGAGTATGATCAACCATGTGATCGGGAGACGTGTTCAAATATGTCTCAGTTTTCGTACCCTGGTACTCGGGTGCAACATTCCAGACGCTTTACTAACACTCTCCCGACTTGGAGAGTCAGTCCCTTTAACCTCCTGTTTGGCCCAGTTTGCAATTTCTGCGGAAGATGAACAGGAATAGCGAGAACCAATGAGAGACTAGCTGGAGGTGTCTGGACGGGCAAATTTAACTCTCATTTCCCACCAGGAAGAGGAAATAACCAAAGGCTCAGCGTGCCGTGCCGGAACCAGATTATGGCCTGAAGCCATCCTGCGGTGTTGCGGCCAGCTCACAAGAAAACGAGTTGAAGAAAGGAGCTCAGGGGCACTGTAATTCACAAACCTGCAGAGTTATAAATGACAACTATCGTCCAAAAATATACTGAAGTAAGGCTGCCAAGAGGACTTGAAAGCGGGGCAGAATTGCAGGAAACCGATTTCAGGAGGTAGACTGGAATTGCATTGAAAGCATAGGAAAAGAGGCAGAACGTCCACAATGATGCACTTGGCCAAAAAGGGCGTATGCGTTTTTTCCTGAATATATTCAGGAAAAAACGCATACGCCCTTTTTGGCCAACCAAGCAAGCTTGCAAAGGAAATCTGCACTACAATGAAGTCTCACTTCCCCCCGGTCAAAAGGGCCATCTGAAAAAAGTGTAAAATCCAGAAAGGCAGGACAGGCCACGGAGAACTGGGAGCCTTGTTATGCTGATGGGCGGGATGTAAATTGCCAACAGACACTCGGGAGAAGTGTATGGTGTTTCCTGAAACGTCTAAAAAAACAAAGCAACAGAGCCTAGGGCACTTCCACTTATGGTCCTATAGCTTAGAGAAATTAAAATCAAAAAGATACAGCCACCCCAATGATTGGGACGCCTCTGTTTACAAGAACCTCGTTTACCGTACAAGTTCAATATCACAGAAAGTGAAAAATGGATAAAGAACTTGTGGTACTTACGTACAATGCAGTATCACTCAGCAGTGAAATCTATGTCATCAGGCCCGTAGCAGCACAATGAGTGGATTCAGGTACGATGATTCTAACTGAAATAAGTCACACAGAAAAAGAAACATCATAAGATATCAGTAATACACGGAATGTAAACTTGGCTACACAGGAACTGAATTACAGAACAGAACAGGGTCTCAAATTTAGAAAACCAACTTATGCTTGCTTAAGGGTAAAGGTGAGTTGGGGTGCTGCATAAAACCAGAGATTGAAATGAGCACAGATAAAGTTCCTTAAGCCAAATATGGAATAGACAAGAGCTACTCCTTGCTCAACGAAATGGACTCAACACCGCATATTAAACGCCTAAGAATGTACCTGACTCTTAAGTATCTTAAAACCTATGGATTGCTATGTCTCCGAAAGAGAATCAAGCATGTGTACAGGGACATAAACGCAGCAGTGATAGGATTGGAGAGGTTCGGTGAGCAAATGAAGACCCTTTGAAGTCATATTGCATGGTACCCATTCCACGGGTTTCAACTACCCAGGTTTAAGGTATTCTTCCTTCAGCTAAAACATGCATGTGGAACCTAGAGTATGATCAACCATGTGATCGGGAGAAGTGTTCAAATATGTCTCAGTTTTCGTACCCTGGTACTCGGGTGCAACATTCCAGACGCTTTACTAACACTCTCCCGACTTGGAGAGTCAGTCCCTTTAACCTCCTGTTTGGCCCAGTTTGCAATTTCTGCGGAAGATGAACAGGAATAGCGAGAACCAATGAGAGACTAGCTGGAGGTGTCTGGACGGGCAAATTTAACTCTCATTTCCCACCAGGAAGAGGAAATAACCAAAGGCTCAGCGTGCCGTGCCGGAACCAGATTAGGGCCTGAAGCCATCCTGCGGTGTTGCGGCCAGCTCACAAGAAAAGGAGTTGAAGAAAGGAGCTCAGGGGCACTGTAATTCACAAACCTGCAGAGTTATAAATGACAACTATCGTCCAAAAATATACTGAAGTAAGGCTGCCAAGAGGACTTGAAAGCGGGGCAGAATTGCAGGAAACTGATTTCAGGAGGTAGACTGGAATTGCATTGAAAGCATAGGAAAAGAGGCAGAACGTCCACAATGATGCACTTGGCCAAAAAGGGCGTATGCGTTTTTTCCTGAATATATTCAGGAAAAAACGCATACGCCCTTTTTGGCCAACCAAGCAAGCTTGCAAAGGAAATCTGCACTACAATGAAGTCTCACTTCCCCCCGGTCAAAAGGGCCATCTGAAAAAAGTGTAAAATCCAGAAAGGCAGGACAGGCCATGGAGAACTGGGAGCCTTGTTATGCTGATGGGCGGGATGTAAATTGCCAACAGACACTCGGGAGAAGTGTATGGTGTTTCCTGAAACATCTAAAAAACAAAGCAACAGAGCCTAGGGCACTTCCACTTATGGTCCTATAGCTTAGGGAAATTAAAATCAAAAAGATACAGCCACCCCAATGTTTGGGACGCCTCTGTTTACAAGAACCTCGTTTACCGTACAAGTTCAATATCACAGAAAGTGAAAAATGGATAAAGAACTTGTGGTACTTACGTACAATGCAGTATCACTCAGCAGTGAAATCTATGTCATCAGGCCCGTAGCAGCACAATGAGTGGATTCAGGTACGATGATTCTAACTGAAATAAGTCACACAGAAAAAGAAACATCATAAGATATCAGTAATACACGGAATGTAAACTTGGCTACACAGGAACTGAATTACAGAACAGAACAGGGTCTCAAATTTAGAAAACCAACTTATGCTTGTTTAAGGGTAAAGGTGAGTTGGGGTGCTGCATAAAACCAGAGATTGAAATGAGCACAGATAAAGTTCCTTAAGCCAAATATGGAATAGACAAGAGCTACTCCTTGCTCAACGAAATGGACTCAACACCGCATATTAAACGCCTAAGAATGTACCTGACTCTTAAGTATCTTAAAACCTATGGATTGCTATGTCTCCGAAAGAGAATCAAGCATGTGTACAGGGACATAAACGCAGCAGTGATAGGATTGGAGAGGTTCGGTGAGCAAATGAAGACCCTTTGAAGTCATATTGCATGGTACCCATTCCACGGGTTTCAACTACCCAGGTTTAAGGTATTCTTCCTTCAGCTAAAACATGCATGTGGAACCTAGAGTATGATCAACCATGTGATCGGGAGACGTGTTCAAATATGTCTCAGTTTTCGTACCCTGGTACTCGGGTGCAACATTCCAGACGCTTTACTAACACTCTCCCGACTTGGAGAGTCAGTCCCTTTAACCTCCTGTTTGGCCCAGTTTGCAATTTCTGCGGAAGATGAACAGGAATAGCGAGAACCAATGAGAGACTAGCTGGAGGTGTCTGGACGGGCAAATTTAACTCTCATTTCCCACCAGGAAGAGGAAATAACCAAAGGCTCAGCGTGCCGTGCCGGAACCAGATTAGGGCCTGAAGCCATCCTGCGGTGTGCGGCCAGCTCACAAGAAAACGAGTTGAAGAAAGGAGCTCAGGGGCACTGTAATTCACAAACCTGCAGAGTTATAAATGACAACTATCGTCCAAAAATATACTGAAGTAAGGCTGCCAAGAGGACTTGAAAGCGGGGCAGAATTGCAGGAAACCGATTTCAGGAGGTAGACTGGAATTGCATTGAAAGCATAGGAAAAGAGGCAGAACGTCCACAATGATGCACTTGGCCAAAAAGGGCGTATGCGTTTTTTCCTGAATATATTCAGGAAAAAACGCATACGCCCTTTTTGGCCAACCAAGCAAGCTTGCAAAGGAAATCTGCACTACAATGAAGTCTCACTTCCCCCCGGTCAAAAGGGCCATCTGAAAAAAGTGTAAAATCCAGAAAGGCAGGACAGGCCATGGAGAACTGGGAGCCTTGTTATGCTGATGGGCGGGATGTAAATTGCCAACAGACACTCGGGAGAAGTGTATGGTGTTTCCTGAAACGTCTAAAAAACAAAGCAACAGAGCCTAGGGCACTTCCACTTATGGTCCTATAGCTTAGGGAAATTAAAATCCAAAAGATACAGCCACTCCAATGTTTGGGACGCCTCTGTTTACAAGAACCTCGTTTACCGTACAAGTTCAATATCACAGAAAGTGAAAAATGGATAAAGAACTTGTGGTACTTACGTACAATGCAGTATCACTCAGCAGTGAAATCTATGTCATCAGGCCCGTAGCAGCACAATGAGTGGATTCAGGTACGATGATTCTAACTGAAATAAGTCACACAGAAAAAGAAACATCATAAGATATCAGTAATACATGGAATGTAAACTTGGCTACACAGGAACTGAATTACAGAACAGAACAGGGTCTCAAATTTAGTAAACCAACTTATGCTTGTTTAAGGGTAAAGGTGAGTTGGGGTGCTGCATAAAACCAGAGATTGAAATGAGCACAGATAAAGTTCCTTAAGCCAAATATGGAATAGACAAGAGCTACTCCTTGCTCAACGAAATGGACTCAACACCGCATATTAAACGCCTAAGAATGTACCTGACTCTTAAGTATCTTAAAACCTATGGATTGCTATGTCTCCGAAAGAGAATCAAGCATGTGTACAGGGACATAAATGCAGCAGTGATAGGATTGGAGAGGTTCGGTGAGCAAATGAAGACCCTTTGAAGTCATATTGCATGGTACCCATTCCACGGGTTTCAACTACCCAGGTTTAAGGTATTCCTCCTTCAGCTAAAACATGCATGTGGAACCCAGAGTATGATCAACCATGTGATCGGGAGACGTGTTCAAATATGTCTCAGTTTTCGTACCCTGGTACTCGGGTGCAACATTCCAGACGCTTTACTAACACTCTCCCGACTTGGAGAGTCAGTCCCTTTAACCTCCTGTTTGGCCCAGTTTGCAATTTCTGCGGAAGATGAACAGGAATAGCGAGAACCAATGAGAGACTAGCTGGAGGTGTCTGGACGGGCAAATTTAACTCTCATTTCCCACCAGGAAGAGGAAATAACCAAAGGCTCAGCGTGCCGTGCCGGAACCAGATTAGGGCCTGAAGCCATCCTGCGGTGTTGCGGCCAGCTCACAAGAAAACGAGTTGAAGAAAGGAGCTCAGGGGCACTGTAATTCACAAACCTGCAGAGTTATAAATGACAACTATCGTCCAAAAATATACTGAAGTAAGGCTGCCAAGAGGACTTGAAAGCGGGGCAGAATTGCAGGAAACCGATTTCAGGAGGTAGACTGGAATTGCATTGAAAGCATAGGAAAAGAGGCAGAACGTCCACAATGATGCACTTGGCCAAAAAGGGCGTATGTGTTTTTTCCTGAATATATTCAGGAAAAAACGCATACGCCCTTTTTGGCCAACCAAGCAAGCTTGCAAAGGAAATCTGCACTACAATGAAGTCTCACTTCCCCCCGGTCAAAAGGGCCATCTGAAAAAAGTGTAAAATCCAGAAAGGCAGGACAGGCCACGGAGAACTGGGAGCCTTGTTATGCTGATGGGCGGGATGTAAATTGCCAACAGACACTCGGGAGAAGTGTATGGTGTTTCCTGAAACGTCTGAAAAAACAAAGCAACAGAGCCTAGGGCACTTCCACTTATGGTCCTATAGCTTAGAGAAATTAAAATCAAAAAGATACAGCCACCCCAATGATTGGGACGCCTCTGTTTACAAGAACCTCGTTTACCGTACAAGTTCAATATCACAGAAAGTGAAAAATGGATAAAGAACTTGTGGTACTTACGTACAATGCAGTATCACTCAGCAGTGAAATCTATGTCATCAGGCCCGTAGCAGCACAATGAGTGGATTCAGGTACGATGATTCTAACTGAAATAAGTCACACAGAAAAAGAAACATCATAAGATATCAGTAATACACGGAATGTAAACTTGGCTACACAGGAACTGAATTACAGAACAGAACAGGGTCTCAAATTTAGAAAACCAACTTATGCTTGTTTAAGGGTAAAGGTGAGTTGGGGTGCTGCATAAAACCAGAGATTGAAATGAGCACAGATAAAGTTCCTTAAGCCAAATATGGAATAGACAAGAGCTACTCCTTGCTCAACGAAATGGACTCAACACCGCATATTAAACGCCTAAGAATGTACCTGACTCTTAAGTATCTTAAAACCTATGGATTGCTATGTCTCCGAAAGAGAATCAAGCATGTGTACAGGGACATAAACGCAGCAGTGATAGGATTGGAGAGGTTCGGTGAGCAAATGAAGACCCTTTGAAGTCATATTGCATGGTACCCATTCCACGGGTTTCAACTACCCAGGTTTAAGGTATTCTTCCTTCAGCTAAAACATGCATGTGGAACCTAGAGTATGATCAACCATGTGATCGGGAGACGTGTTCAAATATGTCTCAGTTTTCGTACCCTGGTACTCGGGTGCAACATTCCAGACGCTTTACTAACACTCTCCCGACTTGGAGAGTCAGTCCCTTTAACCTCCTGTTTGGCCCAGTTTGCAATTTCTGCGGAAGATGAACAGGAATAGCGAGAACCAATGAGAGACTAGCTGGAGGTGTCTGGACGGGCAAATTTAACTCTCATTTCCCACCAGGAAGAGGAAATAACCAAAGGCTCAGCATGCCGTGCCGGAACCAGATTAGGGCCTGAAGCCATCCTGCGGTGTGCGGCCAGCTCACAAGAAAACGAGTTGAAGAAAGGAGCTCAGGGGCACTGTAATTCACAAACCTGCAGAGTTATAAATGACAACTATCGTCCAAAAATATACTGAAGTAAGGCTGCCAAGAGGACTTGAAAGCGGGGCAGAATTGCAGGAAACCGATTTCAGGAGGTAGACTGGAATTGCATTGAAAGCATAGGAAAAGAGGCAGAACGTCCACAATGATGCACTTGGCCAAAAAGGGCGTATGCGTTTTTTCCTGAATATATTCAGGAAAAAACGCATACGCCCTTTTTGGCCAACCAAGCAAGCTTGCAAAGGAAATCTGCACTACAATGAAGTCTCACTTCCCCCCGGTCAAAAGGGCCATCTGAAAAAAGTGTAAAATCCAGAAAGGCAGGACAGGCCATGGAGAACTGGGAGCCTTGTTATCCTGATGGGCGGGATGTAAATTGCCAACAGACACTCGGGAGAAGTGTATGGTGTTTCCTGAAACGTCTAAAAAACAAAGCAACAGAGCCTAGGGCACTTCCACTTATGGTCCTATAGCTTAGGGAAATTAAAATCCAAAAGATACAGCCACTAAAATGTTTGGGACGCCTCTGTTTACAAGAACCTCGTTTACCGTACAAGTTCAATATCACAGAAAGTGAAAAATGGATAAAGAACTTGTGGTACTTACGTACAATGCAGTATCACTCAGCAGTGAAATCTATGTCATCAGGCCCGTAGCAGCACAATGAGTGGATTCAGGTACGATGATTCTAACTGAAATAAGTCACACAGAAAAAGAAACATCATAAGATATCAGTAATACATGGAATGTAAACTTGGCTACACAGGAACTGAATTACAGAACAGAACAGGGTCTCAAATTTAGTAAACCAACTTATGCTTGTTTAAGGGTAAAGGTGAGTTGGGGTGCTGCATAAAACCAGAGATTGAAATGAGCACAGATAAAGTTCCTTAAGCCAAATATGGAATAGACAAGAGCTACTCCTTGCTCAACGAAATGGACTCAACACCGCATATTAAACGCCTAAGAATGTACCTGACTCTTAAGTATCTTAAAACTTATGGATTGCTATGTCTCCGAAAGAGAATCAAGCATCTGTACAGGGACATAAATGCAGCAGTGTTAGGATTGGAGAGGTTCGGTGAGCAAATGAAGACCCTTTGAAGTCATATTGCATGGTACCCATTCCACGGGTTTCAACTACCCAGGTTTAAGGTATTCCTCCTTCAGCTAAAACATGCATGTGGAACCTAGAGTATGATCAACCATGTGATCGGGAGACGTGTTCAAATATGTCTCAGTTTTCGTACCCTGGTACTCGGGTGCAACATTCCAGACGCTTTACTAACACTCTCCCGACTTGGAGAGTCAGTCCCTTTAACCTCCTGTTTGGCCCAGTTTGCAATTTCTGCGGAAGATGAACAGGAATAGCGAGAACCAATGAGAGACTAGCTGGAGGTGTCTGGACGGGCAAATTTAACTCTCATTTCCCACCAGGAAGAGGAAATAACCAAAGGCTCAGCGTGCCGTGCCGGAACCAGATTAGGGCCTGAAGCCATCCTGCGGTGTTGCGGCCAGCTCACAAGAAAACGAGTTGAAGAAAGGAGCTCAGGGGCACTGTAATTCACAAACCTGCAGAGTTATAAATGACAACTATCGTCCAAAAATATACTGAAGTAAGGCTGCCAAGAGGACTTGAAAGCGGGGCAGAATTGCAGGAAACCGATTTCAGGAGGTAGACTGGAATTGCATTGAAAGCATAGGAAAAGAGGCAGAACGTCCACAATGATGCACTTGGCCAAAAAGGGCGTATGTGTTTTTTCCTGAATATATTCAGGAAAAAACGCATACGCCCTTTTTGGCCAACCAAGCAAGCTTGCAAAGGAAATCTGCACTACAATGAAGTCTCACTTCCCCCCGGTCAAAAGGGCCATCTGAAAAAAGTGTAAAATCCAGAAAGGCAGGACAGGCCACGGAGAACTGGGAGCCTTGTTATGCTGATGGGCGGGATGTAAATTGCCAACAGACACTCGGGAGAAGTGTATGGTGTTTCCTGAAACGTCTAAAAAAACAAAGCAACAGAGCCTAGGGCACTTCCACTTATGGTCCTATAGCTTAGAGAAATTAAAATCAAAAAGATACAGCCACCCCAATGATTGGGACGCCTCTGTTTACAAGAACCTCGTTTACCGTACAAGTTCAATATCACAGAAAGTGAAAAATGGATAAAGAACTTGTGGTACTTACGTACAATGCAGTATCACTCAGCAGTGAAATCTATGTCATCAGGCCCGTAGCAGCACAATGAGTGGATTCAGGTACGATGATTCTAACTGAAATAAGTCACACAGAAAAAGAAACATCATAAGATATCAGTAATACACGGAATGTAAAGTTGGCTCTACAGGAACTGAATTACAGAACAGAACAGGGTCTCAAATTTAGAAAACCAACTTATGCTTGTTTAAGGGTAAAGGTGAGTTGGGGTGCTGCATAAAACCAGAGATTGAAATGAGCACAGATAAAGTTCCTTAAGCCAAATATGGAATAGACAAGAGCTACTCCTTGCTCAACGAAATGGACTCAACACCGCATATTAAACGCCTAAGAATGTACCTGACTCTTAAATATCTTAAAACCTATGGATTGCTATGTCTCCGAAAGAGAATCAAGCGTGTGTACAGGGACATAAACGCAGCAGTGATAGGATTGGAGAGGTTCGGTGAGCAAATGAAGACCCTTTGAAGTCATATTGCATGGTACCCATTCCACGGGTTTCAACTACCCAGGTTTAAGGTATTCTTCCTTCAGCTAAAACATGCATGTGGAACCTAGAGTATGATCAACCATGTGATCGGGAGACGTGTTCAAATATGTCTCAGTTTTCGTACCCTGGTACTCGGGTGCAACATTCCAGACGCTTTACTAACACTCTCCCGACTTGGAGAGTCAGTCCCTTTAACCTCCTGTTTGGCCCAGTTTGCAATTTCTGCGGAAGATGAACAGGAATAGCGAGAACCAATGAGAGACTAGCTGGAGGTGTCTGGACGGGCAAATTTAACTCTCATTTCCCACCAGGAAGAGGAAATAACCAAAGGCTCAGCGTGCCGTGCCGGAACCAGATTAGGGCCTGAAGCCATCCTGCGGTGTTGCGGCCAGCTCACAAGAAAACGAGTTGAAGAAAGGAGCTCAGGGGCACTGTAATTCACAAACCTGCAGAGTTATAAATGACAACTATCGTCCAAAAATATACTGAAGTAAGGCTGCCAAGAGGACTTGAAAGCGGGGCAGAATTGCAGGAAACCGATTTCAGGAGGTAGACTGGAATTGCATTGAAAGCATAGGAAAAGAGGCAGAACGTCCACAATGATGCACTTGGCCAAAAAGGGCGTATGCGTTTTTTTCTGAATATATTCAGGAAAAAACGCATACGCCCTTTTTGGCCAACCAAGCAAGCTTGCAAAGGAAATCTGCACTACAATGAAGTCTCACTTCCCCCCGGTCAAAAGGGCCATCTGAAAAAAGTGTAAAATCCAGAAAGGCAGGACAGGCCATGGAGAACTGGGAGCCTTGTTATGCTGATGGGCGGGATGTAAATTGCCAACAGACACTCGGGAGAAGTGTATGGTGTTTCCTGAAACATCTAAAAAACAAAGCAACAGAGCCTAGGGCACTTCCACTTATGGTCCTATAGCTTAGGGAAATTAAAATCAAAAAGATACAGCCACCCCAATGTTTGGGACGCCTCTGTTTACAAGAACCTCGTTTACCGTACAAGTTCAATATCACAGAAAGTGAAAAATGGATAAAGAACTTGTGGTACTTACGTACAATGCAGTATCACTCAGCAGTGAAATCTATGTCATCAGGCCCGTAGCAGCACAATGAGTGGATTCAGGTACGATGATTCTAACTGAAATAAGTCACACAGAAAAAGAAACATCATAAGATATCAGTAATACACGGAATGTAAACTTGGCTACACAGGAACTGAATTACAGAACAGAACAGGGTCTCAAATTTAGAAAACCAACTTATGCTTGCTTAAGGGTAAAGGTGAGTTGGGGTGCTGCATAAAACCAGAGATTGAAATGAGCACAGATAAAGTTCCTTAAGCCAAATATGGAATAGACAAGAGCTACTCCTTGCTCAACGAAATGGCTCAACACCGCATATTAAACGCCTAAGAATGTACCTGACTCGTAAGTATCTTAAAACCTATGGATTGCTATGTCTCCGAAAGAGAATCAAGCATGTGTACAGGGACATAAACGCAGCAGTGATAGGATTGGAGAGGTTCGGTGAGCAAATGAAGACCCTTTGAAGTCATATTGCATGGTACCCATTCCACGGGTTTCAACTACCCAGGTTTAAGGTATTCTTCCTTCAGCTAAAACATGCATGTGGAACCTAGAGTATGATCAGCCATGTGATCGGGAGACGTGTTCAAATATGTCTCAGTTTTCGTACCCTGGTACTCGGGTGCAACATTCCAGACGCTTTACTAACACTCTCCCGACTTGGAGAGTCAGTCCCTTTAACCTCCTGTTTGGCCCAGTTTGCAATTTCTGCGGAAGATGAACAGGAATAGCGAGAACCAATGAGAGACTAGCTGGAGGTGTCTGGACGGGCAAATTTAACTCTCATTTCCCACCAGGAAGAGGAAATAACCAAAGGCTCAGCGTGCCGTGCCGGAACCAGATTAGGGCCTGAAGCCATCCTGCGGTGTTGCGGCCAGCTCACAAGAAAACGAGTTGAAGAAAGGAGCTCAGGGGCACTGTAATTCACAAACCTGCAGAGTTATAAATGACAACTATCGTCCAAAAATATACTGAAGTAAGGCTGCCAAGAGGACTTGAAAGCGGGGCAGAATTGCAGGAAACTGATTTCAGGAGGTAGACTGGAATTGCATTGAAAGCATAGGAAAAGAGGCAGAACGTCCACAATGATGCACTTGGCCAAAAAGGGCGTATGCGTTTTTTCCTGAATATATTCAGGAAAAAACGCATACGCCCTTTTTGGCCAACCAAGCAAGCTTGCAAAGGAAATCTGCACTACAATGAAGTCTCACTTCCCCCCGGTCAAAAGGGCCATCTGAAAAAAGTGTAAAATCCAGAAAGGCAGGACAGGCCATGGAGAACTGGGAGCCTTGTTATGCTGATGGGCGGGATGTAAATTGCCAACAGACACTCGGGAGAAGTGTATGGTGTTTCCTGAAACATCTAAAAAACAAAGCAACAGAGCCTAGGGCACTTCCACTTATGGTCCTATAGCTTAGGGAAATTAAAATCAAAAAGATACAGCCACCCCAATGTTTGGGACGCCTCTGTTTACAAGAACCTCGTTTACCGTACAAGTTCAATATCACAGAAAGTGAAAAATGGATAAAGAACTTGTGGTACTTACGTACAATGCAGTATCACTCAGCAGTGAAATCTATGTCATCAGGCCCGTAGCAGCACAATGAGTGGATTCAGGTACGATGATTCTAACTGAAATAAGTCACACAGAAAAAGAAACATCATAAGATATCAGTAATACACGGAATGTAAACTTGGCTACACAGGAACTGAATTACAGAACAGAACAGGGTCTCAAATTTAGAAAACCAACTTATGCTTGTTTAAGGGTAAAGGTGAGTTGGGGTGCTGCATAAAACCAGAGATTGAAATGAGCACAGATAAAGTTCCTTAAGCCAAATATGGAATAGACAAGAGCTACTCCTTGCTCAACGAAATGGCTCAACACCGCATATTAAACGCCTAAGAATGTACCTGACTCGTAAGTATCTTAAAACCTATGGATTGCTATGTCTCCGAAAGAGAATCAAGCATGTGTACAGGGACATAAACGCAGCAGTGATAGGATTGGAGAGGTTCGGTGAGCAAATGAAGACCCTTTGAAGTCATATTGCATGGTACCCATTCCACGGGTTTCAACTACCCAGGTTTAAGGTATTCTTCCTTCAGCTAAAACATGCATGTGGAACCTAGAGTATGATCAGCCATGTGATCGGGAGACGTGTTCAAATATGTCTCAGTTTTCGTACCCTGGTACTCGGGTGCAACATTCCAGACGCTTTACTAACACTCTCCCGACTTGGAGAGTCAGTCCCTTTAACCTCCTGTTTGGCCCAGTTTGCAATTTCTGCGGAAGATGAACAGGAATAGCGAGAACCAATGAGAGACTAGCTGGAGGTGTCTGGACGGGCAAATTTAACTCTCATTTCCCACCAGGAAGAGGAAATAACCAAAGGCTCAGCGTGCCGTGCCGGAACCAGATTAGGGCCTGAAGCCATCCTGCGGTGTTGCGGCCAGCTCACAAGAAAACGAGTTGAAGAAAGGAGCTCAGGGGCACTGTAATTCACAAACCTGCAGAGTTATAAATGACAACTATCGTCCAAAAATATACTGAAGTAAGGCTGCCAAGAGGACTTGAAAGCGGGGCAGAATTGCAGGAAACCGATTTCAGGAGGTAGACTGGAATTGCATTGAAAGCATAGGAAAAGAGGCAGAACGTCCACAATGATGCAGTTGGCCAAAAAGGGCGTATGCGTTTTTTTCTGAATATATTCAGGAAAAAACGCATACGCCCTTTTTGGCCAACCAAGCAAGCTTGCATAGGAAATCTGCACTACAATGAAGTCTCACTTCCCCCCGGTCAAAAGGGCCATCTGAAAAAAGTGTAAAATCCAGAAAGGCAGGACAGGCCATGGAGAACTGGGAGCCTTGTTATGCTGATGGGCGGGATGTAAATTGCCAACAGACACTCGGGAGAAGTGTATGGTGTTTCCTGAAACATCTAAAAAACAAAGCAACAGAGCCTAGGGCACTTCCACTTATGGTCCTATAGCTTAGGGAAATTAAAATCAAAAAGATACAGCCACCCCAATGTTTGGGACGCCTCTGTTTACAAGAACCTCGTTTACCGTACAAGTTCAATATCACAGAAAGTGAAAAATGGATAAAGAACTTGTGGTACTTACGTACAATGCAGTATCACTCAGCAGTGAAATCTATGTCATCAGGCCCGTAGCAGCACAATGAGTGGATTCAGGTACGATGATTCTAACTGAAATAAGTCACACAGAAAAAGAAACATCATAAGATATCAGTAATACACGGAATGTAAACTTGGCTACACAGGAACTGAATTACAGAACAGAACAGGGTCTCAAATTTAGAAAACCAACTTATGCTTGTTTAAGGGTAAAGGTGAGTTGGGGTGCTGCATAAAACCAGAGATTGAAATGAGCACAGATAAAGTTCCTTAAGCCAAATATGGAATAGACAAGAGCTACTCCTTGCTCAACGAAATGGACTCAACACCGCATCTTAAACGCCTAAGAATGTACCTGACTCGTAAGTATCTTAAAACCTATGGATTGCTATGTCTCCGAAAGAGAATCAAGCATGTGTACAGGGACATAAACGCAGCAGTGATAGGATTGGAGAGGTTCGGTGAGCAAATGAAGACCCTTTGAAGTCATATTGCATGGTACCCATTCCACGGGTTTCAACTACCCAGGTTTAAGGTATTCTTCCTTCAGCTAAAACATGCATGTGGAACCTAGAGTATGATCAACCATGTGATCGGGAGACGTGTTCAAATATGTCTCAGTTTTCGTACCCTGGTACTCGGGTGCAACATTCCAGACGCTTTACTAACACTCTCCCGACTTGGAGAGTCAGTCCCTTTAACCTCCTGTTTGGCCCAGTTTGCAATTTCTGCGGAAGATGAACAGGAATAGCGAGAACCAATGAGAGACTAGCTGGAGGTGTCTGGACGGGCAAATTTAACTCTCATTTCCCACCAGGAAGAGGAAATAACCAAAGGCTCAGCGTGCCGTGCCGGAACCAGATTAGGGCCTGAAGCCATCCTACGGTGTTGCGGCCAGCTCACAAGAAAACGAGTTGAAGAAAGGAGCTCAGGGGCACTGTAATTCACAAACCTGCAGAGTTATAAATGACAACTATCGTCCAAAAATATACTGAAGTAAGGCTGCCAAGAGGACTTGAAAGCGGGGCAGAATTGCAGGAAACTGATTTCAGGAGGTAGACTGGAATTGCATTGAAAGCATAGGAAAAGAGGCAGAACGTCCACAATGATGCACTTGGCCAAAAAGGGCGTATGCGTTTTTTCCTGAATATATTCAGGAAAAAACGCATACGCCCTTTTTGGCCAACCAAGCAAGCTTGCAAAGGAAATCTGCACTACAATGAAGTCTCACTTCCCCCCGGTCAAAAGGGCCATCTGAAAAAATTGTAAAATCCAGAAAGGCAGGACAGGCCATGGAGAACTGGGAGCCTTGTTATGCTGATGGGCGGGATGTAAATTGCCAACAGACACTCGGGAGAAGTGTATGGTGTTTCCTGAAACATCTAAAAAACAAAGCAACAGAGCCTAGGGCACTTCCACTTATGGTCCTATAGCTTAGGGAAATTAAAATCAAAAAGATACAGCCACCCCAATGTTTGGGACGCCTCTGTTTACAAGAACCTCGTTTACCGTACAAGTTCAATATCACAGAAAGTGAAAAATGGATAAAGAACTTGTGGTACTTACGTACAATGCAGTATCACTCAGCAGTGAAATCTATGTCATCAGGCCCGTAGCAGCACAATGAGTGGATTCAGGTACGATGATTCTAACTGAAATAAGTCACACAGAAAAAGAAACATCATAAGATATCAGTAATACACGGAATGTAAACTTGGCTACACAGGAACTGAATTACAGAACAGAACAGGGTCTCAAATTTAGAAAACCAACTTATGCTTGTTTAAGGGTAAAGGTGAGTTGGGGTGCTGCATAAAACCAGAGATTGAAATGAGCACAGATAAAGTTCCTTAAGCCAAATATGGAATAGACAAGAGCTACTCCTTGCTCAACGAAATGGCTCAACACCGCATATTAAACGCCTAAGAATGTACCTGACTCGTAAGTATCTTAAAACCTATGGATTGCTATGTCTCCGAAAGAGAATCAAGCATGTGTACAGGGACATAAACGCAGCAGTGATAGGATTGGAGAGGTTCGGTGAGCAAATGAAGACCCTTTGAAGTCATATTGCATGGTACCCATTCCACGGGTTTCAACTACCCAGGTTTAAGGTATTCTTCCTTCAGCTAAAACATGCATGTGGAACCTAGAGTATGATCAACCATGTGATCGGGAGACGTGTTCAAATATGTCTCAGTTTTCGTACCCTGGTACTCGGGTGCAACATTCCAGACGCTTTACTAACACTCTCCCGACTTGGAGAGTCAGTCCCTTTAACCTCCTGTTTGGCCCAGTTTGCAATTTCTGCGGAAGATGAACAGGAATAGCGAGAACCAATGAGAGACTAGCTGGAGGTGTCTGGACGGGCAAATTTAACTCTCATTTCCCACCAGGAAGAGGAAATAACCAAAGGCTCAGCGTGCCGTGCCGGAACCAGATTAGGGCCTGAAGCCATCCTGCGGTGTTGCGGCCAGCTCACAAGAAAGCGAGTTGAAGAAAGGAGCTCAGGGGCACTGTAATTCACAAACCTGCAGAGTTATAAATGACAACTATCGTCCAAAAATATACTGAAGTAAGGCTGCCAAGAGGACTTGAAAGCGGGGCAGAATTGCAGGAAACTGATTTCAGGAGGTAGACTGGAATTGCATTGAAAGCATAGGAAAAGAGGCAGAACGTCCACAATGATGCACTTGGCCATAAAGAGCGTATGCGTTTTTTCCTGAATATATTCAGGAAAAAACGCATACGCCCTTTTTGGCCAACCAAGCAAGCTTGCAAAGGAAATCTGCACTACAATGAAGTCTCACTTCCCCCCGGTCAAAAGGGCCATCTGAAAAAAGTGTAAAATCCAGAAAGGCAGGACAGGCCATGGAGAACTGGGAGCCTTGTTATGCTGATGGGCGGGATGTAAATTGCCAACAGACACTCGGGAGAAGTGTATGGTGTTTCCTGAAACATCTAAAAAACAAAGCAACAGAGCCTAGGGCACTTCCACTTATGGTCCTATAGCTTAGGGAAATTAAAATCAAAAAGATACAGCCACCCCAATGTTTGGGACGCCTCTGTTTACAAGAACCTCGTTTACCGTACAAGTTCAATATCACAGAAAGTGAAAAATGGATAAAGAACTTGTGGTACTTACGTACAATGCAGTATCACTCAGCAGTGAAATCTATGTCATCAGGCCCGTAGCAGCACAATGAGTGGATTCAGGTACGATGATTCTAACTGAAATAAATCACACAGAAAAAGAAACATCATAAGATATCAGTAATACACGGAATGTAAACTTGGCTACACAGGAACTGAATTACAGAACAGAACAGTGTCTCAAATTTAGAAAACCAACTTATGCTTGTTTAAGGGTAAAGGTGAGTTGGGGTGCTGCATAAAACCAGAGATTGAAATGAGCACAGATAAAGTTCCTTAAGCCAAATATGGAATAGACAAGAGTTACTCCTGGCTCAACAAAATGGACTCAACACCGCATATTAAACGCCTAAGAATGTACCTGACTCTTAAGTATCTTAAAACCTATGGATTGCTATGTCTCCGAAAGAGAATCAAGCATGTGTACAGGGACATAAACAAAGCAGTGATAGGATTGGAGAGGTTCGGTGAGCAAATGAAGACCCTTTGAAGTCATATTGCATGGTACCCATTCCACGGGTTTCAACTACCCAGGTTTAAGGTATTCCTCCTTCAGCTAAAACATGCATGTGGAACCTAGAGTATGATCAACCATGTGATCGGGAGACGTGTTCAAATATGTCTCAGTTTTCGTACCCTGGTACTCGGGTGCAACATTCCAGACGCTTTACTAACACTCTCCCGACTTGGAGAGTCAGTCCCTTTAACCTCCTGTTTGGCCCAGTTTGCAATTTCTGCGGAAGATGAACAGGAATAGCGAGAACCAATGAGAGACTAGCTGGAGGTGTCTGGACGGGCAAATTTAACTCTCATTTCCCACCAGGAAGAGGAAATAACCAAAGGCTCAGCGTGCCGTGCCGGAACCAGATTAGGGCCTGAAGCCATCCTACGGTGTTGCGGCCAGCTCACAAGAAAACGAGTTGAAGAAAGGAGCTCAGGGGCACTGTAATTCAGAAACCTGCAGAGTTATAAATGACAACTATCGTCCAAAAATATACTGAAGTAAGGCTGCCAAGAGGACTTGAAAGCGGGGCAGAATTGCAGGAAACCGATTTCAGGAGGTACACTGGAATTGCATTGAAAGCATAGGAAAAGAGGCAGAACGTCCTCAATGATGCACTTGGCCAAAAAGGGCGTATGCGTTTTTTCCTGAATATATTCAGGAAAAAACGCATACGCCCTTTTTGGCCAACCAAGCAAGCTTGCAAAGGAAATCTGCACTACAATGAAGTCTCACTTCCCCCCGGTCAAAAGGGCCATCTGAAAAAAGTGTAAAATCCAGAAAGGCAGGACAGGCCATGGAGAACTGGGAGCCTTGTTATGCTGATGGGCGGGATGTAAATTGCCAACAGACACTCGGGAGAAGTGTATGGTGTTTCCTGAAACATCTAAAAAACAAAGCAACAGAGCCTAGGGCACTTCCACTTATGGTCCTATAGCTTAGGGAAATTAAAATCAAAAAGATACAGCCACCCCAATGTTTGGGACGCCTCTGTTTACAAGAACCTCATTTACCGTACAAGTTCAATATCACAGAAAGTGAAAAATGGATAAAGAACTTGTGGTACTTACGTACAATGCAGTATCACTCAGCAGTGAAATCTAAGTCATCAGGCCCGTAGCAGCACGATGAGTGGATTCAGGTACGATGATTCTAACTGAAATAAGTCACACAGAAAAAGAAACATCATAAGATATCAGTAATACACGGAATATAAACTTGGCTACACAGGAACTGAATTACAGAACAGAACAGGGTCTTAAATTTAGAAAACCAACTTATGCTTGTTTAAGGGTAAAGGTGAGTTGGGGTGCTGCATAAAACCAGAGATTGAAATGAGCACAGATAAAGTTCCTTAAGCCAAATATGGAATAGACAAGAGCTACTCCTTGCTCAACGAAATTTACTCAACACCGCATATTAAACGCCTAAGAATGTACCTGACTCTTAAGTATCTTAAAACCTATGGATTGCTATGTCTCCGAAAGAGAATCAAGCATGTGTACAGGGACATAAACGCAGCAGTGATAGGATTGGAGAGGTTCGGTGAGCAAATGAAGACCCTTTGAAGTCATATTGCATGGTACCCATTCCACGGGTTTCAACTACCCAGGTTTAAGGTATTCTTCCTTCAGCTAAAACATGCATGTGGAACCTAGAGTATGATCAACCATGTGATCGGGAGACGTGTTCAAATATGTCTCAGTTTTCGTACCCTGGTACTCGGGTGCAACATTCCAGATGCTTTACTAACACTCTCCCGACTTGGAGAGTCAGTCCCTTTAACCTCCTGTTTGGCCCAGTTTGCAATTTCTGCGGAAGATGAACAGGAATAGCGAGAACCAATGAGAGACTAGCTGGAGGTGTCTGGACGGGCAAATTTAACTCTCATTTCCCACCAGGAAGAGGAAATAACCAAAGGCTCAGCGTGCCATGCCGGAACCAGATTAGGGCCTGAAGCCATCCTGCGGTGTTGCAGCCAGGTCACAAGAAAGCGAGTTGAACAAAGGAGCTCAGGGGCACTGTAATTCACAAACCTGCAGAGTTATAAATGACAGCTATCGTCCAAAAATATACTGAAGTAAGGCTGCCAAGAGGACTTGAAAGCGGGGCAGAATTGCAGGAAACCGATTTCAAGAGGTAGACTGGAATTGCATTGAAAGCATAGGAAAAGAGGCAGAACGTCCACAATGATGCACTTGGCCAAAAAGGGCGTATGCGTTTTTTCCTGAATATATTCAGGAAAAAACGCATACGCCCTTTTTGGCCAACCAAGCAAGCTTGCAAAGGAAATCTGCACTACAATGAAGTCTCACTTCCCCCCGGTCAAAAGGGCCATCTGAAAAAAGTGTAAAATCCAGAAAGGCAGGACAGGCCATGGAGAACTGGGAGCCTTGTTATGCTGATGGGCGGGATGTAAATTGCCAACAGACACTCGGGAGAAGTGTATGGTGTTTCCTGAAACATCTAAAAAACAAAGCAACAGAGCCTAGGGCACTTCCACTTATGGTCCTATAGCTTAGGGAAATTAAAATCAAAAAGATACAGCCACCCCAATGTTTGGGACGCCTCTGTTTACAAGAACCTCGTTTACCGTACAAGTTCAATATCACAGAAAGTGAAAAATGGATGAAGAACTTGTGGTACTTACGTACAATGCAGTATCACTCAGCAGTGAAATCTATGTCATCAGGCCCGTAGCAGCACAATGAGTGGATTCAGGTACGATGATTCTAACTGAAATAAGTCACACAGAAAAAGAAACATCATAAGATATCAGTAATACACGGAATGTAAACTTGGCTACACAGGAACTGAATTACAGAACAGAACAGGGTCTCAAATTTAGAAAACCAACTTATGCTTGTTTAAGGGTAAAGGTGAGTTGGGGTGCTGCATAAAACCAGAGATTGAAATGAGCACAGATAAAGTTCCTTAAGCCAAATATGGAATAGACAAGAGCTACTCCTTGCTCAACGAAATGGACTCAACACCGCATATTAAACGCCTAAGAATGTACCTGACTCTTAAGTATCTTAAAACCTATGGATTGCTATGTCTCCGAAAGAGAATCAAGCATGTGTACAGGGACATAAACGCAGCAGTGATAGGATTGGAGAGGTTCGGTGAGCAAATGAAGACCCTTTGAAGTCATATTGCATGGTACCCATTCCACGGGTTTCAACTACCCAGGTTTAAGGTATTCCTCCTTCAGCTAAAACATGCATGTGGAACCTAGAGTATGATCAACCATGTGATCGGGAGACGTGTTCAAATATGTCTCAGTTTTCGTACCCTGGTACTCGGGTGCAACATTCCAGACGCTTTACTAACACTCTCCCGACTTGGAGAGTCAGTCCCTTTAACCTCCTGTTTGGCCCAGTTTGCAATTTCTGCGGAAGATGAACAGGAATAGCGAGAACCAATGAGAGACTAGCTGGAGGTGTCTGGACGGGCAAATTTAACTCTCATTTCCCACCAGGAAGAGGAAATAACCAAAGGCTCAGCGTGCCGTGCCGGAACCAGATTAGGGCCTGAAGCCATCCTGCGGTGTTGCGGCCAGCTCACAAGAAAACGAGTTGAAGAAAGGAGCTCAGGGGCACTGTAATTCACAAACCTGCAGAGTTATAAATGACAACTATCGTCCAAAAATATACTGAAGTAAGGCTGCCAAGAGGACTTGAAAGCGGGGCAGAATTGCAGGAAACCGATTTCAGGAGGTAGACTGGAATTGCATTGAAAGCATAGGAAAAGAGGCAGAACGTCCACAATGATGCACTTGGCCAAAAAGGGCGTATGTGTTTTTTCCTGAATATATTCAGGAAAAAACGCATACGCCCTTTTTGGCCAACCAAGCAAGCTTGCAAAGGAAATCTGCACTACAATGAAGTCTCACTTCCCCCCGGTCAAAAGGGCCATCTGAAAAAAGTGTAAAATCAAGAAACGCAGAACAGGCCATGGAGAACTGGGAGCTTTGTTATGCTGATGGGCGGGATGTCAATTGCCAACAGACACTCGGGAGAAGTGTATGGTGTTTCCTGAAACATCTAAAAAACAAAGCAACAGAGCCTAGGGCACTTCCACTTATGGTCCTATAGCTTAGGGAAATTAAAATCAAAAAGATACAGCCACCCCAATGTTTGGGACGCCTCTGTTTACAAGAACCTCGTTTACCGTACAAGTTCAATATCACAGAAAGTGAAAAATGGATAAAGAACTTGTGGTACTTACGTACAATGCAGTATCACTCAGCAGTGAAATCTAAGTCATCAGGCCCGTAGCAGCACAATGAGTGGATTCAGGTACGATGATTCTAACTGAAATAAGTCACACAGAAAAAGAAACATCATAAGATATCAGTAATACACGGAATGTAAACTTGGCTACACAGGAACTGAATTACAGAACAGAACAGGGTCTCAAATTTAGAAAACCAACTTATGCTTGTTTAAGGGTAAAGGTGAGTTGGGGTGCTGCATAAAACCAGAGATTGAAATGAGCACAGATAAAGTTCCTTAAGCCAAATATGGAATAGACAAGAGCTACTCCTTGCTCAACGAAATGGACTCAACACCACATATTAAACGCCTAAGAATGTACCTGACTCTTAAGTATCTTAAAACCTATGGATTGCTATGTCTCCGAAAGAGAATCAAGCATGTGTACAGGGACATAAACGCAGCAGTGATAGGATTGGAGAGGTTCGGTGAGCAAATGAAGACCCTTTGAAGTCATATTGCATGGTACCCATTCCACGGGTCTCAACTCTCCAGGTTTAAGGTATTCTTCCTTCAGCTAAAACATGCATGTGGAACCCAGAGTATGATCAATCGTGTGAACGGGAGACGTGTTCAAATATGTCTCAGTTTTCCTCCCCTGGTACTCGGGTGCAACATTCCAGACGCTTTACTAACACTCTCCCCACTTGGAGAGTCAGCGCCTTTAACCTCCTGTTTGGCCCAGTTTGCAATTTCTGCGGAAGATGAACAGGAATAGCGAGAACCAATGAGAGACTAGCTGGAGGTGTCTGGACGGGCAAATTTAACTCTCATTTCCCACCAGGAAGAGGAAATAACCAAAGGCTCAGCGTGCCGTGCCGGAACCAGAATAGGGCCTGAAGCCATCCTACGGTGTTGCGGCCAGCTCACAAGAAAGCAAGTTGAAGAAAGGAGCTCAGGGGCACTGTAATTCACAAACCTGCAGAGTTATAAATGACAATTATCGTCCAAAAATATACTGAAGTAAGGCTGCCAAGAGGACTTGAAAGCGGGGCAGAATTGCAGGAAACCGATTTCAGGAGGTACACTGGAATTGCATTGAAAGCATAGGAAAAGAGGCAGAACGTTCACAATGATGCACTTGGTCAAAAAGGACGTATGCGTTTTTTCCTGAATATATTCAGGAAAAAACGCATACGCCCTTTTTGGCCAACCAAGCAAACTTGCAAAGGAAATCTGCACTACAATGAAGTCTCACTTCCCCCCAGTCAAAAGGGCCATCTGAAAAAAGTGTAAAATCCAGAAAGGCAGGACAGGCCATGGAGAACTGGGAGCCTTGTTATGCTGATGGGCGGGATGTAAATTGCCAACAGACACTCGGGAGAAGTGTATGGTGTTTCCTGAAACATCTGAAAAACAAAGCAACAGAGCCTAGGGCACTTCCACTTATGGCCCTATAGCTTAGGGAAATTAAAATCAAAACGACACAGCCACCCCAAAGTTTGGGACGCCTCTGTTTACAAGAACCTCGTTTACCGTACAAGTTCAATATCAGAGAAAGTGAAAAATGGATAAAGAACTTGTGGTACTTACGTACAATGCAGTATCACTCAGCAGTGAAATCTATGTCATCAGGCCCGTAGCAGCACAATGAGTGGATTCAGGTACGATGATTCTAACTGAAATAAGTCACACAGAAAAAGAAACATCATAAGATATCAGTAATACACGGAATGTAAACTTGGCTACACAGGAACTGAATTACAGAACAGAACAGGGTCTCAAATTTAGAAAACCAACTTATGCTTGTTTAAGGGTAAAGGTGAGTTGGGGTGCTGCATAAAACCAGAGATTGAAATGAGCACAGATAAAGTTCCTTAAGCCAAATATGGAATAGACAAGAGCTACTCCTTGCTCAACGAAATGGACTCAACACCGCATATTAAACGCCTAAGAATGTACCTGACTCTTAAGTATCTTAAAACTTATGGATTGCTATGTCTCCGAAAGAGAATCAAGCATGTGTACAGGGACATAAACGCAGCAGTGATAGGATTGGAGAGGTTCGGTGAGCAAATGAAGACCCTTTGAAGTCATATTGCATGGTACCCATTCCACGGGTTTCAACTACCCAGGTTTAAGGTATTCTTCCTTCAGCTAAAACATGCATGTGGAACCTAGAGTATGATCAACCATGTGATCGGGAGACGTGTTCAAATATGTCTCAGTTTTCGTAGCCTGGTACTCGGGTGCAACATTCCAGACGCTTTACTAACACTCTCCCGACTTGGAGAGTCAGTCCCTTTAACCTCCTGTTTGGCCCAGTTTGCAATTTCTGCGGAAGATGAACAGGAATAGCGAGAACCAATGAGAGACTAGCTGGAGGTGTCTGGACGGGCAAATTTAACTCTCATTTCCCACCAGGAAGAGGAAATAACCAAAGGCTCATCGTGCCTTGCCGGAACAAGATTAGGGCCTGAAGCCATCCTGCGGTGTTGAGGCCAGGTCACAAGAAAGCGAGTTGAAGAAAGGGGCTCAGGGGCACTGTAATTCACAAACCTGCAGAGTTATAAATGACAGCTATCGTCCAAAAATATACTGAAGTAAGGCTGCCAAGAGGACTTGAAAGCGGGGCAGAATTGCAGGAAACCGATTTCAGGAGGTAGACTGGAATTGCATTGAAAGCATAGGAAAAGAGGCAGAACGTCCACAATGATGCACTTGGCCAAAAAGGGCGTATGTGTTTTTTCCTGAATATATTCAGGAAAAAACGCATACGCCCTTTTTGGCCAACCAAGCAAGCTTGCAAAGGAAATCTGCACTACAATGAAGTCTCACTTCCCCCCGGTCAAAAGGGCCATCTGAAAAAAGTGTAAAATCAAGAAACGCAGAACAGGCCATGGAGAACTGGGAGCTTTGTTATGCTGATGGGCGGGATGTCAATTGCCAACAGACACTCGGGAGAAGTGTATGGTGTTTCCTGAAACATCTAAAAAACAAAGCAACAGAGCCTAGGGCACTTCCACTTATGGTCCTATAGCTTAGGGAAATTAAAATCAAAAAGATACAGCCACCCCAATGTTTGGGACGCCTCTGTTTACAAGAACCTCGTTTACCGTACAAGTTCAATATCACAGAAAGTGAAAAATGGATAAAGAACTTGTGGTACTTACGTACAATGCAGTATCACTCAGCAGTGAAATCTAAGTCATCAGGCCCGTAGCAGCACAATGAGTGGATTCAGGTACGATGATTCTAACTGAAATAAGTCACACAGAAAAAGAAACATCATAAGATATCAGTAATACACGGAATGTAAACTTGGCTACACAGGAACTGAATTACAGAACAGAACAGGGTCTCAAATTTAGAAAACCAACTTATGCTTGCTTAAGGGTAAAGGTGAGTTGGGGTGCTGCATAAAACCAGAGATTGAAATGAGCACAGATAAAGTTCCTTAAGCCAAATATGGAATAGACAAGAGCTACTCCTTGCTCAACGAAATGGACTCAACACCACATATTAAATGCCTAAGAATGTACCTGACTCTTAAGTATCTTAAAACCTATGGATTGCTATGTCTCCGAAAGAGAATCAAGCATGTGTACAGGGACATAAACGCAGCAGTGATAGGATTGGAGAGGTTCGGTGAGCAAATGAAGACCCTTTGAAGTCATATTGCATGGTACCCATTCCACGGGTCTCAACTCTCCAGGTTTAAGGTATTCTTCCTTCAGCTAAAACATGCATGTGGAACCCAGAGTATGATCAATCGTGTGAACGGGAGACGTGTTCAAATATGTCTCAGTTTTCCTCCCCTGGTACTCGGGTGCAACATTCCAGAAGCTTTAGTAACACTCTCCCCACTTGGAGAGTCAGCGCCTTTAACCTCCTGTTTGGCCCAGTTTGCAATTTCTGCGGAAGATGAACAGGAATAGCGAGAACCAATGAGAGACTAGCTGGAGGTGTCTGGACGGGCAAATTTAACTCTCATTTCCCACCAGGAAGAGGAAATAACCAAAGGCTCAGCGTGCCGTGCCAACCAGAATAGGGCCTGAAGCCATCCTGCGGTGTTGCGGCCAGCTCACAAGAAAGCAAGTTGAAGAAAGGAGCTCAGGGGCAGTGTAATTCACAAACCTGCAGAGTTATAAATGACAGCTATCGTCCAAAAATATACTGAAGTAAGGCTGCCAAGAGGACTTGAAAGCGGGGCAGAATTGCAGGAAACCGATTTCAGGAGGTAGACTGGAATTGCATTGAAAGCATAGGAAAAGAGGCAGAACGTCCACAATGATGCACTTGGCCAAAAAGGGCGTATGCGTTTTTTCCTGAATATATTCAGGAAAAAACGCATACGCCCTTTTTGGCCAACCAAGCAAACTTGCAAAGGAAATCTGCACTACAATGAAGTCTCACTTCCCCCCGGTCAAAAGGGCCATCTGAAAAAGGTGCAAAATCCAGAAAGGCAGGACAGGCCATGGAGAACTGGGAGCCTTGTTATGCTGATGGGCGGGATGTAAATTGCCAACAGACACTTGGGAGAAGTGTATGGTGTTTCCTGAAACATCTAAGAAACAAAGCAACAGAGCCTAGGGCACTTTCACTTATGGTCCTATAGCTTAGGGAAATTAAAATCAAAAAGACACAGCTACCCCAAAGTTTGGGACGCCTCTGTTTACAAGAACCTCGTTTACCGTACAAGTTCAATATCACAGAAAGTGAAAAATGGATAAAGAACTTGTGGTACTTACGTACAATGCAGTATCACTCAGCAATGAAATCTATGTCATCAGGCCCATAGCAGCATAATGAGTGGATTCAGGTATGATGATTCTAACTGAAATAAGTCACACAGAAAAAGAAACATCATAAGATATCAGTAATACACGGAATGTAAACTTGGCTACACAGGAACTGAATTCCAAAACACAACAGGGTCTCAAATTTAGAAAACCAACTTATGCTTGCTTAAGGGGAAAGGTGAGTTGGGGTGCTGCATAAAACCAGAGATTGAAATGAGCACAGATAAAGTTCCTTAAGCCAAATATGGAATAGACAAGAGCTACTCCTTGCTCAACGAAATGGACTCAACACCGCATATTAAACGCCTAAGAATGTACCTGACTCTTAAGTATCTTAAAACCTATGGATTGCTATGTCTCCGAAAGAGAATCAAGCATGTGTACAGGGACATAAACAAAGCAGTGATAGGATTGGAGAGGTTCGGTGAGCAAATGAAGACCCTTTGAAGTCATATTGCATGGTACCCATTCCACGGGTTTCAACTACCCAGGTTTAAGGTATTCCTCCTTCAGCTAAAACATGCATGTGGAACCTAGAGTATGATCAACCATGTGATCGGGAGACGTGTTCAAATATGTCTCAGTTTTCGTACCCTGGTACTCGGGTGCAACATTCCAGACGCTTTACTAACACTCTCCCGACTTGGAGAGTCAGTCCCTTTAACCTCCTGTTTGGCCCAGTTTGCAATTTCTGCGGAAGATGAACAGGAATAGCGAGAACCAATGAGAGACTAGCTGGAGGTGTCTGGACGGGCAAATTTAACTCTCATTTCCCACCAGGAAGAGGAAATAACCAAAGGCTCAGCGTGCCGTGCCGGAACCAGATTAGGGCCTGAAGCCATCCTGCGGTGTTGCGGCCAGCTCACAAGAAAAGGAGTTGAAGAAAGGAGCTCAGGGGCACTGTAATTCACAAACCTGCAGAGTTATAAATGACAACTATCGTCCAAAAATATACTGAAGTAAGGCTGCCAAGAGGACTTGAAAGCGGGGCAGAATTGCAGGAAACCGATTTCAGGAGGTAGACTGGAATTGCATTGAAAGCATAGGAAAAGAGGCAGAACGTCCACAATGATGCACTTGGCCAAAAAGGGCGTATGTGTTTTTTCCTGAATATATTCAGGAAAAAACGCATACGCCCTTTTTGGCCAACCAAGCAAGCTTGCAAAGGAAATCTGCACTACAATGAAGTCTCACTTCCCCCCGGTCAAAAGGGCCATCTGAAAAAAGTGTAAAATCAAGAAACGCAGAACAGGCCATGGAGAACTGGGAGCTTTGTTATGCTGATGGGCGGGATGTCAATTGCCAACAGACACTCGGGAGAAGTGTATGGTGTTTCCTGAAACATCTAAAAAACAAAGCAACAGAGCCTAGGGCACTTCCACTTATGGTCCTATAGCTTAGGGAAATTAAAATCAAAAAGATACAGCCACCCCAATGTTTGGGACGCCTCTGTTTACAAGAACCTCGTTTACCGTACAAGTTCAATATCACAGAAAGTGAAAAATGGATAAAGAACTTGTGGTACTTACGTACAATGCAGTATCACTCAGCAGTGAAATCTAAGTCATCAGGCCCGTAGCAGCACAATGAGTGGATTCAGGTACGATGATTCTAACTGAAATAAGTCACACAGAAAAAGAAACATCATAAGATATCAGTAATACACGGAATGTAAACTTGGCTACACAGGAACTGAATTACAGAACAGAACAGGGTCTCAAATTTAGAAAACCAACTTATGCTTGCTTAAGGGTAAAGGTGAGTTGGGGTGCTGCATAAAACCAGAGATTGAAATGAGCACAGATAAAGTTCCTTAAGCCAAATATGGAATAGACAAGAGCTACTCCTTGCTCAACGAAATGGACTCAACACCACATATTAAACGCCTAAGAATGTACCTGACTCTTAAGTATCTTAAAACCTATGGATTGCTATGTCTCTGAAAGAGAATCAAGCATGTGTACAGGGACATAAACGCAGCAGTGATAGGATTGGAGAGGTTCGGTGAGCAAATGAAGACCCTTTGAAGTCATATTGCATGGTACCCATTCCACGGGTCTCAACTACACAGGTTTAAGGTATTCTTCCTTCAGCTAAAACATGCATGTGGAACCCAGAGTATGATCAATCGTGTGAACGGGAGACGTGTTCAAATATGTCTCAGTTTTCCTCCCCTGGTACTCGGGTGCAACATTCCAGACGCTTTACTAACACTCTCCCCACTTGGAGAGTCAGCGCCTTTAACCTCCTGTTTGGCCCAGTTTGCAATTTCTGCGGAAGATGAACAGGAATAGCGAGAACCAATGAGAGACTAGCTGGAGGTGTCTGGACGGGCAAATTTAACTCTCATTTCCCACCAGGAAGAGGAAATAACCAAAGGCTCAGCGTGCCGTGCCGGAACCAGATTAGGGCCTGAAGCCATCCTGCGGTGTTGCGGCCAGCTCACAAGAAAACGAGTTGAAGAAAGGAGCTCAGGGGCACTGTAATTCACAAACCTGCAGAGTTATAAATGACAACTATCGTCCAAAAATATACTGAAGTAAGGCTGCCAAGAGGACTTGAAAGCGGGGCAGAATTGCAGGAAACCGATTTCAGGAGGTAGACTGGAATTGCATTGAAAGCATAGGAAAAGAGGCAGAACGTCCACAATGATGCACTTGGCCAAAAAGGGCGTATGTGTTTTTTCCTGAATATATTCAGGAAAAAACGCATACGCCCTTTTTGGCCAACCAAGCAAGCTTGCAAAGGAAATCTGCACTACAATGAAGTCTCACTTCCCCCCGGTCAAAAGGGCCATCTGAAAAAAGTGTAAAATCAAGAAACGCAGAACAGGCCATGGAGAACTGGGAGCTTTGTTATGCTGATGGGCGGGATGTCAATTGCCAACAGACACTCGGGAGAAGTGTATGGTGTTTCCTGAAACATCTAAGAAACAAAGCAACAGAGCCTAGGGCACTTCCACTTATGGTCCTATAGCTTAGGGAAATTAAAATCAAAAAGATACAGCCACCCCAATGTTTGGGACGCCTCTGTTTACAAGAACCTCGTTTACCGTACAAGTTCAATATCACAGAAAGTGAAAAATGGATAAAGAACTTGTGGTACTTACGTACAATGCAGTATCACTCAGCAGTGAAATCTAAGTCATCAGGCCCGTAGCAGCACAATGAGTGGATTCAGGTACGATGATTCTAACTGAAATAAGTCACACAGAAAAAGAAACATCATAAGATATCAGTAATACACGGAATGTAAACTTGGCTACACAGGAACTGAATTACAGAACAGAACAGGGTCTCAAATTTAGAAAACCAACTTATGCTTGCTTAAGGGTAAAGGTGAGTTGGGGTGCTGCATAAAACCAGAGATTGAAATGAGCACAGATAAAGTTCCTTAAGCCAAATATGGAATAGACAAGAGCTACTCCTTGCTCAACGAAATGGACTCAAAACCACATATTAAACGCCTAAGAATGTACCTGACTCTTAAGTATCTTAAAACCTATGGATTGCTATGTCTCCGAAAGAGAATCAAGCATGTGTACAGGGACATAAACGCAGCAGTGATAGGATTGGAGAGGTTCGGTGAGCAAATGAAGACCCTTTGAAGTCATATTGCATGGTACCCATTCCACGGGTCTCAACTCTCCAGGTTTAAGGTATTCTTCCTTCAGCTAAAACATGCATGTGGAACCCAGAGTATGATCAATCGTGTGAACGGGAGACGTGTTCAAATATGTCTCAGTTTTCCTCCCCTGGTACTCGGGTGCAACATTCCAGACGCTTTACTAACACTCTCCCCACTTGGAGAGTCAGCGCCTTTAACCTCCTGTTTGGCCCAGTTTGCAATTTCTGCGGAAGATGAACAGGAATAGCGAGAACCAATGAGAGACTAGCTGGAGGTGTCTGGACGGGCAAATTTAACTCTCATTTCCCACCAGGAAGAGGAAATAACCAAAGGCTCAGCGTGCCGTGCCGGAACCAGAATAGGGCCTGAAGCCATCCTGCGGTGTTGCGGCCAGCTCACAAGAAAGCAAGTTGAAGAAAGGAGCTCAGGGGCACTGTAATTCACAAACCTGCAGAGTTATAAATGACAGCTATCGTCCAAAAATATACTGAAGTAAGGCTGCCAAGAGGACTTGAAAGCGGGGCAGAATTGCAGGAAACCGATTTCAGGAGGTAGACTGGAATTGCATTGAAAGCATAGGAAAAGAGGCAGAACGTCCACAATGATGCACTTGGCCAAAAAGGGCGTATGCGTTTTTTCCTGAATATATTCAGGAAAAAACGCATACGCCCTTTTTGGCCAACCAAGCAAACTTGCAAAGGAAATCTGCACTACAATGAAGTCTCACTTCCCCCCGGTCAAAAGGGCCATCTGAAAAAGGTGTAAAATCCAGAAAGACAGGACAGGCCATGGAGAACTGGGAGCCTTGTTATGCTGATGGGCGGGATGTAAATTGCCAACAGACACTTGGGAGAAGTGTATGGTGTTTCCTGAAACATCTAAGAAACAAAGCAACAGAGCCTAGGGCACTTTCACTTATGGTCCTATAGCTTAGGGAAATTAAAATCAAAAAGACACAGCTACCCCAAAGTTTGGGACGCCTCTGTTTACAAGAACCTCGTTTACCGTACAAGTTCAATATCACAGAAAGTGAAAAATGGATAAAGAACTTGTGGTACTTACGTACAATGCAGTATCACTCAGCAATGAAATCTATGTCATCAGGCCCATAGCAGCATAATGAGTGGATTCAGGTATGATGATTCTAACTGAAATAAGTCACACAGAAAAAGAAACATCATAAGATATCAGTAATACACGGAATGTAAACTTGGCTACACAGGAACTGAATTCCAAAACACAACAGGGTCTCAAATTTAGAAAACCAACTTATGCTTGCTTAAGGGGAAAGGTGAGTTGGGGTGCTGCATAAAACCAGAGATTGAAATGAGCACAGATAAAGTTCCTTAAGCCAAATATGGAATAGACAAGAGCTACTCCTTGCTCAACGAAATGGACTCAACACCGCATATTAAACGCCTAAGAATGTACCTGACTCTTAAGTATCTTAAAACCTATGGATTGCTATGTCTCCGAAAGAGAATCAAGCATGTGTACAGGGACATAAACAAAGCAGTGATAGGATTGGAGAGGTTCGGTGAGCAAATGAAGACCCTTTGAAGTCATATTGCATGGTACCCATTCCACGGGTTTCAACTACCCAGGTTTAAGGTATTCCTCCTTCAGCTAAAACATGCATGTGGAACCTAGAGTATGATCAACCATGTGATCGGGAGACGTGTTCAAATATGTCTCAGTTTTCGTACCCTGGTACTCGGGTGCAACATTCCAGACGCTTTACTAACACTCTCCCGACTTGGAGAGTCAGTCCCTTTAACCTCCTGTTTGGCCCAGTTTGCAATTTCTGCGGAAGATGAACAGGAATAGCGAGAACCAATGAGAGACTAGCTGGAGGTGTCTGGACGGGCAAATTTAACTCTCATTTCCCACCAGGAAGAGGAAATAACCAAAGGCTCAGCGTGCCGTGCCGGAACCAGATTAGGGCCTGAAGCCATCCTGCGGTGTTGCGGCCAGCTCACAAGAAAACGAGTTGAAGAAAGGAGCTCAGGGGCACTGTAATTCACAAACCTGCAGAGTTATAAATGACAACTATCGTCCAAAAATATACTGAAGTAAGGCTGCCAAGAGGACTTGAAAGCGGGGCAGAATTGCAGGAAACCGATTTCAGGAGGTAGACTGGAATTGCATTGAAAGCATAGGAAAAGAGGCAGAACGTCCACAATGATGCACTTGGCCAAAAAGGGCGTATGTGTTTTTTCCTGAATATATTCAGGAAAAAACGCATACGCCCTTTTTGGCCAACCAAGCAAGCTTGCAAAGGAAATCTGCACTACAATGAAGTCTCACTTCCCCCCGGTCAAAAGGGCCATCTGAAAAAAGTGTAAAATCAAGAAACGCAGAACAGGCCATGGAGAACTGGGAGCTTTGTTATGCTGATGGGCGGGATGTCAATTGCCAACAGACACTCGGGAGAAGTGTATGGTGTTTCCTGAAACATCTAAAAAACAAAGCAACAGAGCCTAGGGCACTTCCACTTATGGTCCTATAGCTTAGGGAAATTAAAATCAAAAAGATACAGCCACCCCAATGTTTGGGACGCCTCTGTTTACAAGAACCTCGTTTACCGTACAAGTTCAATATCACAGAAAGTGAAAAATGGATAAAGAACTTGTGGTACTTACGTACAATGCAGTATCACTCAGCAGTGAAATCTAAGTCATCAGGCCCGTAGCAGCACAATGAGTGGATTCAGGTACGATGATTCTAACTGAAATAAGTCACACAGAAAAAGAAACATCATAAGATATCAGTAATACACGGAATGTAAACTTGGCTACACAGGAACTGAATTACAGAACAGAACAGGGTCTCAAATTTAGAAAACCAACTTATGCTTGCTTAAGGGTAAAGGTGAGTTGGGGTGCTGCATAAAACCAGAGATTGAAATGAGCACAGATAAAGTTCCTTAAGCCAAATATGGAATAGACAAGAGCTACTCCTTGCTCAACGAAATGGACTCAACACCACATATTAAACGCCTAAGAATGTACCTGACTCTTAAGTATCTTAAAACCTATGGATTGCTATGTCTCTGAAAGAGAATCAAGCATGTGTACAGGGACATAAACGCAGCAGTGATAGGATTGGAGAGGTTCGGTGAGCAAATGAAGACCCTTTGAAGTCATATTGCATGGTACCCATTCCACGGGTCTCAACTACACAGGTTTAAGGTATTCTTCCTTCAGCTAAAACATGCATGTGGAACCCAGAGTATGATCAATCGTGTGAACGGGAGACGTGTTCAAATATGTCTCAGTTTTCCTCCCCTGGTACTCGGGTGCAACATTCCAGACGCTTTACTAACACTCTCCCCACTTGGAGAGTCAGCGCCTTTAACCTCCTGTTTGGCCCAGTTTGCAATTTCTGCGGAAGATGAACAGGAATAGCGAGAACCAATGAGAGACTAGCTGGAGGTGTCTGGACGGGCAAATTTAACTCTCATTTCCCACCAGGAAGAGGAAATAACCAAAGGCTCAGCGTGCCGTGCCGGAACCAGATTAGGGCCTGAAGCCATCCTGCGTTGTTGCGGCCAGCTCACAAGAAAACGAGTTGAAGAAAGGAGCTCAGGGGCACTGTAATTCACAAACCTGCAGAGTTATAAATGACAACTATCGTCCAAAAATATACTGAAGTAAGGCTGCCAAGAGGACTTGAAAGCGGGGCAGAATTGCAGGAAACCGATTTCAGGAGGTAGACTGGAATTGCATTGAAAGCATAGGAAAAGAGGCAGAACGTCCACAATGATGCACTTGGCCAAAAAGGGCGTATGTGTTTTTTCCTGAATATATTCAGGAAAAAACGCATACGCCCTTTTTGGCCAACCAAGCAAGCTTGCAAAGGAAATCTGCACTACAATGAAGTCTCACTTCCCCCCGGTCAAAAGGGCCATCTGAAAAAAGTGTAAAATCAAGAAACGCAGAACAGGCCATGGAGAACTGGGAGCTTTGTTATGCTGATGGGCGGGATGTCAATTGCCAACAGACACTCGGGAGAAGTGTATGGTGTTTCCTGAAACATCTAAGAAACAAAGCAACAGAGCCTAGGGCACTTCCACTTATGGTCCTATAGCTTAGGGAAATTAAAATCAAAAAGATACAGCCACCCCAATGTTTGGGACGCCTCTGTTTACAAGAACCTCGTTTACCGTACAAGTTCAATATCACAGAAAGTGAAAAATGGATAAAGAACTTGTGGTACTTACGTACAATGCAGTATCACTCAGCAGTGAAATCTAAGTCATCAGGCCCGTAGCAGCACAATGAGTGGATTCAGGTACGATGATTCTAACTGAAATAAGTCACACAGAAAAAGAAACATCATAAGATATCAGTAATACACGGAATGTAAACTTGGCTACACAGGAACTGAATTACAGAACAGAACAGGGTCTCAAATTTAGAAAACCAACTTATGCTTGCTTAAGGGTAAAGGTGAGTTGGGGTGCTGCATAAAACCAGAGATTGAAATGAGCACAGATAAAGTTCCTTAAGCCAAATATGGAATAGACAAGAGCTACTCCTTGCTCAACGAAATGGACTCAAAACCACATATTAAACGCCTAAGAATGTACCTGACTCTTAAGTATCTTAAAACCTATGGATTGCTATGTCTCCGAAAGAGAATCAAGCATGTGTACAGGGACATAAACGCAGCAGTGATAGGATTGGAGAGGTTCGGTGAGCAAATGAAGACCCTTTGAAGTCATATTGCATGGTACCCATTCCACGGGTCTCAACTCTCCAGGTTTAAGGTATTCTTCCTTCAGCTAAAACATGCATGTGGAACCCAGAGTATGATCAATCGTGTGAACGGGAGACGTGTTCAAATATGTCTCAGTTTTCCTCCCCTGGTACTCGGGTGCAACATTCCAGACGCTTTACTAACACTCTCCCCACTTGGAGAGTCAGCGCCTTTAACCTCCTGTTTGGCCCAGTTTGCAATTTCTGCGGAAGATGAACAGGAATAGCGAGAACCAATGAGAGACTAGCTGGAGGTGTCTGGACGGGCAAATTTAACTCTCATTTCCCACCAGGAAGAGGAAATAACCAAAGGCTCAGCGTGCCGTGCCGGAACCAGAATAGGGCCTGAAGCCATCCTGCGGTGTTGCGGCCAGCTCACAAGAAAGCAAGTTGAAGAAAGGAGCTCAGGGGCACTGTAATTCACAAAACTGCAGAGTTATAAATGACAGCTATCGTCCAAAAATATACTGAAGTAAGGCTGCCAAGAGGACTTGAAAGCGGGGCAGAATTGCAGGAAACCGATTTCAGGAGGTAGACTGGAATTGCATTGAAAGCATAGGAAAAGAGGCAGAACGTCCACAATGATGCACTTGGCCAAAAAGGGCGTATGCGTTTTTTCCTGAATATATTCAGGAAAAAACGCATACGCCCTTTTTGGCCAACCAAGCAAACTTGCAAAGGAAATCTGCACTACAATGAAGTCTCACTTCCCCCCGGTCAAAAGGGCCATCTGAAAAAGGTGTAAAATCCAGAAAGGCAGGACAGGCCATGGAGAACTGGGAGCCTTGTTATGCTGATGGGCGGGATGTAAATTGCCAACAGACACTTGGGAGAAGTGTATGGTGTTTCCTGAAACATCTAAGAAACAAAGCAACAGAGCCTAGGGCACTTTCACTTATGGTCCTATAGCTTAGGGAAATTAAAATCAAAAAGACACAGCTACCCCAAAGTTTGGGACGCCTCTGTTTACAAGAACCTCGTTTACCGTACAAGTTCAATATCACAGAAAGTGAAAAATGGATAAAGAACTTGTGGTACTTACGTACAATGCAGTATCACTCAGCAATGAAATCTATGTCATCAGGCCCGTAGCAGCATAATGAGTGGATTCAGGTATGATGATTCTAACTGAAATAAGTCACACAGAAAAAGAAACATCATAAGATATCACTAATACACGGAATGTAAACTTGGCTACACAGGAACTGAATTCCAAAACACAACAGGGTCTCAAATTTAGAAAACCAACTTATGCTTGCTTAAGGGGAAAGGTGAGTTGGGGTGCTGCATAAAACCAGAGATTGAAATGAGCACAGATAAAGTTCCTTAAGCCAAATATGGAATAGAAAAGAGCTACTCCTTGCTCAACGAAATGGACTCAACACCCCATATTAAACGCCTAAGAATGTACCTGACTAGTAAGTATCTTAAAACCTATGGATTGCTATGTCTCCAAAAGAGAATCAAGCGTGTGTACAGGGGCATAAACGCAGCAGTGATAGGATTGGAGAGGTTCGGTGAGCAAATGAAGACCCTTTGAAGTCATATTGCATGGTACCCATTCCACGGGTTTCAACTACCCACGTTTAAGGTATTCTTCCTTCAGCTAAAACATGCATGTGGAACCCAGAGTATGATCAACCGTGTGATCGGGAGACCTGTTCAAATATGTCTCAGTTTTCGTACCCTGGTACACGGGTGCAACATTCCAGACGCTTTACTAACACTCTCCCAACTTGGAGAGTCAGTCCCTTTAACCTCCTGTTTGGCCCAGTTTGCAATTTCTGCGGAAGATGAACAGGAATAGCGAGAACCAATGAGAGACTAGCTGGAGGTCTCTGGACGGGCAAATTTAACTCTCATTTCCCACCAGGAAGAGGAATTAACCAAAGGCTAGGCGTGCCGTGCCGGAACCAGATTAGGGCCTGAAGCCATCCTGCGGTGTTGCGGCCAGCTCACAAGAAAGTGAGTTGAAGAAAGGAGCTCAGGGGCACTGTAATTCACAAACCTGCAGAGTTATAAATGACAATTATCGTCCAAAAATATACTGAAGTAAGGCTGCCAAGAGGACTTGAAAGCGGGGCAGAATTGCAGGAAACCGATTTCAGGAGGTACACTGGAATTGCATTGAAAGCATAGGAAAAGAGGCAGAACGTTCACAATGATGCACTTGGCCAAAAAGGACGTATGCGTTTTTTCCTGAATATATTCAGGAAAAAACGCATACGCCCTTTTTGGCCAACCAAGCAAACTTGCAAAGGAAATCTGCACTACAATGAAGTCTCACTTCCCCCCAGTCAAAAGGGCCATCTGAAAAAAGTGTAAAATCCAGAAAGGCAGGACAGGCCATGGAGAACTGGGAGCCTTGTTATGCTGATGGGCGGGATGTAAATTGCCAACAGACACTCGGGAGAAGTGTATGGTGTTTCCTGAAACATCTAAAAAACAAAGCAACAGAGCCTAGGGCACTTCCACTTATGGTCCTATAGCTTAGGGAAATTAAAATCAAAAAGATACAGCCACCCCAATGTTTGGGACGCCTCTGTTTACAAGAACCTCGTTTACCGTACAAGTTCAATATCACAGAAAGTGAAAAATGGATAAAGAACTTGTGGTACTTACGTACAATGCAGTATCACTCAGCAGTGAAATCTATGTCATCAGGCCCGTAGCAGCACAATGAGTGGATTCAGGTACGATGATTCTAACTGAAATAAGTCACACAGAAAAAGAAACATCATAAGATATCACTAATACACGGAATGTAAACTTGGCTACACAGGAACTGAATTACAGAACAGAACAGGGTCTCAAATTTAGAAAACCAACTTATGCTTGTTTAAGGGTAAAGGTGAGTTGGGGTGCTGCATAAAACCAGAGATTGAAATGAGCACAGATAAAGTTCCTTAAGCCAAATATGGAATAGACAATAGCTACTCCTTTCTCAACGAAATTGACTCAACACCGCATATTAAACGCCTAAGAATGTACCTGACTCTTAAGTATCTTAAAACCTATGGATTGCTATGTCTCCGAAAGAGAATCAAGCATGTGTACAGGGATATAAACAAAGCAGTGATAGGATTGGAGAGGTTCGGTGAGCAAATGAAGACCCTTTGAAGTCATATTGCATGGTACCCATTCCACGGGTTTCAACTACCCAGGTTTAAGGTATTCCTCCTTCAGCTAAAACATGCATGTGGAACCTAGAGTATGATCAACCATGTGATCGGGAGACGTGTTCAAATATGTCTCAGTTTTCGTACCCTGGTACTCGGGTGCAACATTCCAGACGCTTTACTAACACTCTCCCGACTTGGAGAGTCAGTCCCTTTAACCTCCTGTTTGGCCCAGTTTGCAATTTCTGCGGAAGATGAACAGGAATAGCGAGAACCAATGAGAGACTAGCTGGAGGTGTCTGGACGGGCAAATTTAACTCTCATTTCCCACCAGGAAGAGGAAATAACCAAAGGCTCAGCGTGCCGTGCCGGAACCAGATTAGGGCCTGAAGCCATCCTGCGGTGTTGCGGCCAGCTCACAAGAAAACGAGTTGAAGAAAGGAGCTCAGGGGCACTGTAATTCACAAACCTGCAGAGTTATAAATGACAACTATCGTCCAAAAATATACTGAAGTAAGGCTGCCAAGAGGACTTGAAAGCGGGGCAGAATTGGAGGAAACCGATTTCAGGAGGTAGACTGGAATTGCATTGAAAGCATAGGAAAAGAGGCAGAACGTCCACAATGATGCACTTGGCCAAAAAGTGCGTATGCATTTTTTCCTGAATATATTCAGGAAAAAACGCATACGCCCTTTTTGGCCAACCAAGCAAGCTTGCAAAGGAAATCTGCACTACAATGAAGTCTCACTTCCCCCCGGTCAAAAGGGCCATCTGAAAAAAGTGTAAAATCCAGAAACGCAGAACAGGCCATGGAGAACTGGGAGCCTTGTTATGCTGATGGGCGGGATGTAAATTGCCAACAGACACTCGGGAGAAGTGTATGGTGTTTCCTGAAACATCTAAAAAACAAAGCAACAGAGCCTAGGGCACTTCCACTTATGGTCCTATAGCTTAGGGAAATTAAAATCAAAAAGATACAGCCACCCCAATGTTTGGGACGCCTCTGTTTACAAGAACCTCATTTACCGTACAAGTTCAATATCACAGAAAGTGAAAAATGGATAAAGAACTTGTGGTACTTACGTACAATGCAGTATCACTCAGCAGTGAAATCTATGTCATCAGGCCCGTAGCAGCACAATGAGTGGATTCAGGTACGATGATTCTAACTGAAATAAGTCACACAGAAAAAGAAACATCATAAGATATCAGTAATACACGGAATGTAAACTTGGCTACACAGGAACTGAATTACAGAACAGAACAGGGTCTCAAATTTAGAAAACCAACTTATGCTTGTTTAAGGGTAAAGGTGAGTTGGGATGCTGCATAAAACCAGAGATTGAAATGAGCACAGATAAAGTTCCTTAAGCCAAATATGGAATAGACAAGAGCTACTCCTTGCTCAACGAAATGGACTCAACACCGCATATTAAACGCCTAAGAATGTACCTGACACTTAAGTATCTTAAAACCTATGGATTGCTATGTCTCCGAAAGAGAATCAAGCATGTGTACAGGGACATAAACGCAGCAGTGATAGGATTGGAGAGGTTCGGTGAGCAAATGAAGACCCTTTGAAGTCATATTGCATGGTACCCATTCCACGGGTTTCAACTACCCAGGTTTAAGGTATTCTTCCTTCAGCTAAAACATGCATGTGGAACCTAGAGTATGATCAACCATGTGATCGGGAGACGTGTTCAAATATGTCTCAGTTTTCGTACCCTGGTACTCGGGTGCAACATTCCAGACGCTTTACTAACACTCTCCCGACTTGGAGAGTCAGTCCCTTTAACCTCCTGTTTGGCCCAGTTTGCAATTTCTGCGGAAGATGAACAGGAATAGCGAGAACCAATGAGAGACTAGCTGGAGGTGTCTGGACGGGCAAATTTAACTCTCATTTCCCACCAGGAAGAGGAAATAACCAAAGGCTCAGCGTGCCGTGCCGGAACCAGATTAGGGCCTGAAGCCATCCTGCGGTGTTGCGGCCAGCTCACAAGAAAACGAGTTGAAGAAAGGAGCTCAGGGGCACTGTAATTCACAAACCTGCAGAGTTATAAATGACAACAATCGTCCAAAAATATACTGAAGTAAGGCTACCAAGAGGACATGAAAGCGGAGCAGAATTGCAGGAAACCGATTTCAGGAGGTAGACTGGAATTGCATTGAAAGCATAGGAAAAGAGGCAGAACGTCCACAATGATGCACTTGGCCAAAAAGGGCGTATGCGTTTTTTCCTGAATATATTCAGGAAAAAACGCATACGCCCTTTTTGGCCAACCAAGCAAGCTTGCAAAGGAAATCTGCACTACAATGAAGTCTCACTTCCCCCCGGTCAAAAGGGTCATCTGAAAAAAGTGTAAAATCCAGAAAGGCAGGACAGGCCATGGAGAACTGGGAGCCTTGTTATGCTGATGGGCGGGATGTAAATTGCCAACAGACACTCGGGAGAAGTGTATGGTGTTTCCTGAAACATCTAAAAAACAAAGCAACAGAGCCTAGGGCACTTCCACTTATGGTCCTATAGCTTAGGGAAATTAAAATCAAAAAGATACAGCCACCCCAATGTTTGGGACGCCTCTGTTTACAAGAACCTCATTTACCGTACAAGTTCAATATCACAGAAAGTGAAAAATGGATAAAGAACTTGTGGTACTTACGTACAATGCAGTATCACTCAGCAGTGAAATCTATGTCATCAGGCCCGTAGCAGCACAATGAGTGGATTCAGGTACGATGATTCTAACTGAAATAAGTCACACAGAAAAAGAAACATCATAAGATATCAGTAATACACGGAATGTAAACTTGGCTACACAGGAACTGAATTACAGAACAGAACAGGGTCTCAAATTTAGAAAACCAACTTATGCTTGTTTAAGGGTAAAGGTGAGTTGGGATGCTGCATAAAACCAGAGATTGAAATGAGCACAGATAAAGTTCCTTAAGCCAAATATGGAATAGACAAGAGCTACTCCTTGCTCAACGAAATGGACTCAACACCGCATATTAAACGCCTAAGAATGTACCTGACACTTAAGTATCTTAAAACCTATGGATTGCTATGTCTCCGAAAGAGAATCAAGCATGTGTACAGGGACATAAACGCAGCAGTGATAGGATTGGAGAGGTTCGGTGAGCAAATGAAGACCCTTTGAAGTCATATTGCATGGTACCCATTCCACGGGTTTCAACTACCCAGGTTTAAGGTATTCTTCCTTCAGCTAAAACATGCATGTGGAACCTAGAGTATGATCAACCATGTGATCGGGAGACGTGTTCAAATATGTCTCAGTTTTCGTACCCTGGTACTCGGGTGCAACATTCCAGACGCTTTACTAACACTCTCCCGACTTGGAGAGTCAGTCCCTTTAACCTCCTGTTTGGCCCAGTTTGCAATTTCTGCGGAAGATGAACAGGAATAGCGAGAACCAATGAGAGACTAGCTGGAGGTGTCTGGACGGGCAAATTTAACTCTCATTTCCCACCAGGAAGAGGAAATAACCAAAGGCTCAGCGTGCCGTGCCGGAACCAGATTAGGGCCTGAAGCCATCCTGCGGTGTTGCGGCCAGCTCACAAGAAAACGAGTTGAAGAAAGGAGCTCAGGGGCACTGTAATTCACAAACCTGCAGAGTTATAAATGACAACTATCGTCCAAAAATATACTGAAGTAAGGCTACCAAGAGGACCTGAAAGCGGAGCAGAATTGCAGGAAACCGATTTCAGGAGGTAGACTGGAATTGCATTGAAAGCATAGGAAAAGAGGCAGAACGTCCACAATGATGCACTTGGCCAAAAAGGGCGTATGCGTTTTTTCCTGAATATATTCAGGAAAAAACGCATACGCCCTTTTTGGCCAACCAAGCAAGCTTGCAAAGGAAATCTGCACTACAATGAAGTCTCACTTCCCCCCGGTCAAAAGGGTCATCTGAAAAAAGTGTAAAATCCAGAAAGGCAGGACAGGCCATGGAGAACTGGGAGCCTTGTTATGCTGATGGGCGGGATGTAAATTGCCAACAGACACTCGGGAGAAGTGTATGGTGTTTCCTGAAACATCTAAAAAACAAAGCAACAGAGCCTAGGGCACTTCCACTTATGGTCCTATAGCTTAGGGAAATTAAAATCAAAAAGATACAGCCACCCCAATGTTTGGGACGCCTCTGTTTACAAGAACCTCATTTACCGTACAAGTTCAATATCACAGAAAGTGAAAAATGGATAAAGAACTTGTGGTACTTACGTACAATGCAGTATCACTCAGCAGTGAAATCTATGTCATCAGGCCCGTAGCAGCACAATGAGTGGATTCAGGTACGATGATTCTAACTGAAATAAGTCACACAGAAAAAGAAACATCATAAGATATCAGTAATACACGGAATGTAAACTTGGCTACACAGGAACTGAATTACAGAACAGAACAGGGTCTCAAATTTAGAAAACCAACTTATGCTTGTTTAAGGGTAAAGGTGAGTTGGGATGCTGCATAAAACCAGAGATTGAAATGAGCACAGATAAAGTTCCTTAAGCCAAATATGGAATAGACAAGAGCTACTCCTTGCTCAACGAAATGGACTCAACACCCCATATTAAATGTCTAAGAATGTACCTGACACTTAAGTATCTTAAAACCTATGGATTGCTATGTCTCCGAAAGAGAATCAAGCATGTGTACAGGGACATAAACGCAGCAGTGATAGGATTGGAGAGGTTCGGTGAGCAAATGAAGACCCTTTGAAGTCATATTGCATGGTACCCATTCCACGGGTTTCAACTACCCAGGTTTAAGGTATTCTTCCTTCAGCTAAAACATGCATGTGGAACCTAGAGTATGATCAACCATGTGATCGGGAGACGTGTTCAAATATGTCTCAGTTTTCGTACCCTGGTACTCGGGTGCAACATTCCAGACGCTTTACTAACACTCTCCCGACTTGGAGAGTCAGTCCCTTTAACCTCCTGTTTGGCCCAGTTTGCAATTTCTGCGGAAGATGAACAGGAATAGCGAGAACCAATGAGAGACTAGCTGGAGGTGTCTGGACGGGCAAATTTAACTCTCATTTCCCACCAGGAAGAGGAAATAACCAAAGGCTCAGCATGCCGTGCCGGAACCAGATTAGGGCCTGAAGCCATCCTGCGGTGTTGCGGCCAGCTCACAAGAAAGCGAGTTGAAGAAAGGAGCTCAGGGGCACTGTAATTCACAAACCTGCAGAGTTATAAATGACAACTATCGTCCAAAAATATACTGAAGTAAGGCTGCCAAGAGGACTTGAAAGCGGGGCAGAATTGCAGGAAACCGATTTCAGGAGGTAGACTGGAATTGCATTGAAAGCATAGGAAAAGAGGCAGAACGTCCACAATGATGCACTTGGCCAAAAAGGGCGTATGCGTTTTTTCCTGAATATATTCAGGAAAAAACGCATACGCCCTTTTTGGCCAACCAAGCAAGCTTGCAAAGGAAATCTGCACTACAATGAAGTCTCACTTCCCCCCGGTCAAAAGGGCCATCTGAAAAAAGTGTAAAATCCAGAAAGGCAGGACAGGCCATGGAGAACTGGGAGCCTTGTTATGCTGATGGGCGGGATGTAAATTGCCAACAGACACTCGGGAGAAGTGTATGGTGTTTCCTGAAACATCTAAAAAACAAAGCAACAGAGCCTAGGGCACTTCCACTTATGGTCCTATAGCTTAGGGAAATTAAAATCAAAAAGATACAGCCACCCCAATGTTTGGGACGCCTCTGTTTACAAGAACCTCGTTTACCGTACAAGTTCAATATCACAGAAAGTGAAAAATGGATAAAGAACTTGTGGTACTTACGTACAATGCAGTATCACTCAGCAGTGAAATCTATGTCATCAGGCCCGTAGCAGCACAATGAGTGGATTCAGGTACGATGATTCTAACTGAAATAAGTCACACAGAAAAAGAAACATCATAAGATATCACTAATACACGGAATGTAAACTTGGCTACACAGGAACTGAATTACAGAACAGAACAGGGTCTCAAATTTAGAAAACCACCTTATGCTTGTTTAAGGGTAAAGGTGAGTTGGGGTGCTGCATAAAACCAGAGATTGAAATGAGCACAGATAAAGTTCCTTAAGCCAAATATGGAATAGACAAGAGCTACTCCTTGCTCAACGAAATGGACTCAACACCGCATATTAAACGCCTAAGAATGTACCTGACTCTTAAGTATCTTAAAACCTATGGATTGCTATGTCTCCGAAAGAGAATCAAGCATGTGTACAGGGACGTAAACGCAGCAGTGATAGGATTGGAGAGGTTCGGTGAGCAAATGAAGACCCTTTGAAGTCATATTGCATGGTACCCATTCCACGGGTTTCAACTACCCAGGTTTAAGGTATTCTTCCTTCAGCTAAAACATGCATGTGGAACCTAGAGTATGATCAACCATGTGATCGGGAGACGTGTTCAAATATGTCTCAGTTTTCGTACCCTGGTACTCGGGTGCAACATTCCAGACGCTTTACTAACACTCTCCCGACTTGGAGAGTCAGTCCCTTTAACCTCCTGTTTGGCCCAGTTTGCAATTTCTGCGGAAGATGAACAGGAATAGCGAGAACCAATGAGAGACTAGCTGGAGGTGTCTGGACGGGCAAATTTAACTCTCATTTCCCACCAGGAAGAGGAAATAACCAAAGGCTCAGCGTGCCGTGCCGGAAACAGATTAGGGCCTGAAGCCATCCTGCGGTGTTGCGGCCAGCTCACAAGAAAACGAGTTGAAGAAAGGAGCTCAGGGGCACTGTAATTCACAAACCTGCAGAGTTATAAATGACAACTATCGTCCAAAAATATACTGAAGTAAGGCTGCCAAGAGGACTTGAAAGCGGGGCAGAATTGCAGGAAACCGATTTCAGGAGGTAGACTGGAATTGCATTGAAAGCATAGGAAAAGAGGCAGAACGTCCACAATGATGCACTTGGCCAAAAAGGGCGTATGCGTTTTTTCCTGAATATATTCAGGAAAAAACGCATACGCCCTTTTTGGCCAACCAAGCAAGCTTGCAAAGGAAATCTGCACTACAATGAAGTCTCACTTCCCCCCGGTCAAAAGGGCCATCTGAAAAAAGTGTAAAATCCAGAAAGGCAGGACAGGCCATGGAGAACTGGGAGCCTTGTTATGCTGATGGGCGGGATGTAAATTGCCAACAGACACTCGGGAGAAGTGTATGGTGTTTCCTGAAACATCTAAAAAACAAAGCAACAGAGCCTAGGGCACTTCCACTTATGGTCCTATAGCTTAGGGAAATTAAAATCAAAAAGATACAGCCACCCCAATGTTTGGGACGCCTCTGTTTACAAGAACCTCGTTTACCGTACAAGTTCAATATCAGAGAAAGTGAAAAATGGATAAAGAACTTGTGGTACTTACGTACAATGCAGTATCACTCAGCAGTGAAATCTATGTCATCAGGCCCGTAGCAGCACAATGAGTGGATTCAGGTACGATGATTCTAACTGAAATAAGTCACACAGAAAAAGAAACATCATAAGATATCAGTAATACACGGAATGTAAACTTGGCTACACAGGAACTGAATTACAGAACAGAACAGGGTCTCAAATTTAGAAAACCAACTTATGCTTGCTTAAGGGTAAAGGTGAGTTGGGGTGCTGCATAAAACCAGAGATTGAAATGAGCACAGATAAAGTTCCTTAAGCCAAATATGGAATAGACAAGAGCTACTCCTTGCTCAACGAAATGGACTCAACACCAAATATTAAACGCCTAAGAATGTACCTGACTCTTAAGTATCTTAAAACCTATGGATTGCTATGTCTCCGAAAGAGAATCAAGCATGTGTACAGGGACATAAACGCAGCAGTGATAGGATTGGAGAGGTTCGGTGAGCAAATGAAGACCCTTTGAAGTCATATTGCATGGTACCCATTCCACGGGTTTCAACTACCCAGGTTTAAGGTATTCTTCCTTCAGCTAAAACATGCATGTGGAACCCAGAGTATGATCAACCGTGTGAACGGGAGACGTGTTCAAATATGTCTCAGTTTTCGTACCCTGGTACACGGGTGCAACATTCCAGACGCTTTACTAACACTCTCCCGACTTGGAGAGTCAGTCCCTTTAACCTCCTGTTTGGCCCAGTTTGCAATTTCTGCGGAAGATGAACAGGAATAGCGAGAACCAATGAGAGACTAGCTGGAGGTCTCTGGACGGGCAAATTTAACTCTCATTTCCCACCAGGAAGAGGAATTAACCAAAGGCTCGGCGTGCCGTGCCGGAACCAGATTAGGGCCTGAAGCCATCCTGCGGTGTTGCGGCCAGCTCACAAGAAAGCGAGTTGAAGAAAGGAGCTCAGGGGCACTGTAATTCACAAACCTGCAGAGTTATAAATGACAACTATCGTCCTAAAATATACTGAAGTAAGGCTGCCAAGATGACTTGAAAGCGGAGCAGAATTGCAGGAAACCGATTTCAGGAGGTACACTGGAATTGCATTGAAAGCATAGGAAAAGAGGCAGAACGTCCACAATGATGCACGTGGCCAAAAAGGACGTATGCGTTTTTTCCTGACTATATTCAGGAAAAAACGCATACGCCCTTTTTGGCCAACCAAGCAAACTTGCAAAGGAAATCTGCACTACAATGAAGTCTCACTTCCCCCCGGTCAAAAGGGCCATCTGAAAAAAGTGTAAAATCCAGAAAGGCAGGACAGGCCATGGAGAACTGGGAGCCTTGTTATGCTGATGGGCGGGATGTAAATTGCCAACAGACACTCGGGAGAAGTGTATGGTGTTTCCTGAAACATCTAAAAAACAAAGCAACAGAGCCTAGGGCACTTCCACTTATGGCCCTATAGCTTAGGGAAATTAAAATCAAAACGACACAGCCACCCCAAAGTTTGGGACGCCTCTGTTTACAAGAACCTCGTTTACCGTACAAGTTCAATATCACAGAAAGTGAAAAATGGATAAAGAACTTGTGGTACTTACGTACAATGCAGTATCACTCAGCAGTGAAATCTATGTCATCAGGCCCGTAGCAGCACAATGAGTGGATTCAGGTACGATGATTCTAACTGAAATAAGTCACACAGAAAAAGAAACATCATAAGATATCAGTAATACACGGAATGTAATCTTGGCTACACAGGAACTGAATTACAGAACAGAACAGGGACTCAAATTTAGAAAACCAACTTATGCTTGCTTAAGGGTAAAGGTGAGTTGGGATGCTGCATAAAAGCAGAGATTGAAATGAGCACAGATAAAGTTCCTTAAGCCAAATATGGAATAGACAAGAGCTACTCCTTGCTCAACGAAATGGATTCAACACCGCATATTAAACGCCTAAGAATGTACCTGACTCTTAAGTATCTTAAAACCTATGGATTGCTATGTCTCCGAAAGAGAATCAAGCATGTGTACAGGGACATAAACGCAGCAGTGATAGGATTGGAGAGGTTCGGTGAGCAAATGAAGACCCTTTGAAGTCATACTGCATGGTACCCATTCCACGGGTTTCAACTACCCAGGTTTAAGGTATTCTTCCTTCAGCTAAAACATGCATGTGGAACCTAGAGTATGATCAACCATGTGATCGGGAGACGTGTTCAAATATGTCTCAGTTTTCGTACCCTGGTACTCGGGTGCAACATTCCAGACGCTTTACTAACACTCTCCCGACTTGGAGAGTCAGTCCCTTTAACCTCCTGTTTGGCCCAGTTTGCAATTTCTGCGGAAGATGAACAGGAATAGCGAGAACCAATGAGAGACTAGCTGGAGGTGTCTGGACGGGCAAATTTAACTCTCATTTCCCACCAGGAAGAGGAAATAACCAAAGGCTCAGCGTGCCGTGCCGGAACCAGATTAGGGCCTGAAGCCATCCTGCGGTGTTGCGGCCAGCTCACAAGAAAACGAGTTGAAGAAAGGAGCTCAGGGGCACTGTAATTCACAAACCTGCAGAGTTATAAATGACAACTATCGTCCAAAAATATACTGAAGTAAGGCTGCCAAGAGGACTTGAAAGCGGGGCAGAATTGCAGGAAACCGATTTCAGGAGGTAGACTGGAATTGCATTGAAAGCATAGGAAAAGAGGCAGAACGTCCACAATGATGCACTTGGCCAAAAAGGGCGTATGCGTTTTTTCCTGAATATATTCAGGAAAAAACGCATACGCCCTTTTTGGCCAACCAAGCAAGCTTGCAAAGGAAATCTGCACTACAATGAAGTCTCACTTCCCCCCGGTCAAAAGGGTCATCTGAAAAAAGTGTAAAATCCAGAAAGGCAGGACAGGCCATGGAGAACTGGGAGCCTTGTTATGCTGATGGGCGGGATGTAAATTGCCAACAGCCACTCGGGAGAAGTGTATGGTGTTTCCTGAAACATCTAAAAAACAAAGCAACAGAGCCTAGGGCACTTCCACTTATGGTCCTATAGCTTAGGGAAATTAAAATCAAAAAGATACAGCCACCCCAATGTTTGGGACGCCTCTGTTTACAAGAACCTCATTTACCGTACAAGTTCAATATCACAGAAAGTGAAAAATGGATAAAGAACTTGTGGTACTTACGTACAATGCAGTATCACTCAGCAGTGAAATCTATGTCATCAGGCCCGTAGCAGCACAATGAGTGGATTCAGGTACGATGATTCTAACTGAAATAAGTCACACAGAAAAAGAAACATCATAAGATATCAGTAATACACGGAATGTAAACTTGGCTACACAGGAACTGAATTACAGAACAGAACAGGGTCTCAAATTTAGAAAACCAACTTATGCTTGTTTAAGGGGAAAGGTGAGTTGGGATGCTGCATAAAACCAGAGATTGAAATGAGCACAGATAAAGTTCCTTAAGCCAAATATGGAATAGACAAGAGCTACTCCTTGCTCAACGAAATGGACTCAACACCGCATATTAAACGCCTAAGAATGTACCTGACACTTAAGTATCTTAAAACCTATGGATTGCTATGTCTCCGAAAGAGAATCAAGCATGTGTACAGGGACATAAACGCAGCAGTGATAGGATTGGAGAGGTTCGGTGAGCAAATGAAGACCCTTTGAAGTCATATTGCATGGTACCCATTACACGGGTTTCAACTACCCAGGTTTAAGGTATTCTTCCTTCAGCTAAAACATGCATGTAGAACCTAGAGTATGATCAACCATGTGATCGGGAGACGTGTTCAAATATGTCTCAGTTTTCGTACCCTGGTACTCGGGTGCAACATTCCAGACGCTTTACTAACACTCTCCCGACTTGGAGAGTCAGTCCCTTTAACCTCCTGTTTGGCCCAGTTTGCAATTTCTGCGGAAGATGAACAGGAATAGCGAGAACCAATGAGAGACTAGCTGGAGGTGTCTGGACGGGCAAATTTAACTCTCATTTCCCACCAGGAAGAGGAATTAACCAAAGGCTCGGCGTGCCGTGCCGGAACCAGATTAGGGCCTGAAGCCATCCTGCGGTGTTGCGGCCAGCTCACAAGAAAGCGAGTTGAAGAAAGGAGCTCAGGGGCACTGTAATTCACAAACCTGCAGAGTTATAAATGACAACTATCGTCCTAAAATATACTGAAGTAAGGCTGCCAAGAGGACTTGAAAGCGGAGCAGAATTGCAGGAAACCGATTTCAGGAGGTACACTGGAATTGCATTGAAAGCATAGGAAAAGAGGCAGAACGTCCACAATGATGCACGTGGCCAAAAAGGGCGTATGCGTTTTTTCCTGACTATATTCAGGAAAAAACGCATACGCCCTTTTTGGCCAACCAAGCAAACTTGCAAAGGAAATCTGCACTACAATGAAGTCTCACTTCCCCCCGGTCAAAAGGGCCATCTGAAAAAAGTGTAAAATCCAGAAAGGCAGGACAGGCCATGGAGAACTGGGAGCCTTGTTATGCTGATGGGCGGGATGTAAATTGCCAACAGACACTCGGGAGAAGTGTATGGTGTTTCCTGAAACATCTAAAAAACAAAGCAACAGAGCCTAGGGCACTTCCACTTATGGCCCTATAGCTTAGGGAAATTAAAATCAAAACGACACAGCCACCCCAAAGTTTGGGACGCCTCTGTTTACAAGAACCTCGTTTACCGTACAAGTTCAATATCACAGAAAGTGAAAAATGGATAAAGAACTTGTGGTACTTACGTACAATGCAGTATCACTCAGCAGTGAAATCTATGTCATCAGGCCCGTAGCAGCACAATGAGTGGATTCAGGAACGATGATTCTAACTGAAATAAGTCACACAGAAAAAGAAACATCATAAGATATCAGTAATACACGGAATGTAAACTTGGCTACACAGGAACTGAATTACAGAACAGAACAGGGACTCAAATTTAGAAAACCAACTTATGCTTGCTTAAGGGTAAAGGTGAGTTGGGATGCTGCATAAAAGCAGAGATTGAAATGAGCACAGATAAAGTTCCTTAAGCCAAATATGGAATAGACAAGAGCTACTCCTTGCTCAACGAAATGGACTCAACACCGCATATTAAACGCCTAAGAATGTACCTGACTCTTAAGTATCTTAAAACCTATGGATTGCTATGTCTCCGAAAGAGAATCAAGCATGTGTACAGGGACATAAACGCAGCAGTGATAGGATTGGAGAGGTTCGGTGAGCAAATGAAGACCCTTTGAAGTCATATTGCATGGTACCCATTACACGGGTCTCAACTCTCCAGGTTTAAGGTATTCTTCCTTCAGCTAAAATGTGCATGTGGAACCCAGAGTATGATCAACAGTGTGAACGGGAGACGTGTTCAAATATGTCTCAGTTTTCCTCCCCTGGTACTCGGGTGCAACATTCCAGACGCTTTACTAACACTCTCCCCACTTGGAGAGTCAGCGCCTTTAACCTCCTGTTTGGCCCAGTTTGCAATTTCTGCGGAAGATGAACAGGAATAGCGAGAACCAATGAGAGACTAGCTGGAGGTGTCTGGACGGGCAAATTTAACTCTCATTTCCCACCAGGAAGAGGAAATAACCAAAGGCTCAGCGTGCCATGCCGGAACAAGATTAGGGCCTGAAGCCATCCTGCGGTGTTGCGGCCAGCTCACAAAAAGCAAGTTGAAGAAAGGAGCTCAGGGGCACTGTAATTCACAAACCTGCAGAGTTATAAATGACAGCTATCGTCCAAAAATATACTGAAGTAAGGCTGCCAAGAGGACTTGAAAGCGGGGCAGAATTGCAGAAAACCGATTTCAGGAGGTAGACTGGAATTGCATTGAAAGCATAGGAAAAGAGGCAGAACGTCCACAATGATGCACTTGGCCAAAAAGGGCGTATGCGTTTTTTCCTGAATATATTCAGGAAAAAACGCATACGCCCTTTTTAGCCAACCAAGCAAACTTGCAAAGGAAATCTGCACTACAATGAAGTCTCATTTCCCCCCGGTCAAAAGGGCCATCTGAAAAAAGTGTAAAATCCAGAAAGGCAGGACAGGCCATGGAGAACTGGGAGCCTTGTTATGCTGATGGGCGGGATGTAAATTGCCAACAGCCACTCGGGAGAAGTGTATGGTGTTTCCTGAAACATCTAAGAAACAAAGCAACAGAGCCTAGGGCACTTTCACTTATGGTCCTATAGCATAGGGAAATTAAAATCAAAAAGACACAGCCACCCCAAAATTTGGGACGCCTCTGTTTACATGAACCTCGTTTACCGTACAAGTTCTCTATCACAGAAAATGAAAAATGGATAAAGAACTTGTGGTACTTACGTACAATGCAGTATCACTCAGCAATGAAATCTATGTCATCAGGCCCGTAGCAGCATAATGAGTGGATTCAGGTACGATGATTCTAACTGAAATAAGTCACACAGAAAAAGAAACATCATAAGATATCACTAATACACGGAATGTAAACTTGGCTACACAGGAACTGAATTCCAAAACAGAACAGGGTCTCAAATTTAGAAAACCAACTTATGCTTGCTTAAGGGGAAAGGTGAGTTGGGGTGCTGCATAAAACCAGAGATTGAAATGAGCACAGATAAAGTTCCTTAAGCCAAATATGGAATAGACAAGAGCTACTCCTTGCTCAACGAAATGGACTCAACACCCCATATTAAACGCTTAAGAATGTACCTGACTAGTAAGTATCTTAAAACCTATGGATTGCTATGTCTCCATAAGAGAATCAAGCGTGTGTACAGGGGCATAAACGCAGCAGTGATAGGATTGGAGAGGTTCGGTGAGCAAATGAAGACCCTTTGAAGTCATATTGCATGGTACCCATTACACGGGTCTCAACTCTCCAGGTTTAAGGTATTCTTCCTTCAGCTAAAATATGCATGTGGAACCCGGAGTATGATCAACAGTGTGAACGGGAGACGTGTTCAAATATGTCTCAGGTTTCCTCCCCTGGTACTCGGGTGCAACATACCAGACGCTTTACTAACACTCTCCCCACTTGGAGAGTCAGCGCCTTTAACCTCCTGTTTGGCCCAGTTTGCAATTTCTGCGGAAGATGAACAGGAATAGCGAGAACCAATGAGAGACTAGCTGGAGGTGTCTGGACGGGCAAATTTAACTCTCATTTCCCACCAGGAAGAGGAAATAACCAAAGGCTCAGTGTGCCATGCCGGATCAAGATTAGGGCCTGAAGCCATCCTGCGGTGTTGCGGCCAGCTCACAAGAAAGCGAGTTGAAGAAAGGAGCTCAGGGGCACTGTAATTCACAAACCTGCAGAGTTATAAATGACAGCTATCGTCCAAAAATATACTGAAGTAAGGCTGCCAAGAGGACTTGAAAGCGGGGCAGAATTGCAGGAAACCGATTTCAGGAGGTAGACTGGAATTGCATTGAAAGCATAGGAAAAGAGGCAGAACGTCCACAATGATGCACTTGGCCAAAAAGGGCGTATGCGTTTTTTCCTGAATATTCAGGAAAAAACGCATACGCCCTTTTTGGCCAACCAAGCAAACTTGCAAAGGAAATCTGCACTACAATGAAGTCTCACTTCCCCCCGGTCAAAAGGGCCATCTGAAAAAAGTGTAAAATCCAGAAAGGCAGGACAGGCCATGGAGAACTGGGAGCCTTGTTATGCTGATGGGCGGGATGTAAATTGCCAACAGACACTCGGGAGAAGTGTATGGTGTTTCCTGAAACATCTAAAAAACAAAGCAACACAGCCTAGGGCACTTCCACTTATGGCGCTATAGCTTAGGGAAATTAAAATCAAAACGACACAGCCACCCCAAAGTTTGGGACGCCTCTGTTTACAAGAACCTCGTTTACCGTACAAGTTCAATATCACAGAAAGTGAAAAATGGATAAAGAACTTGTGGTACTTACGTACAATGCAGTATCACTCAGCAGTGAAATCTATGTCATCAGGCCCGTAGCAGCACAATGAGTGGATTCGGTACGATGATTCTAACTGAAATAAGTCACACAGAAAAAGAAACATCATAAGATATCAGTAATACACGGAATGTAAACTTGGCTACACAGGAACTGAATTACACAACAGAACAGGGACTCAAATTTAGAAAACCAACTTATGCTTGCTTAAGGGTAAAGGTGAGTTGGGATGCTGCATAAAAGCAGAGATTGAAATGAGCACAGATAAAGTTCCTTAAGCCAAATATGGAATAGACAAGAGCTACTCCTTGCTCAACGAAATGGACTCAACACCGCATATTAAACGCCTAAGAATGTACCTGACTCTTAAGTATCTTAAAACCTGTGGATTGCTATGTCTCCGAAAGAGAATCAAGCATGTGTACAGGGACATAAACGCAGCAGTGATAGGATTGGAGAGGTTCGGTGAGCAAATGAAGACCCTTTGAAGTCATATTGCATGGTACCCATTCCACGGGTTTCAACTACCCAGGTTTAAGGTATTCTTCCTTCAGCTAAAACATGCATGTGGAACCTAGAGTATGATCAACCATGTGATCGGGAGACGTGTTCAAATATGTCTCAGTTTTCGTACCCTGGTACTCGGGTGCAACATTCCAGACGCTTTACTAACACTCTCCCGACTTGGAGAGTCAGTCCCTTTAACCTCCTGTTTGGCCCAGTTTGCAATTTCTGCGGAAGATGAACAGGAATAGCGAGAACCAATGAGAGACTAGCTGGAGGTGTCTGGACGGGCAAATTTAACTCTCATTTCCCACCAGGAAGAGGAAATAACCAAAGGCTCAGCGTGCCGTGCCGGAACCAGATTAGGGCCTGAAGCCATCCTGCGGTGTTGCGGCCAGCTCACAAGAAAACGAGTTGAAGAAAGGAGCTCAGGGGCACTGTAATTCACAAACCTGCAGAGTTATAAATGACAACTATCGTCCAAAAATATACTGAAGTAAGGCTACCAAGAGGACTTGAAAGCGGAGCAGAATTGCAGGAAACCGATTTCAGGAGGTAGACTGGAATTGCATTGAAAGCATAGGAAAAGAGGCAGAAAGTCCACAATGATGCACTTGGCCAAAAAGGGCGTATGCGTTTTTTCCTGAATATATTCAGGAAAAAACGCATACGCCCTTTTTGGCCAACCAAGCAAGCTTGCAAAGGAAATCTGCACTACAATGAAGTCTCACTTCCCCCCGGTCAAAAGGGTCATCTGAAAAAAGTGTAAAATCCAGAAAGGCAGGACAGGCCATGGAGAACTGGGAGCCTTGTTATGCTGATGGGCGGGATGTAAATTGCCAACAGACACTCGGGAGAAGTGTATGGTGTTTCCTGAAACATCTAAAAAACAAAGCAACAGAGCCTAGGGCACTTCCACTTATGGTCCTATAGCTTAGGGAAATTAAAATCAAAACGACACAGCCACCCCAAAGTTTGGGACGCCTCTGTTTACAAGAACCTCGTTTACCGTACAAGTTCAATATCACAGAAAGTGAAAAATGGATAAAGAACTTGTGGTACTTACGTACAATGCAGTATCACTCAGCAGTGAAATCTATGTCATCAGGCCCGTAGCAGCACAATGAGTGGATTCGGTACGATGATTCTAACTGAAATAAGTCACACAGAAAAAGAAACATCATAAGATATCAGTAATACACGGAATGTAAACTTGGCTACACAGGAACTGAATTACAGAACAGAACAGGGACTCAAATTTAGAAAACCAACTTATGCTTGCTTAAGGGTAAAGGTGAGTTGGGATGCTGCATAAAAGCAGAGATTGAAATGAGCACAGATAAAGTTCCTTAAGCCAAATATGGAATAGACAAGAGCTACTCCTTGCTCAACGAAATGGACTCAACACCGCATATTAAACGCCTAAGAATGTACCTGACTCTTAAGTATCTTAAAACCTGTGGATTGCTATGTCTCCGAAAGAGAATCAAGCATGTGTACAGGGACATAAACGCAGCAGTGATAGGATTGGAGAGGTTCGGTGAGCAAATGAAGACCCTTTGAAGTCATATTGCATGGTACCCATTCCACGGGTTTCAACTACCCAGGTTTAAGGTATTCTTCCTTCAGCTAAAACATGCATGTGGAACCTAGAGTATGATCAACCATGTGATCGGGAGACGTGTTCAAATATGTCTCAGTTTTCGTACCCTGGTACTCGGGTGCAACATTCCAGACGCTTTACTAACACTCTCCCGACTTGGAGAGTCAGTCCCTTTAACCTCCTGTTTGGCCCAGTTTGCAATTTCTGCGGAAGATGAACAGGAATAGCGAGAACCAATGAGAGACTAGCTGGAGGTGTCTGGACGGGCAAATTTAACTCTCATTTCCCACCAGGAAGAGGAAATAACCAAAGGCTCAGCGTGCCGTGCCGGAACCAGATTAGGGCCTGAAGCCATCCTGCGGTGTTGCGGCCAGCTCACAAGAAAACGAGTTGAAGAAAGGAGCTCAGGGGCACTGTAATTCACAAACCTGCAGAGTTATAAATGACAACTATCGTCCAAAAATATACTGAAGTAAGGCTACCAAGAGGACTTGAAAGCGGAGCAGAATTGCAGGAAACCGATTTCAGGAGGTAGACTGGAATTGCATTGAAAGCATAGGAAAAGAGGCAGAACGTCCACAATGATGCACTTGGCCAAAAAGGGCGTATGCGTTTTTTCCTGAATATATTCAGGAAAAAACGCATACGCCCTTTTTGGCCAACCAAGCAAGCTTGCAAAGGAAATCTGCACTACAATGAAGTCTCACTTCCCCCCAGTCAAAAGGGCCATCTGAAAAAAGTGTAAAATCCAGAAAGGCAGGACAGGCCATGGAGAACTGGGAGCCTTGTTATGCTGATGGGCGGGATGTAAATTGCCAACAGACACTCGGGAGAAGTGTATGGTGTTTCCTGAAACATCTAAAAAACAAAGCAACAGAGCCTAGGGCACTTCCACTTATGGTCCTATAGCTTAGGGAAATTAAAATGAAAAAGACACAGCCACCCCAAAGTTTGGGACGCCTCTGTTTACAAGAACCTCGTTTACCGTACAAGTTCAATATCACAGAAAGTGAAAAATGGATAAAGAACTTGTGGTACTTACGTACAATGCAGTATCACTCAGCAGTGAAATCTATGTCATCAGGCCCGTAGCAGCACAATGAGTGGATTCAGGTACGATGATTCTAACTGAAATAAGTCACACAGAAAAAGAAACATCATAAGATATCAGTAATACACGGAATGTAAACTTGGCTACACAGGAACTGAATTACAGAACAGAACAGGGTCTCAAATTTAGAAAACCAACTTATGCTTGTTTAAGGGTAAAGGTGAGTTGGGGTGCTGCATAAAACCAGAGATTGAAATGAGCACAGATAAAGTTCCTTAAGCCAAATATGGAATAGACAAGAGCTACTCCTTGCTCAACGAAATGGACTCAACACCGCATATTAAACGCCTAAGAATGTACCTGACTCTTAAGTATCTTAAAACCTATGGATTGCTATGTCTCCGAAAGAGAATCAAGCATGTGTACAGGGACGTAAACGCAGCAGTGATAGGATTGGAGAGGTTCGGTGAGCAAATGAAGACCCTTTGAAGTCATATTGCATGGTACCCATTCCACGGGTTTCAACTACCCAGGTTTAAGGTATTCTTCCTTCAGCTAAAACATGCATGTGGAACCTAGAGTATGATCAACCATGTGATCGGGAGACGTGTTCAAATATGTCTCAGTTTTCGTACCCTGGTACTCGGGTGCAACATTCCAGACGCTTTACTAACACTCTCCCGACTTGGAGAGTCAGTCCCTTTAACCTCCTGTTTGGCCCAGTTTGCAATTTCTGCGGAAGATGAACAGGAATAGCGAGAACCAATGAGAGACTAGCTGGAGGTGTCTGGACGGGCAAATTTAACTCTCATTTCCCACCAGGAAGAGGAAATAACCAAAGGCTCAGCGTGCCGTGCCGGAACCAGATTAGGGCCTGAAGCCATCCTGCGGTGTTGCGGCCAGCTCACAAGAAAACGAGTTGAAGAAAGGAGCTCAGGGGCACTGTAATTCACAAACCTGCAGAGTTATAAATGACAACTATCGTCCAAAAATATACTGAAGTAAGGCTACCAAGAGGACTTGAAAGCGGAGCAGAATTGCAGGAAACCGATTTCAGGAGGTAGACTGGAATTGCATTGAAAGCATAGGAAAAGAGGCAGAACGTCCACAATGATGCACTTGGCCAAAAAGGGCGTATGCGTTTTTTCCTGAATATATTCAGGAAAAAACGCATACGCCCTTTTTGGCCAACCAAGCAAGCTTGCAAAGGAAATCTGCACTACAATGAAGTCTCACTTCCCCCCGGTCAAAAGGGTCATCTGAAAAAAGTGTAAAATCCAGAAAGGCAGGACAGGCCATGGAGAACTGGGAGCCTTGTTATGCTGATGGGCGGGATGTAAATTGCCAACAGACACTCGGGAGAAGTGTATGGTGTTTCCTGAAACATCTAAAAAACAAAGCAACAGAGCCTAGGGCACTTCCACTTATGGTCCTATAGCTTAGGGAAATTAAAATCAAAAAGATACAGCCACCCCAATGTTTGGGACGCCTCTGTTTACAAGAACCTCATTTACCGTACAAGTTCAATATCACAGAAAGTGAAAAATGGATAAAGAACTTGTGGTACTTACGTACAATGCAGTATCACTCAGCAGTGAAATCTATGTCATCAGGCCCGTAGCAGCACAATGAGTGGATTCAGGTACGATGATTCTAACTGAAATAAGTCACACAGAAAAAGAAACATCATAAGATATCAGTAATACACGGAATGTAAACTTGGCTACACAGGAACTGAATTACAGAACAGAACAGGGTCTCAAATTTAGAAAACCAACTTATGCTTGTTTAAGGGTAAAGGTGAGATGGGATGCTGCATAAAACCAGAGATTGAAATGAGCACAGATAAAGTTCCTTAAGCCAAATATGGAATAGACAAGAGCTACTCCTTGCTCAACGAAATGGACTCAACACCGCATATTAAACGCCTAAGAATGTACCTGACACTTAAGTATCTTAAAACCTATGGATTGCTATGTCTCCGAAAGAGAATCAAGCATGTGTACAGGGACATAAACGCAGCAGTGATAGGATTGGAGAGGTTCGGTGAGCAAATGAAGACCCTTTGAAGTCATATTGCATGGTACCCATTACACGGGTTTCAACTACCCAGGTTTAAGGTATTCTTCCTTCAGCTAAAACATGCATGTAGAACCTAGAGTATGATCAACCATGTGATCGGGAGACGTGTTCAAATATGTCTCAGTTTTCGTACCCTGGTACTCGGGTGCAACATTCCAGACGCTTTACTAACACTCTCCCGACTTGGAGAGTCAGTCCCTTTAACCTCCTGTTTGGCCCAGTTTGCAATTTCTGCGGAAGATGAACAGGAATAGCGAGAACCAATGAGAGACTAGCTGGAGGTGTCTGGACGGGCAAATTTAACTCTCATTTCCCACCAGGAAGAGGAATTAACCAAAGGCTCGGCGTGCCGTGCTGGAACCAGATTAGGGCCAGAAGCCATCCTGCGGTGTTGCGGCCAGCTCACAAGAAAGCGAGTTGAAGAAAGGAGCTCAGGGGCACTGTAATTCACAAACCTGCAGAGTTATAAATGACAACTATCGTCCTAAAATATACTGAAGTAAGGCTGCCAAGAGGACTTGAAAGCGGAGCAGAATTGCAGGAAACCGATTTCAGGAGGTACACTGGAATTGCATTGAAAGCATAGGAAAAGAGGCAGAACGTCCACAATGATGCACGTGGCCAAAAAGGGCGTATGCGTTTTTTCCTGACTATATTCAGGAAAAAACGCATACGCCCTTTTTGGCCAACCAAGCAAACTTGCAAAGGAAATCTGCACTACAATGAAGTCTCACTTCCCCCCGGTCAAAAGGGCCATCTGAAAAAAGTGTAAAATCCAGAAAGGCAGGACAGGCCATGGAGAACTGGGAGCCTTGTTATGCTGATGGGCGGGATGTAAATTGCCAACAGACACTCGGGAGAAGTGTATGGTGTTTCCTGAAACATCTAAAAAACAAAGCAACAGAGCCTAGGGCACTTCCACTTATGGCCCTATAGCTTAGGGAAATTAAAATCAAAACGACACAGCCACCCCAAAGTTTGGGACGCCTCTGTTTACAAGAACCTCGTTTACCGTACAAGTTCAATATCACAGAAAGTGAAAAATGGATAAAGAACTTGTGGTACTTACGTACAATGCAGTATCACTCAGCAGTGAAATCTATGTCATCAGGCCCGTAGCAGCACAATGAGTGGATTCAGGTACGATGATTCTAACTGAAATAAGTCACACAGAAAAAGAAACATCATAAGATATCAGTAATACACGGAATGTAAACTTGGCTACACAGGAACTGAATTACAGAACAGAACAGGGACTCAAATTTAGAAAACCAACTTATGCTTGCTTAAGGGTAAAGGTGAGTTGGGATGCTGCATAAAAGCAGAGATTGAAATGAGCACAGATAAAGTTCCTTAAGCCAAATATGGAATAGACAAGAGCTACTCCTTGCTCAACGAAATGGACTCAACACCGCATATTAAACGCCTAAGAATGTACCTGACTCTTAAGTATCTTAAAACCTGTGGATTGCTATGTCTCCGAAAGAGAATCAAGCATGTGTACAGGGACATAAACGCAGCAGTGATAGGATTGGAGAGGTTCGGTGAGCAAATGAAGACCCTTTGAAGTCATATTGCATGGTACCCATTCCACGGGTTTCAACTACCCAGGTTTAAGGTATTCTTCCTTCAGCTAAAACATGCATGTGGAACCTAGAGTATGATCAACCATGTGATCGGGAGACGTGTTCAAATATGTCTCAGTTTTCGTACCCTGGTACTCGGGTGCAACATTCCAGACGCTTTACTAACACTCTCCCGACTTGGAGAGTCAGTCCCTTTAACCTCCTGTTTGGCCCAGTTTGCAATTTCTGCGGAAGATGAACAGGAATAGCGAGAACCAATGAGAGACTAGCTGGAGGTGTCTGGACGGGCAAATTTAACTCTCATTTCCCACCAGGAAGAGGAAATAACCAAAGGCTCAGCGTGCCGTGCCGGAACCAGATTAGGGCCTGAAGCCATCCTGCGGTGTTGCGGCCAGCTCACAAGAAAACGAGTTGAAGAAAGGAGCTCAGGGGCACTGTAATTCACAAACCTGCAGAGTTATAAATGACAACTATCGTCCAAAAATATACTGAAGTAAGGCTACCAAGAGGACTTGAAAGCGGAGCAGAATTGCAGGAAACCGATTTCAGGAGGTAGACTGGAATTGCATTGAAAGCATAGGAAAAGAGGCAGAACGTCCACAATGATGCACTTGGCCAAAAAGGGCGTATGCGTTTTTTCCTGAATATATTCAGGAAAAAACGCATACGCCCTTTTTGGCCAACCAAGCAAGCTTGCAAAGGAAATCTGCACTACAATGAAGTCTCACTTCCCCCCAGTCAAAAGGGCCATCTGAAAAAAGTGTAAAATCCAGAAAGGCAGGACAGGCCATGGAGAACTGGGAGCCTTGTTATGCTGATGGGCGGGATGTAAATTGCCAACAGACACTCGGGAGAAGTGTATGGTGTTTCCTGAAACATCTAAAAAACAAAGCAACAGAGCCTAGGGCACTTCCACTTATGGTCCTATAGCTTAGGGAAATTAAAATGAAAAAGACACAGCCACCCCAAAGTTTGGGACGCCTCTGTTTACAAGAACCTCGTTTACCGTACAAGTTCAATATCACAGAAAGTGAAAAATGGATAAAGAACTTGTGGTACTTACGTACAATGCAGTATCACTCAGCAGTGAAATCTATGTCATCAGGCCCGTAGCAGCACAATGAGTGGATTCAGGTACGATGATTCTAACTGAAATAAGTCACACAGAAAAAGAAACATCATAAGATATCAGTAATACACGGAATGTAAACTTGGCTACACAGGAACTGAATTACAGAACAGAACAGGGTCTCAAATTTAGAAAACCAACTTATGCTTGTTTAAGGGTAAAGGTGAGTTGGGGTGCTGCATAAAACCAGAGATTGAAATGAGCACAGATAAAGTTCCTTAAGCCAAATATGGAATAGACAAGAGCTACTCCTTGCTCAACGAAATGGACTCAACACCGCATATTAAACGCCTAAGAATGTACCTGACTCTTAAGTATCTTAAAACCTATGGATTGCTATGTCTCCGAAAGAGAATCAAGCATGTGTACAGGGACGTAAACGCAGCAGTGATAGGATTGGAGAGGTTCGGTGAGCAAATGAAGACCCTTTGAAGTCATATTGCATGGTACCCATTCCACGGGTTTCAACTACCCAGGTTTAAGGTATTCTTCCTTCAGCTAAAACATGCATGTGGAACCTAGAGTATGATCAACCATGTGATCGGGAGACGTGTTCAAATATGTCTCAGTTTTCGTACCCTGGTACTCGGGTGCAACATTCCAGACGCTTTACTAACACTCTCCCGACTTGGAGAGTCAGTCCCTTTAACCTCCTGTTTGGCCCAGTTTGCAATTTCTGCGGAAGATGAACAGGAATAGCGAGAACCAATGAGAGACTAGCTGGAGGTGTCTGGACGGGCAAATTTAACTCTCATTTCCCACCAGGAAGAGGAAATAACCAAAGGCTCAGCGTGCCGTGCCGGAACCAGATTAGGGCCTGAAGCCATCCTGCGGTGTTGCGGCCAGCTCACAAGAAAACGAGTTGAAGAAAGGAGCTCAGGGGCACTGTAATTCACAAACCTGCAGAGTTATAAATGACAACTATCGTCCAAAAATATACTGAAGTAAGGCTACCAAGAGGACTTGAAAGCGGAGCAGAATTGCAGGAAACCGATTTCAGGAGGTAGACTGGAATTTCATTGAAAGCATAGGAAAAGAGGCAGAACGTCCACAATGATGCACTTGGCCAAAAAGGGCGTATGCGTTTTTTCCTGAATATATTCAGGAAAAAACGCATACGCCCTTTTTGGCCAACCAAGCAAGCTTGCAAAGGAAATCTGCACTACAATGAAGTCTCACTTCCCCCCGGTCAAAAGGGTCATCTGAAAAAAGTGTAAAATCCAGAAAGGCAGGACAGGCCATGGAGAACTGGGAGCCTTGTTATGCTGATGGGCGGGATGTAAATTGCCAACAGACACTCGGGAGAAGTGTATGGTGTTTCCTGAAACATCTAAAAAACAAAGCAACAGAGCCTAGGGCACTTCCACTTATGGTCCTATAGCTTAGGGAAATTAAAATCAAAAAGATACAGCCACCCCAATGTTTGGGACGCCTCTGTTTACAAGAACCTCATTTACCGTACAAGTTCAATATCACAGAAAGTGAAAAATGGATAAAGAACTTGTGGTACTTACGTACAATGCAGTATCACTCAGCAGTGAAATCTATGTCATCAGGCCCGTAGCAGCACAATGAGTGGATTCAGGTACGATGATTCTAACTGAAATAAGTCACACAGAAAAAGAAACATCATAAGATATCAGTAATACACGGAATGTAAACTTGGCTACACAGGAACTGAATTACAGAACAGAACAGGGTCTCAAATTTAGAAAACCAACTTATGCTTGTTTAAGGGTAAAGGTGAGATGGGATGCTGCATAAAACCAGAGATTGAAATGAGCACAGATAAAGTTCCTTAAGCCAAATATGGAATAGACAAGAGCTACTCCTTGCTCAACGAAATGGACTCAACACCGCATATTAAACGCCTAAGAATGTACCTGACACTTAAGTATCTTAAAACCTATGGATTGCTATGTCTCCGAAAGAGAATCAAGCATGTGTACAGGGACATAAACGCAGCAGTGATAGGATTGGAGAGGTTCGGTGAGCAAATGAAGACCCTTTGAAGTCATATTGCATGGTACCCATTACACGGGTTTCAACTACCCAGGTTTAAGGTATTCTTCCTTCAGCTAAAACATGCATGTAGAACCTAGAGTATGATCAACCATGTGATCGGGAGACGTGTTCAAATATGTCTCAGTTTTCGTACCCTGGTACTCGGGTGCAACATTCCAGACGCTTTACTAACACTCTCCCGACTTGGAGAGTCAGTCCCTTTAACCTCCTGTTTGGCCCAGTTTGCAATTTCTGCGGAAGATGAACAGGAATAGCGAGAACCAATGAGAGACTAGCTGGAGGTGTCTGGACGGGCAAATTTAACTCTCATTTCCCACCAGGAAGAGGAATTAACCAAAGGCTCGGCGTGCCGTGCTGGAACCAGATTAGGGCCAGAAGCCATCCTGCGGTGTTGCGGCCAGCTCACAAGAAAGCGAGTTGAAGAAAGGAGCTCAGGGGCACTGTAATTCACAAACCTGCAGAGTTATAAATGACAACTATCGTCCTAAAATATACTGAAGTAAGGCTGCCAAGAGGACTTGAAAGCGGAGCAGAATTGCAGGAAACCGATTTCAGGAGGTACACTGGAATTGCATTGAAAGCATAGGAAAAGAGGCAGAACGTCCACAATGATGCACGTGGCCAAAAAGGGCGTATGCGTTTTTTCCTGACTATATTCAGGAAAAAACGCATACGCCCTTTTTGGCCAACCAAGCAAACTTGCAAAGGAAATCTGCACTACAATGAAGTCTCACTTCCCCCCGGTCAAAAGGGCCATCTGAAAAAAGTGTAAAATCCAGAAAGGCAGGACAGGCCATGGAGAACTGGGAGCCTTGTTATGCTGATGGGCGGGATGTAAATTGCCAACAGACACTCGGGAGAAGTGTATGGTGTTTCCTGAAACATCTAAAAAACAAAGCAACAGAGCCTAGGGCACTTCCACTTATGGCCCTATAGCTTAGGGAAATTAAAATCAAAACGACACAGCCACCCCAAAGTTTGGGACGCCTCTGTTTACAAGAACCTCGTTTACCGTACAAGTTCAATATCACAGAAAGTGAAAAATGGATAAAGAACTTGTGGTACTTACGTACAATGCAGTATCACTCAGCAGTGAAATCTATGTCATCAGGCCCGTAGCAGCACAATGAGTGGATTCAGGTACGATGATTCTAACTGAAATAAGTCACACAGAAAAAGAAACATCATAAGATATCAGTAATACACGGAATGTAAACTTGGCTACACAGGAACTGAATTACAGAACAGAACAGGGACTCAAATTTAGAAAACCAACTTATGCTTGCTTAAGGGTAAAGGTGAGTTGGGATGCTGCATAAAAGCAGAGATTGAAATGAGCACAGATAAAGTTCCTTAAGCCAAATATGGAATAGACAAGAGCTACTCCTTGCTCAACGAAATGGACTCAACACCGCATATTAAACGCCTAAGAATGTACCTGACTCTTAAGTATCTTAAAACCTGTGGATTGCTATGTCTCCGAAAGAGAATCAAGCATGTGTACAGGGACATAAACGCAGCAGTGATAGGATTGGAGAGGTTCGGTGAGCAAATGAAGACCCTTTGAAGTCATATTGCATGGTACCCATTCCACGGGTTTCAACTACCCAGGTTTAAGGTATTCTTCCTTCAGCTAAAACATGCATGTGGAACCTAGAGTATGATCAACCATGTGATCGGGAGACGTGTTCAAATATGTCTCAGTTTTCGTACCCTGGTACTCGGGTGCAACATTCCAGACGCTTTACTAACACTCTCCCGACTTGGAGAGTCAGTCCCTTTAACCTCCTGTTTGGCCCAGTTTGCAATTTCTGCGGAAGATGAACAGGAATAGCGAGAACCAATGAGAGACTAGCTGGAGGTGTCTGGACGGGCAAATTTAACTCTCATTTCCCACCAGGAAGAGGAAATAACCAAAGGCTCAGCGTGCCGTGCCGGAACCAGATTAGGGCCTGAAGCCATCCTGCGGTGTTGCGGCCAGCTCACAAGAAAACGAGTTGAAGAAAGGAGCTCAGGGGCACTGTAATTCACAAACCTGCAGAGTTATAAATGACAACTATCGTCCAAAAATATACTGAAGTAAGGCTACCAAGAGGACTTGAAAGCGGAGCAGAATTGCAGGAAACCGATTTCAGGAGGTAGACTGGAATTGCATTGAAAGCATAGGAAAAGAGGCAGAACGTCCACAATGATGCACTTGGCCAAAAAGGGCGTATGCGTTTTTTCCTGAATATATTCAGGAAAAAACGCATACGCCCTTTTTGGCCAACCAAGCAAGCTTGCAAAGGAAATCTGCACTACAATGAAGTCTCACTTCCCCCCAGTCAAAAGGGCCATCTGAAAAAAGTGTAAAATCCAGAAAGGCAGGACAGGCCATGGAGAACTGGGAGCCTTGTTATGCTGATGGGCGGGATGTAAATTGCCAACAGACACTCGGGAGAAGTGTATGGTGTTTCCTGAAACATCTAAAAAACAAAGCAACAGAGCCTAGGGCACTTCCACTTATGGTCCTATAGCTTAGGGAAATTAAAATGAAAAAGACACAGCCACCCCAAAGTTTGGGACGCCTCTGTTTACAAGAACCTCGTTTACCGTACAAGTTCAATATCACAGAAAGTGAAAAATGGATAAAGAACTTGTGGTACTTACGTACAATGCAGTATCACTCAGCAGTGAAATCTATGTCATCAGGCCCGTAGCAGCACAATGAGTGGATTCAGGTACGATGATTCTAACTGAAATAAGTCACACAGAAAAAGAAACATCATAAGATATCAGTAATACACGGAATGTAAACTTGGCTACACAGGAACTGAATTACAGAACAGAACAGGGTCTCAAATTTAGAAAACCAACTTATGCTTGTTTAAGGGTAAAGGTGAGTTGGGGTGCTGCATAAAACCAGAGATTGAAATGAGCACAGATAAAGTTCCTTAAGCCAAATATGGAATAGACAAGAGCTACTCCTTGCTCAACGAAATGGACTCAACACCGCATATTAAACGCCTAAGAATGTACCTGACTCTTAAGTATCTTAAAACCTATGGATTGCTATGTCTCCGAAAGAGAATCAAGCATGTGTACAGGGACGTAAACGCAGCAGTGATAGGATTGGAGAGGTTCGGTGAGCAAATGAAGACCCTTTGAAGTCATATTGCATGGTACCCATTCCACGGGTTTCAACTACCCAGGTTTAAGGTATTCTTCCTTCAGCTAAAACATGCATGTGGAACCTAGAGTATGATCAACCATGTGATCGGGAGACGTGTTCAAATATGTCTCAGTTTTCGTACCCTGGTACTCGGGTGCAACATTCCAGACGCTTTACTAACACTCTCCCGACTTGGAGAGTCAGTCCCTTTAACCTCCTGTTTGGCCCAGTTTGCAATTTCTGCGGAAGATGAACAGGAATAGCGAGAACCAATGAGAGACTAGCTGGAGGTGTCTGGACGGGCAAATTTAACTCTCATTTCCCACCAGGAAGAGGAAATAACCAAAGGCTCAGCGTGCCGTGCCGGAACCAGATTAGGGCCTGAAGCCATCCTGCGGTGTTGCGGCCAGCTCACAAGAAAACGAGTTGAAGAAAGGAGCTCAGGGGCACTGTAATTCACAAACCTGCAGAGTTATAAATGACAACTATCGTCCAAAAATATACTGAAGTAAGGCTACCAAGAGGACTTGAAAGCGGAGCAGAATTGCAGGAAACCGATTTCAGGAGGTAGACTGGAATTGCATTGAAAGCATAGGAAAAGAGGCAGAACGTCCACAATGATGCACTTGGCCAAAAAGGGCGTATGCGTTTTTTCCTGAATATATTCAGGAAAAAACGCATACGCCCTTTTTGGCCAACCAAGCAAGCTTGCAAAGGAAATCTGCACTACAATGAAGTCTCACTTCCCCCCGGTCAAAAGGGTCATCTGAAAAAAGTGTAAAATCCAGAAAGGCAGGACAGGCCATGGAGAACTGGGAGCCTTGTTATGCTGATGGGCGGGATGTAAATTGCCAACAGACACTCGGGAGAAGTGTATGGTGTTTCCTGAAACATCTAAAAAACAAAGCAACAGAGCCTAGGGCACTTCCACTTATGGTCCTATAGCTTAGGGAAATTAAAATCAAAAAGATACAGCCACCCCAATGTTTGGGACGCCTCTGTTTACAAGAACCTCATTTACCGTACAAGTTCAATATCACAGAAAGTGAAAAATGGATAAAGAACTTGTGGTACTTACGTACAATGCAGTATCACTCAGCAGTGAAATCTATGTCATCAGGCCCGTAGCAGCACAATGAGTGGATTCAGGTACGATGATTCTAACTGAAATAAGTCACACAGAAAAAGAAACATCATAAGATATCAGTAATACACGGAATGTAAACTTGGCTACACAGGAACTGAATTACAGAACAGAACAGGGTCTCAAATTTAGAAAACCAACTTATGCTTGTTTAAGGGTAAAGGTGAGTTGGGATGCTGCATAAAACCAGAGATTGAAATGAGCACAGATAAAGTTCCTTAAGCCAAATATGGAATAGACAAGAGCTACTCCTTGCTCAACGAAATGGACTCAACACCGCATATTAAACGCCTAAGAATGTACCTGACACTTAAGTATCTTAAAACCTATGGATTGCTATGTCTCCGAAAGAGAATCAAGCATGTGTACAGGGACATAAACGCAGCAGTGATAGGATTGGAGAGGTTCGGTGAGCAAATGAAGACCCTTTGAAGTCATATTGCATGGTACCCATTCCACGGGTTTCAACTACCCAGGTTTAAGGTATTCTTCCTTCAGCTAAAACATGCATGTAGAACCTAGAGTATGATCAACCATGTGATCGGGAGACGTGTTCAAATATGTCTCAGTTTTCGTACCCTGGTACTCGGGTGCAACATTCCAGACGCTTTACTAACACTCTCCCGACTTGGAGAGTCAGTCCCTTTAACCTCCTGTTTGGCCCAGTTTGCAATTTCTGCGGAAGATGAACAGGAATAGCGAGAACCAATGAGAGACTAGCTGGAGGTGTCTGGACGGGCAAATTTAACTCTCATTTCCCACCAGGAAGAGGAATTAACCAAAGGCTCGGCGTGCCGTGCTGGAACCAGATTAGGGCCTGAAGCCATCCTGCGGTGTTGCGGCCAGCTCACAAGAAAGCGAGTTGAAGAAAGGAGCTCAGGGGCACTGTAATTCACAAACCTGCAGAGTTATAAATGACAACTATCGTCCTAAAATATACTGAAGTAAGGCTGCCAAGAGGACTTGAAAGCGGAGCAGAATTGCAGGAAACCGATTTCAGGAGGTACACTGGAATTGCATTGAAAGCATAGGAAAAGAGGCAGAACGTCCACAATGATGCACGTGGCCAAAAAGGGCGTATGCGTTTTTTCCTGACTATATTCAGGAAAAAACGCATACGCCCTTTTTGGCCAACCAAGCAAACTTGCAAAGGAAATCTGCACTACAATGAAGTCTCACTTCCCCCCGGTCAAAAGGGCCATCTGAAAAAAGTGTAAAATCCAGAAAGGCAGGACAGGCCATGGAGAACTGGGAGCCTTGTTATGCTGATGGGCGGGATGTAAATTGCCAACAGACACTCGGGAGAAGTGTATGGTGTTTCCTGAAACATCTAAAAAACAAAGCAACAGAGCCTAGGGCACTTCCACTTATGGCCCTATAGCTTAGGGAAATTAAAATCAAAACGACACAGCCACCCCAAAGTTTGGGACGCCTCTGTTTACAAGAACCTCGTTTACCGTACAAGTTCAATATCACAGAAAGTGAAAAATGGATAAAGAACTTGTGGTACTTACGTACAATGCAGTATCACTCAGCAGTGAAATCTATGTCATCAGGCCCGTAGCAGCACAATGAGTGGATTCAGGTACGATGATTCTAACTGAAATAAGTCACACAGAAAAAGAAACATCATAAGATATCAGTAATACACGGAATGTAAACTTGGCTACACAGGAACTGAATTACAGAACAGAACAGGGACTCAAATTTAGAAAACCAACTTATGCTTGCTTAAGGGTAAAGGTGAGTTGGGATGCTGCATAAAAGCAGAGATTGAAATGAGCACAGATAAAGTTCCTTAAGCCAAATATGGAATAGACAAGAGGTACTCCTTGCTCAACGAAATGGACTCAACACCGCATATTAAACGCCTCAGAATGTACCTGACTCTTAAGTATCTTAAAACCTATGGATTGCTATGTCTCCGAAAGAGAATCAAGCATGTGTACAGGGACGTAAACGCAGCAGTGATAGGATTGGAGAGGTTCGGTGAGCAAATGAAGACCCTTTGAAGTCATATTGCATGGTACCCATTACACGGGTTTCAACTACCCAGGTTTAAGGTATTCTTCCTTCAGCTAAAACATGCATGTGGAACCTAGAGTATGATCAACCATGTGATCGGGAGACGTTTTCAAATATGTCTCAGTTTTCGTACCCTGGTACTCGGGTGCAACATTCCAGACGCTTTACTAACACTCTCCCGACTTGGAGAGTCAGTCCCTTTAACCTCCTGTTTGGCCCAGTTTGCAATTTCTGCGGAAGATGAACAGGAATAGCGAGAACCAATGAGAGACTAGCTGGAGGTGTCTGGACGGGCAAATTTAACTCTCATTTCCCACCAGGAAGAGGAATTAACCAAAGGCTCGGCGTGCCGTGCCGGAACCAGATTAGGGCCTGAAGCCATCCTGCGGTGTTGCGGCCAGCTCACAAGAAAGCGAGTTGAAGAAAGGAGCTCAGGGGCACTGTAATTCACAAACCTGCAGAGTTATAAATGACAACTATCGTCCTAAAATATACTGAAGTAAGGCTGCCAAGAGGACTTGAAAGCGGAGCAGAATTGCAGGAAACCGATTTCAGGAGGTACACTGGAATTGCATTGAAAGCATAGGAAAAGAGGCAGAACGTCCACAATGATGCACGTGGCCAAAAAGGGCGTATGCGTTTTTTCCTGACTATATTCAGGAAAAAACGCATACGCCCTTTTTGGCCAACCAAGCAAACTTGCAAAGGAAATCTGCACTACAATGAAGTCTCACTTCCCCCCGGTCAAAAGGGCCATCTGAAAAAAGTGTAAAATCCAGAAAGGCAGGACAGGCCATGGAGAACTGGGAGCCTTGTTATGCTGATGGGCGGGATGTAAATTGCCAACAGACACTCGGGAGAAGTGTATGGTGTTTCCTGAAACATCTAAAAAACAAAGCAACAGAGCCTAGGGCACTTCCACTTATGGTCCTATAGCTGAGGGAAATTAAAATCAAAAAGATACAGCCACCCCAATGTTTGGGACGCCTCTGTTTACAAGAACCTCGTTTACCGTACAAGTTCAATATCACAGAAAGTGAAAAATGGATAAAGAACTTGTGGTACTTACGTACAATGCAGTATCACTCAGCAGTGAAATCTATGTCATCAGGCCCGTAGCAGCACAATGAGTGGATTCAGGTATGATGATTCTAACTGAAATAAGTCACACAGAAAAAGAAACATCATAAGATATCAGTAATACACGGAATGTAAACTTGGCTACACAGGAACTGAATTACAGAACAGAACAGGGTCTCAAATTTAGAAAACCAACTTATGCTTGCTTAAGGGTAAAGGTGAGTTGGGGTGCTGCATAAAACCAGAGATTGAAATGAGCACAGATAAAGTTCCTTAAGCCAAATATGGAATAGACAAGAGCTACTCCTTGCTCAACGAAATGGACTCAACACCGCATATTAAACGCCTAAGAAAATACTGACTCTTAAGTATCTTAAAACCTATGGATTGCTATGTCTCCGAAAGAGAATCAAGCATGTGTACAGGGACATAAACGCAGCAGTGATAGGATTGGAGAGGTTCGGTGAGCAAATGAAGACCCTTTGAAGTCATATTGCATGGTACCCATTACACGGGTCTCAACTCTCCAGGTTTAAGGTATTCTTCCTTCAGCTAAAATGTGCATGTGGAACCCAGAGTATGATCAACAGTGTGAACGGGAGACGTGTTCAAATATGTCTCAGTTTTCCTCCCCTGGTACTCGGGTGCAACATTCCAGACGCTTTACTAACACTCTCCCCACTTGGAGAGTCAGCGCCTTTAACCTCCTGTTTGGCCCAGTTTGCAATTTCTGCGGAAGATGAACAGGAATAGCGAGAACCAATGAGAGACTAGCTGGAGGTGTCTGGACGGGCAAATTTAACTCTCATTTCCCACCAGGAAGAGGAAATAACCAAAGGCTCAGCGTGCCATGCCGGAACAAGATTAGGGCCTGAAGCCATCCTGCGGTGTTGCGGCCAGCTCACAAAAAGCAAGTTGAAGAAAGGAGCTCAGGGGCACTGTAATTCACAAACCTGCAGAGTTATAAATGACAGCTATCGTCCAAAAATATACTGAAGTAAGGCTGCCAAGAGGACTTGAAAGCGTGGCAGAATTGCAGAAAACCGATTTCAGGAGGTACACTGGAATTGCATTGAAAGCATAGGAAAAGAGGCAGAACGTCCACAATGATGCACTTGGCCAAAAAGGGCGTATGCGTTTTTTCCTGAATATATTCAGGAAAAAACGCATACGCCCTTTTTAGCCAACCAAGCAAACTTGCAAAGGAAATCTGCACTACAATGAAGTCTCATTTCCCCCCGGTCAAAAGGGCCATCTGAAAAAAGTGTAAAATCCAGAAAGGCAGGACAGGCCATGGAGAACTGGGAGCCTTGTTATGCTGATGGGCGGGATGTAAATTGCCAACAGCCACTCGGGAGAAGTGTATGGTGTTTCCTGAAACATCTAAGAAACAAAGCAACAGAGCCTAGGGCACTTTCACTTATGGTCCTATAGCTTAGGGAAATTAAAATCAAAAAGACACAGCCACCCCAAAATTTGGGACGCCTCTGTTTACATGAACCTCGTTTACCGTACAAGTTCAATATCACAGAAAGTGAAAAATGGATAAAGAACTTGTGGTACTTACGTACAATGCAGTATCACTCAGCAATGAAATCTATGTCATCAGGCCCGTAGCAGCATAATGAGTGGATTCAGGTACGATGATTCTAACTGAAATAAGTCACACAGAAAAAGAAACATCATAAGATATCACTAATACACGGAATGTAAACTTGGCTACACAGGAACTGAATTCCAAAACAGAACAGGGTCTCAAATTTAGAAAACCAACTTATGCTTGCTTAAGGGGAAAGGTGAGTTGGGGTGCTGCATAAAACCAGAGATTGAAATGAGCACAGATAAAGTTCCTTAAGCCAAATATGGAATAGACAAGAGCTACTCCTTGCTCAACGAAATGGACTCAACACCCCATATTAAACGCTTAAGAATGTACCTGACTAGTAAGTATCTTAAAACCTATGGATTGCTATGTCTCCATAAGAGAATCAAGCGTGTGTACAGGGGCATAAACGCAGCAGTGATAGGATTGGAGAGGTTCGGTGAGCAAATGAAGACCCTTTGAAGTCATATTGCATGGTACCCATTACACGGGTCTCAACTCTCCAGGTTTAAGGTATTCTTCCTTCAGCTAAAATATGCATGTGGAACCCGGAGTATGATCAACAGTGTGAACGGGAGACGTGTTCAAATATGTCTCAGGTTTCCTCCCCTGGTACTCGGGTGCAACATTCCAGACGCTTTACTAACACTCTCCCCACTTGGAGAGTCAGCGCCTTTAACCTCCTGTTTGGCCCAGTTTGCAATTTCTGCGGAAGATGAACAGGAATAGCGAGAACCAATGAGAGACTAGCTGGAGGTGTCTGGACGGGCAAATTTAACTCTCATTTCCCACCAGGAAGAGGAAATAACCAAAGGCTCAGTGTGCCATGCCGGATCAAGATTAGGGCCTGAAGCCATCCTGCGGTGTTGCGGCCAGCTCACAAGAAAGCGAGTTGAAGAAAGGAGCTCAGGGGCACTGTAATTCACAAACCTGCAGAGTTATAAATGACAGCTATCGTCCAAAAATATACTGAAGTAAGGCTGCCAAGAGGACTTGAAAGCGGGGCAGAATTGCAGGAAACCGATTTCAGGATGTAGACTGGAATTGCATTGAAAGCATAGGAAAAGAGGCAGAACGTCCACAATGATGCACTTGGCCAAAAAGGGCGTATGCGTTTTTTCCTGAATATATTCAGGAAAAAACGCATACGCCCTTTTTGGCCAACCAAGCAAACTTGCAAAGGAAATCTGCACTACAATGAAGTCTCACTTCCCCCCGGTCAAAAGGGCCATCTGAAAAAAGTGTAAAATCCAGAAAGGCAGGACAGGCCATGGAGAACTGGGAGCCTTGTTATGCTGATGGGCGGGATGTAAATTGCCAACAGACACTCGGGAGAAGTGTATGGTGTTTCCTGAAACATCTAAAAAACAAAGCAACAGAGCCTAGGGCACTTCCACTTATGGCGCTATAGCTTAGGGAAATTAAAATCAAAACGACACAGCCACCCCAAAGTTTGGGACGCCTCTGTTTACAAGAACCTCGTTTACCGTACAAGTTCAATATCACAGAAAGTGAAAAATGGATAAAGAACTTGTGGTACTTACGTACAATGCAGTATCACTCAGCAGTGAAATCTATGTCATCAGGCCCGTAGCAGCACAATGAGTGGATTCGGTACGATGATTCTAACTGAAATAAGTCACACAGAAAAAGAAACATCATAAGATATCAGTAATACACGGAATGTAAACTTGGCTACACAGGAACTGAATTACAGAACAGAACAGGGACTCAAATTTAGAAAACCAACTTATGCTTGCTTAAGGGTAAAGGTGAGTTGGGATGCTGCATAAAAGCAGAGATTGAAATGAGCACAGATAAAGTTCCTTAAGCCAAATATGGAATAGACAAGAGCTACTCCTTGCTCAACGAAATGGACTCAACACCGCATATTAAACGCCTAAGAATGTACCTGACTCTTAAGTATCTTAAAACCTGTGGATTGCTATGTCTCCGAAAGAGAATCAAGCATGTGTACAGGGACATAAACGCAGCAGTGATAGGATTGGAGAGGTTCGGTGAGCAAATGAAGACCCTTTGAAGTCATACTGCATGGTACCCATTCCACGGGTTTCAACTCTCCAGGTTTAAGGTATTCTTCCTTCAGCTAAAACATGCATGTGGAACCTAGAGTATGATCAACCATGTGATCGGGAGACGTGTTCAAATATGTCTCAGTTTTCGTACCCTGGTACTCGGGTGCAACATTCCAGACGCTTTACTAACACTCTCCCGACTTGGAGAGTCAGTCCCTTTAACCTCCTGTTTGGCCCAGTTTGCAATTTCTGCGGAAGATGAACAGGAATAGCGAGAACCAATGAGAGACTAGCTGGAGGTGTCTGGACGGGCAAATTTAACTCTCATTTCCCACCAGGAAGAGGAAATAACCAAAGGCTCAGCATGCCGTGCCGGAACCAGATTAGGGCCTGAAGCCATCCTGCGGTGTTGCGGCCAGCTCACAAGAAAACGAGTTGAAGAAAGGGGCTCAGGGGCACTGTAATTCACAAACCTGCAGAGTTATAAATGACAGCTATCGTCCAAAAATATACTGAAGTAAGGCTGCCAAGAGGACTTGAAAGCGGGGCAGAATTGCAGGAAACCGATTTCAGGAGGTAGACTGGAATTGCATTGAAAGCATAGGAAAAGAGGCAGAACGTCCACAATGATGCACTTGGCCAAAAAGGGCGTATGTGTTTTTTCCTGAATATATTCAGGAAAAAACGCATACGCCCTTTTTGGCCAACCAAACAAACTTGCAAAGGAAATCTGCACTACAATGAAGTCTCACTTCCCCCCGGTCAAAAGGGCCATCTGAAAAAAGTGTAAAATCCAGAAAGGCAGGACAGGCCATGGAGAACTGGGAGCCTTGTTATGCTGATGGGCGGGATGTAAATTGCCAACAGCCACTCGGGAGAAGTGTATGGTGTTTCCTGAAACATCTAAGAAACAAAGCAACAGAGCCTAGGGCACTTTCACTTATGGTCCTATAGCTTAGGGAAATTAAAATCAAAAAGACACAGCCACCCCAAAATTTGGGACGCCTCTGTTTACAAGAACCTCGTTTACCGTACAAGTTCTCTATCACAGAAAGTGAAAAATGGATAAAGAACTTGTGGTACTTACGTACAATGCAGTATCACTCAGCAATGAAATCTATGTCATCAGGTCCGTAGCAGCATAATGAGTGGATTCAGGTACGATGATTCTAACTGAAATAAGTCACACAGAAAAAGAAACATCATAAGATATCACTAATACACGGAATGTAAACTTGGCTACACAGGAACTGAATTCCAAAACACAACAGTGTCTCAAATTTAGAAAACCAACTTATGCTTGCTTAAGGGTAAAGGTGAGTTGGGGTGCTGCATAAAACCAGAGATTGAAATGAGCACAGATAAAGTTCCTTAAGCCAAATATGGAATAGACAAGAGCTACTCCTTGCTCAACGAAATGGACTCAAAACCACATATTAAACGCCTAAGAATGTACCTGACTCTTAAGTATCTTAAAACCTATGGATTGCTATGTCTCCGAAAGAGAATCAAGCATGTGTACAGGGACATAAACGCAGCAGTGATAGGATTGGAGAGGTTCGGTGAGCAAATGAAGACCCTTTGAAGTCATATTGCATGGTACCCATTCCACGGGTCTCAACTCTCCAGGTTTAAGGTATTCTTCCTTCAGCTAAAACATGCATGTGGAACCCAGAGTATGATCAATCGTGTGAACGGGAGACGTGTTCAAATATGTCTCAGTTTTCCTCCCCTGGTACTCGGGTGCAAAATTCCAGACGCTTTACTAACACTCTCCCCACTTGGAGAGTCAGCACCTTTAACCTCCTGTTTGGCCCAGTTTGCAATTTCTGCGGAAGATGAACAGGAATAGCGAGAACCAATGAGAGACTAGCTGGAGGTGTCTGGACGGGCAAATTTAACTCTCATTTCCCACCAGGAAGAGGAAATAACCAAAGGCTCAGCGTGCCGTGCCGGAACCAGAATAGGGCCTGAAGCCATCCTGCTGTGTTGCGGCCAGCTCACAAGAAAGCAAGTTGAAGAAAGGAGCTCAGGGGCACTGTAATTCACAAAACTGCAGAGTTATAAATGACAGCTATCGTCCAAAAATATACTGAAGTAAGGCTGCCAAGAGGACTTGAAAGCGGGGCAGAATTGCAGGAAACCGATTTCAGGAGGTAGACTGGAATTGCATTGAAAGCATAGGAAAAGAGGCAGAACGTCCACAATGATGCACTTGGCCAAAAAGGGCGTATGCGTTTTTTCCTGAATATATTCAGGAAAAAACGCATACGCCCTTTTTGGCCAACCAAGCAAACTTGCAAAGGAAATCTGCACTACAATGAAGTCTCACTTCCCCCCGGTCAAAAGGGCCATCTGAAAAAGGTGTAAAATCCAGAAAGGCAGGACAGGCCATGGAGAACTGGGAGCCTTGTTATGCTGATGGGCGGGATGTAAATTGCCAACAGACACTTGGGAGAAGTGTATGGTGTTTCCTGAAACATCTAAGAAACAAAGCAACAGAGCCTAGGGCACTTTCACTTATGGTCCTATAGCTTAGGGAAATTAAAATCAAAAAGACACAGCTACCCCAAAGTTTGGGACGCCTCTGTTTACAAGAACCTCGTTTACCGTACAAGTTCAATATCACAGAAAGTGAAAAATGGATAAAGAACTTGTGGTACTTACGTACAATGCAGTATCACTCAGCAATGAAATCTATGTCATCAGGCCCGTAGCAGCATAACGAGTGGATTCAGGTATGATGATTCTAACTGAAATAAGTCACACAGAAAAAGAAACATCATAAGATATCACTAATACACGGAATGTAAACTTGGCTACACAGGAACTGAATTCCAAAACACAACAGGGTCTCAAATTTAGAAAACCAACTTATGCTTGCTTAAGGGGAAAGGTGAGTTGGGGTGCTGCATAAAACCAGAGATTGAAATGAGCACAGATAAAGTTCCTTAAGCCAAATATGGAATAGAAAAGAGCTACTCCTTGCTCAACGAAATGGACTCAACACCCCATATTAAACGCCTAAGAATGTACCTTACTAGTAAGTATCTTAAAACCTATGGATTGCTATGTCTCCAAAAGAGAATCAAGCGTGTGTACAGGGGCATAAACGCAGCAGTGATAGGATTGGAGAGGTTCGGTGAGCAAATGAAGACCCTTTGAAGTCATATTGCATGGTACCCATTCCACGGGTTTCAACTACCCACGTTTAAGGTATTCTTCCTTCAGCTAAAACATACATGTGGAACCTAGAGTATGATCAACCATGTGATCGGGAGACCTGTTCAAATATGTCTCAGTTTTCGTACCCTGGTACACGGGTGCAACATTCCAGACGCTTTACTAACACTCTCCCGACTTGGAGAGTCAGTCCCTTTAACCTCCTGTTTGGCCCAGTTTGCAATTTCTGCGGAAGATGAACAGGAATAGCGAGAACCAATGAGAGACTAGCTGGAGGTCTCTGGACGCGCAAATTTAACTCTCATTTCCCACCAGGAAGAGGAATTAACCAAAGGCTAGGCGTGCCGTGCCGGAACCAGATTAGGGCCTGAAGCCATCCTGCGGTGTTGCGGCCAGCTCACAAGAAAACGAGTTGAAGAAAGGAGCTCAGGGGCACTGTAATTCACAAACCTGCAGAGTTATAAATGACAATTATCGTCCAAAAATATACTGAAGTAAGGCTGCCAAGAGGACTTGAAAGCGGGGCAGAATTGCAGGAAACCGATTTCAGGAGGTACACTGGAATTGCATTGAAAGCATAGGAAAAGAGGCAGAACGTTCACAATGATGCACTTGGCCAAAAAGGACGTATGCGTTTTTTCCTGAATATATTCAGGAAAAAACGCATACGCCCTTTTTGGCCAACCAAGCAAACTTGCAAAGGAAATCTGCACTACAATGAAGTCTCACTTCCCCCCAGTCAAAAGGGCCATCTGAAAAAAGTGTAAAATCCAGAAAGGCAGGACAGGCCATGGAGAACTGGGAGCCTTGTTATGCTGATGGGCGGGATGTAAATTGCCAACAGCCACTGGGGAGAAGTGTATGGTGTTTCCTGAAACATCTGAAAAACAAAGCAACAGAGCCTAGGGCACTTCCACTTATGGCCCTATAGCTTAGGGAAATTAAAATCAAAACGACACAGCCACCCCAAAGTTTGGGACGCCTCTGTTTACAAGAACCTCGTTTACCGTACAAGTTCAATATCAGAGAAAGTGAAAAATGGATAAAGAACTTGTGGTACTTACGTACAATGCAGTATCACTCAGCAGTGAAATCTATGTCATCAGGCCCGTAGCAGCACAATGAGTGGATTCAGGTACGATGATTCTAACTGAAATAAGTCACACAGAAAAAGAAACATCATAAGATATCAGTAATACACGGAATGTAAACTTGGCTACACAGGAACTGAATTACAGAACAGAACAGGGTCTCAAATTTAGAAAACCAACTTATGCTTGTTTAAGGGTAAAGGTGAGTTGGGGTGCTGCATAAAACCAGAGATTGAAATGAGCACAGATAAAGTTCCTTAAGACAAATATGGAATAGACAAGAGCTACTCCTTGCTCAACGAAATGGACTCAACACCGCATATTAAACGCCTAAGAATGTACCTGACTCTTAAGTATCTTAAAACCTATGGATTGCTATGTCTCCGAAAGAGAATCAAGCATGTGTACAGGGACATAAACGCAGCAGTGATAGGATTGGAGAGGTTCGGTGAGCAAATGAAGACCCTTTGAAGTCATATTGCATGGTACCCATTCCACGGGTTTCAACTACCCAGGTTTAAGGTATTCCTCCTTCAGCTAAAACATGCATGTGGAACCTAGAGTATGATCAACCATGTGATCGGGAGACGTGTTCAAATATGTCTCAGTTTTCGTACCCTGGTACTCGGGTGCAACATTCCAGACGCTTTACTAACACTCTCCCGACTTGGAGAGTCAGTCCCTTTAACCTCCTGTTTGGCCCAGTTTGCAATTTCTGCGGAAGATGAACAGGAATAGCGAGAACCAATGAGAGACTAGCTGGAGGTGTCTGGACGGGCAAATTTAACTCTCATTTCCCACCAGGAAGAGGAAATAACCAAAGGCTCAGCGTGCCATGCCGGAACCAGATTAGGGCCTGAAGCCATCCTGCGGTGTTGCGGCCAGCTCACAAGAAAGCGAGTTGAAGAAAGGAGCTCAGGGGCACTGTAATTCACAAACCTGCAGAGTTAAAAATGACAATTATCGTCCAAAAATATACTGAAGTAAGGCTGCCAAGAGGACTTGAAAGCGGGGCAGAATTGCAGGAAACCGATTTCAGGAGGTACACTGGAATTGCATTGAAAGCATAGGAAAAGAGGCAGAACGTTCACAATGATGCACTTGGCCAAAAAGGACGTATGCGTTTTTTCCTGAATATATTCAGGAAAAAACGCATACGCCCTTTTTGGCCAACCAAGCAAACTTGCAAAGGAAATCTGCACTACAATGAAGTCTCACTTCCCCCCAGTCAAAAGGGCCATCTGAAAAAAGTGTAAAATCCAGAAAGACAGGACAGGCCATGGAGAACTGGGAGCCTTGTTATGCTGATGGGCGGGATGTAAATTGCCAACAGCCACTGGGGAGAAGTGTATGGTGTTTCCTGAAACATCTGAAAAACAAAGCAACAGAGCCTAGGGCACTTCCACTTATGGCCCTATAGCATAGGGAAATTAAAATCAAAAAGATACAGCCACCCCAATGTTTGGGACGCCTCTGTTTACAAGAACCTCGTTTACCGTACAAGTTCAATATCACAGAAAGTGAAAAATGGATAAAGAACTTGTGGTACTTACGTACAATGCAGTATCACTCAGCAGTGAAATCTAAGTCATCAGGCCCGTAGCAGCACAATGAGTGGATTCAGGTACGATGATTCTAACTGAAATAAGTCACACAGAAAAAGAAACATCATAAGATATCAGTAATACACGGAATGTAAACTTGGCTACACAGGAACTGAATTACAGAACAGAACAGGGTCTCAAATTTAGAAAACCAACTTATGCTTGCTTAAGGGTAAAGGTGAGTTGGGGTGCTGCATAAAACCAGAGATTGAAATGAGCACAGATAAAGTTCCTTAAGCCAAATATGGAATAAACAAGAGCTACTCCTTGCTCAACGAAATGGACTCAACACCACATATTAAACGCCTAAGAATGTACCTGACTCTTAAGTATCTTAAAACCTATGGATTGCTATGTCTCCGAAAGAGAATCAAGCATGTGTACAGGGACATAAACGCAGCAGTGATAGGATTGGAGAGGTTCGGTGAGCAAATGAAGACCCTTTGAAGTCATATTGCATGGTACCCATTCCACGGGTCTCAACTCTCCAGGTTTAAGGTATTCTTCCTTCAGCTAAAACATGCATGTGGAACCCAGAGTATGATCAATCGTGTGAACGGGAGACGTGTTCAAATATGTCTCAGTTTTCCTCCCCTGGTACTCGGGTGCAACATTCCAGACGCTTTACTAACACTCTCCCCACTTGGAGAGTCAGCGCCTTTAACCTCCTGTTTGGCCCAGTTTGCAATTTCTGCGGAAGATGAACAGGAATAGCGAGAACCAATGAGAGACTAGCTGGAGGTCTCTGGACGGGCAAATTTAACTCTCATTTCCCACCAGCAAGAGGAATTAACCAAAGGCTCGGCGTGCCGTGCCGGAACCAGATTAGGGCCTGAAGCCATCCTGCGGTGTTGCGGCCAGCTCACAAGAAAGCGAGTTGAAGAAAGGAGCTCAGGGGCACTGTAATTCACAAACCTGCAGAGTTATAAATGACAACTATCGTCCAAAAATATACTGAAGTAAGGCTGCCAAGAGGACTTGAAAGCGGGGCAGAATTGCAGGAAACCGATTTCAGGAGGTAGACTGGAATTGCATTGAAAGCATAGGAAAAGAGGCAGAACGTCCACAATGATGCACTTGGCCAAAAAGGGCGTATGCGTTTTTTCCTGAATATATTCAGGAAAAAACGCATACGCCCTTTTTGGCCAACCAAGCAAACTTGCAAAGGAAATCTGCACTACAATGAAGTCTCACTTCCCCCCGGTCAAAAGGGCCATCTGAAAAAAGTGTAAAATCCAGAAAGGCAGGACAGGCCATGGAGAACTGGGAGCCTTGTTATGCTGATGGGCGGGATGTAAATTGCCAACAGACACTCGGGAGAAGTGTATGGTGTTTCCTGAAACATCTAAAAAACAAAGCAACAGAGCCTAGGGCACTTCCACTTATGGCCCTATAGCTTAGGGAAATTAAAATCAAAACGACACAGCCACCCCAAAGTTTGGGACGCCTCTGTTTACAAGAACCTCGTTTACCGTACAAGTTCAATATCACAGAAAGTGAAAAATGGATAAAGAACTTGTGGTACTTACGTACAATGCAGTATCACTCAGCAGTGAAATCTATGTCATCAGGCCCGTAGCACCACAATGAGTGGATTCAGGTACGATGATTCTAACTGAAATAAGTCACACAGAAAAAGAAACATCATAAGATATCAGTAATACACGGAATGTAAACTTGGCTACACAGGAACTGAATTACAGAACAGAACAGGGACTCAAATTTAGAAAACCAACTTATGCTTGCTTAAGGGTAAAGGTGAGTTGGGATGCTGCATAAAAGCAGAGATTGAAATGAGCACAGATAAAGTTCCTTAAGCCAAATATGGAATAGACAAGAGCTACTCCTTGCTCAACGAAATGGATTCAACACCGCATATTAAACGCCTAAGAATGTACCTGACTCTTAAGTATCTTAAAACCTATGGATTGCTATGTCTCCGAAAGAGAATCAAGCATGTGTACAGGGACATAAACGCAGCAGTGATAGGATTGGAGAGGTTCGGTGAGCAAATGAAGACCCTTTGAAGTCATACTGCATGGTACCCATTCCACGGGTTTCAAGTACCCAGGTTTAAGGTATTCTTCCTTCAGCTAAAACATGCATGTGGAACCTAGAGTATGATCAACCATGTGATCGGGAGACGTGTTCAAATATGTCTCAGTTTTCGTACCCTGGTACTCGGGTGCAACATTCCAGACGCTTTACTAACACTCTCCCGACTTGGAGAGTCAGTCCCTTTAACCTCCTGTTTGGCCCAGTTTGCAATTTCTGCGGAAGATGAACAGGAATAGCGAGAACCAATGAGAGACTAGCTGGAGGTGTCTGGACGGGCAAATTTAACTCTCATTTCCCACCAGGAAGAGGAAATAACCAAAGGCTCAGCGTGCCGTGCCGGAACCAGATTAGGGCCTGAAGCCATCCTGCGGTGTTGCGGCCAGCTCACAAGAAAACGAGTTGAAGAAAGGAGCTCAGGGGCACTGTAATTCACAAACCTGCAGAGTTATAAATGACAACTATCGTCCAAAAATATACTGAAGTAAGGCTACCAAGAGGACTTGAAAGCGGAGCAGAATTGCAGGAAACCGATTTCAGGAGGTAGACTGGAATTGCATTGAAAGCATAGGAAAAGAGGCAGAACGTCCACAATGATGCACTTGGCCAAAAAGGGCGTATGCGTTTTTTCCTGAATATATTCAGGAAAAAACGCATACGCCCTTTTTGGCCAACCAAGCAAGCTTGCAAAGGAAATCTGCACTACAATGAAGTCTCACTTCCCCCCGGTCAAAAGGGTCATCTGAAATAAGTGTAAAATCCAGAAAGGCAGGACAGGCCATGGAGAACTGGGAGCCTTGTTATGCTGATGGGCGGGATGTCAATTGCCAACAGACACTCCGGAGAAGTGTATGGTGTTTCCTGAAACATCTAAAAAACAAAGCAACAGAGCCTAGGGCACTTCCACTTATGGTCCTATAGCTTAGGGAAATTAAAATCAAAAAGATACAGCCACCCCAATGTTTGGGACGCCTCTGTTTACAAGAACCTCATTTACCGTACAAGTTCAATATCACAGAAAGTGAAAAATGGATAAAGAACTTGTGGTACTTACGTACAATGCAGTATCACTCAGCAGTGAAATCTATGTCATCAGGCCCGTAGCAGCACAATGAGTGGATTCAGGTACGATGATTCTAACTGAAATAAGTCACACAGAAAAAGAAACATCATAAGATATCAGTAATACACGGAATGTAAACTTGGCTACACAGGAACTGAATTACAGAACAGAACAGGGTCTCAAATTTAGAAAACCAACTTATGCTTGTTTAAGGGTAAAGGTGAGTTGGGATGCTGCATAAAACCAGAGATTGAAATGAGCACAGATAAAGTTCCTTAAGCCAAATATGGAATAGACAAGAGCTACTCCTTGCTCAACGAAATGGACTCAACACCGCATATTAAACGCTTAAGAATGTACCTGACTAGTAAGTATCTTAAAACCTATGGATTGCTATGTCTCCATAAGAGAATCAAGCGTGTGTACAGGGGCATAAACGCAGCAGTGATAGGATTGGAGAGGTTCGGTGAGCAAATGAAGACCCTTTGAAGTCATATTGCATGGTACCCATTACACGGGTCTCAACTCTCCAGGTTTAAGGTATTCTTCCTTCAGCTAAAATATGCATGTGGAACCCGGAGTATGATCAACAGTGTGAACGGGAGACGTGTTCAAATATGTCTCAGGTTTCCTCCCCTGGTACTCGGGTGCAACATACCAGACGCTTTACTAACACTCTCCCCACTTGGAGAGTCAGCGCCTTTAACCTCCTGTTTGGCCCAGTTTGCAATTTCTGCGGAAGATGAACAGGAATAGCGAGAACCAATGAGAGACTAGCTGGAGGTGTCTGGACGGGCAAATTTAACTCTCATTTCCCACCAGGAAGAGGAAATAACCAAAGGCTCAGTGTGCCATGCCAGATCAAGATTAGGGCCTGAAGCCATCCTGCGGTGTTGCGGCCAGCTCACAAGAAAGCGAGTTGAAGAAAGGAGCTCAGGGGCACTGTAATTCACAAACCTGCAGAGTTATAAATGACAGCTATCGTCCAAAAATATACTGAAGTAAGGCTGCCAAGAGGACTTGAAAGCGGGGCAGAATTGCAGGAAACCGATTTCAGGAGGTAGACTGGAATTGCATTGAAAGCATAGGAAAAGAGGCAGAACGTCCACAATGATGCACTTGGCCAAAAAGGGCGTATGCGTTTTTTCCTGAATATATTCAGGAAAAAACGCATACGCCCTTTTTGGCCAACCAAGCAAACTTGCAAAGGAAATCTGCACTACAATGAAGTCTCACTTCCCCCCGGTCAAAAGGGCCATCTGAAAAAAGTGTAAAATCCAGAAAGGCAGGACAGGCCATGGAGAACTGGGAGCCTTGTTATGCTGATGGGCGGGATGTAAATTGCCAACAGACACTCGGGAGAAGTGTATGGTGTTTCCTGAAACATCTAAAAAACAAAGCAACACAGCCTAGGGCACTTCCACTTATGGCGCTATAGCTTAGGGAAATTAAAATCAAAACGACACAGCCACCCCAAAGTTTGGGACGCCTCTGTTTACAAGAACCTCGTTTACCGTACAAGTTCAATATCACAGAAAGTGAAAAATGGATAAAGAACTTGTGGTACTTACGTACAATGCAGTATCACTCAGCAGTGAAATCTATGTCATCAGGCCCGTAGCAGCACAATGAGTGGATTCAGGTACGATGATTCTAACTGAAATAAGTCACACAGAAAAAGAAACATCATAAGATATCAGTAATACACGGAATGTAAACTTGGCTACACAGGAACTGAATTACAGAACAGAACAGGGTCTCAAATTTAGAAAACCAACTTATGCTTGCTTAAGGGGAAAGGTGAGTTGGGGTGCTGCATAAAACCAGAGATTAAAATGAGCACAGATAAAGTTCCTTAAGCCAAATATGGAATAGACAAGAGCTACTCCTTGCTCAACGAAATGGACTCAACACCGCATATTAAACGCCTAAGAATGTACCTGACTCTTAAGTATCTTAAAACCTATGGATTGCTATGTCTCCGAAAGAGAATCAAGCATGTGTACAGGGACATAAACGCAGCAGTGATAGGATTGGAGAGGTTCGGTGAGCAAATGAAGACCCTTTGAAGTCATATTGCATGGTACCCATTACACGGGTCTCAACTCTCCAGGTTTAAGGTATTCTTCCTTCAGCTAAAATGTGCATGTGGAACCCAGAGTATGATCAACAGTGTGAACGGGAGACGTGTTCAAATATGTCTCAGTTTTCCTCCCCTGGTACTCGGGTGCAACATTCCAGACGCTTTACTAACACTCTCCCCACTTGGAGAGTCAGCGCCTTTAACCTCCTGTTTGGCCCAGTTTGCAATTTCTGCGGAAGATGAACAGGAATAGCGAGAACCAATGAGAGACTAGCTGGAGGTGTCTGGACGGGCAAATTTAACTCTCATTTCCCACCAGGAAGAGGAAATAACCAAAGGCTCAGCGTGCCATGCCGGAACAAGATTAGGGCCTGAAGCCATCCTGCGGTGTTGCGGCCAGCTCACAAAAAGCAAGTTGAAGAAAGGAGCTCAGGGGCACTGTAATTCACAAACCTGCAGAGTTATAAATGACAGCTATCGTCCAAAAATATACTGAAGTAAGGCTGCCAAGAGGACTTGAAAGCGGGGCAGAATTGCAGAAAACCGATTTCAGGAGGTAGACTGGAATTGCATTGAAAGCATAGGAAAAGAGGCAGAACGTCCACAATGATGCACTTGGCCAAAAAGGGCGTATGCGTTTTTTCCTGAATATATTCAGGAAAAAACGCATACGCCCTTTTTAGCCAACCAAGCAAACTTGCAAGGGAAATCTGCACTACAATGAAGTCTCATTTCCCCCCGGTCAAAAGGGCCATCTGAAAAAAGTGTAAAATCCAGAAAGGCAGGACAGGCCATGGAGAACTGGGAGCCTTGTTATGCTGATGGGAGGGATGTAAATTGCCAACAGCCACTCGGGAGAAGTGTATGGTGTTTCCTGAAACATCTAAGAAACAAAGCAACAGAGCCTAGGGCACTTTCACTTATGGTCCTATAGCTTAGGGAAATTAAAATCAAAAAGACACAGCCACCCCAAAATTTGGGACGCCTCTGTTTACATGAACCTCGTTTACCGTACAAGTTCTCTATCACAGAAAGTGAAAAATGGATAAAGAACTTGTGGTACTTACGTACAATGCAGTATCACTCAGCAATGAAATCTATGTCATCAGGCCCGTAGCAGCATAATGAGTGGATTCAGGTACGATGATTCTAACTGAAATAAGTCACACAGAAAAAGAAACATCATAAGATATCACTAATACACGGAATGTAAACTTGGCTACACAGGAACTGAATTCCAAAACAGAACAGGGTCTCAAATTTAGAAAACCAACTTATGCTTGCTTAAGGGGAAAGGTGAGTTGGGGTGCTGCATAAAACCAGAGATTGAAATGAGCACAGATAAAGTTCCTTAAGCCAAATATGGAATAGACAAGAGCTACTCCTTGCTCAACGAAATGGACTCAACACCCCATATTAAACGCTTAAGAATGTACCTGACTAGTAAGTATCTTAAAACCTATGGATTGCTATGTCTCCATAAGAGAATCAAGCGTGTGTACAGGGGCATAAACGCAGCAGTGATAGGATTGGAGAGGTTCGGTGAGCAAATGAAGACCCTTTGAAGTCATATTGCATGGTACCCATTACACGGGTCTCAACTCTCCAGGTTTAAGGTATTCTTCCTTCAGCTAAAATATGCATGTGGAACCCGGAGTATGATCAACAGTGTGAACGGGAGACGTGTTCAAATATGTCTCAGGTTTCCTCCCCTGGTACTCGGGTGCAACATACCAGACGCTTTACTAACACTCTCCCCACTTGGAGAGTCAGCGCCTTTAACCTCCTGTTTGGCCCAGTTTGCAATTTCTGCGGAAGATGAACAGGAATAGCGAGAACCAATGAGAGACTAGCTGGAGGTGTCTGGACGGGCAAATTTAACTCTCATTTCCCACCAGGAAGAGGAAATAACCAAAGGCTCAGTGTGCCATGCCGGATCAAGATTAGGGCCTGAAGCCATCCTGCGGTGTTGCGGCCAGCTCACAAGAAAGCGAGTTGAAGAAAGGAGCTCAGGGGCACTGTAATTCACAAACCTGCAGAGTTATAAATGACAGCTATCGTCCAAAAATATACTGAAGTAAGGCTGCCAAGAGGACTTGAAAGCGGGGCAGAATTGCAGGAAACCGATTTCAGGAGGTAGACTGGAATTGCATTGAAAGCATAGGAAAAGAGGCAGAACGTCCACAATGATGCACTTGGCCAAAAAGGGCGTATGCGTTTTTTCCTGAATATATTCAGGAAAAAACGCATACGCCCTTTTTGGCCAACCAAGCAAACTTGCAAAGGAAATCTGCACTACAATGAAGTCTCACTTCCCCCCGGTCAAAAGGGCCATCTGAAAAAAGTGTAAAATCCAGAAAGGCAGGACAGGCCATGGAGAACTGGGAGCCTTGTTATGCTGATGGGCGGGATGTAAATTGCCAACAGACACTCGGGAGAAGTGTATGGTGTTTCCTGAAACATCTAAAAAACAAAGCAACACAGCCTAGGGCACTTCCACTTATGGCGCTATAGCTTAGGGAAATTAAAATCAAAACGACACAGCCACCCCAAAGTTTGGGACGCCTCTGTTTACAAGAACCTCGTTTACCGTACAAGTTCAATATCACAGAAAGTGAAAAATGGATAAAGAACTTGTGGTACTTACGTACAATGCAGTATCACTCAGCAGTGAAATCTATGTCATCAGGCCCGTAGCAGCACAATGAGTGGATTCAGGTACGATGATTCTAACTGAAATAAGTCACACAGAAAAAGAAACATCATAAGATATCAGTAATACACGGAATGTAAACTTGGCTACACAGGAACTGAATTACAGAACAGAACAGGGTCTCAAATTTAGAAAACCAACTTATGCTTGCTTAAGGGGAAAGGTGAGTTGGGGTGCTGCATAAAACCAGAGATTGAAATGAGCACAGATAAAGTTCCTTAAGCCAAATATGGAATAGACAAGAGCTACTCCTTGCTCAACGAAATGGACTCAACACCGCATATTAAACGCCTAAGAATGTACCTGACTCTTAAGTATCTTAAAACCTATGGATTGCTATGTCTCCGAAAGAGAATCAAGCATGTGTACAGGGACATAAACGCAGCAGTGATAGGATTGGAGAGGTTCGGTGAGCAAATGAAGACCCTTTGAAGTCATATTGCATGGTACCCATTACACGGGTCTCAACTCTCCAGGTTTAAGGTATTCTTCCTTCAGCTAAAATGTGCATGTGGAACCCAGAGTATGATCAACAGTGTGAACGGGAGACGTGTTCAAATATGTCTCAGTTTTCCTCCCCTGGTACTCGGGTGCAACATTCCAGACGCTTTACTAACACTCTCCCCACTTGGAGAGTCAGCGCCTTTAACCTCCTGTTTGGCCCAGTTTGCAATTTCTGCGGAAGATGAACAGGAATAGCGAGAACCAATGAGAGACTAGCTGGAGGTGTCTGGACGGGCAAATTTAACTCTCATTTCCCACCAGGAAGAGGAAATAACCAAAGGCTCAGCGTGCCATGCCGGAACAAGATTAGGGCCTGAAGCCATCCTGCGGTGTTGCGGCCAGCTCACAAAAAGCAAGTTGAAGAAAGGAGCTCAGGGGCACTGTAATTCACAAACCTGCAGAGTTATAAATGACAGCTATCGTCCAAAAATATACTGAAGTAAGGCTGCCAAGAGGACTTGAAAGCGGGGCAGAATTGCAGAAAACCGATTTCAGGAGGTAGACTGGAATTGCATTGAAAGCATAGGAAAAGAGGCAGAACGTCCACAATGATGCACTTGGCCAAAAAGGGCGTATGCGTTTTTTCCTGAATATATTCAGGAAAAAACGCATACGCCCTTTTTAGCCAACCAAGCAAACTTGCAAAGGAAATCTGCACTACAATGAAGTCTCATTTCCCCCCGGTCAAAAGGGCCATCTGAAAAAAGTGTAAAATCCAGAAAGGCAGGACAGGCCATGGAGAACTGGGAGCCTTGTTATGCTGATGGGCGGGATGTAAATTGCCAACAGCCACTCGGGAGAAGTGTATGGTGTTTCCTGAAACATCTAAGAAACAAAGCAACAGAGCCTAGGGCACTTTCACTTATGGTCCTATAGCTTAGGGAAATTAAAATCAAAAAGACACAGCCACCCCAAAATTTGGGACGCCTCTGTTTACATGAACCTCGTTTACCGTACAAGTTCTCTATCACAGAAAGTGAAAAATGGATAAAGAACTTGTGGTACTTACGTACAATGCAGTATCACTCAGCAATGAAATCTATGTCATCAGGCCCGTAGCAGCATAATGAGTGGATTCAGGTACGATGATTCTAACTGAAATAAGTCACACAGAAAAAGAAACATCATAAGATATCACTAATACACGGAATGTAAACTTGGCTACACAGGAACTGAATTCCAAAACAGAACAGGGTCTCAAATTTAGAAAACCAACTTATGCTTGCTTAAGGGGAAAGGTGAGTTGGGGTGCTGCATAAAACCAGAGATTGAAATGAGCACAGATAAAGTTCCTTAAGCCAAATATGGAATAGACAAGAGCTACTCCTTGCTCAACGAAATGGACTCAACACCCCATATTAAACGCTTAAGAATGTACCTGACTAGTAAGTATCTTAAAACCTATGGATTGCTATGTCTCCATAAGAGAATCAAGCGTGTGTACAGGGGCATAAACGCAGCAGTGATAGGATTGGAGAGGTTCGGTGAGCAAATGAAGACCCTTTGAAGTCATATTGCATGGTACCCATTACACGGGTCTCAACTCTCCAGGTTTAAGGTATTCTTCCTTCAGCTAAAATATGCATGTGGAACCCGGAGTATGATCAACAGTGTGAACGGGAGACGTGTTCAAATATGTCTCAGGTTTCCTCCCCTGGTACTCGGGTGCAACATACCAGACGCTTTACTAACACTCTCCCCACTTGGAGAGTCAGCGCCTTTAACCTCCTGTTTGGCCCAGTTTGCAATTTCTGCGGAAGATGAACAGGAATAGCGAGAACCAATGAGAGACTAGCTGGAGGTGTCTGGACGGGCAAATTTAACTCTCATTTCCCACCAGGAAGAGGAAATAACCAAAGGCTCAGTGTGCCATGCCGGATCAAGATTAGGGCCTGAAGCCATCCTGCGGTGTTGCGGCCAGCTCACAAGAAAGCGAGTTGAAGAAAGGAGCTCAGGGGCACTGTAATTCACAAACCTGCAGAGTTATAAATGACAGCTATCGTCCAAAAATATACTGAAGTAAGGCTGCCAAGAGGACTTGAAAGCGGGGCAGAATTGCAGGAAACCGATTTCAGGAGGTAGACTGGAATTGCATTGAAAGCATAGGAAAAGAGGCAGAACGTCCACAATGATGCACTTGGCCAAAAAGGGCGTATGCGTTTTTTCCTGAATATATTCAGGAAAAAACGCATACGCCCTTTTTGGCCAACCAAGCAAACTTGCAAAGGAAATCTGCACTACAATGAAGTCTCACTTCCCCCCGGTCAAAAGGGCCATCTGAAAAAAGTGTAAAATCCAGAAAGGCAGGACAGGCCATGGAGAACTGGGAGCCTTGTTATGCTGATGGGCGGGATGTAAATTGCCAACAGACACTCGGGAGAAGTGTATGGTGTTTCCTGAAACATCTAAAAAACAAAGCAACACAGCCTAGGGCACTTCCACTTATGGCGCTATAGCTTAGGGAAATTAAAATCAAAACGACACAGCCACCCCAAAGTTTGGGACGCCTCTGTTTACAAGAACCTCGTTTACCGTACAAGTTCAATATCACAGAAAGTGAAAAATGGATAAAGAACTTGTGGTACTTACGTACAATGCAGTATCACTCAGCAGTGAAATCTATGTCATCAGGCCCGTAGCAGCACAATGAGTGGATTCAGGTACGATGATTCTAACTGAAATAAGTCACACAGAAAAAGAAACATCATAAGATATCAGTAATACACGGAATGTAAACTTGGCTACACAGGAACTGAATTACAGAACAGAACAGGGTCTCAAATTTAGAAAACCAACTTATGCTTGCTTAAGGGGAAAGGTGAGTTGGGGTGCTGCATAAAACCAGAGATTAAAATGAGCACAGATAAAGTTCCTTAAGCCAAATATGGAATAGACAAGAGCTACTCCTTGCTCATCGAAATGGACTCAACACCGCATATTAAACGCCTAAGAATGTACCTGACTCTTAAGTATCTTAAAACCTATGGATTGCTATGTCTCCGAAAGAGAATCAAGCATGTGTACAGGGACATAAACGCAGCAGTGATAGGATTGGAGAGGTTCGGTGAGCAAATGAAGACCCTTTGAAGTCATATTGCATGGTACCCATTACACGGGTCTCAACTCTCCAGGTTTAAGGTATTCTTCCTTCAGCTAAAATGTGCATGTGGAACCCAGAGTATGATCAACAGTGTGAACGGGAGACGTGTTCAAATATGTCTCAGTTTTCCTCCCCTGGTACTCGGGTGCAACATTCCAGACGCTTTACTAACACTCTCCCCACTTGGAGAGTCAGCGCCTTTAACCTCCTGTTTGGCCCAGTTTGCAATTTCTGCGGAAGATGAACAGGAATAGCGAGAACCAATGAGAGACTAGCTGGAGGTGTCTGGACGGGCAAATTTAACTCTCATTTCCCACCAGGAAGAGGAAATAACCAAAGGCTCAGCGTGCCATGCCGGAACAAGATTAGGGCCTGAAGCCATCCTGCGGTGTTGCGGCCAGCTCACAAAAAGCAAGTTGAAGAAAGGAGCTCAGGGGCACTGTAATTCACAAACCTGCAGAGTTATAAATGACAGCTATCGTCCAAAAATATACTGAAGTAAGGCTGCCAAGAGGACTTGAAAGCGGGGCAGAATTGCAGAAAACCGATTTCAGGAGGTAGACTGGAATTGCATTGAAAGCATAGGAAAAGAGGCAGAACGTCCACAATGATGCACTTGGCCAAGAAGGGCGTATGCGTTTTTTCCTGAATATATTCAGGAAAAAACGCATACGCCCTTTTTAGCCAACCAAGCAAACTTGCAAAGGAAATCTGCACTACAATGAAGTCTCATTTCCCCCCGGTCAAAAGGGCCATCTGAAAAAAGTGTAAAATCCAGAAAGGCAGGACAGGCCATGGAGAACTGGGAGCCTTGTTATGCTGATGGGAGGGATGTAAATTGCCAACAGCCACTCGGGAGAAGTGTATGGTGTTTCCTGAAACATCTAAGAAACAAAGCAACAGAGCCTAGGGCACTTTCACTTATGGTCCTATAGCTTAGGGAAATTAAAATCAAAAAGACACAGCCACCCCAAAATTTGGGACGCCTCTGTTTACATGAACCTCGTTTACCGTACAAGTTCTCTATCACAGAAAGTGAAAAATGGATAAAGAACTTGTGGTACTTACGTACAATGCAGTATCACTCAGCAATGAAATCTATGTCATCAGGCCCGTAGCAGCATAATGAGTGGATTCAGGTACGATGATTCTAACTGAAATAAGTCACACAGAAAAGGAAACATCATAAGATATCACTAATACACGGAATGTAAACTTGGCTACACAGGAACTGAATTCCAAAACAGAACAGGGTCTCAAATTTAGAAAACCAACTTATGCTTGCTTAAGGGGAAAGGTGAGTTGGGGTGCTGCATAAAACCAGAGATTGAAATGAGCACAGATAAAGTTCCTTAAGCCAAATATGGAATAGACAAGAGCTACTCCTTGCTCAACGAAATGGACTCAACACCCCATATTAAACGCTTAAGAATGTACCTGACTAGTAAGTATCTTAAAACCTATGGATTGCTATGTCTCCATAAGAGAATCAAGCGTGTGTACAGGGGCATAAACGCAGCAGTGATAGGATTGGAGAGGTTCGGTGAGCAAATGAAGACCCTTTGAAGTCATATTGCATGGTACCCATTACACGGGTCTCAACTCTCCAGGTTTAAGGTATTCTTCCTTCAGCTAAAATATGCATGTGGAACCCGGAGTATGATCAACAGTGTGAACGGGAGACGTGTTCAAATATGTCTCAGGTTTCCTCCCCTGGTACTCGGGTGCAACATACCAGACGCTTTACTAACACTCTCCCCACTTGGAGAGTCAGCGCCTTTAACCTCCTGTTTGGCCCAGTTTGCAATTTCTGCGGAAGATGAACAGGAATAGCGAGAACCAATGAGAGACTAGCTGGAGGTGTCTGGACGGGCAAATTTAACTCTCATTTCCCACCAGGAAGAGGAAATAACCAAAGGCTCAGTGTGCCATGCCGGATCAAGATTAGGGCCTGAAGCCATCCTGCGGTGTTGCGGCCAGCTCACAAGAAAGCGAGTTGAAGAAAGGAGCTCAGGGGCACTGTAATTCACAAACCTGCAGAGTTATAAATGACAGCTATCGTCCAAAAATATACTGAAGTAAGGCTGCCAAGAGGACTTGAAAGCGGGGCAGAATTGCAGGAAACCGATTTCAGGAGGTAGACTGGAATTGCATTGAAAGCATAGGAAAAGAGGCAGAACGTCCACAATGATGCACTTGGCCAAAAAGGGCGTATGCGTTTTTTCCTGAATATATTCAGGAAAAAACGCATACGCCCTTTTTGGCCAACCAAGCAAACTTGCAAAGGAAATCTGCACTACAATGAAGTCTCACTTCCCCCCGGTCAAAAGGGCCATCTGAAAAAAGTGTAAAATCCAGAAAGGCAGGACAGGCCATGGAGAACTGGGAGCCTTGTTATGCTGATGGGCGGGATGTAAATTGCCAACAGACACTCGGGAGAAGTGTATGGTGTTTCCTGAAACATCTAAAAAACAAAGCAACACAGCCTAGGGCACTTCCACTTATGGCGCTATAGCTTAGGGAAATTAAAATCAAAACGACACAGCCACCCCAAAGTTTGGGACGCCTCTGTTTACAAGAACCTCGTTTACCGTACAAGTTCAATATCACAGAAAGTGAAAAATGGATAAAGAACTTGTGGTACTTACGTACAATGCAGTATCACTCAGCAGTGAAATCTATGTCATCAGGCCCGTAGCAGCACAATGAGTGGATTCAGGTACGATGATTCTAACTGAAATAAGTCACACAGAAAAAGAAACATCATAAGATATCAGTAATACACGGAATGTAAACTTGGCTACACAGGAACTGAATTACAGAACAGAACAGGGTCTCAAATTTAGAAAACCAACTTATGCTTGCTTAAGGGGAAAGGTGAGTTGGGGTGCTGCATAAAACCAGAGATTAAAATGAGCACAGATAAAGTTCCTTAAGCCAAATATGGAATAGACAAGAGCTACTCCTTGCTCAACGAAATGGACTCAACACCGCATATTAAACGCCTAAGAATGTACCTGACTCTTAAGTATCTTAAAACCTATGGATTGCTATGTCTCCGAAAGAGAATCAAGCATGTGTACAGGGACATAAACGCAGCAGTGATAGGATTGGAGAGGTTCGGTGAGCAAATGAAGACCCTTTGAAGTCATATTGCATGGTACCCATTACACGGGTCTCAACTCTCCAGGTTTAAGGTATTCTTCCTTCAGCTAAAATGTGCATGTGGAACCCAGAGTATGATCAACAGTGTGAACGGGAGACGTGTTCAAATATGTCTCAGTTTTCCTCCCCTGGTACTCGGGTGCAACATTCCAGACGCTTTACTAACACTCTCCCCACTTGGAGAGTCAGCGCCTTTAACCTCCTGTTTGGCCCAGTTTGCAATTTCTGCGGAAGATGAACAGGAATAGCGAGAACCAATGAGAGACTAGCTGGAGGTGTCTGGACGGGCAAATTTAACTCTCATTTCCCACCAGGAAGAGGAAATAACCAAAGGCTCAGCGTGCCATGCCGGAACAAGATTAGGGCCTGAAGCCATCCTGCGGTGTTGCGGCCAGCTCACAAAAAGCAAGTTGAAGAAAGGAGCTCAGGGGCACTGTAATTCACAAACCTGCAGAGTTATAAATGACAGCTATCGTCCAAAAATATACTGAAGTAAGGCTGCCAAGAGGACTTGAAAGCGGGGCAGAATTGCAGAAAACCGATTTCAGGAGGTAGACTGGAATTGCATTGAAAGCATAGGAAAAGAGGCAGAACGTCCACAATGATGCACTTGGCCAAGAAGGGCGTATGCGTTTTTTCCTGAATATATTCAGGAAAAAACGCATACGCCCTTTTTAGCCAACCAAGCAAACTTGCAAAGGAAATCTGCACTACAATGAAGTCTCATTTCCCCCCGGTCAAAAGGGCCATCTGAAAAAAGTGTAAAATCCAGAAAGGCAGGACAGGCCATGGAGAACTGGGAGCCTTGTTATGCTGATGGGAGGGATGTAAATTGCCAACAGCCACTCGGGAGAAGTGTATGGTGTTTCCTGAAACATCTAAGAAACAAAGCAACAGAGCCTAGGGCACTTTCACTTATGGTCCTATAGCTTAGGGAAATTAAAATCAAAAAGACACAGCCACCCCAAAATTTGGGACGCCTCTGTTTACATGAACCTCGTTTACCGTACAAGTTCTCTATCACAGAAAGTGAAAAATGGATAAAGAACTTGTGGTACTTACGTACAATGCAGTATCACTCAGCAATGAAATCTATGTCATCAGGCCCGTAGCAGCATAATGAGTGGATTCAGGTACGATGATTCTAACTGAAATAAGTCACACAGAAAAAGAAACATCATAAGATATCACTAATACACGGAATGTAAACTTGGCTACACAGGAACTGAATTCCAAAACAGAACAGGGTCTCAAATTTAGAAAACCAACTTATGCTTGCTTAAGGGGAAAGGTGAGTTGGGGTGCTGCATAAAACCAGAGATTGAAATGAGCACAGATAAAGTTCCTTAAGCCAAATATGGAATAGACAAGAGCTACTCCTTGCTCAACGAAATGGACTCAACACCCCATATTAAACGCTTAAGAATGTACCTGACTAGTAAGTATCTTAAAACCTATGGATTGCTATGTCTCCATAAGAGAATCAAGCGTGTGTACAGGGGCATAAACGCAGCAGTGATAGGATTGGAGAGGTTCGGTGAGCAAATGAAGACCCTTTGAAGTCATATTGCATGGTACCCATTACACGGGTCTCAACTCTCCAGGTTTAAGGTATTCTTCCTTCAGCTAAAATATGCATGTGGAACCCGGAGTATGATCAACAGTGTGAACGGGAGACGTGTTCAAATATGTCTCAGGTTTCCTCCCCTGGTACTCGGGTGCAACATACCAGACGCTTTACTAACACTCTCCCCACTTGGAGAGTCAGCGCCTTTAACCTCCTGTTTGGCCCAGTTTGCAATTTCTGCGGAAGATGAACAGGAATAGCGAGAACCAATGAGAGACTAGCTGGAGGTGTCTGGACGGGCAAATTTAACTCTCATTTCCCACCAGGAAGAGGAAATAACCAAAGGCTCAGTGTGCCATGCCGGATCAAGATTAGGGCCTGAAGCCATCCTGCGGTGTTGCGGCCAGCTCACAAGAAAGCGAGTTGAAGAAAGGAGCTCAGGGGCACTGTAATTCACAAACCTGCAGAGTTATAAATGACAGCTATCGTCCAAAAATATACTGAAGTAAGGCTGCCAAGAGGACTTGAAAGCGGGGCAGAATTGCAGGAAACCGATTTCAGGAGGTAGACTGGAATTGCATTGAAAGCATAGGAAAAGAGGCAGAACGTCCACAATGATGCACTTGGCCAAAAAGGGCGTATGCGTTTTTTCCTGAATATATTCAGGAAAAAACGCATACGCCCTTTTTGGCCAACCAAGCAAACTTGCAAAGGAAATCTGCACTACAATGAAGTCTCACTTCCCCCCGGTCAAAAGGGCCATCTGAAAAAAGTGTAAAATCCAGAAAGGCAGGACAGGCCATGGAGAACTGGGAGCCTTGTTATGCTGATGGGCGGGATGTAAATTGCCAACAGACACTCGGGAGAAGTGTATGGTGTTTCCTGAAACATCTAAAAAACAAAGCAACACAGCCTAGGGCACTTCCACTTATGGCGCTATAGCTTAGGGAAATTAAAATCAAAACGACACAGCCACCCCAAAGTTTGGGACGCCTCTGTTTACAAGAACCTCGTTTACCGTACAAGTTCAATATCACAGAAAGTGAAAAATGGATAAAGAACTTGTGGTACTTACGTACAATGCAGTATCACTCAGCAGTGAAATCTATGTCATCAGGCCCGTAGCAGCACAATGAGTGGATTCAGGTACGATGATTCTAACTGAAATAAGTCACACAGAAAAAGAAACATCATAAGATATCAGTAATACACGGAATGTAAACTTGGCTACACAGGAACTGAATTACAGAACAGAACAGGGTCTCAAATTTAGAAAACCAACTTATGCTTGCTTAAGGGGAAAGGTGAGTTGGGGTGCTGCATAAAACCAGAGATTAAAATGAGCACAGATAAAGTTCCTTAAGCCAAATATGGAATAGACAAGAGCTACTCCTTGCTCAACGAAATGGACTCAACACCGCATATTAAACGCCTAAGAATGTACCTGACTCTTAAGTATCTTAAAACCTATGGATTGCTATGTCTCCGAAAGAGAATCAAGCATGTGTACAGGGACATAAATGCAGCAGTGATAGGATTGGAGAGGTTCGGTGAGCAAATGAAGACCCTTTGAAGTCATATTGCATGGTACCCATTACACGGGTCTCAACTCTCCAGGTTTAAGGTATTCTTCCTTCAGCTAAAATGTGCATGTGGAACCCAGAGTATGATCAACAGTGTGAACGGGAGACGTGTTCAAATATGTCTCAGTTTTCCTCCCCTGGTACTCGGGTGCAACATTCCAGACGCTTTACTAACACTCTCCCCACTTGGAGAGTCAGCGCCTTTAACCTCCTGTTTGGCCCAGTTTGCAATTTCTGCGGAAGATGAACAGGAATAGCGAGAACCAATGAGAGACTAGCTGGAGGTGTCTGGACGGGCAAATTTAACTCTCATTTCCCACCAGGAAGAGGAAATAACCAAAGGCTCAGCGTGCCATGCCGGAACAAGATTAGGGCCTGAAGCCATCCTGCGGTGTTGCGGCCAGCTCACAAAAAGCAAGTTGAAGAAAGGAGCTCAGGGGCACTGTAATTCACAAACCTGCAGAGTTATAAATGACAGCTATCGTCCAAAAATATACTGAAGTAAGGCTGCCAAGAGGACTTGAAAGCGGGGCAGAATTGCAGAAAACCGATTTCAGGAGGTAGACTGGAATTGCATTGAAAGCATAGGAAAAGAGGCAGAACGTCCACAATGATGCACTTGGCCAAGAAGGGCGTATGCGTTTTTTCCTGAATATATTCAGGAAAAAACGCATACGCCCTTTTTAGCCAACCAAGCAAACTTGCAAAGGAAATCTGCACTACAATGAAGTCTCATTTCCCCCCGGTCAAAAGGGCCATCTGAAAAAAGTGTAAAATCCAGAAAGGCAGGACAGGCCATGGAGAACTGGGAGCCTTGTTATGCTGATGGGAGGGATGTAAATTGCCAACAGCCACTCGGGAGAAGTGTATGGTGTTTCCTGAAACATCTAAGAAACAAAGCAACAGAGCCTAGGGCACTTTCACTTATGGTCCCATAGCTTAGGGAAATTAAAATCAAAAAGACACAGCCACCCCAAAATTTGGGACGCCTCTGTTTACATGAACCTCGTTTACCGTACAAGTTCTCTATCACAGAAAGTGAAAAATGGATAAAGAACTTGTGGTACTTACGTACAATGCAGTATCACTCAGCAAAGAAATCTATGTCATCAGGCCCGTAGCAGCATAATGAGTGGATTCAGGTACGATGATTCTAACTGAAATAAGTCACACAGAAAAAGAAACATCATAAGATATCACTAATACACGGAATGTAAACTTGGCTACACAGGAACTGAATTCCAAAACAGAACAGGGTCTCAAATTTAGAAAACCAACTTATGCTTGCTTAAGGGGAAAGGTGAGTTGGGGTGCTGCATAAAACCAGAGATTGAAATGAGCACAGATAAAGTTCCTTAAGCCAAATATGGAATAGACAAGAGCTACTCCTTGCTCAACGAAATGGACTCAACACCCCATATTAAACGCTTAAGAATGTACCTGACTAGTAAGTATCTTAAAACCTATGGATTGCTATGTCTCCATAAGAGAATCAAGCGTGTGTACAGGGGCATAAACGCAGCAGTGATAGGATTGGAGAGGTTCGGTGAGCAAATGAAGACCCTTTGAAGTCATATTGCATGGTACCCATTACACGGGTCTCAACTCTCCAGGTTTAAGGTATTCTTCCTTCAGCTAAAATATGCATGTGGAACCCGGAGTATGATCAACAGTGTGAACGGGAGACGTGTTCAAATATGTCTCAGGTTTCCTCCCCTGGTACTCGGGTGCAACATACCAGACGCTTTACTAACACTCTCCCCACTTGGAGAGTCAGCGCCTTTAACCTCCTGTTTGGCCCAGTTTGCAATTTCTGCGGAAGATGAACAGGAATAGCGAGAACCAATGAGAGACTAGCTGGAGGTGTCTGGACGGGCAAATTTAACTCTCATTTCCCACCAGGAAGAGGAAATAACCAAAGGCTCAGTGTGCCATGCCGGATCAAGATTAGGGCCTGAAGCCATCCTGCGGTGTTGCGGCCAGCTCACAAGAAAGCGAGTTGAAGAAAGGAGCTCAGGGGCACTGTAATTCACAAACCTGCAGAGTTATAAATGACAGCTATCGTCCAAAAATATACTGAAGTAAGGCTGCCAAGAGGACTTGAAAGCGGGGCAGAATTGCAGGAAACCGATTTCAGGAGGTAGACTGGAATTGCATTGAAAGCATAGGAAAAGAGGCAGAACGTCCACAATGATGCACTTGGCCAAAAAGGGCGTATGCGTTTTTTCCTGAATATATTCAGGAAAAAACGCATACGCCCTTTTTGGCCAACCAAGCAAACTTGCAAAGGAAATCTGCACTACAATGAAGTCTCACTTCCCCCCGGTCAAAAGGGCCATCTGAAAAAAGTGTAAAATCCAGAAAGGCAGGACAGGCCATGGAGAACTGGGAGCCTTGTTATGCTGATGGGCGGGATGTAAATTGCCAACAGACACTCGGGAGAAGTGTATGGTGTTTCCTGAAACATCTAAAAAACAAAGCAACACAGCCTAGGGCACTTCCACTTATGGCGCTATAGCTTAGGGAAATTAAAATCAAAACGACACAGCCACCCCAAAGTTTGGGACGCCTCTGTTTACAAGAACCTCGTTTACCGTACAAGTTCAATATCACAGAAAGTGAAAAATGGATAAAGAACTTGTGGTACTTACGTACAATGCAGTATCACTCAGCAGTGAAATCTATGTCATCAGGCCCGTAGCAGCACAATGAGTGGATTCAGGTACGATGATTCTAACTGAAATAAGTCACACAGAAAAAGAAACATCATAAGATATCAGTAATACACGGAATGTAAACTTGGCTACACAGGAACTGAATTACAGAACAGAACAGGGTCTCAAATTTAGAAAACCAACTTATGCTTGCTTAAGGGGAAAGGTGAGTTGGGGTGCTGCATAAAACCAGAGATTAAAATGAGCACAGATAAAGTTCCTTAAGCCAAATATGGAATAGACAAGAGCTACTCCTTGCTCAACGAAATGGACTCAACACCGCATATTAAACGCCTAAGAATGTACCTGACTCTTAAGTATCTTAAAACCTATGGATTGCTATGTCTCCGAAAGAGAATCAAGCATGTGTACAGGGACATAAACGCAGCAGTGATAGGATTGGAGAGGTTCGGTGAGCAAATGAAGACCCTTTGAAGTCATATTGCATGGTACCCATTACACGGGTCTCAACTCTCCAGGTTTAAGGTATTCTTCCTTCAGCTAAAATGTGCATGTGGAACCCAGAGTATGATCAACAGTGTGAACGGGAGACGTGTTCAAATATGTCTCAGTTTTCCTCCCCTGGTACTCGGGTGCAACATTCCAGACGCTTTACTAACACTCTCCCCACTTGGAGAGTCAGCGCCTTTAACCTCCTGTTTGGCCCAGTTTGCAATTTCTGCGGAAGATGAACAGGAATAGCGAGAACCAATGAGAGACTAGCTGGAGGTGTCTGGACGGGCAAATTTAACTCTCATTTCCCACCAGGAAGAGGAAATAACCAAAGGCTCAGCGTGCCATGCCGGAACAAGATTAGGGCCTGAAGCCATCCTGCGGTGTTGCGGACAGCTCACAAAAAGCAAGTTGAAGAAAGGAGCTCAGGGGCACTCTAATTCACAAACCTGCAGAGTTATAAATGACAGCTATCGTCCAAAAATATACTGAAGTAAGGCTGCCAAGAGGACTTGAAAGCGGGGCAGAATTGCAGAAAACCGATTTCAGGAGGTAGACTGGAATTGCATTGAAAGCATAGGAAAAGAGGCAGAACGTCCACAATGATGCACTTGGCCAAAAAGGGCGTATGCGTTTTTTCCTGAATATATTCAGGAAAAAACGCATACGCCCTTTTTAGCCAACCAAGCAAACTTGCAAAGGAAATCTGCACTACAATGAAGTCTCATTTCCCCCCGGTCAAAAGGGCCATCTGAAAAAAGTGTAAAATCCAGAAAGGCAGGACAGGCCATGGAGAACTGGGAGCCTTGTTATGCTGATGGGCGGGATGTAAATTGCCAACAGCCACTCGGGAGAAGTGTATGGTGTTTCCTGAAACATCTAAGAAACAAAGCAACAGAGCCTAGGGCACTTTCACTTATGGTCCTATAGCTTAGGGAAATTAAAATCAAAAAGACACAGCCACCCCAAAATTTGGGACGCCTCTGTTTACATGAACCTCGTTTACCGTACAAGTTCTCTATCACAGAAAGTGAAAAATGGATAAAGAACTTGTGGTACTTACGTACAATGCAGTATCACTCAGCAATGAAATCTATGTCATCAGGCCCGTAGCAGCATAATGAGTGGATTCAGGTACGATGATTCTAACTGAAATAAGTCACACAGAAAAAGAAACATCATAAGATATCACTAATACACGGAATGTAAACTTGGCTACACAGGAACTGAATTCCAAAACAGAACAGGGTCTCAAATTTAGAAAACCAACTTATGCTTGCTTAAGGGGAAAGGTGAGTTGGGGTGCTGCATAAAACCAGAGATTGAAATGAGCACAGATAAAGTTCCTTAAGCCAAATATGGAATAGACAAGAGCTACTCCTTGCTCAACGAAATGGACTCAACACCCCATATTAAACGCTTAAGAATGTACCTGACTAGTAAGTATCTTAAAACCTATGGATTGCTATGTCTCCATAAGAGAATCAAGCATGTGTACAGGGGCATAAACGCAGCAGTGATAGGATTGGAGAGGTTCGGTGAGCAAATGAAGACCCTTTGAAGTCATATTGCATGGTACCCATTACACGGGTCTCAACTCTCCAGGTTTAAGGTATTCTTCCTTCAGCTAAAATATGCATGTGGAACCCGGAGTATGATCAACAGTGTGAACGGGAGACGTGTTCAAATATGTCTCAGGTTTCCTCCCCTGGTACTCGGGTGCAACATACCAGACGCTTTACTAACACTCTCCCCACTTGGAGAGTCAGCGCCTTTAACCTCCTGTTTGGCCCAGTTTGCAATTTCTGCGGAAGATGAACAGGAATAGCGAGAACCAATGAGAGACTAGCTGGAGGTGTCTGGACGGGCAAATTTAACTCTCATTTCCCACCAGGAAGAGGAAATAACCAAAGGCTCAGTGTGCCATGCCGGATCAAGATTAGGGCCTGAAGCCATCCTGCGGTGTTGCGGCCAGCTCACAAGAAAGCGAGTTGAAGAAAGGAGCTCAGGGGCACTGTAATTCACAAACCTGCAGAGTTATAAATGACAGCTATCGTCCAAAAATATACTGAAGTAAGGCTGCCAAGAGGACTTGAAAGCGGGGCAGAATTGCAGGAAACCGATTTCAGGAGGTAGACTGGAATTGCATTGAAAGCATAGGAAAAGAGGCAGAACGTCCACAATGATGCACTTGGCCAAAAAGGGCGTATGCGTTTTTTCCTGAATATATTCAGGAAAAAACACATACGCCCTTTTTGGCCAACCAAGCAAACTTGCAAAGGAAATCTGCACTACAATGAAGTCTCACTTCCCCCCGGTCAAAAGGGCCATCTGAAAAAAGTGTAAAATCCAGAAAGGCAGGACAGGCCATGGAGAACTGGGAGCCTTGTTATGCTGATGGGCGGGATGTAAATTGCCAACAGACACTCGGGAGAAGTGTATGGTGTTTCCTGAAACATCTAAAAAACAAAGCAACACAGCCTAGGGCACTTCCACTTATGGCGCTATAGCTTAGGGAAATTAAAATCAAAACGACACAGCCACCCCAAAGTTTGGGACGCCTCTGTTTACAAGAACCTCGTTTACCGTACAAGTTCAATATCACAGAAAGTGAAAAATGGATAAAGAACTTGTGGTACTTACGTACAATGCAGTATCACTCAGAAGTGAAATCTATGTCATCAGGCCCGTAGCAGCATAATGAGTGGATTCAGGTACGATGATTCTAACTGAAATAAGTCACACAGAAAAAGAAACATCATAAGATATCAGTAATACACGGAATGTAAACTTGGCTACACAGGAACTGAATTACAGAACAGAACAGGGTCTCAAATTTAGAAAACCAACTTATGCTTGCTTAAGGGGAAAGGTGAGTTGGGGTGCTGCATAAAACCAGAGATTAAAATGAGCACAGATAAAGTTCCTTAAGCCAAATATGGAATAGACAAGAGCTACTCCTTGCTCAACGAAATGGACTCAACACCGCATATTAAACGCCTAAGAATGTACCTGACTCTTAAGTATCTTAAAACCTATGGATTGCTATGTCTCCGAAAGAGAATCAAGCATGTGTACAGGGACATAAACGCAGCAGTGATAGGATTGGAGAGGTTCGGTGAGCAAATGAAGACCCTTTGAAGTCATATTGCATGGTACCCATTACACGGGTCTCAACTCTCCAGGTTTAAGGTATTCTTCCTTCAGCTAAAATGTGCATGTGGAACCCAGAGTATGATCAACAGTGTGAACGGGAGACGTGTTCAAATATGTCTCAGTTTTCCTCCCCTGGTACTCGGGTGCAACATTCCAGACGCTTTACTAACACTCTCCCCACTTGGAGAGTCAGCGCCTTTAACCTCCTGTTTGGCCCAGTTTGCAATTTCTGCGGAAGATGAACAGGAATAGCGAGAACCAATGAGAGACTAGCTGGAGGTGTCTGGACGGGCAAATTTAACTCTCATTTCCCACCAGGAAGAGGAAATAACCAAAGGCTCAGCGTGCCATGCCGGAACAAGATTAGGGCCTGAAGCCATCCTGCGGTGTTGCGGCCAGCTCACAAAAAGCAAGTTGAAGAAAGGAGCTCAGGGGCACTGTAATTCACAAACCTGCAGAGTTATAAATGACAGCTATCGTCCAAAAATATACTGAAGTAAGGCTGCCAAGAGGACTTGAAAGCGGGGCAGAATTGCAGAAAACCGATTTCAGGAGGTAGACTGGAATTGCATTGAAAGCATAGGAAAAGAGGCAGAACGTCCACAATGATGCACTTGGCCAAAAAGGGCGTATGCGTTTTTTCCTGAATATATTCAGGAAAAAACGCATACGCCCTTTTTAGCCAACCAAGCAAACTTGCAAAGGAAATCTGCACTACAATGAAGTCTCATTTCCCCCCGGTCAAAAGGGCCATCTGAAAAAAGTGTAAAATCCAGAAAGGCAGGACAGGCCATGGAGAACTGGGAGCCTTGTTATGCTGATGGGAGGGATGTAAATTGCCAACAGCCACTCGGGAGAAGTGTATGGTGTTTCCTGAAACATCTAAGAAACAAAGCAACAGAGCCTAGGGCACTTTCACTTATGGTCCTATAGCTTAGGGAAATTAAAATCAAAAAGACACAGCCACCCCAAAATTTGGGACGCCTCTGTTTACATGAACCTCGTTTACCGTACAAGTTCTCTATCACAGAAAGTGAAAAATGGATAAAGAACTTGTGGTACTTACGTACAATGCAGTATCACTCAGCAATGAAATCTATGTCATCAGGCCCGTAGCAGCATAATGAGTGGATTCAGGTACGATGATTCTAACTGAAATAAGTCACACAGAAAAAGAAACATCATAAGATATCACTAATACACGGAATGTAAACTTGGCTACACAGGAACTGAATTCCAAAACAGAACAGGGTCTCAAATTTAGAAAACCAACTTATGCTTGCTTAAGGGGAAAGGTGAGTTGGGGTGCTGCATAAAACCAGAGATTGAAATGAGCACAGATAAAGTTCCTTAAGCCAAATATGGAATAGACAAGAGCTACTCCTTGCTCAACGAAATGGACTCAACACCCCATATTAAACGCTTAAGAATGTACCTGACTAGTAAGTATCTTAAAACCTATGGATTGCTATGTCTCCATAAGAGAATCAAGCGTGTGTACAGGGGCATAAACGCAGCAGTGATAGGATTGGAGAGGTTCGGTGAGCAAATGAAGACCCTTTGAAGTCATATTGCATGGTACCCATTACACGGGTCTCAACTCTCCAGGTTTAAGGTATTCTTCCTTCAGCTAAAATATGCATGTGGAACCCGGAGTATGATCAACAGTGTGAACGGGAGACGTGTTCAAATATGTCTCAGGTTTCCTCCCCTGGTACTCGGGTGCAACATACCAGACGCTTTACTAACACTCTCCCCACTTGGAGAGTCAGCGCCTTTAACCTCCTGTTTGGCCCAGTTTGCAATTTCTGCGGAAGATGAACAGGAATAGCGAGAACCAATGAGAGACTAGCTGGAGGTGTCTGGACGGGCAAATTTAACTCTCATTTCCCACCAGGAAGAGGAAATAACCAAAGGCTCAGTGTGCCAGGCCGGATCAAGATTAGGGCCTGAAGCCATCCTGCGGTGTTGCGGCCAGCTCACAAGAAAGCGAGTTGAAGAAAGGAGCTCAGGGGCACTGTAATTCACAAACCTGCAGAGTTATAAATGACAGCTATCGTCCAAAAATATACTGAAGTAAGGCTGCCAAGAGGACTTGAAAGCGGGGCAGAATTGCAGGAAACCGATTTCAGGAGGTAGACTGGAATTGCATTGAAAGCATAGGAAAAGAGGCAGAACGTCCACAATGATGCACTTGGCCAAAAAGGGCGTATGCGTTTTTTCCTGAATATATTCAGGAAAAAACACATACGCCCTTTTTGGCCAACCAAGCAAACTTGCAAAGGAAATCTGCACTACAATGAAGTCTCACTTCCCCCCGGTCAAAAGGGCCATCTGAAAAAAGTGTAAAATCCAGAAAGGCAGGACAGGCCATGGAGAACTGGGAGCCTTGTTATGCTGATGGGCGGGATGTAAATTGCCAACAGACACTCGGGAGAAGTGTATGGTGTTTCCTGAAACATCTAAAAAACAAAGCAACACAGCCTAGGGCACTTCCACTTATGGCGCTATAGCTTAGGGAAATTAAAATCAAAACGACACAGCCACCCCAAAGTTTGGGACGCCTCTGTTTACAAGAACCTCGTTTACCGTACAAGTTCAATATCACAGAAAGTGAAAAATGGATAAAGAACTTGTGGTACTTACGTACAATGCAGTATCACTCAGCAGTGAAATCTATGTCATCAGGCCCGTAGCAGCACAATGAGTGGATTCGGTACGATGATTCTAACTGAAATAAGTCACACAGAAAAAGAAACATCATAAGATATCAGTAATACACGGAATGTAAACTTGGCTACACAGGAACTGAATTACAGAACAGAACAGGGACTCAAATTTAGAAAACCAACTTATGCTTGCTTAAGGGTAAAGGTGAGTTGGGATGCTGCATAAAAGCAGAGATTGAAATGAGCACAGATAAAGTTCCTTAAGCCAAATATGGAATAGACAAGAGCTACTCCTTGCTCAACGAAATGGACTCAACACCGCATATTAAACGCCTAAGAATGTACCTGACTCTTAAGTATCTTAAAACCTGTGGATTGCTATGTCTCCGAAAGAGAATCAAGCATGTGTACAGGGACATAAACGCAGCAGTGATAGGATTGGAGAGGTTCGGTGAGCAAATGAAGACCCTTTGAAGTCATATTGCATGGTACCCATTCCACGGGTTTCAACTACCCAGGTTTAAGGTATTCTTCCTTCAGCTAAAACATGCATGTGGAACCTAGAGTATGATCAACCATGTGATCGGGAGACGTGTTCAAATATGTCTCAGTTTTCGTACCCTGGTACTCGGGTGCAACATTCCAGACGCTTTACTAACACTCTCCCGACTTGGAGAGTCAGTCCCTTTAACCTCCTGTTTGGCCCAGTTTGCAATTTCTGCGGAAGATGAACAGGAATAGCGAGAACCAATGAGAGACTAGCTGGAGGTGTCTGGACGGGCAAATTTAACTCTCATTTCCCACCAGGAAGAGGAAATAACCAAAGGCTCAGCGTGCCGTGCCGGAACCAGATTAGGGCCTGAAGCCATCCTGCGGTGTTGCGGCCAGCTCACAAGAAAACGAGTTGAAGAAAGGAGCTCAGGGGCACTGTAATTCACAAACCTGCAGAGTTATAAATGACAACTATCGTCCAAAAATATACTGAAGTAAGGCTACCAAGAGGACTTGAAAGCGGAGCAGAATTGCAGGAAACCGATTTCAGGAGGTAGACTGGAATTGCATTGAAAGCATAGGAAAAGAGGCAGAACGTCCACAATGATGCACTTGGCCAAAAAGGGCGTATGCGTTTTTTCCTGAATATATTCAGGAAAAAACGCATACGCCCTTTTTAGCCAACCAAGCAAGCTTGCAAAGGAAATCTGCACTACAATGAAGTCTCACTTCCCCCCGGTCAAAAGGGTCATCTGAAAAAAGTGTAAAATCCAGAAAGGCAGGACAGGCCATGGAGAACTGGGAGCCTTGTTATGCTGATGGGCGGGATGTCAATTGCCAACAGACACTCGGGAGAAGTGTATGGTGTTTCCTGAAACATCTAAAAAACAAAGCAACAGAGCCTAGGGCACTTCCACTTATGGTCCTATAGCTTAGGGAAATTAAAATCAAAAAGATACAGCCACCCCAATGTTTGGGACGCCTCTGTTTACAAGAACCTCATTTACCGTACAAGTTCAATATCACAGAAAGTGAAAAATGGATAAAGAACTTGTGGTACTTACGTACAATGCAGTATCACTCAGCAGTGAAATCTATGTCATCAGGCCCGTAGCAGCACAATGAGTGGATTCAGGTACGATGATTCTAACTGAAATAAGTCACACAGAAAAAGAAACATCATAAGATATCAGTAATACACGGAATGTAAACTTGGCTACACAGGAACTGAATTACAGAACAGAACAGGGTCTCAAATTTAGAAAACCAACTTATGCTTGTTTAAGGGTAAAGGTGAGTTGGGATGCTGCATAAAACCAGAGATTGAAATGAGCACAGATAAAGTTCCTTAAGCCAAATATGGAATAGACAAGAGCTACTCCTTGCTCAACGAAATGGACTCAACACCGCATATTAAACGCCTAAGAATGTACCTGACACTTAAGTATCTTAAAACCTATGGATTGCTATGTCTCCGAAAGAGAATCAAGCATGTGTACAGGGACATAAACGCAGCAGTGATAGGATTGGAGAGGTTCGGTGAGCAAATGAAGACCCTTTGAAGTCATATTGCATGGTACCCATTCCACGGGTTTCAACTACCCAGGTTTAAGGTATTCTTCCTTCAGCTAAAACATGCATGTGGAACCTAGAGTATGATCAACCATGTGATCGGGAGACGTGTTCAAATATGTCTCAGTTTTCGTACCCTGGTACTCGGGTGCAACATTCCAGACGCTTTACTAACACTCTCCCGACTTGGAGAGTCAGTCCCTTTAACCTCCTGTTTGGCCCAGTTTGCAATTTCTGCGGAAGATGAACAGGAATAGCGAGAACCAATGAGAGACTAGCTGGAGGTGTCTGGACGGGCAAATTTAACTCTCATTTCCCACCAGGAAGAGGAAATAACCAAAGGCTCAGTGTGCCATGCCGGATCAAGATTAGGGCCTGAAGCCATCCTGCGGTGTTGCGGCCAGCTCACAAGAAAGCGAGTTGAAGAAAGGAGCTCAGGGGCACTGTAATTCACAAACCTGCAGAGTTATAAATGACAGCTATCGTCCAAAAATATACTGAAGTAAGGCTGCCAAGAGGACTTGAAAGCGGGGCAGAATTGCAGGAAACCGATTTCAGGAGGTAGACTGGAATTGCATTGAAAGCATAGGAAAAGAGGCAGAACGTCCACAATGATGCACTTGGCCAAAAAGGGCGTATGCGTTTTTTCCTGAATATATTCAGGAAAAAACGCATACGCCCTTTTTGGCCAACCAAGCAAACTTGCAAAGGAAATCTGCACTACAATGAAGTCTCACTTCCCCCCGGTCAAAAGGGCCATCTGAAAAAAGTGTAAAATCCAGAAAGGCAGGACAGGCCATGGAGAACTGGGAGCCTTGTTATGCTGATGGGCGGGATGTAAATTGCCAACAGACACTCGGGAGAAGTGTATGGTGTTTCCTGAAACATCTAAAAAACAAAGCAACACAGCCTAGGGCACTTCCACTTATGGCGCTATAGCTTAGGGAAATTAAAATCAAAACGACACAGCCACCCCAAAGTTTGGGACGCCTCTGTTTACAAGAACCTCGTTTACCGTACAAGTTCAATATCACAGAAAGTGAAAAATGGATAAAGAACTTGTGGTACTTACGTACAATGCAGTATCACTCAGCAGTGAAATCTATGTCATCAGGCCCGTAGCAGCACAATGAGTGGATTCGGTACGATGATTCTAACTGAAATAAGTCACACAGAAAAAGAAACATCATAAGATATCAGTAATACACGGAATGTAAACTTGGCTACACAGGAACTGAATTACAGAACAGAACAGGGTCTCAAATTTAGAAAACCAACTTATGCTTGTTTAAGGGTAAAGGTGAGTTGGGATGCTGCATAAAACCAGAGATTGAAATGAGCACAGATAAAGTTCCTTAAGCCAAATATGGAATAGACAAGAGCTACTCCTTGCTCAACGAAATGGACTCAACACCGCATATTAAACGCCTAAGAATGTACCTGACACTTAAGTATCTTAAAACCTATGGATTGCTATGTCTCCGAAAGAGAATCAAGCATGTGTACAGGGACATAAACGCAGCAGTGATAGGATTGGAGAGGTTCGGTGAGCAAATGAAGACCCTTTGAAGTCATATTGCATGGTACCCATTCCACGGGTTTCAACTACCCAGGTTTAAGGTATTCTTCCTTCAGCTAAAACATGCATGTGGAACCTAGAGTATGATCAACCATGTGATCGGGAGACGTGTTCAAATATGTCTCAGTTTTCGTACCCTGGTACTCGGGTGCAACATTCCAGACGCTTTACTAACACTCTCCCGACTTGGAGAGTCAGTCCCTTTAACCTCCTGTTTGGCCCAGTTTGCAATTTCTGCGGAAGATGAACAGGAATAGCGAGAACCAATGAGAGACTAGCTGGAGGTGTCTGGACGGGCAAATTTAACTCTCATTTCCCACCAGGAAGAGGAAATAACCAAAGGCTCAGCATGCCGTGCCGGAACCAGATTAGGGCCTGAAGCCATCCTGCGGTGTTGCGGCCAGCTCACAAGAAAGCGAGTTGAAGAAAGGAGCTCAGGGGCACTGTAATTCACAAACCTGCAGAGTTATAAATGACAACTATCGTCCAAAAATATACTGAAGTAAGGCTGCCAAGAGGACTTGAAAGCGGGGCAGAATTGCAGGAAACCGATTTCAGGAGGTAGACTGGAATTGCATTGAAAGCATAGGAAAAGAGGCAGAAAGTCCACAATGATGCACTTGGCCAAAAAGGGCGTATGCGTTTTTTCCTGAATATATTCAGGAAAAAACGCATACGCCCTTTTTGGCCAACCAAGCAAGCTTGCAAAGGAAATCTGCACTACAATGAAGTCTCACTTCCCCCCGGTCAAAAGGGCCATCTGAAAAAAGTGTAAAATCCAGAAAGGCAGGACAGGCCATGGAGAACTGGGAGCCTTGTTATGCTGATGGGCGGGATGTAAATTGCCAACAGACACTCGGGAGAAGTGTATGGTGTTTCCTGAAACATCTAAAAAACAAAGCAACAGAGCCTAGGGCACTTCCACTTATGGTCCTATAGCTTAGGGAAATTAAAATCAAAAAGATACAGCCACCCCAATGTTTGGGACGCCTCTGTTTACAAGAACCTCGTTTACCGTACAAGTTCAATATCACAGAAAGTGAAAAATGGATAAAGAACTTGTGGTACTTACGTACAATGCAGTATCACTCAGCAGTGAAATCTATGTCATCAGGCCCGTAGCAGCACAATGAGTGGATTCAGGTACGATGATTCTAACTGAAATAAGTCACACAGAAAAAGAAACATCATAAGATATCAGTAATACACGGAATGTAAACTTGGCTACACAGGAACTGAATTACAGAATAGAACAGGGTCTCAAATTTAGAAAACCAACTTATGCTTGTTTAAGGGTAAAGGTGAGTTGGGGTGCTGCATAAAACCAGAGATTGAAATGAGCACAGATAAAGTTCCTTAAGCCAAATATGGAATAGACAAGAGCTACTCCTTGCTCAACGAAATGGATTCAACACCGCATATTAAACGCCTAAGAATGTACCTGACTCTTAAGTATCTTAAAACCTATGGATTGCTATGTCTCCGAAAGAGAATCAAGCATGTGTACAGGGACGTAAACGCAGCAGTGATAGGATTGGAGAGGTTCAGTGAGCAAATGAAGACCCTTTGAAGTCATATTGCATGGTACCCATTCCACGGGTTTCAACTACCCAGGTTTAAGGTATTCTTCCTTCAGCTAAAACATGCATGTGGAACCTAGAGTATGATCAACCATGTGATCGGGAGACGTGTTCAAATATGTCTCAGTTTTCGTACCCTGGTACTCGGGTGCAACATTCCAGACGCTTTACTAACACTCTCCCGACTTGGAGAGTCAGTCCCTTTAACCTCCTGTTTGGCCCAGTTTGCAATTTCTGCGGAAGATGAACAGGAATAGCGAGAACCAATGAGAGACTAGCTGGAGGTGTCTGGACGGGCAAATTTAACTCTCATTTCCCACCAGGAAGAGGAAATAACCAAAGGCTCAGCGTGCCGTGCCGGAACCAGATTAGGGCCTGAAGCCATCCTGCGGTGTTGCGGCCAGCTCACAAGAAAACGAGTTGAAGAAAGGAGCTCAGGGGCACTGTAATTCACAAACCTGCAGAGTTATAAATGACAACTATCGTCCAAAAATATACTGAAGTAAGGCTGCCAAGAGGACTTGAAAGCGGGGCAGAATTGCAGGAAACCGATTTCAGGAGGTAGACTGGAATTGCATTGAAAGCATAGGAAAAGAGGCAGAACGTCCACAATGATGCACTTGGCCAAAAAGGGCGTATGCGTTTTTTCCTGAATATATTCAGGAAAAAACGCATACGCCCTTTTTGGCCAACCAAGCAAACTTGCAAAGGAAATCTGCACTACAATGAAGTCTCACTTCCCCCCGGTCAAAAGGGCCATCAGAAAAAAGTGTAAAATCCAGAAAGGCAGGACAGGCCATGGAGAACTGGGAGTCTTGTTATGCTGATGGGCGGGATGTAAATTGCCAACAGACACTCGGGAGAAGTGTATGGTGTTTCCTGAAACATCTAAAAAACAAAGCAACAGAGCCTAGGGCACTTCCACTTATGGCCCTATAGCTTAGGGAAATTAAAATCAAAACGACACAGCCACCCCAATGTTTGGGACGCCTCTGTTTACAAGAACCTCGTTTACCGTACAAGTTCAATATCACAGAAAGTGAAAAATGGATAAAGAACTTGTGGTACTTACGTACAATGCAGTATCACTCAGCAGTGAAATCTATGTCATCAGGCCCGTAGCAGCACAATGAGTGGATTCAGGTACGATGATTCTAACTGAAATAAGTCACACAGAAAAAGAAACATCATAAGATATCAGTAATACACGGAATGTAAACTTGGCTACACAGGAACTGAATTACAGAACAGAACAGGGACTCAAATTTAGAAAACCAACTTATGCTTGCTTAAGGGTAAAGGTGAGTTGGGATGCTGCATAAAAGCAGAGATTGAAATGAGCACAGATAAAGTTCCTTAAGCCAAATATGGAATAGACAAGAGCTACTCCTTGCTCAACGAAATGGATTCAACACCGCATATTAAACGCCTAAGAATGTACCTGACTCTTAAGTATCTTAAAACCTATGGATTGCTATGTCTCCGAAAGAGAATCAAGCATGTGTACAGGGACATAAACGCAGCAGTGATAGGATTGGAGAGGTTCGGTGAGCAAATGAAGACCCTTTGAAGTCATACTGCATGGTACCCATTCCACGGGTTTCAACTACCCAGGTTTAAGGTATTCTTCCTTCAGCTAAAACATGCATGTGGAACCTAGAGTATGATCAACCATGTGATCGGGAGACGTGTTCAAATATGTCTCAGTTTTCGTACCCTGGTACTCGGGTGCAACATTCCAGACGCTTTACTAACACTCTCCCGACTTGGAGAGTCAGTCCCTTTAACCTCCTGTTTGGCCCAGTTTGCAATTTCTGCGGAAGATGAACAGGAATAGCGAGAACCAATGAGAGACTAGCTGGAGGTGTCTGGACGGGCAAATTTAACTCTCATTTCCCACCAGGAAGAGGAAATAACCAAAGGCTCAGCGTGCCGTGCCGGAACCAGATTAGGGCCTGAAGCCATCCTGCGGTGTTGCGGCCAGCTCACAAGAAAACGAGTTGAAGAAAGGAGCTCAGGGGCACTGTAATTCACAAACCTGCAGAGTTATAAATGACAACTATCGTCCAAAAATATACTGAAGTAAGGCTACCAAGAGGACTTGAAAGCGGAGCAGAATTGCAGGAAACCGATTTCAGGAGGTAGACTGGAATTGCATTGAAAGCATAGGAAAAGAGGCAGAACGTCCACAATGATGCACTTGGCCAAAAAGGGCGTATGCGTTTTTTCCTGAATATATTCAGGAAAAAACGCATACGCCCTTTTTGGCCAACCTAGCAAGCTTGCAAAGGAAATCTGCACTACAATGAAGTCTCACTTCCCCCCGGTCAAAAGGGTCATCTGAAAAAAGTGTAAAATCCAGAAAGGCAGGACAGGCCATGGAGAACTGGGAGCCTTGTTATGCTGATGGGCGGGATGTAAATTGCCAACAGACACTCGGGAGAAGTGTATGGTGTTTCCTGAAACATCTAAAAAACAAAGCAACAGAGCCTAGGGCACTTCCACTTATGGTCCTATAGCTTAGGGAAATTAAAATCAAAAAGATACAGCCACCCCAATGTTTGGGACGCCTCTGTTTACAAGAACCTCATTTACCGTACAAGTTCAATATCACAGAAAGTGAAAAATGGATAAAGAACTTGTGGTACTTACGTACAATGCAGTATCACTCAGCAGTGAAATCTATGTCATCAGGCCCGTAGCAGCACAATGAGTGGATTCAGGTACGATGATTCTAACTGAAATAAGTCACACAGAAAAAGAAACATCATAAGATATCAGTAATACACGGAATGTAAACTTGGCTACACAGGAACTGAATTACAGAACAGAACAGGGTCTCAAATTTAGAAAACCAACTTATGCTTGTTTAAGGGTAAAGGTGAGTTGGGATGCTGCATAAAACCAGAGATTGAAATGAGCACAGATAAAGTTCCTTAAGCCAAATATGGAATAGACAAGAGCTACTCCTTGCTCAACGAAATGGACTCAACACCGCATATTAAACGCCTAAGAATGTACCTGACACTTAAGTATCTTAAAACCTATGGATTGCTATGTCTCCGAAAGAGAATCAAGCATGTGTACAGGGACATAAACGCAGCAGTGATAGGATTGGAGAGGTTCGGTGAGCAAATGAAGACCCTTTGAAGTCATATTGCATGGTACCCATTACACGGGTTTCAACTACCCAGGTTTAAGGTATTCTTCCTTCAGCTAAAACATGCATGTGGAACCTAGAGTATGATCAACCATGTGATCGGGAGACGTGTTCAAATATGTCTCAGTTTTCGTACCCTGGTACTCGGGTGCAACATTCCAGACGCTTTACTAACACTCTCCCGACTTGGAGAGTCAGTCCCTTTAACCTCCTGTTTGGCCCAGTTTGCAATTTCTGCGGAAGATGAACAGGAATAGCGAGAACCAATGAGAGACTAGCTGGAGGTGTCTGGACGGGCAAATTTAACTCTCATTTCCCACCAGGAAGAGGAATTAACCAAAGGCTCGGCGTGCCGTGCCGGAACCAGATTAGGGCCTGAAGCCATCCTGCGGTGTTGCGGCCAGCTCACAAGAAAGCGAGTTGAAGAAAGGAGCTCAGGGGCACTGTAATTCACAAACCTGCAGAGTTATAAATGACAACTATCGTCCTAAAATATACTGAAGTAAGGCTGCCAAGAGGACTTGAAAGCGGAGCAGAATTGCAGGAAACCGATTTCAGGAGGTACACTGGAATTGCATTGAAAGCATAGGAAAAGAGGCAGAACGTCCACAATGATGCACGTGGCCAAAAAGGGCGTATGCGTTTTTTCCTGACTATATTCAGGAAAAAACGCATACGCCCTTTTTGGCCAACCAAGCAAACTTGCAAAGGAAATCTGCACTACAATGAAGTCTCACTTCCCCCCGGTCAAAAGGGCCATCTGAAAAAAGTGTAAAATCCAGAAAGGCAGGACAGGCCATGGAGAACTGGGAGCCTTGTTATGCTGATGGGCGGGATGTAAATTGCCAACAGACACTCGGGAGAAGTGTATGGTGTTTCCTGAAACATCTAAAAAACAAAGCAACAGAGCCTAGGGCACTTCCACTTATGGTCCTATAGCTGAGGGAAATTAAAATCAAAAAGATACAGCCACCCCAATGTTTGGGACGCCTCTGTTTACAAGAACCTCGTTTACCGTACAAGTTCAATATCACAGAAAGTGAAAAATGGATAAAGAACTTGTGGTACTTACGTACAATGCAGTATCACTCAGCAGTGAAATCTATGTCATCAGGCCCGTAGCAGCACAATGAGTGGATTCAGGTATGATGATTCTAACTGAAATAAGTCACACAGAAAAAGAAACATCATAAGATATCAGTAATACACGGAATGTAAACTTGGCTACACAGGAACTGAATTACAGAACAGAACAGGGTCTCAAATTTAGAAAACCAACTTATGCTTGCTTAAGGGGAAAGGTGAGTTGGGGTGCTGCATAAAACCAGAGATTAAAATGAGCACAGATAAAGTTCCTTAAGCCAAATATGGAATAGACAAGAGCTACTCCTTGCTCAACGAAATGGACTCAACACCGCATATTAAACGCCTAAGAAAATACTGACTCTTAAGTATCTTAAAACCTATGGATTGCTATGTCTCCGAAAGAGAATCAAGCATGTGTACAGGGACATAAACGCAGCAGTGATAGGATTGGAGAGGTTCGGTGAGCAAATGAAGACCCTTTGAAGTCATATTGCATGGTACCCATTACACGGGTCTCAACTCTCCAGGTTTAAGGTATTCTTCCTTCAGCTAAAATGTGCATGTGGAACCCAGAGTATGATCAACAGTGTGAACGGGAGACGTGTTCAAATATGTCTCAGTTTTCCTCCCCTGGTACTCGGGTGCAACATTCCAGACGCTTTACTAACACTCTCCCCACTTGGAGAGTCAGCGCCTTTAACCTCCTGTTTGGCCCAGTTTGCAATTTCTGCGGAAGATGAACAGGAATAGCGAGAACCAATGAGAGACTAGCTGGAGGTGTCTGGACGGGCAAATTTAACTCTCATTTCCCACCAGGAAGAGGAAATAACCAAAGGCTCAGCGTGCCATGCCGGAACAAGATTAGGGCCTGAAGCCATCCTGCGGTGTTGCGGCCAGCTCACAAAAAGCAAGTTGAAGAAAGGAGCTCAGGGGCACTGTAATTCACAAACCTGCAGAGTTATAAATGACAGCTATCGTCCAAAAATATACTGAAGTAAGGCTGCCAAGAGGACTTGAAAGCGGGGCAGAATTGCAGAAAACCGATTTCAGGAGGTAGACTGGAATTGCATTGAAAGCATAGGAAAAGAGGCAGAACGTCCACAATGATGCACTTGGCCAAAAAGGGCGTATGCGTTTTTTCCTGAATATATTCAGGAAAAAACGCATACGCCCTTTTTAGCCAACCAAGCAAACTTGCAAAGGAAATCTGCACTACAATGAAGTCTCATTTCCCCCCGGTCAAAAGGGCCATCTGAAAAAAGTGTAAAATCCAGAAAGGCAGGACAGGCCATGGAGAACTGGGAGCCTTGTTATGCTGATGGGCGGGATGTAAATTGCCAACAGCCACTCGGGAGAAGTGTATGGTGTTTCCTGAAACATCTAAGAAACAAAGCAACAGAGCCTAGGGCACTTTCACTTATGGTCCTATAGCTTAGGGAAATTAAAATCAAAAAGACACAGCCACCCCAAAATTTGGGACGCCTCTGTTTACATGAACCTCGTTTACCGTACAAGTTCAATATCACAGAAAGTGAAAAATGGATAAAGAACTTGTGGTACTTACGTACAATGCAGTATCACTCAGCAATGAAATCTATGTCATCAGGCCCGTAGCAGCATAATGAGTGGATTCAGGTACGATGATTCTAACTGAAATAAGTCACACAGAAAAAGAAACATCATAAGATATCACTAATACACGGAATGTAAACTTGGCTACACAGGAACTGAATTCCAAAACAGAACAGGGTCTCAAATTTAGAAAACCAACTTATGCTTGCTTAAGGGGAAAGGTGAGTTGGGGTGCTGCATAAAACCAGAGATTGAAATGAGCACAGATAAAGTTCCTTAAGCCAAATATGGAATAGACAAGAGCTACTCCTTGCTCAACGAAATGGACTCAACACCCCATATTAAACGCTTAAGAATGTACCTGACTAGTAAGTATCTTAAAACCTATGGATTGCTATGTCTCCATAAGAGAATCAAGCGTGTGTACAGGGGCATAAACGCAGCAGTGATAGGATTGGAGAGGTTCGGTGAGCAAATGAAGACCCTTTGAAGTCATATTGCATGGTACCCATTACACGGGTCTCAACTCTCCAGGTTTAAGGTATTCTTCCTTCAGCTAAAATATGCATGTGGAACCCGGAGTATGATCAACAGTGTGAACGGGAGACGTGTTCAAATATGTCTCAGGTTTCCTCCCCTGGTACTCGGGTGCAACATTCCAGACGCTTTACTAACACTCTCCCCACTTGGAGAGTCAGCGCCTTTAACCTCCTGTTTGGCCCAGTTTGCAATTTCTGCGGAAGATGAACAGGAATAGCGAGAACCAATGAGAGACTAGCTGGAGGTGTCTGGACGGGCAAATTTAACTCTCATTTCCCACCAGGAAGAGGAAATAACCAAAGGCTCAGTGTGCCATGCCGGATCAAGATTAGGGCCTGAAGCCATCCTGTGGTGTTGCGGCCAGCTCACAAGAAAGCGAGTTGAAGAAAGGAGCTCAGGGGCACTGTAATTCACAAACCTGCAGAGTTATAAATGACAGCTATCGTCCAAAAATATACTGAAGTAAGGCTGCCAAGAGGACTTGAAAGCGGGGCAGAATTGCAGGAAACCGATTTCAGGAGGTAGACTGGAATTGCATTGAAAGCATAGGAAAAGAGGCAGAACGTCCACAATGATGCACTTGGCCAAAAAGGGCGTATGCGTTTTTTCCTGAATATATTCAGGAAAAAACGCATACGCCCTTTTTGGCCAACCAAGCAAACTTGCAAAGGAAATCTGCACTACAATGAAGTCTCACTTCCCCCCGGTCAAAAGGGCCATCTGAAAAAAGTGTAAAATCCAGAAAGGCAGGACAGGCCATGGAGAACTGGGAGCCTTGTTATGCTGATGGGCGGGATGTAAATTGCCAACAGACACTCGGGAGAAGTGTATGGTGTTTCCTGAAACATCTAAAAAACAAAGCAACAGAGCCTAGGGCACTTCCACTTATGGCGCTATAGCTTAGGGAAATTAAAATCAAAACGACACAGCCACCCCAAAGTTTGGGACGCCTCTGTTTACAAGAACCTCGTTTACCGTACAAGTTCAATATCACAGAAAGTGAAAAATGGATAAAGAACTTGTGGTACTTACGTACAATGCAGTATCACTCAGCAGTGAAATCTATGTCATCAGGCCCGTAGCAGCACAATGAGTGGATTCGGTATGATGATTCTAACTGAAATAAGTCACACAGAAAAAGAAACATCATAAGATATCAGTAATACACGGAATGTAAACTTGGCTACACAGGAACTGAATTACAGAACAGAACAGGGACTCAAATTTAGAAAACCAACTTATGCTTGCTTAAGGGTAAAGGTGAGTTGGGATGCTGCATAAAAGCAGAGATTGAAATGAGCACAGATAAAGTTCCTTAAGCCAAATATGGAATAGACAAGAGCTACTCCTTGCTCAACGAAATGGACTCAACACCGCATATTAAACGCCTAAGAATGTACCTGACTCTTAAGTATCTTAAAACCTGTGGATTGCTATGTCTCCGAAAGAGAATCAAGCATGTGTACAGGGACATAAACGCAGCAGTGATATGATTGGAGAGGTTCGGTGAGCAAATGAAGACCCTTTGAAGTCATACTGCATGGTACCCATTCCACGGGTTTCAACTCTCAAGGTTTAAGGTATTCTTCCTTCAGCTAAAACATGCATGTGGAACCTAGAGTATGATCAACCATGTGATCGGGAGACGTGTTCAAATATGTCTCAGTTTTCGTACCCTGGTACTCGGGTGCAACATTCCAGACGCTTTACTAACACTCTCCCGACTTGGAGAGTCAGTCCCTTTAACCTCCTGTTTGGCCCAGTTTGCAATTTCTGCGGAAGATGAACAGGAATAGCGAGAACCAATGAGAGACTAGCTGGAGGTGTCTGGACGGGCAAATTTAACTCTCATTTCCCACCAGGAAGAGGAAATAACCAAAGGCTCAGCATGCCGTGCCGGAACCAGATTAGGGCCTGAAGCCATCCTGCGGTGTTGCGGCCAGCTCACAAGAAAACGAGTTGAAGAAAGGGGCTCAGGGGCACTGTAATTCACAAACCTGCAGAGTTATAAATGACAGCTATCGTCCAAAAATATACTGAAGTAAGGCTGCCAAGAGGACTTGAAAGCGGGGCAGAATTGCAGGAAACCGATTTCAGGAGGTAGACTGGAATTGCATTGAAAGCATAGGAAAAGAGGCAGAACGTCCACAATGATGCACTTGGCCAAAAAGGGCGTATGCGTTTTTTCCTGAATATATTCAGGAAAAAACGCATACGCCCTTTTTGGCCAACCAAACAAACTTGCAAAGGAAATCTGCACTACAATGAAGTCTCACTTCCCCCCGGTCAAAAGGGCCATCTGAAAAAAGTGTAAAATCCAGAAAGGCAGGACAGGCCATGGAGAACTGGGAGCCTTGTTATGCTGATGGGCGGGATGTAAATTGCCAACAGCCACTCGGGAGAAGTGTATGGTGTTTCCTGAAACATCTAAGAAACACAGCAACAGAGCCTAGGGCACTTTCACTTATGGTCCTATAGCTTAGGGAAATTAAAATCAAAAAGACACAGCCACCCCAAAATTTGGGACGCCTCTGTTTACAAGAACCTCGTTTACCGTACAAGTTCTCTATCACAGAAAGTGAAAAATGGATAAAGAACTTGTGGTACTTACGTACAATGCAGTATCACTCAGCAATGAAATCTATGTCATCAGGTCCGTAGCAGCATAATGAGTGGATTCAGGTACGATGATTCTAACTGAAATAAGTCACACAGAAAAAGAAACATCATAAGATATCACTAATACACGGAATGTAAACTTGGCTACACAGGAACTGAATTCCAAAACACAACAGTGTCTCAAATTTAGAAAACCAACTTATGCTTGCTTAAGGGGAAAGGTGAGTTGGGGTGCTGCATAAAACCAGAGATTGAAATGAGCACAGATAAAGTTCCTTAAGCCAAATATGGAATAGACAAGAGCTACTCCTTGCTCAACGAAATGGACTCAACACCCCATATTAAACGCCTAAGAATGTACCTGACTAGTAAGTATCTTAAAACCTATGGATTGCTATGTCTCCATAAGAGAATCAAGCGTGTGTACAGGGGCATAAACGCAGCAGTGATAGGATTGGAGAGGTTCGGTGAGCAAATGAAGACCCTTTGAAGTCATATTGCATGGTACCCATTACACGGGTCTCAACTCTCCAGGTTTAAGGTATTCTTCCTTCAGCTAAAATATGCATGTGGAACCCAGAGTATGATCAACAGTGTGAACGGGAGACGTGTTCAAATATGTCTCAGTTTTCCTCCCCTGGTACTCGGGTGCAACATTCCAGACGCTTTACTAACACTCTCCCCACTTGGAGAGTCAGTCCCTTTAACCTCCTGTTTGGCCCAGTTTGCAATTTCTGCGGAAGATGAACAGGAATAGCGAGAACCAATGAGAGACTAGCTGGAGGTGTCTGGACGGGCAAATTTAACTCTCATTTCCCACCAGGAAGAGGAAATAACCAAAGGTTCAGCGTGCCATGCCGGAACAAGATTAGGGCCTGAAGCCATCCTGCGGTGTTGCGGCCAGCTCACAAGAAAGCGAGTTGAAGAAAGGAGCTCAGGGGCACTGTAATTCACAAACCTGCAGAGTTATAAATGACAGCTATCGTCCAAAAATATACTGAAGTAAGGCTGCCAAGAGGACTTGAAAGCGGGGCAGAATTGCAGGAAACCGATTTCAGGAGGTAGACTGGAATTGCATTGAAAGCATAGGAAAAGAGGCAGAACGTCCACAATGATGCACTTGGCCAAAAAGGGCGTATGCGTTTTTTCCTGAATATATTCAGGAAAAAACGCATACGCCCTTTTTGGCCAACCAAGCAAACTTGCAAAGGAAATCTGCACTACAATGAAGTCTCACTTCCCCCCGGTCAAAAGGGCCATCTGCAAAAAGTGTAAAATCCAGAAAGGCAGGACAGGCCATGGAGAACTGGGAGCCTTGTTATGCTGATGGGCGGGATGTAAATTGCCAACAGACACTCGGGAGAAGTGTATGGTGTTTCCTGAAACATCTAAAAAACAAAGCAACAGAGCCTAGGGCACTTCCACTTATGGTCCTATAGCTTAGGGAAATTAAAATCAAAAAGATACAGCCACCCCAATGTTTGGGACGCCTCTGTTTACAAGAACCTCATTTACCGTACAAGTTCAATATCACAGAAAGTGAAAAATGGATAAAGAACTTGTGGTACTTACGTACAATGCAGTATCACTCAGCAGTGAAATCTATGTCATCAGGCCCGTAGCAGCACAATGAGTGGATTCAGGTACGATGATTCTAACTGAAATAAGTCACACAGAAAAAGAAACATCATAAGATATCAGTAATACACGGAATGTAAACTTGGCTACACAGGAACTGAATTACAGAACAGAACAGGGTCTCAAATTTAGAAAACCAACTTATGCTTGTTTAAGGGTAAAGGTGAGTTGGGATGCTGCATAAAACCAGAGATTGAAATGAGCACAGATAAAGTTCCTTAAGCCAAATATGGAATAGATAAGAGCTACTCCTTGCTCAACGAAATGGACTCAACACCGCATATTAAACGCCTAAGAATGTACCTGACACTTAAGTATCTTAAAACCTATGGATTGCTATGTCTCCGAAAGAGAATCAAGCATGTGTACAGGGACATAAACGCAGCAGTGATAGGAATGGAGAGGTTCGGTGAGCAAATGAAGACCCTTTGAAGTCATATTGCATGGTACCCATTACACGGGTTTCAACTACCCAGGTTTAAGGTATTCTTCCTTCAGCTAAAACATGCATGTAGAACCTAGAGTATGATCAACCATGTGATCGGGAGACGTGTTCAAATATGTCTCAGTTTTCGTACCCTGGTACTCGGGTGCAACATTCCAGACGCTTTACTAACACTCTCCCGACTTGGAGAGTCAGTCCCTTTAACCTCCTGTTTGGCCCAGTTTGCAATTTCTGCGGAAGATGAACAGGAATAGCGAGAACCAATGAGAGACTAGCTGGAGGTGTCTGGACGGGCAAATTTAACTCTCATTTCCCACCAGGAAGAGGAATTAACCAAAGGCTCGGCGTGCCGTGCCAGAACCAGATTAGGGCCTGAAGCCATCCTGCGGTGTTGCGGCCAGCTCACAAGAAAGCGAGTTGAAGAAAGGAGCTCAGGGGCACTGTAATTCACAAACCTGCAGAGTTATAAATGACAACTATCGTCCTAAAATATACTGAAGTAAGGCTGCCAAGAGGACTTGAAAGCGGAGCAGAATTGCAGGAAACCGATTTCAGGAGGTACACTGGAATTGCATTGAAAGCATAGGAAAAGAGGCAGAACGTCCACAATGATGCACGTGGCCAAAAAGGGCGTATGCGTTTTTTCCTGACTATATTCAGGAAAAAACGCATACGCCCTTTTTGGCCAACCAAGCAAACTTGCAAAGGAAATCTGCACTACAATGAAGTCTCACTTCCCCCCGGTCAAAAGGGCCATCTTAAAAAAGTGTAAAATCCAGAAAGGCAGGACAGGCCATGGAGAACTGGGAGCCTTGTTATGCTGATGGGCGGGATGTAAATTGCCAACAGACACTCGGGAGAAGTGTATGGTGTTTCCTGAAACATCTAAAAAACAAAGCAACAGAGCCTAGGGCACTTCCACTTATGGTCCTATAGCTGAGGGAAATTAAAATCAAAAAGATACAGCCACCCCAATGTTTGGGACGCCTCTGTTTACAAGAACCTCGTTTACCGTACAAGTTCAATATCACAGAAAGTGAAAAATGGATAAAGAACTTGTGGTACTTACGTACAATGCAGTATCACTCAGCAGTGAAATCTATGTCATCAGGCCCGTAGCAGCACAATGAGTGGATTCAGGTATGATGATTCTAACTGAAATAAGTCACACAGAAAAAGAAACATCATAAGATATCAGTAATACACGGAATGTAAACTTGGCTACACAGGAACTGAATTACAGAACAGAACAGGGTCTCAAATTTAGAAAACCAACTTATGCTTGCTTAAGGGGAAAGGTGAGTTGGGGTGCTGCATAAAACCAGAGATTAAAATGAGCACAGATAAAGTTCCTTAAGCCAAATATGGAATAGACAAGAGCTACTCCTTGCTCAACGAAATGGACTCAACACCGCATATTAAACGCCTAAGAAAATACTGACTCTTAAGTATCTTAAAACCTATGGATTGCTATGTCTCCGAAAGAGAATCAAGCATGTGTACAGGGACATAAACGCAGCAGTGATAGGATTGGAGAGGTTCGGTGAGCAAATGAAGACCCTTTGAAGTCATATTGCATGGTACCCATTACACGGGTCTCAACTCTCCAGGTTTAAGGTATTCTTCCTTCAGCTAAAATGTGCATGTGGAACCCAGAGTATGATCAACCATGTGATCGGGAGACGTGTTCAAATATGTCTCAGTTTTCGTACCCTGGTACTCGGGTGCAACATTCCAGACGCTTTACTAACACTCTCCCGACTTGGAGAGTCAGTCCCTTTAACCTCCTGTTTGGCCCAGTTTGCAATTTCTGCGGAAGATGAACAGGAATAGCGAGAACCAATGAGAGACTAGCTGGAGGTGTCTGGACGGGCAAATTTAACTCTCATTTCCCACCAGGAAGAGGAATTAACCAAAGGCTCGGCGTGCCGTGCCAGAACCAGATTAGGGCCTGAAGCCATCCTGCGGTGTTGCGGCCAGCTCACAAGAAAGCGAGTTGAAGAAAGGAGCTCAGGGGCACTGTAATTCACAAACCTGCAGAGTTATAAATGACAACTATCGTCCTAAAATATACTGAAGTAAGGCTGCCAAGAGGACTTGAAAGCGGAGCAGAATTGCAGGAAACCGATTTCAGGAGGTACACTGGAATTGCATTGAAAGCATAGGAAAAGAGGCAGAACGTCCACAATGATGCACGTGGCCAAAAAGGGCGTATGCGTTTTTTCCTGACTATATTCAGGAAAAAACGCATACGCCCTTTTTGGCCAACCAAGCAAACTTGCAAAGGAAATCTGCACTACAATGAAGTCTCACTTCCCCCCGGTCAAAAGGGCCATCTGAAAAAAGTGTAAAATCCAGAAAGGCAGGACAGGCCATGGAGAACTGGGAGCCTTGTTATGCTGATGGGCGGGATGTAAATTGCCAACAGACACTCGGGAGAAGTGTATGGTGTTTCCTGAAACATCTAAAAAACAAAGCAACAGAGCCTAGGGCACTTCCACTTATGGCGCTATAGCTTAGGGAAATTAAAATCAAAACGACACAGCCACCCCAAAGTTTGGGACGCCTCTGTTTACAAGAACCTCGTTTACCGTACAAGTTCAATATCACAGAAAGTGAAAAATGGATAAAGAACTTGTGGTACTTACGTACAATGCAGTATCACTCAGCAGTGAAATCTATGTCATCAGGCCCGTAGCAGCACAATGAGTGGATTCGGTACGATGATTCTAACTGAAATAAGTCACACAGAAAAAGAAACATCATAAGATATCAGTAATACACGGAATGTAAACTTGGCTACACAGGAACTGAATTACAGAACAGAACAGGGACTCAAATTTAGAAAACCAACTTATGCTTGCTTAAGGGTAAAGGTGAGTTGGGATGCTGCATAAAAGCAGAGATTGAAATGAGCACAGATAAAGTTCCTTAAGCCAAATATGGAATAGACAAGAGCTACTCCTTGCTCAACGAAATGGACTCAACACCGCATATTAAACACCTAAGAATGTACCTGACTCTTAAGTATCTTAAAACCTGTGGATTGCTATGTCTCCGAAAGAGAATCAAGCATGTGTACAGGGACATAAACGCAGCAGTGATAGGATTGGAGAGGTTCGGTGAGCAAATGAAGACCCTTTGAAGTCATACTGCATGGTACCCATTCCACGGGTTTCAACTCTCCAGGTTTAAGGTATTCTTCCTTCAGCTAAAACATGCATGTGGAACCTAGAGTATGATCAACCATGTGATCGGGAGACGTGTTCAAATATGTCTCAGTTTTCGTACCCTGGTACTCGGGTGCAACATTCCAGACGCTTTACTAACACTCTCCCGACTTGGAGAGTCAGTCCCTTTAACCTCCTGTTTGGCCCAGTTTGCAATTTCTGCGGAAGATGAACAGGAATAGCGAGAACCAATGAGAGACTAGCTGGAGGTGTCTGGACGGGCAAATTTAACTCTCATTTCCCACCAGGAAGAGGAAATAACCAAAGGTTCAGCGTGCCATGCCGGAACAAGATTAGGGCCTGAAGCCATCCTGCGGTGTTGCGGCCAGCTCACAAGAAAGCGAGTTGAAGAAAGGAGCTCAGGGGCACTGTAATTCACAAACCTGCAGAGTTATAAATGACAGCTATCGTCCAAAAATATACTGAAGTAAGGCTGCCAAGAGGACTTGAAAGCGGGGCAGAATTGCAGGAAACCGATTTCAGGAGGTAGACTGGAATTGCATTGAAAGCATAGGAAAAGAGGCAGAACGTCCACAATGATGCACTTGGCCAAAAAGGGCGTATGCGTTTTTTCCTGAATATATTCAGGAAAAAACGCATACGCCCTTTTTGGCCAACCAAGCAAACTTGCAAAGGAAATCTGCACTACAATGAAGTCTCACTTCCCCCCGGTCAAAAGGGCCATCTGCAAAAAGTGTAAAATCCAGAAAGGCAGGACAGGCCATGGAGAACTGGGAGCCTTGTTATGCTGATGGGCGGGATGTAAATTGCCAACAGACACTCGGGAGAAGTGTATGGTGTTTCCTGAAACATCTAAAAAACAAAGCAACAGAGCCTAGGGCACTTCCACTTATGGTCCTATAGCTTAGGGAAATTAAAATCAAAAAGACACAGCCACCCCAAAGTTTGGGACGCCTCTGTTTACAAGAACCTCGTTTTCCGTACAAGTTCAATATCACAGAAAGTGAAAAATGGATAAAGAACTTGTGGTACTTACGTACAATGCAGTATCACTCAGCAGTGAAATCTATGTCATCAGGCCCGTAGCAGCACAATGAGTGGATTCAGGTACAATGATTCTAACTGAAATAAGTCACACAGAAAAAGAAACATCATAAGATATCAGTAATACACGGAATGTAAACTTGGCTACACAGGAACTGAATTACAGAACAGAACAGGGTCTCAAATTTAGAAAACCAACTTATGCTTGTTTAAGGGTAAAGGTGAGTTGGGGTGCTGCATAAAACCAGAGATTGAAATGAGCACAGATAAAGTTCCTTAAGCCAAATATGGAATAGACAAGAGCTACTCCTTGCTCAACGAAATGGACTCAACACCGCATATTAAACGCCTAAGAATGTACCTGACTCTTAAGTATCTTAAAACCTATGGATTGCTATGTCTCCGAAAGAGAATCAAGCATGTGTACAGGGACATAAACGCAGCAGTGATAGGATTGGAGAGGTTCGGTGAGCAAATGAAGACCCTTTGAAGTCATATTGCATGGTACCCATTCCACGGGTTTCAACTACCCAGGTTTAAGGTATTCTTCCTTCAGCTAAAATATGCATGTGGAACCCAGAGTATGATCAACAGTGTGAACGGGAGACGTGTTCAAATATGTCTCAGTTTTCGTACCCTGGTACTCGGGTGCAACATTCCAGACGCTTTACTAACACTCTCCCGACTTGGAGAGTCAGTCCCTTTAACCTCCTGTTTGGCCCAGTTTGCAATTTCTGCGGAAGATGAACAGGAATAGCGAGAACCAATGAGAGACTAGCTGGAGGTGTCTGGACGGGCAAATTTAACTCTCATTTCCCACCAGGAAGAGGAAATAACCAAAGGCTCAGCGTGCCGTGCCGGAACCAGATTAGGGCCTGAAGCCATCCTGCGGTGTTGCGGCCAGCTCACAAGAAAACGAGTTGAAGAAAGGAGCTTAGGGGCACTGTAATTCACAAACCTGCAGAGTTATAAATGACAACTATCGTCCAAAAATATACTGAAGTAAGGCTGCCAAGAGGACTTGAAAGCGGGGCAGAATTGCAGGAAACCGATTTCAGGAGGTAGACTGGAATTGCATTGAAAGCATAGGAAAAGAGGCAGAACGTCCACAATGATGCACTTGGCCAAAAAGGGCGTATGCGTTTTTTCCTGAATATATTCAGGAAAAAACGCATACGCCCTTTTTGGCCAACCAAGCAAGCTTGCAAAGGAAATCTGCACTACAATGAAGTCTCACTTCCCCCCGGTCAAAAGGGCCATCTGAAAAAAGTGTAAAATCCAGAAAGGCAGGACAGGCCATGGAGAACTGGGAGCCTTGTTATGCTGATGGGCGGGATGTAAATTGCCAACAGACACTCGGGAGAAGTGTATGGTGTTTCCTGAAACATCTAAAAAACAAAGCAACAGAGCCTAGGGCACTTCCACTTATGGTCCTATAGCTTAAGGAAATTAAAATCAAAAATATACAGCCACCCCAATGTTTGGGACGCCTCTGTTTACAAGAACCTCGTTTACCGTACAAGTTCAATATCACAGAAAGTGAAAAATGGATAAAGAACTTGTGGTACTTACGTACAATGCAGTATCACTCAGCAGTGAAATCTATGTCATCAGGCCCGTAGCAGCACAATGAGTGGATTCAGGTACGATGATTCTAACTGAAATAAATCACACAGAAAAAGAAACATCATAAGATATCAGTAATACACGGAATGTAAACTTGGCTACACAGGAACTGAATTACAGAACAGAACAGGGTCTCAAATTTAGAAAACCAACTTATGCTTGTTTAAGGGTAAAGGTGAGTTGGGGTGCTGCATAAAACCAGAGATTGAAATGAGCACAGATAAAGTTCCTTAAGCCAAATATGGAATAGACAAGAGCTACTCCTTGCTCAACGAAATGGACTCAAAACCGCATATTAAACACCTAAGAATGTACCTGACTCGTAAGTATCTTAAAACCTATGGATTGCTATGTCTCCGAAAGAGAATCAAGCATGTGTACAGGGACATAAACGCAGCAGTGATAGGATTGGAGAGGTTCGGTGAGCAAATGAAGACCCTTTGAAGTCATATTGCATGGTACCCATTCCACGGGTTTCAACTACCCAGGTTTAAGGTATTCTTCCTTCAGCTAAAACATGCATGTGGAACCTAGAGTATGATCAACCATGTGATCGGGAGACGTGTTCAAATATGTCTCAGTTTTCGTACCCTGGTACTCGGGTGCAACATTCCAGACGCTTTACTAACACTCTCCCGACTTGGAGAGTCAGTCCCTTTAACCTCCTGTTTGGCCCAGTTTGCAATTTCTGCGGAAGATGAACAGGAATAGCGAGAACCAATGAGAGACTAGCTGGAGGTGTCTGGACGGGCAAATTTAACTCTCATTTCCCGCCAGGAAGAGGAAATAACCAAAGGCTCAGCGTGCCGTGCCGGAACCAGATTAGGGCCTGAAGCCATCCTGTGGTGTTGCGGCCAGCTCACAAGAAAAGGAGTTGAAGAAAGGAGCTCAGGGGCACTGTAATTCAAAAACCTGCAGAGTTATAAATGACAACTATCGTCCAAAAATATACTGAAGTAAGGCTGCCAAGAGGACTTGAAAGCGGGGCAGAATTGCAGGAAACCGATTTCAGGAGGTAGACTGGAATTGCATTGAAAGCATAGGAAAAGAGGCAGAACGTCCACAATGATGCACTTGGCCAAAAAGGGCGTATGCGTTTTTTCCTGAATATATTCAGGAAAAAACGCATACGCCCTTTTTGGCCAACCAAGCAAGCTTGCAAAGGAAATCTCCACTACAATGAAGTCTCACTTCCCCCCAGTCAAAAGGGCCATCTGAAAAAAGTGTAAAATCCAGAAAGGCAGGACAGGCCATGGAGAACTGGGAGCCTTGTTATGCTGATGGGCGGGATGTAAATTGCCAACAGACACTCGGGAGAAGTGTATGGTGTTTCCTGAAACATCTAAAAAACAAAGCAACAGAGCCTAGGGCACTTCCACTTATGGTCCTATAGCTTAGGGAAATTAAAATGAAAAAGACACAGCCACCCCAAAGTTTGGGACGCCTCTGTTTACAAGAACCTCGTTTACCGTACAAGTTCAATATCACAGAAAGTGAAAAATGGATAAAGAACTTGTGGTACTTACGTACAATGCAGTATCACTCAGCAGTGAAATCTATGTCATCAGGCCCGTAGCAGCACAATGAGTGGATTCAGGTACAATGATTCTAACTGAAATAAGTCACACAGAAAAAGAAACATCATAAGATATCAGTAATACACGGAATGTAAACTTGGCTACACAGGAACTGAATTACAGAACAGAACAGGGTCTCAAATTTAGAAAACCAACTTATGCTGGCTTAAGGGTAAAGGTGAGTTGGGGTGCTGCATAAAACCAGAGATTGAAATGAGCACAGATAAAGTTCCTTAAGCCAAATATGGAATAGACAAGAGCTACTCCTTGCTCAACGAAATGGACTCAACACCCCATATTAAACGCCTAAGCATGTACCTGACTAGTAAGTATCTTAAAACCTATGGATTGCTATGTCTCCAAAAGAGAATCAAGCATGTGTACAGGGGCATAAACGCAGCAGTAATAGGATTGGAGAGGTTCGGTGAGCAAATGAAGACCCTTTGAAGTCATATTGCATGGTACCCATTCCACGGGTTTCAACTACCCAGGTTAAAGGTATTCTTCCTTCAGCTATAACATGCATGTGGAACCCAGAGTATGATCAACCGTGTGAACGGGAGACGTGTTCAAATATGTCTCAGTTTTCCTCCCCTGGTACTCGGGTACAACATTCCAGACGCTTTACTAACACTCTCCCCACTTGGACAGTCAGCGCCTTTAACCTCCTGTTTGGCCCAGTTTGCAATTTCTGCGGAAGATGAACAGGAATAGGGAGAACCAATGAGAGACTAGCTGGAGGTGTCTGGACGGGCAAATTTAACTCTCGTTTCCCACCAGGAAGAGGAATTAACCAAAGGCTCAGCGTGCCGTGCCGGAACCAGATTAGGGCCTGAAGCCATCCTGCGGTGTTGCGGCCAGCTCACAAGAAAGCGAGTTGAAGAAAGGAGCTCAGGGGCACTGTAATTCACAAACCTGCAGAGTTATAAATGATAGCTATCGTCCAAAAATATACTGAAGTAAGGCTGCCAAGAGGACTTGAAACCGGGGCAGAATTGCAGGAAACCGATTTCAGGAGGTAGACTGGAATTGCATTGAAAGCATAGGAAAAGAGGCAGAACGTCCACAATGATGCACTTGGCCAAAAAGGGCGTATGCGTTTTTTCCTGAATATATTCAGGAAAAAACGCATACGCCCTTTTTGGCCAACCAAGCAAGCTTGCAAAGGAAATCTGCACTACAATGAAGTCTCACTTCCCCCCAGTCAAAAGGGCCATCTGAAAAAAGTGTAAAATCCAGAAAGACAGGACAGGCCATGGAGAACTGGGAGCCTTGTTATGCTGATGGGCGGGATGTAAATTGCCAACAGACACTCGGGAGAAGTGTATGGTGTTTCCTGAAACATCTAAAAAACAAAACAACAGAGCCTAGGGCACTTCCACTTATGGTCCTATAGCTTAGGGAAATTAAAATGAAAAAGACACAGCCACCCCAAAGTTTGGGACGCCTCTGTTTACAAGAACCTCGTTTACCGTACAAGTTCAATATCACAGAAAGTGAAAAATGGATAAAGAACTTGTGGTACTTACGTACAATGCAGTATCACTCAGCAGTGAAATCTATGTCATCAGGCCCGTAGCAGCACAATGAGTGGATTCAGCTACAATGATTCTAACTGAAATAAGTCACACAGAAAAAGACACATCATAAGATATCAGTAATACACGGAATGTAAACTTGGCTACACAGGAACTGAATTACAGAACAGAACAGGGTCTCAAATTTAGAAAACCAACTTATGCTTGTTTAAGGGTAAAGGTGAGTTGGGGTGCTGCATAAAACCAGAGATTGAAATGAGCACAGATAAAGTTCCTTAAGCCAAATATGGAATAGACAAGAGCTACTCCTTGCTCAACGAAATGGACTCAACACTGCATATTAAACGCCTAAGAATGTACCTGACTCTTAAGTATCTTAAAACCTATGGATTGCTATGTCTCTGAAAGAGAATCAAGCATGTGTACAGGGACATAAACGCAGCAGTGATAGGATTGGAGAGGTTCGGTGAGCAAATGAAGACCCTTTGAAGTCATATTGCATGGTACCCATTCCACGGGTTTCAACTACCCAGGTTTAAGGTATTCTTCCTTCAGCTAAAATATGCATGTGGAACCCAGAGTATGATCAACAGTGTGAACGGGAGACGTGTTCAAATATGTCTCAGTTTTCGTACCCTGGTACTCGGGTGCAACATTCCAGACGCTTTACTAACACTCTCCCGACTTGGAGAGTCAGTCCCTTTAACCTCCTGTTTGGCCCAGTTTGCAATTTCTGCGGAAGATGAACAGGAATAGCGAGAACCAATGAGAGACTAGCTGGAGGTGTCTGGACGGGCAAATTTAACTCTCATTTCCCGCCAGGAAGAGGAAATAACCAAAGGCTCAGCGTGCCGTGCCGGAACCAGATTAGGGCCTGAAGCCATCCTGTGGTGTTGCGGCCAGCTCACAAGAAAAGGAGTTGAAGAAAGGAGCTCAGGGGCACTGTAATTCACAAACCTGCAGAGTTATAAATGACAGCTATCGTCCAAAAATATACTGAAGTAAGGCTGCCAAGAGGACTTGAAAGCGGGGCAGAATTGCAGGAAACCGATTTCAGGAGGTAGACTGGAATTGCATTGAAAGCATAGGAAAAGAGGCAGAACGTCCACAATGATGCACTTGGCCAAAAAGGGCGTATGCATTTTTTCCTGAATATATTCAGGAAAAAACGCATACGCCCTTTTTGGCCAACCAAGCAAGCTTGCAAAGGAAATCTGCACTACAATGAAGTCTGACTTCCCACCCCCGCCGGTCAAAAGGGCCATCTGAAAAAAGTGTAAACTCCGGAAAGGCAGGACAGGCCATGGAGAACTGGGAGCCTTGTTATGCTGATGGGCGGGATGTAAATTGCCAACAGCCACTCGGGAGAAGTGTATGGTGTTTCCTGAAACATCTAAAAAACAAAGCAACAGAGCCTAGGGCACTTCCACTTATGGTCCTATAGCTTAGGGAAATTAAAATCAAAAAGATACAGCCACCCCAATGTTTGGGACGCCTCTGTTTACAAGAACCTCGTTTACCGTACAAGTTTAATATCACAGAAAGTGAAAAATGGATAAAGAACTTGTGGTACTTACGTACAATGCAGTATCACTCAGCAGTGAAATCTATGTCATCAGGCCCGTAGCAGCACAATGAGTGGATTCAGGTACGATGATTCTAACTGAAATAAGTCACACAGAAAAAGAAACATCATAAGATATCACTAATACACGGAATGTAAACTTGGCTACACAGGAACTGAATTACAGAACAGAACAGGGTCTCAAATTTAGAAAACCAACTTATGCTTGTTTAAGGGTAAAGGTGAGTTGGGGTGCTGCATAAAACCAGAGATTGAAATGAGCACAGATAAAGTTCCTTAAGCCAAATATGGAATAGACAAGAGCTACTCCTTGCTCAACGAAATGGACTCAACACCCCATATTAAACGCCTAAGAATGTACCTGACTAGTAAGTATCTTAAAACCTATGGATTGCTATGTCTCCGAAAGAGAATCAAGCATGTGTACAGGGACATAAACGCAGCAGTGATAGGATTGGAGAGGTTTGGTGAGCAAATGAAGACCCTTTGAAGTCATATTGCATGGTACCATTCTACGGGTTTCAACTACCCAGGTTTAAGGTATTCTTCCTTCAGCTAAAACATGCATGTGGAACCTAGAGTATGATCAACCATGTGATCGGGAGACGTGTTCAAATATGTCTCAGTTTTCGTACCCTGGTACTCGGGTGCAACATTCCAGACGCTTTACTAACACTCTCCCGACTTGGAGAGTCAGTCCCTTTAACCTCCTGTTTGGCCCAGTTTGCAATTTCTGCGGAAGATGAACAGGAATAGCGAGAACCAATGAGAGACTAGCTGGAGGTGTCTGGACGGGCAAATTTAACTCTCATTTCCCGCCAGGAAGAGGAAATAACCAAAGGCTCAGCGTGCCGTGCCGGAACCAGATTAGGGCCTGAAGCCATCCTGTGGTGTTGCGGCCAGCTCACAAGAAAAGGAGTTGAAGAAAGGAGCTCAGGGGCACTGTAATTCAAAAACCTGCAGAGTTATAAATGACAACTATCGTCCAAAAATATACTGAAGTAAGGCTGCCAAGAGGACTTGAAAGCGGGGCAGAATTGCAGGAAACCGATTTCAGGAGGTAGACTGGAATTGCATTGAAAGCATAGGAAAAGAGGCAGAACGTCCACAATGATGCACTTGGCCAAAAAGGGCGTATGCGTTTTTTCCTGAATATATTCAGGAAAAAACGCATACGCCCTTTTTGGCCAACCAAGCAAGCTTGCAAAGGAAATCTGCACTACAATGAAGTCTCACTTCCCCCCAGTCAAAAGGGCCATCTGAAAAAAGTGTAAAATCCAGAAAGGCAGGACAGGCCATGGAGAACTGGGAGCCTTGTTATGCTGATGGGCGGGATGTAAATTGCCAACAGACACTCGGGAGAAGTGTATGGTGTTTCCTGAAACATCTAAAAAACAAAGCAACAGAGCCTAGGGCACTTCCACTTATGGTCCTATAGCTTAGGGAAATTAAAATGAAAAAGACACAGCCACCCCAAAGTTTGGGACGCCTCTGTTTACAAGAACCTCGTTTACCGTACAAGTTCAATATCACAGAAAGTGAAAAATGGATAAAGAACTTGTGGTACTTACGTACAATGCAGTATCACTCAGCAGTGAAATCTATGTCATCAGGCCCGTAGCAGCACAATGAGTGGATTCAGGTACAATGATTCTAACTGAAATAAGTCACACAGAAAAAGAAACATCATAAGATATCAGTAATACACGGAATGTAAACTTGGCTACACAGGAACTGAATTACAGAACAGAACAGGGTCTCAAATTTAGAAAACCAACTTATGCTTGTTTAAGGGTAAAGGTGAGTTGGGGTGCTGCATAAAACCAGAGATTGAAATGAGCACAGATAAAGTTCCTTAAGCCAAATATGGAATAGACAAGAGCTACTCCTTGCTCAACGAAATGGACTCAACACCGCATATTAAACGCCTAAGAATGTACCTGACTCTTAAGTATCTTAAAACCTATGGATTGCTATGTCTCCGAAAGAGAATCAAGCATGTGTACAGGGACATAAACGCAGCAGTGATAGGATTGGAGAGGTTCGGTGAGCAAATGAAGACCCTTTGAAGTCATATTGCATGGTACCCATTCCACGGGTTTCAACTACCCAGGTTTAAGGTATTCTTCCTTCAGCTAAAATATGCATGTGGAACCCAGAGTATGATCAACAGTGTGAACGGGAGACGTGTTCAAATATGTCTCAGTTTTCGTACCCTGGTACTCGGGTGCAACATTCCAGACGCTTTACTAACACTCTCCCGACTTGGAGAGTCAGTCCCTTTAACCTCCTGTTTGGCCCAGTTTGCAATTTCTGCGGAAGATGAACAGGAATAGCGAGAACCAATGAGAGACTAGCTGGAGGTGTCTGGACGGGCAAATTTAACTCTCATTTCCCACCAGGAAGAGGAAATAACCAAAGGCTCAGCGTGCCGTGCCGGAACCAGATTAGGGCCTGAAGCCATCCTGCGGTGTTGCGGCCATGTCACAAGAAAACGAGTTGAAGAAAGGAGCTTAGGGGCACTGTAATTCACAAACCTGCAGAGTTATAAATGACAACTATCGTCCAAAAATATACTGAAGTAAGGCTGCCAAGAGGACTTGAAAGCGGGGCAGAATTGCAGGAAACCGATTTCAGGAGGTAGACTGGAATTGCATTGAAAGCATAGGAAAAGAGGCAGAACGTCCACAATGATGCACTTGGCCAAAAAGGGCGTATGCGTTTTTTCCTGAATATATTCAGGAAAAAACGCATACGCCCTTTTTGGCCAACCAAGCAAGCTTGCAAAGGAAATCTGCACTACAATGAAGTCTCACTTCCCCCCCCCCCCGGTCAAAAGGGCCATCTGAAAAAAGTGTAAAATCCAGAAAGGCAGGACAGGCCATGGAGAACTGGGAGCCTTGTTATGCTGATGGGCGGGATGTAAATTGCCAACAGACACTCGGGAGAAGTGTATGGTGTTTCCTGAAACATCTAAAAAACAAAGCAACAGAGCCTAGGGCACTTCCACTTATGGTCCTATAGCTTAGGGAAATTAAAATCAAAAATATACAGCCACCCCAATGTTTGGGACGCCTCTGTTTACAAGAACCTCGTTTACCGTACAAGTTCAATATCACAGAAAGTGAAAAATGGATAAAGAACTTGTGGTACTTACGTACAATGCAGTATCACTCAGCAGTGAAATCTATGTCATCAGGCCCGTAGCAGCACAATGAGTGGATTCAGGTACGATGATTCTAACTGAAATAAATCACACAGAAAAAGAAACATCATAAGATATCAGTAATACACGGAATGTAAACTTGGCTACACAGGAACTGAATTACAGAACAGAACAGGGTCTCAAATTTAGAAAACCAACTTATGCTTGTTTAAGGGTAAAGGTGAGTTGGGGTGCTGCATAAAACCAGAGATTGAAATGAGCACAGATAAAGTTCCTTAAGCCAAATATGGAATAGACAAGAGCTACTCCTTGCTCAACGAAATGGACTCAAAACCGCATATTAAACACCTAAGAATGTACCTGACTCGTAAGTATCTTAAAACCTATGGATTGCTATGTCTCCGAAAGAGAATCAAGCATGTGTACAGGGACATAAACGCAGCAGTGATAGGATTGGAGAGGTTCGGTGAGCAAATGAAGACCCTTTGAAGTCATATTGCATGGTACCCATTCCACGGGTTTCAACTACCCAGGTTTAAGGTATTCTTCCTTCAGCTAAAACATGCATGTGGAACCTAGAGTATGATCAACCATGTGATCGGGAGACGTGTTCAAATATGTCTCAGTTTTCGTACCCTGGTACTCGGGTGCAACATTCCAGACGCTTTACTAACACTCTCCCGACTTGGAGAGTCAGTCCCTTTAACCTCCTGTTTGGCCCAGTTTGCAATTTCTGCGGAAGATGAACAGGAATAGCGAGAACCAATGAGAGACTAGCTGGAGGTGTCTGGACGGGCAAATTTAACTCTCATTTCCCGCCAGGAAGAGGAAATAACCAAAGGCTCAGCGTGCCGTGCCGGAACCAGATTAGGGCCTGAAGCCATCCTGTGGTGTTGCGGCCAGCTCACAAGAAAAGGAGTTGAAGAAAGGAGCTCAGGGGCACTGGAATTCAAAAACCTGCAGAGTTATAAATGACAACTATCGTCCAAAAATATACTGAAGTAAGGCTGCCAAGAGGACTTGAAAGCGGGGCAGAATTGCAGGAAACCGATTTCAGGAGGTAGACTGGAATTGCATTGAAAGCATAGGAAAAGAGGCAGAACGTCCACAATGATGCACTTGGCCAAAAAGGGCGTATGCGTTTTTTCCTGAATATATTCAGGAAAAAACGCATACGCCCTTTTTGGCCAACCAAGCAAGCTTGCAAAGGAAATCTGCACTACAATGAAGTCTCACTTCCCCCCAGTCAAAAGGGCCATCTGAAAAAAGTGTAAAATCCAGAAAGGCAGGACAGGCCATGGAGAACTGGGAGCCTTGTTATGCTGATGGGCGGGATGTAAATTGCCAACAGACACTCGGGAGAAGTGTATGGTGTTTCCTGAAACATCTAAAAAACAAAGCAACAGAGCCTAGGGCACTTCCACTTATGGTCCTATAGCTTAGGGAAATTAAAATGAAAAAGACACAGCCACCCCAAAGTTTGGGACGCCTCTGTTTACAAGAACCTCGTTTACCGTACAAGTTCAATATCACAGAAAGTGAAAAATGGATAAAGAACTTGTGGTACTTACGTACAATGCAGTATCACTCAGCAGTGAAATCTATGTCATCAGGCCCATAGCAGCACAATGAGTGGATTCAGGTACAATGATTCTAACTGAAATAAGTCACACAGAAAAAGAAACATCATAAGATATCAGTAATACACGGAATGTAAACTTGGCTACACAGGAACTGAATTACAGAACAGAACAGGGTCTCAAATTTAGAAAACCAACTTATGCTTGTTTAAGGGTAAAGGTGAGTTGGGGTGCTGCATAAAACCAGAGATTGAAATGAGCACAGATAAAGTTCCTTAAGCCAAATATGGAATAGACAAGAGCTACTCCTTGCTCAACGAAATGGACTCAACACCGCATATTAAACGCCTAAGAATGTACCTGACTCTTAAGTATCTTAAAACCTATGGATTGCTATGTCTCCGAAAGAGAATCAAGCATGTGTACAGGGACATAAACGCAGCAGTGATAGGACTGGAGAGGTTCGGTGTGCAAATGAAGACCCTTTGAAGTCATATTGCATGGTACCCATTCCACGGGTTTCAACTACCGAGGTTTAAGGTATTCTTCCTTCAGCTAAAATATGCATGTGGAACCCAGAGTATGATCAACAGTGTGAACGGGAGACGTGTTCAAATATGTCTCAGTTTTCGTACCCTGGTACTCGGGTGCAACATTCCAGACGCTTTACTAACACTCTCCCGACTTGGAGAGTCAGTCCCTTTAACCTCCTGTTTGGCCCAGTTTGCAATTTCTGCGGAAGATGAACAGGAATAGCGAGAACCAATGAGAGACTAGCTGGAGGTGTCTGGACGGGCAAATTTAACTCTCATTTCCCACCAGGAAGAGGAAATATCCAAAGGCTCAGCGTGCCGTGCCGGAACCAGATTAGGGCCTGAAGCCATCCTGCGGTGTTGCGGCCAGCTCACAAGAAAACGAGTTGAAGAAAGGAGCTCAGGGGCACTGTAATTCACAAACCTGCAGAGTTATAAATGACAACTATCGTCCAAAAATATACTGAAGTAAGGCTGCCAAGAGGACTTGAAAGCGGGGCAGAATTGCAGGAAACCGATTTCAGGAGGTAGACTGGAATTGCATTGAAAGCATAGGAAAAGAGGCAGAACGTCCACAATGATGCACTTGGCCAAAAAGGGCGTATGCGTTTTTTCCTGAATATATTCAGGAAAAAACGCATACGCCCTTTTTGGCCAACCAAGCAAGCTTGCAAAGGAAATCTGCACTACAATGAAGTCTCACTTCCCCCCAGTCAAAAGGGCCATCTGAAAAAAGTGTAAAATCCAGAAAGGCAGGACAGGCCATGGAGAACTGGGAGCCTTGTTATGCTGATGGGTGGGATGTAAATTGCCAACAGACACTCGGGAGAAGTGTATGGTGTTTCCTGAAACATCTAAAAAACAAAGCAACAGAGCCTAGGGCACTTCCACTTATGGTCCTATAGCTTAGGGAAATTAAAATCAAAAAGATACAGCCACCCCAATGTTTGGGACGCCTCTGTTTACAAGAACCTCGTTTACCGTACAAGTTCAATATCACAGAAAGTGAAAAATGGATAAAGAACTTGTGGTACTTACGTACAATGCAGTATCACTCAGCAGTGAAATCTATGTCATCAGGCCCATAGCAGCACAATGAGTGGATTCAGGTACGATGATTCCAACTGAAATAAGTCACACAGAAAAAGAAACATCATAAGATATCAGTAATACACGGAATGTAAACTTGGCTACACAGGAACTGAATTACAGAACAGAACAGGGTCTCAAATTTAGAAAACCAACTTATGCTTGTTTAAGGGTAAAGGTGAGTTGGGGTGCTGCATAAAACCAGAGATTGAAATGAGCACAGATAAAGTTCCTTAAGCCAAATATGGAATAGACAAGAGCTACTCCTTGCTCAACGAAATGGACTCAACACCGCATATTAAACGCCTAAGAATGTACCTGACTCTTAAGTATCTTAAAACCTATGAATTGCTATGTCTCCGAAAGAGAATCAAGCATGTGTACAGGGACATAAACGCAGCAGTGATAGGATTGGAGAGGTTCGGTGAGCAAATGAAGACCCTTTGAAGTCATATTGCATGGTACCCATTCCACGGGTTTCAACTACCCAGGTTTAAGGTATTCTTCCTTCAGCTAAAACATGCATGTGGAACCTAGAGTATGATCAACCATGTGATCGGGAGACGTGTTCAAATATGTCTCAGTTTTCGTACCCTTGTACTCGGGTGCAACATTCCAGACGCTTTACTAACACTCTCCCGACTTGGAGAGTCAGTCCCTTTAACCTCCTGTTTGGCCCAGTTTGCAATTTCTGCGGAAGATGAACAGGAATAGCGAGAACCAATGAGAGACTAGCTGGAGGTGTCTGGACGGGCAAATTTAACTCCCATTTCCCACCAGGAAGAGGAAAGAACCAAAGGCTCAGCGTGCCGTGCCGGAACCAGATTAGGGCCTGAAGCCATCCTGCGGTGTTGCGGCCAGGTCACAAGAAAGCGAGTTGAAGAAAGGAGCTCAGGGGCACTGTAATTCACAAACCTGCAGAGTTATAAATGACAGCTATCGTACAAAAATATACTGAAGTAAGGCTGCCAAGAGGACTTGAAAGCGGGGCAGAATTGCAGGAAACCGATTTCAGGAGGTAGACTGGAATTGCATTAAAAGCATAGGAAAAGAGGCAGAACGTCCACAATGATGCACTTGGCCAAAGAGGGCGTATGCGTTATTTCCTGAATATATTCAGGAAAAAACGCATACACCCTTTTTGGCCAACCAAGCAAACTTGCAAAGGAAATCTGCACTACAATGAAGTCTCACTTCCCCCCGGTCAAAAGGGCCATCTGAAAAAAGTGTAAAATCCAGAAAGGCAGGACAGGCCATGGAGAACTGGGAGCCTTGTTATGCTGATGGGCGGGATGTAAATTGCCAACAGCCACTCGGGAGAAGTGTATGGTGTTTCCTGAAACATCTAAGAAACAAAGCAACAGAGCCTAGGGCACTTTCACTTATGGTCCTATAGCTTAGGGAAATTAAAATCAAAAAGACACAGCCACCCCAAAGTTTAGGACGCCTCTGTTTACAAGAACCTCGTTTACCGTACAAGTTCAATATCACAGAAAGTGAAAAATGGATAAAGAACTTGTGGTACTTACGTACAATGCAGTATCACTCAGCAATGAAATCTATGTCATCAGGCCCGTAGCAACATAATGAGTGGATTCAGGTACGATGATTCTAACTGAAATAAGTCACACAGAAAAGGAAACATCATAAGATATCAGTAATACACGGAATGTAAACTGGGCTACACAGGAACTGAATTCCAAAACAGAACAGGGTCTCAAATTTAGAAAACCAACTTATGCTTGCTTAAGGGTAAAGGTGAGTTGGGGTGCTGCATAAAACCAGAGATTGAAATGAGCACAGATAAAGTTCCTTAAGCCAAATACGGAATAGACAAGAGCTACTCCTTGCTCAACGAAATGGACTCAACACCGCATATTAAACGCCTAAGAATGTACCTGACTCTTAAGTATCTTAAAACCTATGGATTGCTATGTCTCTGGAAGAGAATCAAGCATGTGTACAGGGGCATAAACGCAGCAGTGATAGGATTGGAGAGTTTCAGTGAGCAAATGAAGACCCTTTGAAGTCATATTTCATGGTACCCATTCCACGGGTCCCAACTACCCAGGTTTAAGGTATTCTTCCTTCAGCTATAACATGCATGTGGAACCCAGAGTATGATCAACCGTGTGAACGGGAGACGTGTTCAAATATGTCTCAGTTTTCCTCCCCTGGTACTCGGGTGCAACATTCCAGACGCTTTACTAACACTCTCCCCACTTGGAGAGTCAGCGCCTTTAACCTCCTGTTTGGCCCAGTTTGCAATTTCTGCGGATGATGAACAGGAATAGGGAGAACCAATGAGAGACTAGCTGGAGGTGTCTGGACGGGCAAATTTAACTCTCGTTTCCCACCAGGAAGAGGAATTAACCAGAGGCTCAGCGTGCCGTGCCGGAACCAGATTAGGGCCTGAAGCCATCCTGCGGTGTTGCGGCCAGCTCACAAGAAAGCGAGTTGAAGAAAGGAGCTCAGGGGCACTGTAATTCACAAACCTGCAGAGTTATAAATGACAGCTATCGTACAAAAATATACTGAAGTAAGGCTGCCAAGAGGACTTGAAAGCGGGGCAGAATTGCAGGAAACCGATTTCAGGAGGTAGACTGGAATTGCATTGAAAGCATAGGAAAAGAGGCACAACGTCCACAATGATGCACTTGGCCAAAAAGGGCGTATGCGTTTTTTCCTGAATATATTCAGGAAAAAACGCATACGCCCTTTTTGGCCAACCAAGCAAACTTGCAAAGGAAATCTGCACTACAATGAAGTCTCACTTCCCCCCGGTCAAAAGGGCCATCGGAAAAAAGTGTAAAATCCAGAAAGGCAGGACAGGCCATGGAGAACTGGGAGCCTTGTTATGCTGATGGGCGGGATGTAAATTGCCAACAGCCACTCGGGAGAAGTGTATGGTATTTCCTGAAACATCTAAGAAACAAAGCAACAGAGCCTAGGGCACTTTCACTTATGGTCCTATAGCTTAGGGAAATTAAAATCAAAAAGACACAGCCACCCCAAAATTTGGGACGCCTCTGTTTACAAGAACCTCGTTTACCGTACAAGTTCAATATCACAGAAAGTGAAAAATGGATAAAGAACTTGTGGTACTTACGTAAAATGCAGTATCACTCAGCAATGAAATCTATGTCATCAGGCCCTTAGCAGCACAATGAGTGGATTCAGGTATGATGATTCTAACTGAAATAAGTCACACAGAAAAAGAAACATCATAAGATATCACTAATACACGGAATGTAAACTTGGCTACACAGGAACTGAATTCCAAAACAGAACAGGGTCTCAAATTTAGAAAACCAACTTATGCTTGCTTAAGGGGAAAGGTGAGTTGGGGTGCTGCATAAAACCAGAGATTGAAATGAGCACAGATAAAGTTCCTTAAGCCAAATATGGAATAGACAAGAGCTACTCCTTGCTCAACGAAATGGACTCAACACCCCATATTAAATGTCTAAGAATGTACCTGACTAGTAAGTATCTTAAAACCTATGGATTGCTATGTCTCCGAAAGAGAATCAAGCATGTGTACAGGGGCATAAACGCAGTAGTGATAGGATTGGAGAGGTTCGGTGAGCAAATGAAGACCCTTTGAAGTCATATTGCATGGTACCCATTCCACGGGTCTCAACTACCCAGGTTTAAGGTATTATTCCTTTAGCTAAAACATGCATGTGAAACCCAGAGTATGATCAACAGTGTGAACGGGAGACGTGTTCAAATATGTCTCAGTTTTCCTCCCCTGGTACTCGGGTGCAACATTCCAGACGCTTTACTAACACTCTCCCCACTTGGAGAGTCAGCGCCTTTAACGTCCTGTTTGGCCCAGTTTGGAATTTCTGCGGAAGATGAACAGGAATAGGAAGAACCAATGAGAGACTAGGTGGAGGTGTCTGGACGGGCAAATTTAACTCTCATTTCCCACCAGGAAGAGGAATTAACCAAAGGCTCAGCGTGCCGTGCCGGAACCAGATTAGGGCCTGAAGCCATCCTGCGGTGTTGCGGCCAGCTCAAAAGAAAACGAGTTGAAGAAAGGAGCTCAGGGGCACTGTAATTCACAAACCTGCAGAGTTATAAATGACAGCTATCGTCCAAAAATATACTGAAGTAAGGCTGCCAAGAGGACTTGAAAGCGGGGCAGAATTGCAGGAAACCGATTTCAGGAGGTAGACTGGAATTGCATTGAAAGCATAGGAAAAGAGGCAGAACGTCCACAATGATGCACTTGGCCAAAAAGGGCGTATGCGTTTTTTCCTGAATATATTCAGGAAAAAACGCATACGCCCTTTTTGGCCAACCAAGCAAGCTTGCAAAGGAAATCTGCACTACAATGAAGTCTCACTTCCCCCCGGTCAAAAGGGCCATCTGAAAAAAGTGTAAAATCCAGAAAGGCAGGACAGGCCATGGAGAACTGGGAGCCTTGTTATGCTGATGGGCGGGATGTAAATTGCCAACAGACACTCGGGAGAAGTGTATGGTGTTTCCTGAAACATCTAAAAAACAAAGCAACAGAGCCTAGGGCACTTCCACTTATGGTCCTATAGCTTAGGGAAATTAAAATCAAAAAGACACAGCCACTCCAAAGTTTGGGACGCCTCTGTTTACAAGAACCTCGTTTACCGTACAAGTTCAACATCGCAGAAAGTGAAAAATGGATAAAGAAGTTGTGGTATTTACTTACAAAGCAATATCACTCAGCAATGAAATCTATGTCATCAGGCCCTTAGCAGCACAATGAGTGGATTCAGGTATGATGATTCTAACTGAAATAAGTCACACAGAAAAAGAAACATCATAAGATATCAGTAATACACGGAATGTAAACTTGGCTACACAGGTACTGAATTCCAAAACACAACAGGGTCTCAAATTTAGAAAACCAACTTATGCTTGCTTAAGGGGAAAGGTGAGTTGGGGTGCTGCATAAAACCAGAGATTGAAATGAGCACAGATAAAGTTCCTTAAGCCAAATATGGAATAGACAAGAGCTACTCTTTGCTCAACGAAATGGACTCAACACCCCATATTAAATGCCTAAGAATGTACCTGACTAGTAAGTATCTTAAAACCTATGGATTGCTATGTCTCCGAAAGAGAATCAAGCATGTGTACAGGGGCATAAACGCAGCATTGATAGGATTAGAGAGGTTCGGTGAGCAAATGAAGATCCTTTGAAATCTTATTGCATGGTACCCATTCCACGGGTTTCAACTACCCAGGTTTAAGGTATTCTTCCTTCAGCTAAAACATGCATATGAAACCCAGAGTATGATCAACAGTGTGAACGGGAGACGTGTTCAAATATGTCTCAGTTTTCCTCCCCTGGTACTCGGGTGCAACATTCCAGACGCTTTACTAACACTCTCCCCACTTGGAGAGTCAGCACCTTTAACCTCCTGTTTGGCCCAGTTTGCAATTTCTGCGGAAGATGAACAGGAATAGGGAGAACCAATGAGAGACTAGCTGGAGGTGTCTGGACGGGCAAATTTAACTCTCATTTCCCACCAGGAAGAGGAAATAACCAAAGGCTCAGCGTGCCGTGCCGGAACCAGATTAGGGCCTGAAGCCATCCTGCGGTGTTGCGGCCAGCTCAAAAGAAAGCGAGTTGAAGAAAGGAGCTCAGGGGCACTGTAATTCCCAAACCTGCCGAGTTATAAATGACAGCTATCGTCCAAAAATATACTGAAGTAAGGCTGCCAAGAGGACTTGAAATCGGGGCAGAATTGCAGGAAACCGATTTCAGGAGGTAGACTGGAATTGCATTGAAAGCATAGGAAAAGAGGCAGAACGTCCACAATGATGCACTTGGCCAAAAAGGGCGTATGCGTTTTTTCCTGAATATATTCAGGAAAAAACGCATACGCCCTTTTTGGCCAACCAAGCAAGGTTGCAAAGGATATCTGCACTACAATGAAGTCTCACTTCCCCCCGGTCAAAAGGGCCATCTGAAAAAAGTGTAAAATCCAGAAAGGCAGGACAGGCCATGGAGAACTGGGAGCCTTGTTATGCTGATGGGCGGAATGTAAATTGCCAACAGACACTCGGGAGAAGTGTATGGTGTTTCCTGAAACATCTAAAAAACAAACCAACAGAGCCTAGGGCACTTCCACTTATGGTCCTATAGCTTAGGGAAATTAAAATCAAAAAGACACAGCCACCCCAAAGTTTGGGACGCCTCTGTTTACAAGAACCTCGTTTACCGTACAAGTTCAACATCGCAGAAAGTGAAAAATGGATAAAGAAGTTGTGGTATTTACTTACAAAGCAATATCACTCAGCAATGAAATCTATGTCATCAGGCCCTTAGCAGCACAATGAGTGGATTCAGGTATGATGATTCTAACTGAAATAAGTCACACAGAAAAAGAAACATCATAAGATATCAGTAATACACGGAATGTAAACTTGGCTACACAGGAACTGAATTCCAAAACACAACAGGGTCTCAAATTTAGAAAACCAACTTATGCTTGCTTAAGGGGAAAGGTGAGTTGGGGTGCTGCATAAAACCAGAGATTGAAATGAGCACAGATAAAGTTCCTTAAGCCAAATATGGAATAGACAAGAGCTACTCCTTGCTCAACGAAATGGACTCAACACCCCATATTAAACGCCTAAGCATGTACCTGACTAGTAAGTATCTTAAAACCTATGGATTGCTATGTCTCCAAAAGAGAATCAAGCATGTGTACAGGGGCATAAACGCAGCAGTAATAGGATTGGAGAGGTTCGGTGAGCAAATGAAGACCCTTTGAAGTCTTATTGCATGGTACCCATTCCACGGGTTTCAACTACCCAGGTTTAAGGTATTCTTCCTTCAGCTAAATCATGCATGTGAAACCCAGAGTATGATCAACAGTGTGAACGGGAGACGTGTTCAAATATGTCTCAGTTTTTCTCCCCTGGTTCTCGGGTGCAACATTCCAGACGCTTTACTAACACTCTCCCGACTTGGAGAGTCAGTCCCTTTAACCTCCTGTTTGGCCCAGTTTGCAATTTCTGCGGAAGATGAACAGGAATAGCGAGAACCAATGAGAGACTAGCTGGAGGTGTCTGGACGGGCAAATTTAACTCCCATTTCCCACCAGGAAGAGGAAAGAACCAAAGGCTCAGTGTGCCGTGCCGGAACCAGATTAGGGCCTGAAGCCATCCTGCGGTGTTGCGGCCAGGTCACAAGAAAGCGAGTTGAAGAAAGGAGCTCAGGGGCACTGTAATTCACAAACCTGCAGAGTTATAAATGACAGCTATCGTACAAAAATATACTGAAGTAAGGCTGCCAAGAGGACTTGAAAGCGGGGCAGAATTGCAGGAAACCGATTTCAGGAGGTAGACTGGAATTGCATTAAAAGCATAGGAAAAGAGGCAGAACGTCCACAATGATGCACTTGGCCAAAGAGGGCGTATGCGTTATTTCCTGAATATATTCAGGAAAAAACGCATACACCCTTTTTGGCCAACCAAGCAAACTTGCAAAGGAAATCTGCACTACAATGAAGTCTCACTTCCCCCCGGTCAAAAGGGCCATCTGAAAAAAGTGTAAAATCCAGAAAGGCAGGACAGGCCATGGAGAACTGGGAGCCTTGTTATGCTGATGGGCGGGATGTAAATTGCCAACAGCCACTCGGGAGAAGTGTATGGTGTTTCCTGAAACATCTAAGAAACAAAGCAACAGAGCCTAGGGCACTTTCACTTATGGTCCTATAGCTTAGGGAAATTAAAATCAAAAAGACACAGCCACCCCAAAGTTTAGGACGCCTCTGTTTACAAGAACCTCGTTTACCGTACAAGTTCAATATCACAGAAAGTGAAAAATGGATAAAGAACTTGTGGTACTTACGTACAATGCAGTATCACTCAGCAATGAAATCTATGTCATCAGGCCGGTAGCAACATAATGAGTGGATTCAGGTACGATGATTCTAACTGAAATAAGTCACACAGAAAAGGAAACATCATAAGATATCAGTAATACACGGAATGTAAACTGGGCTACACAGGAACTGAATTCCAAAACAGAACAGGGTCTCAAATTTAGAAAACCAACTTATGCTTGCTTAAGGGTAAAGGTGAGTTGGGGTGCTGCATAAAACCAGAGATTGAAATGAACACAGATAAAGTTCCTTAAGCCAAATACGGAATAGACAAGAGCTACTCCTTGCTCAACAAAATGGACTCAACACCGCATATTAAACGCCTAAGAATGTACCTGACTCTTAAGTATCTTAAAACCTATGGATTGCTATGTCTCCGGAAGAGAATCAAGCATGTGTACAGGGGCATAAACGCAGCAGTGATAGGATTGGAGAGTTTCAGTGAGCAAATGAAGACCCTTTGAAGTCATATTTCATGGTACCCATTCCACGGGTCCCAACTACCCAGGTTTAAGGTATTCTTCCTTCAGCTATAACATGCATGTGGAACCCAGAGTATGATCAACCGTGTGAACGGGAGACGTGTTCAAATATGTCTCAGTTTTCCTCCCCTGGTACTCGGGTGCAACATTCCAGACGCTTTACTAACACTCTCCCCACTTGGAGAGTCAGCGCCTTTAACCTCCTGTTTGGCCCAGTTTGCAATTTCTGCGGATGATGAACAGGAATAGGGAGAACCAATGAGAGACTAGCTGGAGGTGTCTGGACGGGCAAATTTAACTCTCGTTTCCCACCAGGAAGAGGAATTAACCAGAGGCTCAGCGTGCCGTGCCGGAACCAGATTAGGGCCTGAAGCCATCCTGCGGTGTTGCGGCCAGGTCACAAGAAAGCGAGTTGAAGAAAGGAGCTCAGGGGCACTGTAATTCACAAACCTGCAGAGTTATAAATGACAGCTATCGTACAAAAATATACTGAAGTAAGGCTGCCAAGAGGACTTGAAAGCGGGGCAGAATTGCAGGAAACCGATTTCAGGAGGTAGACTGGAATTGCATTGAAAGCATAGGAAAAGAGGCACAACGTCCACAATGATGCACTTGGCCAAAAAGGGCGTATGCGTTTTTTCCTGAATATATTCAGGAAAAAACGCATACGCCCTTTTTGGCCAACCAAGCAAACTTGCAAAGGAAATCTGCACTACAATGAAGTCTCACTTCCCCCCGGTCAAAAGGGCCATCGGAAAAAAGTGTAAAATCCAGAAAGGCAGGACAGGCCATGGAGAACTGGGAGCCTTGTTATGCTGATGGGCGGGATGTAAATTGCCAACAGCCACTCGGGAGAAGTGTATGGTATTTCCTGAAACATCTAAGAAACAAAGCAACAGAGCCTAGGGCACTTTCACTTATGGTCCTATAGCTTAGGGAAATTAAAATCAAAAAGACACAGCCACCCCAAAATTTGGGACGCCTCTGTTTACAAGAACCTCGTTTACCGTACAAGTTCAATATCACAGAAAGTGAAAAATGGATAAAGAACTTGTGGTACTTACGTAAAATGCAGTATCACTCAGCAATGAAATCTATGTCATCAGGCCCTTAGCAGCACAATGAGTGGATTCAGGTATGATGATTCTAACTGAAATAAGTCACACAGAAAAAGAAACATCATAAGATATCACTAATACACGGAATGTAAACTTGGCTACACAGGAACTGAATTCCAAAACAGAACAGGGTCTCAAATTTAGAAAACCAACTTATGCTTGCTTAAGGGGAAAGGTGAGTTGGGGTGCTGCATAAAACCAGAGATTGAAATGAGCACAGATAAAGTTCCTTAAGCCAAATATGGAATAGACAAGAGCTACTCCTTGCTCAACGAAATGGACTCAACACCCCATATTAAATGTCTAAGAATGTACCTGACTAGTAAGTATCTTAAAACCTATGGATTGCTATGTCTCCGAAAGAGAATCAAGCATGTGTACAGGGGCATAAACGCAGTAGTGATAGGATTGGAGAGGTTCGGTGAGCAAATGAAGACCCTTTGAAGTCATATTGCATGGTACCCATTCCACGGGTCTCAACTACCCAGGTTTAAGGTATTATTCCTTTAGCTAAAACATGCATGTGAAACCCAGAGTATGATCAACAGTGTGAACGGGAGACGTGTTCAAATATGTCTCAGTTTTCCTCCCCTGGTACTCGGGTGCAACATTCCAGACGCTTTACTAACACTCTCCCCACTTGGAGAGTCAGCGCCTTTAACGTCCTGTTTGGCCCAGTTTGCAATTTCTGCGGAAGATGAACAGGAATAGGAAGAACCAATGAGAGACTAGGTGGAGGTGTCTGGACGGGCAAATTTAACTCTCATTTCCCACCAGGAAGAGGAATTAACCAAAGGCTCAGCGTGCCGTGCCGGAACCAGATTAGGGCCTGAAGCCATCCTGCGGTGTTGCGGCCAGCTCAAAAGAAAACGAGTTGAAGAAAGGAGCTCAGGGGCACTGTAATTCACAAACCTGCAGAGTTATAAATGACAGCTATCGTCCAAAAATATACTGAAGTAAGGCTGCCAAGAGGACTTGAAAGCGGGGCAGAATTGCAGGAAACCGATTTCAGGAGGTAGACTGGAATTGCATTGAAAGCATAGGAAAAGAGGCAGAACGTCCACAATGATGCACTTGGCCAAAAAGGGCGTATGCGTTTTTTCCTGAATATATTCAGGAAAAAACGCATACGCCCTTTTTGGCCAACCAAGCAAGCTTGCAAAGGAAATCTGCACTACAATGAAGTCTCACTTCCCCCCGGTCAAAAGGGCCATCTGAAAAAAGTGTAAAATCCAGAAAGGCAGGACAGGCCATGGAGAACTGGGAGCCTTGTTATGCTGATGGGCGGGATGTAAATTGCCAACAGACACTCGGGAGAAGTGTATGGTGTTTCCTGAAACATCTAAAAAACAAAGCAACAGAGCCTAGGGCACTTCCACTTATGGTCCTATAGCTTAGGGAAATTAAAATCAAAAAGACACAGCCACTCCAAAGTTTGGGACGCCTCTGTTTACAAGAACCTCGTTTACCGTACAAGTTCAACATCGCAGAAAGTGAAAAATGGATAAAGAAGTTGTGGTATTTACTTACAAAGCAATATCACTCAGCAATGAAATCTATGTCATCAGGCCCTTAGCAGCACAATGAGTGGATTCAGGTATGATGATTCTAACTGAAATAAGTCACACAGAAAAAGAAACATCATAAGATATCAGTAATACACGGAATGTAAACTTGGCTACACAGGTACTGAATTCCAAAACACAACAGGGTCTCAAATTTAGAAAACCAACTTATGCTTGCTTAAGGGGAAAGGTGAGTTGGGGTGCTGCATAAAACCAGAGATTGAAATGAGCACAGATAAAGTTCCTTAAGCCAAATATGGAATAGACAAGAGCTACTCTTTGCTCAACGAAATGGACTCAACACCCCATATTAAATGCCTAAGAATGTACCTGACTAGTAAGTATCTTAAAACCTATGGATTGCTATGTCTCCGAAAGAGAATCAAGCATGTGTACAGGGGCATAAACGCAGCATTGATAGGATTAGAGAGGTTCGGTGAGCAAATGAAGATCCTTTGAAATCTTATTGCATGGTACCCATTCCACGGGTTTCAACTACCCAGGTTTAAGGTATTCTTCCTTCAGCTAAAACATGCATATGAAACCCAGAGTATGATCAACAGTGTGAACGGGAGACGTGTTCAAATATGTCTCAGTTTTCCTCCCCTGGTACTCGGGTGCAACATTCCAGACGCTTTACTAACACTCTCCCCACTTGGAGAGTCAGCACCTTTAACCTCCTGTTTGGCCCAGTTTGCAATTTCTGCGGAAGATGAACAGGAATAGGGAGAACCAATGAGAGACTAGCTGGAGGTGTCTGGACGGGCAAATTTAACTCTCATTTCCCACCAGGAAGAGGAAATAACCAAAGGCTCAGCGTGCCGTGCCGGAACCAGATTAGGGCCTGAAGCCATCCTGCGGTGTTGCGGCCAGCTCAAAAGAAAGCGAGTTGAAGAAAGGAGCTCAGGGGCACTGTAATTCCCAAACCTGCCGAGTTATAAATGACAGCTATCGTCCAAAAATATACTGAAGTAAGGCTGCCAAGAGGACTTGAAATCGGGGCAGAATTGCAGGAAACCGATTTCAGGAGGTAGACTGGAATTGCATTGAAAGCATAGGAAAAGAGGCAGAACGTCCACAATGATGCACTTGGCCAAAAAGGGCGTATGCGTTTTTTCCTGAATATATTCAGGAAAAAACGCATACGCCCTTTTTGGCCAACCAAGCAAGGTTGCAAAGGATATCTGCACTACAATGAAGTCTCACTTCCCCCCGGTCAAAAGGGCCATCTGAAAAAAGTGTAAAATCCAGAAAGGCAGGACAGGCCATGGAGAACTGGGAGCCTTGTTATGCTGATGGGCGGAATGTAAATTGCCAACAGACACTCGGGAGAAGTGTATGGTGTTTCCTGAAACATCTAAAAAACAAAGCAACAGAGCCTAGGGCACTTCCACTTATGGTCCTATAGCTTAGGGAAATTAAAATCAAAAAGACACAGCCACCCCAAAGTTTGGGACGCCTCTGTTTACAAGAACCTCGTTTACCGTACAAGTTCAACATCGCAGAAAGTGAAAAATGGATAAAGAAGTTGTGGTATTTACTTACAAAGCAATATCACTCAGCAATGAAATCTATGTCATCAGGCCCTTAGCAGCACAATGAGTGGATTCAGGTATGATGATTCTAACTGAAATAAGTCACACAGAAAAAGAAACATCATAAGATATCAGTAATACACGGAATGTAAACTTGGCTACACAGGAACTGAATTCCAAAACACAACAGGGTCTCAAATTTAGAAAACCAACTTATGCTTGCTTAAGGGGAAAGGTGAGTTGGGGTGCTGCATAAAACCAGAGATTGAAATGAGCACAGATAAAGTTCCTTAAGCCAAATATGGAATAGACAAGAGCTACTCCTTGCTCAACGAAATGGACTCAACACCCCATATTAAACGCCTAAGCATGTACCTGACTAGTAAGTATCTTAAAACCTATGGATTGCTATGTCTCCAAAAGAGAATCAAGCATGTGTACAGGGGCATAAACGCAGCAGTAATAGGATTGGAGAGGTTCGGTGAGCAAATGAAGACCCTTTGAAGTCTTATTGCATGGTACCCATTCCACGGGTTTCAACTACCCAGGTTTAAGGTATTCTTCCTTCAGCTAAATCATGCATGTGAAACCCAGAGTATGATCAACAGTGTGAACGGGAGACGTGTTCAAATATGTCTCAGTTTTTCTCCCCTGGTTCTCGGGTGCAACATTCCAGACGCTTTACTAACACTCTCCCGACTTGTAGAGTCAGTCCCTTTAACCTCCTGTTTGGCCCAGTTTGCAATTTCTGCGGAAGATGAACAGGAAGAGCGAGAACCAATGAGAGACTAGCTGGAGGTGTCTGGACGGGCAAATTTAACTCTCATTTCCCACCAGGAAGAGGAAATAACCAAAGGCTCAGCGTGCCGTTCCGGAACCAGATTAGGGCCTGAAGCCATCCTGCGGTGTTGCGGCCAGGTCACAAGAAAGCGAGTTGAAGAAAGGAGCTCAGGGGCACTGTAATTCACAAACCTGCAGAGTTATAAATGACAGCTATCGTCCAAAAATATACTGAAGTAAGGTTGCCAAGAGGACTTGAAAGCGGGGCAGAATTGCAGGAAACCGATTTCAGGAGGTAGACTGGAATTGCATTGAAAGCATAGGAAAAGAGGCAGAACGTCCACAATGATGCACTTGGCCAAAAAGGGCGTATGCGTTTTTTCCTGAATATATTCAGGAAAAAACGCATACGCCCTTTTTGGCCAACCAAGCAAACTTGCAAAGGAAATCTGCACTACAATGAAGTCTCACTTCCCCCCGGTCAAAAGGGCCATCTGAAAAAAGTGTAAAATCCAGAAAGGCAGGACAGGCCATGGAGAACTGGGAGCCTTGTTATGCTGATGGGTGGGATGTAAATTGCCAACAGACACTCGGGAGAAGTGTATGGTGTTTCCTGAAACATCTAAAAAACAAAGCAACAGAGCCTAGGGCACTTCCACTTATGGTCCTATAGCTTAGGGAAATTAAAATCAAAAAGACACAGCCACCCCAAAGTTTGGGACGCCTCTGTTTACAAGAACCTCGTTTACCGTACAAGTTCAACATCACAGAAAGTGAAAAATGGATAAAGAACTTGTGGTACTTACGTACAATGCAGTATCAGTCAGCAATGAAATCTATGTCATCAGGCCCGTAGCAGCATAATGAGTGGATTCAGGTACGATGATTCTAACTGAAATAAGTCACACAGAAAAAGAAACATCATAAGATATCACTAATACACGGAATGTAAACTGGGCTACACAGGAACTGAATTACAGAACAGAACAGGGTCTCAAATTTAGAAAACCAACTTATGCTTGCTTAAGGGGAAAGGTGAGTTGGGGTGCTGCATAAAACCAGAGATTGAAATGAGCACAGATAAAGTTCCTTAAGCCAAATATGGAATAGACAAGAGCTACTCCTTGCTCAACGAAATGGACTCAACACCCCATATTAAACGCCTAAGAATGTACCTTACTAGTAAGTATCTTAAAACCTATGGATTGCTATGTCTCCAAAAGAGAATCAAGCGTGTGTACAGGGGCATAAACGCAGCAGTGATAGGATTGGAGAGGTTCGGTGAGCAAATGAAGACCCTTTGAAGTCATATTGCATGGTACCCATTCCACGGGTTTCAACTACCCACGTTTAAGGTATTCTTCCTTCAGCTAAAACATGCATGTGGAACCCAGAGTATGATCAACCGTGTGAACGGGAGACGTGTTCAAATATGTCTCAGTTTTCCTCCCCTGGTACTCGGGTGCAACATTCCAGACGCTTTACTAACACTCTCCCCACTTGGATAGTCAGCCTTTAACCTCCTGTTTAGCCCAGTTTGCAATTTCTGTGGAAGATGAACAGGAAGAGCGAGAACCAATGAGAGACTAGCTGGAGGTGTCTGGACGGGCAAATTTAACTCTCATTTCCCACCAGGAAGAGGAACTAACCAAAGGCTCAGCGTGCCGTGCCGGAACCAGATTAGGGCCTGAAGCCATCCTGCGGTGTTGCGGCCAGCTCAAAAGAAAGCGAGTTGAAGAAAGGAGCTCAGGGGCACTGTAATTCACAAACCTGCAGAGTTATAAATGACAGCTATCGTCCAAAAATATACTGAAGTAAGGCTGCCAAGAGGACTTGAAAGTGGGGCAGAATTGCAGGAAACCGATTTCAGGAGGTAGACTGGAATTGCATTGAAAGCATAGGAAAAGAGGCAGAACGTCCACAATGATGCACTTGGCCAAAAAGGTCGTATGCGTTTTTTCCTGAATATATTCAGGAAAAAACGCATACGCCCTTTTTGGCCAACCAAGCAAGCTTGCAAAGGAAATCTGCACTACAATGAAGTCTCACTTCCCCCCGGTCAAAAGGGCCATCTGAAAAAAGTGTAAAATCCAGAAAGGCAGGACAGGCCATGGAGAACTGGGAGCCTTGTTATGCTGATGGTCGGAATGTAAATTGCCAACAGACACTCAGGAGAAGTGTATGGTGTTTCCTGAAACATCTAAAAAACAAAGCAACAGAGCCTAGGGCACTTCCACTTATGGTCCTATAGCTTAGGGAAATTAAAATCAAAAAGACACAGCCACCCCAAAGTTTGGGACGCCTCTGTTTACAAGAACCTCGTTTACAGTACAAGTTCAACATCGCAGAAAGTGAAAAATGGATAAAGAAGTTGTGGTATTTACTTACAAAGCAATATCACTCAGCAATGAAATCTATGTCATCAGGCCCTTAGCAGCACAATGAGTGGATTCAGGTATGATGATTCTAACTGAAATAAGTCACACAGAAAAAGAAACATCATAAGATATCAGTAATACATGGAATGTAAACTTGGCTACACAGGAACTGAATTCCAAAACACAACAGGGTCTCAAATTTAGAAAACCAACTTATGCTTGCTTAAGGGTAAAGGTGAGTTGGGGTGCTGCATAAAACCAGAGATTGAAATGAGCACAGATAAAGTTCCTTAAGCCAAATATGGAATAGACAAGAGCTACTCCTTGCTCAACGAAATGGACTCAACACCCCATATTAAATGCCTAAGAATGTACCTGACTAGTAAGTATCTTAAAACCTATGGATTGCTATGTCTCCAAAAGAGAATCAAGCATGTGTACAGGGGCATAAACGCAGCAGTGATAGGATTAGAGAGGTTCGGTGAGCAAATGAAGATCCTTTGAAGTCTTATTGCATGGTACCCATTCCACGGGTTTCAACTCTCCAGGTTTAAGGTATTCTTCCTTCAGCTAAAACATGCATGTGAAACCCAGAGTATGATCAACAGTGTGAACGGGAGACGTGTTCAAATATGTCTCAGTTTTCCTCCCCTGGTACTCGGGTGCTACATTCCAGACGCTTTACTAACACTCTCCCGACTTGTAGAGTCAGTCCCTTTAACCTCCAGTTTGGCCCAGTTTGCAATTTCTGCGGAAGATGAACAGGAAGAGCGAGAACCAATGAGAGACTAGCTGGAGGTGTCTGGACGGGCAAATTTAACTCTCATTTCCCACCAGGAAGAGGAATTAACCAAAGGCTCAGCGTGCCGTGCCGGAACCAGATTAGGGCCTGAAGCCATCCTGCGGTGTTGCGGCCAGCTCACAAGAAAACGAGTTGAAGAAAGGAGCTCAGGGGCACTGTAATTCACAAACCTGCCGAGTTATAAATGACAGCTATCGTCCAAAAATATACTGAAGTAAGGCTGCCAAGAGGACTTGAAAGCGGGGCAGAATTGCAGGAAACCGATTTCAGGAGGTAGACTGGAATTGCATTGAAAGCATAGGAAAAGAGGCAGAACGTCCACAATGATGCACTTGGCCAAAAAGGGCGTATGCGTTTTTTCCTGAATATATTCAGGAAAAAACGCATACGCCCTTTTTGGCCAACCAAGCAAACTTGCAAAGGAAATCTGCACTACAATGAAGTCTCACTTCCCCCCGGTCAAAAGGGCCATCTGAAAAAAGTGTAAAATCCAGAAAGGCAGGACAGGCCATGGAGAACTGGGAGCCTTGTTATGCTGATGGGCGGGATGTAAATTGCCAACAGACACTCGGGAGAAGTGTATGGTGTTTCCTGAAACATCTAAAAAACAAAGCAACAGAGCCTAGGGCACTTCCACTTATGGTCCTATAGCTTAGGGAAATTAAAATCAAAAAGACACAGCCACCCCAAAGTTTGGGACGCCTCTGTTTACAAGAACCTCGTTTACCGTACAAGTTCAACATCACAGAACGTGAAAAATGGATAAAGAACTTGTGGTACTTATGTACAATGCAGTATCACTCAGCAATGAAATCTATGTCATCAGGCACGTAGCAGCATAATGAGTGGATTCAGGTACAATGATTCTAACTGAAATAAGTCACACAGAAAAAGAAACATCATAAGATATCACTAATACACGGAATGTAAACTGGGCTACACAGGAACTGAATTACAGAACAGAACAGGGTCTCAAATTTAGAAAACCAACTTATGCTTGCTTAAGGGGAAAGGTGAGTTGGGGTGCTGCATAAAACCAGAGATTGAAATGAGCACAGATAAAGTTCCTTAAGCCAAATATGGAATAGACAAGAGCTACTCCTTGCTCAACGAAATGGACTCAACACCCCATATTAAACGCCTAAGAATGTACCTTACTAGTAAGTATCTTAAAACCTATGGATTGCTATGTCTCCAAAAGAGAATCAAGCGTGTGTACAGGGGCATAAACGCAGCAGTGATAGGATTGGAGAGGTTCGGTGAGCAAATGAAGACCCTTTGAAGTCATATTGCATGGTACCCATTCCACGGGTTTCAACTACCCAGGTTTAAGGTATTCTTCCTTCAGCTAAAACATGCATGTGGAACCCAGAGTATGATCAACCGTGTGAACGGGAGACGTGTTCAAATATGTCTCAGTTTTCCTCCCCTGGTACTCGGGTGCAACATTCCAGACGCTTTACTAACACTCTCCCCTCTTGGATAGTCAGCCTTTAACCTCCTGTTTAGCCCAGTTTGCAATTTCTGTGGAAGATGAACAGGAAGAGCGAGAACCAATGAGAGACTAGCTGGAGGTGTCTGGACGGGCAAATTTAACTCTCATTTCCCACCAGGAAGAGGAACTAACCAAAGGCTCAGCGTGCCGTGCCGGAACCAGATTAGGGCCTGAAGCCATCCTGCGGTGTTGCGGCCAGCTCAAAAGAAAGCGAGTTGAAGAAAGGAGCTCAGGGGCACTGTAATTCACAAACCTGCAGAGTTATAAATGACAGCTATCGTCCAAAAATATACTGAAGTAAGGCTGCCAAGAGGACTTGAAAGCGGGGCAGAATTGCAGGAAACCGATTTCAGGAGGTAGACTGGAATTGCATTGAAAGCATAGGAAAAGAGGCAGAACGTCCACAATGATGCACTTGGCCAAAAAGGGCGTATGCGTTTTTTCCTGAATATATTCAGGAAAAAACGCATACGCCCTTTTTGGCCAACCAAGCAAGCTTGCATAGGAAATCTGCACTACAATGAAGTCTCACTTCCCCCCGGTCAAAAGGGCCATCTGAAAAAAGTGTAAAATCCAGAAAGGCAGGACAGGCCATGGAGAACTGGGAGCCTTGTTATGCTGATGGGCGGGATGTAAATTGCCAACAGACACTCGGGAGAAGTGTATGGTGTTTCCTGAAACATCTAAAAAACAAAGCAACAGAGCCTAGGGCACTTCCACTTATGGTCCTATAGCTTAGGGAAATTAAAATCAAAAAGACACAGCCACCCCAAAGTTTGGGACGCCTCTGTTTACAAGAACCTCGTTTACAGTACAAGTTCAACATCGCAGAAAGTGAAAAATGGATAAAGAAGTTGTGGTATTTACTTACAAAGCAATATCACTCAGCAATGAAATCTATGTCATCAGGCCCGTAGCAGCATAATGAGTGGATTCAGGTACGATGATTCTAACTGAAATAAGTCACACAGAAAAAGAAACATCATAAGATAGCACTAATACACGGAATGTAAACTGGGCTACACAGGAACTGAATTACAGAACAGAACAGGGTCTCAAATTTAGAAAACCAACTTATGCTTGCTTAAGGGGAAAGGTGAGTTGGGGTGCTGCATAAAACCAGAGATTGAAATGAGCACAGATAAAGTTCCTTAAGCCAAATATTGAATAGACCAGAGCTACTCCTTGCTCAACGAAATGGACTCAACACCCCATATTAAACGCCTAAGAATGTACCTGACTAGTAAGTATCTTAAAACCTATGGATTGCTATGTCTTCGAAAGAGAATCAAGCATGTGTACAGGGGCATAAACGCAGCGGTGATAGGATTGGAGAGGTTCGGTGAGCAAATGAAGACCCTTTGACGTCATATTGCATGGTACCCATTACACGGGTCTCAACTCTCCAGGTTTCAGGTATTCCTCCTTCAGCTAAAACATGCATGTGGAACCCAGAGTATGATCAACCGTGTGAACGGGAGATGTGTTCAAATATGTCTCAGTTTTCCTCCCCTGGTACTCGGGTGCAACATTCCAGACGCTTTACTAACACTCTCCCGACTTGTAGAGTCAGTCCCTTTAACCTCCAGTTTGGCCCAGTTTGCAATTCCTGCGGAAGATGAACAGGAAGAGCGAGAACCAATGAGAGACTAGCTGGAGGTGTCTGGACGGGCAAATTTAACTCTCATTTCCCACCAGGAAGAGGAATTAACCAAAGGCTCAGCGTGCCGTGCCGGAACCAGATTAGGGCCTGAAGCCATCCTGCGGTGTTGCGGCCAGCTCACAAGAAAACGAGTTGAAGAAAGGAGCTCAGGGGCACTGTAATTCACAAACCTGCCGAGTTATAAATGACAGCTATCGTCCAAAAATATACTGAAGTAAGGCTGCCAAGAGGACTTGAAAGCGGGGCAGAATTGCAGGAAACCGATTTCAGGAGGTAGACTGGAATTGCATTGAAAGCATAGGAAAAGAGGCAGAACGTCCACAATGATGCACTTGGCCAAAAAGGGCGTATGCGTTTTTTCCTGAATATATTCAGGAAAAAACGCATACGCCCTTTTTGGCCAACCAAGCAAACTTGCAAAGGAAATCTGCACTACAATGAAGTCTCACTTCCCCCCGGTCAAAAGGGCCATCTGAAAAAAGTGTAAAATCCAGAAAGGCAGGACAGGCCATGGAGAACTGGGAGCCTTGTTATGCTGATGGGCGGGATGTAAACTGCCAACAGACACTCGGGAGAAGTGTATGGTGTTTCCTGAAACATCTAAAAAACAAAGCAACAGAGCCTAGGGCACTTCCACTTATGGTCCTATAGCTTAGGGAAATTAAAATCAAAAAGACACAGCCACCCCAAAGTTTGGGACGCCTCTGTTTACAAGAACCTCGTTTACCGTACAAGTTCAACATCACAGAAAGTGAAAAATGGATAAAGAACTTGTGGTACTTACGTACAATGCAGTATCACTCAGCAATGAAATCTATGTCATCAGGCCCGTAGCAGCATAATGAGTGGATTCAGGTACGATGATTCTAACTGAAATAAGTCACACAGAAAAAGAAACATCATAAGATATCACTAATACACGGAATGTAAACTGGGCTACACAGGAACTGAATTACAGAACAGAACAGGATCTCAAATTTAGAAAACCAACTTATGCTTGCTTAAGGGGAAAGGTGAGTTGGGGTGCTGCATAAAACCAGAGATTGAAATGAGCACAGATAAAGTTCCTTAAGCCAAATATGGAATAGACAAGAGCTACTCCTTGCTCAACGAAATGGACTCAACACCCCATATTAAACGCCTAAGAATGTACCTTACTAGTAAGTATCTTAAAACCTATGGATTGCTATGTCTCCAAAAGAGAATCAAGCGTGTGTACAGGGGCATAAACGCAGCAGTGATAGGATTGGAGAGGTTCGGTGAGCAAATGAAGACCCTTTGAAGTCATATTGCATGGTACCCATTCCACGGGTTTCAACTACCCACGTTTAAGGTATTCTTCCTTCAGCTAAAACATGCATGTGGAACCCAGAGTATGATCAACCGTGTGAACGGGAGACGTGTTCAAATATGTCTCAGTTTTCCTCCCCTGGTACTCGGGTGCAACATTCCAGACGCTTTACTAACACTCTCCCCACTTGGATAGTCAGCCTTTAACCTCCTGTTTAGCCCAGTTTGCAATTTCTGTGGAAGATGAACAGGAAGAGCGAGAACCAATGAGAGACTAGCTGGAGGTGTCTGGACGGGCAAATTTAACTCTCATTTCCCACCAGGAAGAGGAACTAACCAAAGGCTCAGCGTGCCGTGCCGGAACCAGATTAGGGCCTGAAGCCATCCTGCGGTGTTGCGGCCAGCTCAAAAGAAAGCGAGTTGAAGAAAGGAGCTCAGGGGCACTGTAATTCACAAACCTGCAGAGTTATAAATGACAGCTATCGTCCAAAAATATACTGAAGTAAGGCTGCCAAGAGGACTTGAAAGTGGGGCAGAATTGCAGGAAACCGATTTCAGGAGGTAGACTGGAATTGCATTGAAAGCATAGGAAAAGAGGCAGAACGTCCACAATGATGCACTTGGCCAAAAAGGGCGTATGCGTTTTTTCCTGAATATATTCAGGAAAAAACGCATACGCCCTTTTTGGCCAACCAAGCAAGCTTGCAAAGGAAATCTGCACTACAATGAAGTCTCACTTCCCCCCGGTCAAAAGGGCCATCTGAAAAAAGTGTAAAATCCAGAAAGGCAGGACAGGCCATGGAGAACTGGGAGCCTTGTTATGCTGATGGGCGGAATGTAAATTGCCAACAGACACTCAGGAGAAGTGTATGGTGTTTCCTGAAACATCTAAAAAACAAAGCAACAGAGCCTAGGGCACTTCCACTTATGGTCCTATAGCTTAGGGAAATTAAAATCAAAAAGACACAGCCACCCCAAAGTTTGGGACGCCTCTGTTTACAAGAACCTCGTTTACCGTACAAGTTCAACATCGCAGAAAGTGAAAAATGGATAAAGAAGTTGTGGTATTTACTTACAAAGCAATATCACTCAGCAATGAAATCTATGTCATCAGGCCCTTAGCAGCACAATGAGTGGATTCAGGTATGATGATTCTAACTGAAATAAGTCACACAGAAAAAGAAACATCATAAGATATCAGTAATACACGGAATGTAAACTTGGCTACACAGGAACTGAATTCCAAAACACAACAGGGTCTCAAATTTAGAAAACCAACTTATGCTTTCTTAAGGGGAAAGGTGAGTTGGGGTGCTGCATAAAACCAGAGATTGAAATGAGCACAGATAAAGTTCCTTAAGCCAAATATGGAATAGACAAGAGCTACTCCTTGCTCAACGAAATGGACTCAACACCCCATATTAAATGCCTAAGAATGTACCTGACTAGTAAGTATCTTAAAACCTATGGATTGCTATGTCTCCAAAAGAGAATCAAGCATGTGTACAGGGGCATAAACGCAGCAGTGATAGGATTAGAGAGGTTCGGTGAGCAAATGAAGATCCTTTGAAGTCTTATTGCATGGTACCCATTCCACGGGTTTCAACTCTCCAGGTTTAAGGTATTCTTCCTTCAGCTAAAACATGCATGTGAAACCCAGAGTATGATCAACAGTGTGAACGGGAGACGTGTTCAAATATGTCTCAGTTTTCCTCCCCTGGTACTCGGGTGCAACATTCCAGACGCTTTACTAACACTCTCCCGACTTGTAGAGTCAGTCCCTTTAACCTCCAGTTTGGCCCAGTTTGCAATTTCTGCGGAAGATGAACAGGAAGAGCGAGAACCAATGAGAGACTAGCTGGAGGTGTCTGGACGGGCAAATTTAACTCTCATTTCCCACCAGGAAGAGGAATTAACCAAAGGCTCAGCGTGCCGTGCCGGAACCAGATTAGGGCCTGAAGCCATCCTGCGGTGTTGCGGCCAGCTCACAAGAAAACGAGTTGAAGAAAGGAGCTCAGGGGCACTGTAATTCACAAACCTGCCGAGTTATAAATGACAGCTATCGTCCAAAAATATACTGAAGTAAGGCTGCCAAGAGGACTTGAAAGCGGGGCAGAATTGCAGGAAACCGATTTCAGGAGGTAGACTGGAATTGCATTGAAAGCATAGGAAAAGAGGCAGAACGTCCACAATGATGCACTTGGCCAAAAAGGGCATATGCGTTTTTTCCTGAATATATTCAGGAAAAAACGCATACGCCCTTTTTGGCCAACCAAGCAAACTTGCAAAGGAAATCTGCACTACAATGAAGTCTCACTTCCCCACGGTCAAAAGGGCCATCTGAAAAAAGTGTAAAATCCAGAAAGGCAGGACAGGCCATGGAGAACTGGGAGCCTTGTTATGCTGATGGGTGGGATGTAAATTGCCAACAGACACTCGGGAGAAGTGTATGGTGTTTCCTGAAACATCTAAAAAACAAAGCAACAGAGCCTAGGGCACTTCCACTTATGGTCCTATAGCTTAGGGAAATTAAAATCAAAAAGACACAGCCACCCCAAAGTTTGGGACGCCTCTGTTTACAAGAACCTCGTTTACCGTACAAGTTCAACATCACAGAAAGTGAAAAATGGATAAAGAACTTGTGGTACTTATGTACAATGCAGTATCACTCAGCAATGAAATCTATGTCATCAGGCACGTAGCAGCATAATGAGTGGATTCAGGTACAATGATTCTAACTGAAATAAGTCACACAGAAAAAGAAACATCATAAGATATCACTAATACACGGAATGTAAACTGGGCTACACAGGAACTGAATTACAGAACAGAACAGGGTCTCAAATTTAGAAAACCAACTTATGCTTGCTTAAGGGGAAAGGTGAGTTGGGGTGCTGCATAAAACCAGAGATTGAAATGAGCACAGATAAAGTTCCTTAAGCCAAATATGGAATAGACAAGAGCTACTCCTTGCTCAACGAAATGGACTCAACACCCCATATTAAACGCCTAAGAATGTACCTTACTAGTAAGTATCTTAAAACCTATGGATTGCTATGTCTCCAAAAGAGAATCAAGCGTGTGTACAGGGGCATAAACGCAGCAGTGATAGGATTGGAGAGGTTCGGTGAGCAAATGAAGACCCTTTGAAGTCATATTGCATGGTACCCATTCCACGGGTTTCAACTACCCACGTTTAAGGTATTCTTCCTTCAGCTAAAACATGCATGTGGAACCCAGAGTATGATCAACCGTGTGAACGGGAGACGTGTTCAAATATGTCTCAGTTTTCCTCCCCTGGTACTCGGGTGCAACATTCCAGACGCTTTACTAACACTCTCCCCACTTGGATAGTCAGCCTTTAACCTCCTGTTTAGCCCAGTTTGCAATTTCTGTGGAAGATGAACAGGAAGAGCGAGAACCAATGAGAGACTAGCTGGAGGTGTCTGGACGGGCAAATTTAACTCTCATTTCCCACCAGGAAGAGGAACTAACCAAAGGCTCAGCATGCCGTGCCGGAACCAGATTAGGGCCTGAAGCCATCCTGCGGTGTTGCGGCCAGCTCAAAAGAAAGCGAGTTGAAGAAAGCAGCTCAGGGGCACTGTAATTCACAAACCTGCAGAGTTATAAATGACAGCTATCGTCCAAAAATATACTGAAGTAAGGCTGCCAAGAGGACTTGAAAGCGGGGCAGAATTGCAGGAAACCGATTTCAGGAGGTAGACTGGAATTGCATTGAAAGCATAGGAAAAGAGGCAGAACGTCCACAATGATGCACTTGGCCAAAAAGGGCGTATGCGTTTTTTCCTGAATATATTCAGGAAAAAACGCATACGCCCTTTTTGGCCAACCAAGCAAGCTTGCATAGGAAATCTGCACTACAATGAAGTCTCACTTCCCCCCGGTCAAAAGGGCCATCTGAAAAAAGTGTAAAATCCAGAAAGGCAGGACAGGCCATGGAGAACTGGGAGCCTTGTTATGCTGATGGGCGGGATGTAAATTGCCAACAGACACTCGGGAGAAGTGTATGGTGTTTCCTGAAACATCTAAAAAACAAAGCAACAGAGCCTAGGGCACTTCCACTTATGGTCCTATAGCTTAGGGAAATTAAAATCAAAAAGACACAGCCACCCCAAAGTTTGGGACGCCTCTGTTTACAAGAACCTCGTTTACAGTACAAGTTCAACATCGCAGAAAGTGAAAAATGGATAAAGAAGTTGTGGTATTTACTTACAAAGCAATATCACTCAGCAATGAAATCTATGTCATCAGGCCCGTAGCAGCATAATGAGTGGATTCAGGTACGATGATTCTAACTGAAATAAGTCACACAGAAAAAGAAACATCATAAGATATCACTAATACACGGAATGTAAACTGGGCTACACAGGAACTGAATTACAGAACAGAACAGGGTCTCAAATTTAGAAAACCAACTTATGCTTGCTTAAGGGGAAAGGTGAGTTGGGGTGCTGCATAAAACCAGAGATTGAAATGAGCACAGATAAAGTTCCTTAAGCCAAATATTGAATAGACCAGAGCTACTCCTTGCTCAACGAAATGGACTCAACACCCCATATTAAACGCCTAAGAATGTACCTGACTAGTAAGTATCTTAAAACCTATGGATTGCTATGTCTTCGAAAGAGAATCAAGCATGTGTACAGGGGCATAAACGCAGCGGTGATAGGATTGGAGAGGTTCGGTGAGCAAATGAAGACCCTTTGACGTCATATTGCATGGTACCCATTACACGGGTCTCAACTCTCCAGGTTTCAGGTATTCCTCCTTCAGCTAAAACATGCATGTGGAACCCAGAGTATGATCAACCGTGTGAACGGGAGATGTGTTCAAATATGTCTCAGTTTTCCTCCCCTGGTACTCGGGTGCAACATTCCAGACGCTTTACTAACACTCTCCCGACTTGTAGAGTCAGTCCCTTTAACCTCCAGTTTGGCCCAGTTTGCAATTTCTGCGGAAGATGAACAGGAAGAGCGAGAACCAATGAGAGACTAGCTGGAGGTGTCTGGACGGGCAAATTTAACTCTCATTTCCCACCAGGAAGAGGAATTAACCAAAGGCTCAGCGTGCCGTGCCGGAACCAGATTAGGGCCTGAAGCCATCCTGCGGTGTTGCGGCCAGCTCACAAGAAAACGAGTTGAAGAAAGGAGCTCAGGGGCACTGTAATTCACAAACCTGCCGAGTTATAAATGACAGCTATCGTCCAAAAATATACTGAAGTAAGGCTGCCAAGAGGACTTGAAAGCGGGGCAGAATTGCAGGAAACCGATTTCAGGAGGTAGACTGGAATTGCATTGAAAGCATAGGAAAAGAGGCAGAACGTCCACAATGATGCACTTGGCCAAAAAGGGCGTATGCGTTTTTTCCTGAATATATTCAGGAAAAAACGCATACGCCCTTTTTGGCCAACCAAGCAAACTTGCAAAGGAAATCTGCACTACAATGAAGTCTCACTTCCCCACGGTCAAAAGGGCCATCTGAAAAAAGTGTAAAATCCAGAAAGGCAGGACAGGCCATGGAGAACTGGGAGCCTTGTTATGCTGATGGGTGGGATGTAAATTGCCAACAGACACTCGGGAGAAGTGCATGGTGTTTCCTGAAACATCTAAAAAACAAAGCAACAGAGCCTAGGGCACTTCCACTTATGGTCCTATAGCTTAGGGAAATTAAAATCAAAAAGACACAGCCACCCCAAAGTTTGGGACGCCTCTGTTTACAAGAACCTCGTTTACCGTACAAGTTCAACATCGCAGAAAGTGAAAAATGGATAAAGAAGTTGTGGTATTTACTTACAAAGCAATATCACTCAGCAATGAAATCTATGTCATCAGGCCCGTAGCAGCATAATGAGTGGATTCAGGTACGATGATTCTAACTGAAATAAGTCACACAGAAAAAGAAACATCATAAGATATCACTAATACACGGAATGTAAACTGGGCTACACAGGAACTGAATTACAGAACAGAACAGGGTCTCAAATTTAGAAAACCAACTTATGCTTGCTTAAGGGGAAAGGTGAGTTGGGGTGCTGCATAAAACCAGAGATTGAAATGAGCACAGATAAAGTTCCTTAAGCCAAATATTGAATAGACCAGAGCTACTCCTTGCTCAACGAAATGGACTCAACACCCCATATTAAACGCCTAAGAATGTACCTGACTAGTAAGTATCTTAAAACCTATGGATTGCTATGTCTTCGAAAGAGAATCAAGCATGTGTACAGGGGCATAAACGCAGCGGTGATAGGATTGGAGAGGTTCGGTGAGCAAATGAAGACCCTTTGACGTCATATTGCATGGTACCCATTACACGGGTCTCAACTCTCCAGGTTTCAGGTATTCCTCCTTCAGCTAAAACATGCATGTGGAACCCAGAGTATGATCAACCGTGTGAACGGGAGATGTGTTCAAATATGTCTCAGTTTTCCTCCCCTGGTACTCGGGTGCAACATTCCAGACGCTTTACTAACACTCTCCCGACTTGTAGAGTCAGTCCCTTTAACCTCCAGTTTGGCCCAGTTTGCAATTTCTGCGGAAGATGAACAGGAAGAGCGAGAACCAATGAGAGACTAGCTGGAGGTGTCTGGACGGGCAAATTTAACTCTCATTTCCCACCAGGAAGAGGAATTAACCAAAGGCTCAGCGTGCCGTGCCGGAACCAGATTAGGGCCTGAAGCCATCCTGCGGTGTAGCGGCCAGCTCACAAGAAAACGAGTTGAAGAAAGGAGCTCAGGGGCACTGTAATTCACAAACCTGCAGAGTTATAAATGACAGCTATCGTCCAAAAATATACTGAAGTAAGGCTGCCAAGAGGACTTGAAAGCGGGGCAGAATTGCAGGAAACCGATTTCAGGAGGTAGACTGGAATTGCATTGAAAGCATAGGAAAAGAGGCAGAACGTCCACAATGATGCACTTGGCCAAAAAGGGCGTATGCGTTTTTTCCTGAATATATTCAGGAAAAAACGCATACGCCCTTTTTGGCCAACCAAGCAAACTTGCAAAGGAAATCTGCACTACAATGAAGTCTCACTTCCCCCCGGTCAAAAGGGCCATCTGAAAAAAGTGTAAAATCCAGAAAGGCAGGACAGGCCATGGAGAACTGGGAGCCTTGTTATGCTGATGGGCGGGATGTAAATTGCCAACAGACACTCGGGAGAAGTGTATGGTGTTTCCTGAAACATCTAAAAAACAAAGCAACAGAGCCTAGGGCACTTCCACTTATGGTCCTATAGCTTAGGGAAATTAAAATCAAAAAGACACAGCCACCCCAAAGTTTGGGACGCCTCTGTTTACAAGAACCTCGTTTACCGTACAAGTTCAACATCACAGAAAGTGAAAAATGGATAAAGAACTTGTGGTACTTACGTACAATGCAGTATCACTCAGCAATGAAATCTATGTCATCAGGCCCGTAGCAGCATAATGAGTGGATTCAGGTACAATGATTCTAACTGAAATAAGTCACACAGAAAAAGAAACATCATAAGATATCACTAATACACGGAATGTAAACTGGGCTACACAGGAACTGAATTACAGAACAGAACAGGATCTCAAATTTAGAAAACCAACTTATGCTTGCTTAAGGGGAAAGGTGAGTTGGGGTGCTGCATAAAACCAGAGATTGAAATGAGCACAGATAAAGTTCCTTAAGCCAAATATAGAATAGACAAGAGCTACTCCTTGCTCAACGAAATGGACTCAACACCCCATATTAAACGCCTAAGAATGTACCTTACTAGTAAGTATCTTAAAACCTATGGATTGCTATGTCTCCAAAAGAGAATCAAGCGTGTGTACAGGGGCATAAACGCAGCAGTGATAGGATTGGAGAGGTTCGGTGAGCAAATGAAGACCCTTTGAAGTCATATTGCATGGTACCCATTCCACGGGTTTCAACTACCCACGTTTAAGGTATTCTTCCTTCAGCTAAAACATGCATGTGGAACCCAGAGTATGATCAACCGTGTGAACGGGAGACGTGTTCAAATATGTCTCAGTTTTCCTCCCCTGGTACTCGGGTGCAACATTCCAGACGCTTTACTAACACTCTCCCCACTTGGATAGTCAGCCTTTAACCTCCTGTTTAGCCCAGTTTGCAATTTCTGTGGAAGATGAACAGGAAGAGCGAGAACCAATGAGAGACTAGCTGGAGGTGTCTGGACGGGCAAATTTAACTCTCATTTCCCACCAGGAAGAGGAACTAACCAAAGGCTCAGCGTGCCGTGCCGGAACAAGATTAGGGCCTGAAGCCATCCTGCGGTGTTGCGGCCAGCTCAAAAGAAAGCGAGTTGAAGAAAGGAGCTCAGGGGCACTGTAATTCACAAACCTGCAGAGTTATAAATGACAGCTATCGTCCAAAAATATACTGAAGTAAGGCTGCCAAGAGGACTTGAAAGCGGGGCAGAATTGCAGGAAACCGATTTCAGGAGGTAGACTGGAATTGCATTGAAAGCATAGGAAAAGAGGCAGAACGTCCACAATGATGCACTTGGCCAAAAAGGGCGTATGCGTTTTTTCCTGAATATATTCAGGAAAAAACGCATATGCCCTTTTTGGCCAACCAAGCAAGCTTGCATAGGAAATCTGCACTACAATGAAGTCTCACTTCCCCCCGGTCAAAAGGGCCATCTGAAAAAAGTGTAAAATCCAGAAAGGCAGGACAGGCCATGGAGAACTGGAAGCCTTGTTATGCTGATGGGCGGGATGTAAATTGCCAACAGACACTCGGGAGAAGTGTATGGTGTTTCCTGAAACATCTAAAAAACAAAGCAACAGAGCCTAGGGCACTTCCACTTATGGTCCTATAGCTTAGGGAAATTAAAATCAAAAAGACACAGCCACCCCAAAGTTTGGGACGCCTCTGTTTACAAGAACCTCGTTTACAGTACAAGTTCAACATCGCAGAAAGTGAAAAATGGATAAAGAAGTTGTGGTATTTACTTACAAAGCAATATCACTCAGCAATGAAATCTATGTCATCAGGCCCGTAGCAGCATAATGAGTGGATTCAGGTACGATGATTCTAACTGAAATAAGTCACACAGAAAAAGAAACATCATAAGATATCACTAATACACGGAATGTAAACTGGGCTACACAGGAACTGAATTACAGAACAGAACAGGGTCTCAAATTTAGAAAACCAACTTATGCTTGCTTAAGGGGAAAGGTGAGTTGGGGTGCTGCATAAAACCAGAGATTGAAATGAGCACAGATAAAGTTCCTTAAGCCAAATATTGAATAGACCAGAGCTACTCCTTGCTCAACGAAATGGACTCAACACCCCATATTAAACGCCTAAGAATGTACCTGACTAGTAAGTATCTTAAAACCTATGGATTGCTATGTCTTCGAAAGAGAATCAAGCATGTGTACAGGGGCATAAACGCAGCGGTGATAGGATTGGAGAGGTTCGGTGAGCAAATGAAGACCCTTTGACGTCATATTGCATGGTACCCATTACACGGGTCTCAACTCTCCAGGTTTCAGGTATTCCTCCTTCAGCTAAAACATGCATGTGGAACCCAGAGTATGATCAACCGTGTGAACGGGAGATGTGTTCAAATATGTCTCAGTTTTCCTCCCCTGGTACTCGGGTGCAACATTCCAGACGCTTTACTAACACTCTCCCGACTTGTAGAGTCAGTCCCTTTAACCTCCAGTTTGGCCCAGTTTGCAATTTCTGCGGAAGATGAACAGGAAGAGCGAGAACCAATGAGAGACTAGCTGGAGGTGTCTGGACGGGCAAATTTAACTCTCATTTCCCACCAGGAAGAGGAATTAACCAAAGGCTCAGCGTGCCGTGCCGGAACCAGATTAGGGCCTGAAGCCATCCTGCGGTGTAGCGGCCAGCTCACAAGAAAACGAGTTGAAGAAAGGAGCTCAGGGGCACTGTAATTCACAAACCTGCAGAGTTATAAATGACAGCTATCGTCCAAAAATATACTGAAGTAAGGCTGCCAAGAGGACTTGAAAGCGGGGCAGAATTGCAGGAAACCGATTTCAGGAGGTAGACTGGAATTGCATTGAAAGCATAGGAAAAGAGGCAGAACGTCCACAATGATGCACTTGGCCAAAAAGGGCGTATGCGTTTTTTCCTGAATATATTCAGGAAAAAACGCATACGCCCTTTTTGGCCAACCAAGCAAACTTGCAAAGGAAATCTGCACTACAATGAAGTCTCACTTCCCCCCGGTCAAAAGGGCCATCTGAAAAAAGTGTAAAATCCAGAAAGGCAGGACAGGCCATGGAGAACTGGGAGCCTTGTTATGCTGATGGGCGGGATGTAAATTGCCAACAGACACTCGGGAGAAGTGTATGGTGTTTCCTGAAACATCTAAAAAACAAAGCAACAGAGCCTAGGGCACTTCCACTTATGGTCCTATAGCTTAGGGAAATTAAAATCAAAAAGACACAGCCACCCCAAAGTTTGGGACGCCTCTGTTTACAAGAACCTCGTTTACCGTACAAGTTCAACATCACAGAAAGTGAAAAATGGATAAAGAACTTGTGGTACTTACGTACAATGCAGTATCACTCAGCAATGAAATCTATGTCATCAGGCCCGTAGCAGCATAATGAGTGGATTCAGGTACAATGATTCTAACTGAAATAAGTCACACAGAAAAAGAAACATCATAAGATATCACTAATACACGGAATGTAAACTGGGCTACACAGGAACTGAATTACAGAACAGAACAGGATCTCAAATTTAGAAAACCAACTTATGCTTGCTTAAGGGGAAAGGTGAGTTGGGGTGCTGCATAAAACCAGAGATTGAAATGAGCACAGATAAAGTTCCTTAAGCCAAATATAGAATAGACAAGAGCTACTCCTTGCTCAACGAAATGGACTCAACACCCCATATTAAACGCCTAAGAATGTACCTTACTAGTAAGTATCTTAAAACCTATGGATTGCTATGTCTCCAAAAGAGAATCAAGCGTGTGTACAGGGGCATAAACGCAGCAGTGATAGGATTGGAGAGGTTCGGTGAGCAAATGAAGACCCTTTGAAGTCATATTGCATGGTACCCATTCCACGGGTTTCAACTACCCACGTTTAAGGTATTCTTCCTTCAGCTAAAACATGCATGTGGAACCCAGAGTATGATCAACCGTGTGAACGGGAGACGTGTTCAAATATGTCTCAGTTTTCCTCCCCTGGTACTCGGGTGCAACATTCCAGACGCTTTACTAACACTCTCCCCACTTGGATAGTCAGCCTTTAACCTCCTGTTTAGCCCAGTTTGCAATTTCTGTGGAAGATGAACAGGAAGAGCGAGAACCAATGAGAGACTAGCTGGAGGTGTCTGGACGGGCAAATTTAACTCTCATTTCCCACCAGGAAGAGGAACTAACCAAAGGCTCAGCGTGCCGTGCCGGAACAAGATTAGGGCCTGAAGCCATCCTGCGGTGTTGCGGCCAGCTCAAAAGAAAGCGAGTTGAAGAAAGGAGCTCAGGGGCACTGTAATTCACAAACCTGCAGAGTTAT